>NC_140098.1:18233729-18904979 GCF_964237585.1 Gallinula chloropus | reverse complement strand
GAAACATGCTCTGATATTTTAACCTTTAATGTTACAGTAGCAACTGACTGCACAGTGATCAACAGCACTTCAGCCTGTCAGCTAGACAACATCTACATAACACTTTCTCAATTCAGATTCCTTTGCTGACAGTCCCTAACCAAGCAGTCAGTGGACAGAAAATAGTGTAACACTCGCTTGTACTCATTGCAGTCTGCCAGCATTGTTCAGGTAAGGGTACCCCTCACCCCACAGTCCTCTGAAAACCAGCCCATCAGTGTACTAAGAGCACAGTGCAAAACCAAGCATCTGATCACCAACCTTCCCTGGTTGGTGGCCACAGCCACTCCCTAACTTCAGCTCTTCACCAAGAATCAGGAAGAACTACATTTCATAAATGGTTTGGTCTCTAATGAGACCATCTTTAAAGCTCCCAAGCCCCCACATCAATGCTCTGCATTACAAACATCTATTCTTTCAACGTCTTGGGTTTAGGTTTGAAAAGAAACATACTTTACAATTTCATTCTGTTCAAGTTCAACATTTATCAGCTACTCCAGTGTTTAAGGCATTATTCTTGTCAACAGCATTTTGCTTGTTTTTCATCCTTTCCCCAGAGGAACAGTAAAACAAATTTATCTTTACTTTCCAATCCTTATTCTCTATTGCTATTTTATATGGAAAGCTTTATACAGAAACCCCCTCCCCCCAAAACATCCAACCTTCTGGGCAGTGCTTCGTCAACTGTTAATCACCTCTTTCTCTAAGCTTCACTTAATTGGCTTTGCCTCTATTTATCACGTCTGGTTCATATTGCAAAGTGTCTCCAAGCTTTTACATTTAAAGCCAGCCTTCAGCAAGAAAACTAGTCATGAGTATGGTGATCCTGAAGCATCAGCATATGCCTAAAAATTGGGCCCATTTCATCATGGTTGGCCACCAGTGGCTTTCCTAATGATGGCTCTTTGTTAATTTGGTTGTCATTCTCATCCTCAATTCCATGATCAGACAGGACTGCAGACGTGGCTGCCTCAGGATATTTAGTTAGTCAGTCTGAGAAATTAAGTATAAAGAACATGTTGGGTCATCTACCAGCTACACAGAAAGAACCTGAACAGAGACAAGGTGAGGGACATCTGAGTTCCACCTTCAGGTAAAAATGCACAATCATTTTAAGTTACAAGTTATTTTTATAAATGTGTTTGATCAATAAGTAGTGGAGTACACAGCAAGCTTTCCTAATAGCTAATCCAGCCTATATATACATATATATATATAAGCTTCTTGCCCTGTCGCTGAACAGGTCCGGCCTTTATGTACTGGAAAAGCAGAGTCGGCAGAATTTTACTGCAAACTAGAGCTATGCTACTCCCCTAAGCCCATCAGAAATCAAGGGGTATTACTTTTATTAGCTGGGAGTTTATGTGGATACTTGAGTACTGTAAGCAGAGACGTTATTACTGGGAAGGGGGATTGACAAATGAACAAGTATATTCCTTACACTTAGAAGAACCAGAACAAAAATGGGGTTTTCCTATTATCCATAACCATTCCTGATGGCTCTTAAGAATAAACTAAAAAATATCATCTGTCTTTATTTTATTAGGAGCTGGTCATCACTGTCCCATCTGCTTCGTTACTCCATTTCAGAACATCTGAATGTAATATTAAATTAACCTAGTGTGGGATACTTATTCCTGTTTTTGTTTAAAAAACAGTATATTTCAGTTTTGGCTTGATCCAATACAAGTTTTATGGGAACAAGCATGTTGGATGCAGTCTAAGTTCCCTATAATTTTTCTATAAATTGGATGTGTGAACACTGTCTACAGCAAGTTACTCTCTTTATATTAGAAAGCCCATGGCAAAGTTGACTAAATGTCTGCTTCGTAGCAGAGCATGGCATCAAGCCATATGCCTTTCCCACTTGTGTCAGAGCCAAAACTGACCTTTTGGCACAATTATTTTCCAAGCAACAACCAGAAGCAGCTCATCATATACAGAGGCCAAAACCCCACTGCTCAAACCCGCAGTAGCCGTGAGTCAATAGCTATCACCGTGTCAATGAAATCTTCCTGTGTGGCTGGGAATGGAACAAAAGAAATTAAACATGGATTTCACCATCTGAATTTCATCTGACAACTGTACAAGGTCAGCAGCTCAACTGAAGTTTTACTGACCAGTTGTTTCATTAAAAATTACAGAAGGAAACGTAAGGCTCAAACTTCAGGCATCAACATTTTGGTCTTTGGTTTAAGCAGCACAAGTTTACCATGATTCAACAGCCATTATCAAACTTACCAGAAGTAGCTATTACAGCTAAAAGATTCTTCAGGTCAAAGAAATAGGTCATTTTCAGTTACAGATATCACTTGAATTTATTCTCATCTGGATTCATCTCAAATATTCAAAGATTTATTTCTTAATTATATAGCAAGGATCTTTTGACCCAAGTGACACTAGTTTAGTTCAAGCATAAATAAAAACTTAATGCAAAACTTTCAGCAATTTTAGTACTCAAAATTTAACTATGCTAATCTAAACATAAGATGTGCCAATGTCTGGGAAGGATTCTATCATCTGTTGTGTCACATTTTGCTCCGGGACGTGCATCTTCCCGGTCTTATTTACTTCACTAGGAACTGACTGGCCTTAGTCTCAGACAGAAGACAAACCTTGCATATGATTTTCTCCCTACTCAGACAGTCTCCTTTCAAGCACTGTTGAAATAAGCAGGTCACGTGTGCATTTATATAAGATCAGATATAATTAACAAGATAAATTATTTGTGTTTACAAGAAAGGATTTTCTAAATAAATATGGAAGTGTCCCTGCTTTACATCTAAGTATAAATACACTGCAAAACGTTTACGATGTCCTTAAAAGAGAAAGCCTCAGAGAAGCCTGAATTCTGTTACCCATCACAAGATGACATAAAAGGCCAGGCAGATTTAAAAGAAGCCAGAGGATCTGATTGGTATTATTTTATATTGCAAAAGAGTGAGACACATTTACCATCTCTGTTCCCTTCGCTCAGAAATTCATCTTAACTGGCATTAAGATAGATAAAAGGAAAGCAGAAAAAGTATTTAAAGAAATGTTAATACTTATGGTCCTGGTTTCATAACAGAGTGAGGCCATATATTTATGGTGACTTGCCAGGAATTGCAAAATTGCACAGAACAGTAAATAGCTTTGCAGAATCTAAAATAACATTAACCATTTTTCCATGCTTCCTAGACCCTGGTTTCAGCCAACGTTATGCCACACACAAGTCTTGCTGCCGTTCACATGCTGTCAACAAAATGAATGGACAGTGATTGGAAAGTGCCTTTTGCACAGCTGGACTATGCCAGGACAGCACTGACCATTTCATAACAAACAGCTAAGAAAAAAGGAGAGGGAAGGAATGGAAAATCATGTGCAACTGCATGAACAAAATCTGGGTGGTTTATGCTCAACAAACTCTGAAAAAAAAAACCCCCAACCAACAGATAAACAAAAACTGCAGAAGGGACACAGACAATTTTGGAGAAAGAATAAGGACAGCCCACTGTAAGCTGCAGGCACCCAAAGCATCTCAAGAGGGATTAGACCATGCTTGGCTCTGAAGACTCAGGTTGGACTACCTGACCCTTGGTGGTTTCACTCCTCAGATTTATCTTTTCAATTTGCACTGTGTAAAGCACTTCTGAAAACATATGGTAAATGGAGACGTTCTTGAACACATCCCATATAATAAATGTTTTATGTCGCATAATAAATAACCAGATTCAATTAAGCTCAGCATAGGAGCCATATTTTGTGAGTATTGTTGGGAATTTTAACATCCAACATACTTTTAGAGTAAAACATTGTGTTAGATGCTTTACAATATAACATAAAGTTAGATAGCCTGAAGTCTCCTTTCAGCCACAGGAAAAAGAACCTGAAACTAATTATTGTAGTAGTCCCAGGAATGGGATCTTGACCTCTCATTGGTGCAATCCAGGAATCACTCCTGTGAATCTTTCTCCTTACAGCCGTGGAAATCAGACACTAAACCACAATTGGTTTGCATTATGTTTCGTATGGTGTAACAGAGCTGGTTAAATCCTAGCTGCAGTGGTCCACTTCTTGTTTTAACATTAAAGTCTTTCAGACTGCCAATATCTTGGAAAAAAATTGAGGGACCATGCAACTGAACTTCTGCCTCTCAGAAGGACGTAAAACTACAAAGACCCAAGTAAAAAAAAAAAAGGAGCTTTGAAATTCAGCACAGAATAGAAAGCTTTTCTTCTCAATTTGGGCAAACTCATAAAATGCTACCTTTCTACTCCACTGTCATAGCTGTGTGTAAACATATCCCTATTCCATTGCTTTCAAGGTTTGAAACTTTTAATGCCTCAAACTAGTGGCGTGGGAATTTTTATTACTACTAGAAGTAACAGTTGGGTGACGGGGAGCAAGGAAGTTAAATGAACCTCCTTCTATTCCAAGTAATATTTGAATAGGCACCCCACTAATTTGACCTGTGAGAAGACACGTAAGCATTTATTACAAGCAAATTAATAAATTTGCTTGACACAAAAATGGGAAACGTTTTCAGATAAGTACACTGTCCTGGCAGTCTGAGATTTAATTCACTGAGCACGTAGAGTCATTAAAAACATGACTAGATCAAGCTCCTACTTACCAATTTATTAAGAAACTCACTTGCAAAAACCACCCCAACAAGGAGGGGGTAACCACCCAGGGTCAGAAGAACCATAATGAATATTGAATTAGTATGACTAAAGCCTAAAAAACATGGGAACAACATTTTTTTTTGAAAGGTATCCAAGCTTGTGTTAAAGACTGCAATAACAAGACTCCATCATATGCCCATCTCATTCCAGAATACGTCTGTTTGAACAAGAGTGCTTTATACCATAATTCATTTGCCTGCTTTCCCCACTGGATTGTGTTTTGCCATGCCCTGCTGGAAGCAACATCTGGAGTTCGTAACAGCACAAAGATGAACCATGCCTATAAAAATATGCATTAATTGACTATCCTTGGAGATAGCACAGTTCTTTCCTACCCTGCATCTCCTGTGACAACTATTTCCTATATTTCCTACAGCAGCTGCAGTATTTCAGTTGTTGATACTGTGGTAACCATTGCTGGATGACAACTGCTTAGTGGCAGACACTTAAGCTGTACAAAACACCCTGCCTGCAAAGCAGGCTATGACTTGATTTTTGGTCTTCCACCTTTTTAACATAATCTCAATCTATGCATTAACTAGAACTATTTCTCTACTTTTCTTTACCATTGATGTAGAACAGTCCAAAACTTTAAGGGGGGGGGAAGTTTCTGGATCCTTGGAATTTTCCATTCGAGCCAATGGAGCTTCTCCAGGTTTGCTGGAGCAGACTGCCATCCTACAAGATGCAGCTTTTGTGGTTCACCCCAGATGCTATTTAGGAAAATCAGGAATCTTTCAAATGCTATACTATTATTTCAAAGCAACTTAGTAGTTAGGTTTCTTATGATGCATGCAGGATGAGTCTGGAAACTACAGCAATCAATTGTGGCCAAGTTGTGGATGATAGTAAAGAGGTTCCAGTACTAGAAACTTGCCCAAGATGTCCTATAAGCAGGGACTAAAAATGAAACTTGTATTTCCACTCTGATCACCCCTACTGCCATTTCATTCTTTCATTCCCTCACCACACTTAGCTTGCTTGTTATATTTTATATCTGTATCATAAGACTCCCAGGGATGGAACAACTTTCTTCGCATCTTCTCTATGTAGCACAGTCATAGAGAGATGTAAATATTTGGCCAGACTTAGATAATACAGAAAAGAATAAGGAAAAATTCATTTCAATGAAAATGAAAAGCAGCCTTGAAATAGCTTTTGAAAATAGAAGCTGTAGCCTAGGTTTCTCAAAGCACAGTTATACTCAAGGAAACCAAATAAACTCTTGTCCACACTGTCAACACCTCGAAGTTTTTCCTGCTTCAAAGCAGGGTGGTTTCAGCCCCTCCACCCAGTAGATTCTGAGAGTGTTCCTCAGTAACAACTCCCTTCCCCTGAGCTGTAGGACCAGCCAGAGGCAGCTCTTGAGCACAGGAGAAGCTTGAGACCCAAAAACCCTCTAAGAAAAAAGAATGTTTTCAGAGCCAGTGAACTGAGGTTTTCACCAATTTAAACTGCCTACAACTTCTTGTCTAACAGACTGGGCCTCCCATCCCCTACTCTTTCTCCCAGATTGCTTGTTTTAACATGTAGAATTTGCTTTCTGACTGAAATCACTTACTGCTGTGATGGAAGGTAGGCATCTAGTGTGCTCTACAGTTCTCTGCATAGACTACTGTCTACAACAATATTAAAGGGCCCAGGCACCCTGGAGCACTCCCATTTGATTTAAAGAAATGAAACACAGCATCAAACAAGGAAAATACCAGGTTACATTATGTTTCATGTTGCCACATATCTTATATATTTCATAAAACTCTGTAATAACATGGGGGAAAAAACAGGAATAGAAAAACATTACTGGTATTTATGATAACCTGTACCTTGAGTATTAACAGACCTGCTGAGGTTTTTTTTTTTTGCTCTTATTCTCCCATGTAAATACAGTCTGAAGCAAATAACAGATAACTGATGTAACATTACAGAAAATCCCACATCAGCTACATTATAATATTTTAAAATAATGACACAACCTCTCCACCATCACACACTATCAGCATTGCACTGGATTAGTTTTCTGAATTTTTTTTCATCTTTCAAAATCTGGATAGAAGATTAGTTTAGGTCATATTACCAACACAATGAGTTTGGTGATTTCTCAGGCTAAATTAAGGACATATATCTTTATCACAGGAACCCAACTTTACCTTTGTTACAGAAGCAGAGTGCTTTGCACTTGCATGCATGCAAATTTAAATTTAGCTTTAGCTGCATTTGTACAGCACTAGCTTTGTATAGCAGTGATAACATGGCTTAAGTTGTGTGTTACACACCTATGTGGGAGCTTGTACCCAGGATAAAAGTTTACAAGCCAGAGTGTATCACAGTAAAGGTACAGTTATCCCAGTCTAACATCCTGTAAGTTCACAGTTAGTTCAGCACACCATTGTTTTTGCTGGTCATGCTGCACACAAAACAAGCTAGTCAGGGGCAAACCTCCAATGGTAATTTCATGTTCCACAAAATACTTCTCCAGCAGAAGTCCCCAGTTATCATGCTGGCTGACAACAATCCTAGTGAGGGACCAATCTGACCCTCTCCAAACAAACAGCAAAAAACCCCAAAAAAGGCTGAGTACCTAGACCACTTCCCACCCTAGATGAAGATGACTTTCAGTTTTAAGAAGAAAAGGAGCCTCACATGAGGTTTAAAGACAGTTTGGCAGGGATCAGTTTCACAGCAAAAAGAATTGCTACATGAACATCCATTAATTAATTACAGTGGAAGGTATTGCAGAGGATGCACATTCATCAGAAACACATTAGTGTGAGACATGGAACAGGACAAAATCCCCTTCCCCAGTTCTGGAACTGGAAGGGCTGACAACTAAACTAAACTAAAACTCACCTCATCATGCTTTTACAGATACACACATGCTACACACATACCTAATTCTCTTAGCTCTTTCAAAAAACTCCCCCTGCAATGGTTTATGATAACACAAATTGCACTGATTTGCCTCGCAAGCCTATGCAGCATACTGACACGTTTCAAAGCCAAAGGCTGAAGCCCAGCCCCAGACATGATTTAAAACAAAGCCACAACATCTCTGACCCTCACACTGGCATGTTTCACCAGAAAGGTGAGGATTTAAATCCACTAAGTTTCACACAGAGTAAATGAACTGCTGAAACTTGGTCTTTAACCAACGCTTGGAGCAGACATCAAATTGCAGGGTCTGAGATGAGAAAGGTTCATCCAGAGGACACTGCAACAGGTCTGAGCCCAAATAGGTATAAACAACCAAAGTGAGCTGTACAGCTGCCTCATTATTATACTCAGATGGCCAGAAACATATTTTATGTCTTGATGATGCTGTGTATAAGGGGTGGGAAAACCAGTCCTCTATTATTATGTGGAAGTTTCAAAGATGAGCACATCTGTAAAAAGTTTGGAGGCAAAAAAATACGAAGAATCAAATTAAGATCCCGCTGATGGGGAGTTTATGTTAATTTTCATGTTTCACTTCAATCAGAATCAGCAAGATTTATTTCTGTAACAGTTGAAGCCTTTAAGACATTTCATACCTCTCTTTCTCAGTGGCATCACATGAGAGCCACGTGCAATGAACTCAGTGTGCTTAAGCATCTGAAGCACCGGACAAGACACTTCTACAGTCTCACGTGGTTGGGGTGCTGTGCTCTGCAAAGCAAATGGTTACACCTCTGGCAAAGGCAACCTGCAGAGTCAGCAGGTAAGGGGAAAGCACTCTCCACCTTTTGTTGTCACACAAGGTATTTAAAAAAAAATCAAGCAGGTTCAAACCACTTATCTTGCAGCTTGAGAACCTACAACCCAAAGGCTCCAACAGCCACACTATCTTAGCTACTTGCTCCTTGCTCTTGTGTCAGTGGGAATTGCCCATCAATTTGCACAAGGGCCACTACAGACCTTAAATGACCACATCTCAGAGACCTGCTGCTATTGAAGCCAATCCTTAGACTAAAGGTCTTTGCATCAGGCCTCAGGAACACTATAATGAGCAATAGCATACAAATATAAGGAGATAATAGTAACTGAAAAGTTGGTTAAATTACAATATTTCTAGACTGTATGTAAGATTTCAACAAGCTGTAACATATTTGTTTTACTAATCATCCAGATACATCATCACATTAGAGAAATCATAGTATGTTCATAATCTGAAACATACATTTTGAAAAAGCTGGTCATTGCTGGCAGTTAATACCCACCTAAATAAGGTTTAGGCCTGAACCAGCATTCTCAACAGCTAATTTTAAATAGATTTTGAAATTAGTTCTTAAATTAAGGGAGACACTATATTTATAAAACAAAGTGCCTGTAGGGTTTCACAATTTTCTTAAAGCACCTTTTGTAACAGTCTATCACTGATCTTTATTTGCCATAATTTATTACAGTTTTGGGAAACAATCTTTGCCTATAAGTTATCAATATAAATTTCCATATAGCTGCATAACATGTAACCTGCTTCAAGGAACTCCACAGCAAAAAGGACAATCAAGACCTGTCCCATTTCCTTGTAAACTAGCTGGAGATCTGATGGTCATTGAGGAGACATAGCAAGGCCCACACTCAAAGCAATATGTAAAACCTAGTTCTTACTAAATCCAAGAACACACAACACATAACCCTGACAGTAAATCGTGGTTCATAATCAGTCAAGAGTAACCATGCCAGGTTTCACTAGATTATCTGTAAGTTTTGTTATTGTTTTATATTTGTTTGAAGTCAGCTTTCACAAGATCTGATTAAACCATTAAAATCCAGTTAACTACAAGAAATTGATTTTACTACCAGACGTGGATTATTTTTTAATCTAGATCTTTAAGGTTTTATTTCTATAAATATCACTGCTTGCCTCTGCAGTACAGCTTCTGCTACCTTCTTGCTTAAAGAGCATCCAGCCCTCTTTTGCCCTTAAGAACTGCCTCCCATGTAACTTTATCAACCAGCCTTCTGAAGAGAAGTCCAAGGTGGCCATTCCACTGATCACCCTCCCTAGTTCTCCTAGAACTGAGAATTCTATCATCTTGTGATTGTTATGCCCCAGGCGTCTTCCAACCACCACATCTCCCACAAGGCCTGTTCTGTTCACAAACAACAGGTCCAGCCTTCCTTAGATCTCAAAGGTCTTTTCCAACCTAGTGATTCTGTGCTGTTGAGGCAACAGAAGCCTCAAGATTGTTTTTCCCCTCCAATAGGGGAATGTGATACATAAAAATAGCTTAATCAAGTCCTAGTCATTTTCTGAAAGCATCCAAAAAAGTGATGAGAAGCTTAGCATGGTCTTCCAGATTACCTAGGTATTTTTATGTTTATTTAATGTTGCCAGATTACCCTACATTAACAACATAATACAAATTAATGAGGCACTCCAAGCAACAGTCAGTGCAAATCTCTTCCTTTGCTTAATTGCATATAATCTTTGCTTAGTCCAGTATGATACTAGCTGCAAACAATTAAATACAATGGCAAAACAGCTCATGAAACTTAAGGAAGAGCCATTCTAAGCATTCAGACATCTTACCCTGAGGTTAGAAGTTTAAGATCAGTATAATATAGTATCATATCCCTACTTGTAACCCCATTATCTTTCCTTCTTTACTTCTTTGACAAAAATTGATGAAGAAGCCTAATCTCTAGATTTTTATCAAGCAGTAAGAACGGATCCATCACTTAGTATAAATTCACATAGTTTCCCTGAAGTCAATGCAGTTGTATTAATTTACTTTAGCCAAGGTCTGGCCCATCAGCTTTTATCTACTCAAAGCTACAAGTACCAGATAACAATCACACAGTTGGTTTTTTTTTTCCAAATCAGTATCAGCACATCAAATGCCCCTTTGATATTGAAGAGATTTTACATGTTTTATTGGTATAATAGTGTGATACTATTAAAACACTAGTTGAATATAAGCTTCCATTTTTTCCCATTCTAACTCACCCATGCCACAGCAGTGCACAGTATGTGCTTCTAGATCTATAAATAATTAAGAGGGCTGTTGAGAAAATTGTCTCAACTGATCATTAGCCATATCTCACCTGTCTAGACATATTTGCATAGCATTTATTCCCACCTTTAAAAGGGGCATAGATTATGTGAACCACAGGTGCCAAAGGAGAACAGAATAGAAGCTTCTTAAGTCAAGTACATAAGTCTGAGCATGAGCCACTAGCCTCCAATCATTTAAGTGCTCTGGTAAACTTCTCACAGCCTCTTGCCTCACCCTTATCTGAACACATTTCATTTCCACTTGACACAGATACCCATCTTTCACATCTACAAACAACATCAGTTTCCACAAACACCCCTGGAGTTACAGACCAGGAAGTTTGAAGGAAGGCTTCAGAAATCAAAGCAATAGTTACCAAACACCTAGAAACTGTCCAAAATAAGTTCACCACTCTTTGCTGGATCCTTCTCTAGCAAAGCCATCTTACCCAAGCAGGCTTAGAATACTGAAGATACTGCCTTTAACAGCGGGTGCAGGGCAAACAAAAGAGCAACCCGAAAGCAAACACACAAAGTACCCCCAGAAATCCCTCCTCAGAGAGAATATCTGATTTTACTGACCACTTAAGAAATTTAAAAACATGCTTACAAGTCCAAAAGGCAGGTCACCTAAAGGAACAGCTCGCAGCCTCAACAGTTAAGGAAAGTAGTTCTTGAAATGATCTTCCTCCACTGCAGAACTCTCTCCCATGGCAGCTACCAAAGAGAAACCCCCGCTCCCAATTACAGGTTTGTACCCTCTCTGCAGGAACTAATTCAGAGCAGCTGAAGCCAGCACCCTCCTCCCACCACCTGGCTCCCTGGCCACAATTTTGGGGATAACTGACACCTGTGGTAGATGTTTAGTTCAAGAAGAACATTAACCTTTCCTGTGCCAGGGATTTAGCTAGCCCCAGTCTATGTACATCTCATCACAGCCTTAAACACACACAACCATTCGCATGAAAGCAGCCTGTTCCTCATTAGCAATTTCACAGAGTCCGAAAATAATGATGTGACAACAAACTCAACAAAATTTGCTCTAGGGCACAACAAGAAATAGACAAGATTTCCATATTTTTGGAGGACAATTTACTGTACTTGAAAGAGATAAATTCTTTCTGTTTACATTAACCGCCTCACTATTTGGTCCAATTATTCCTACTACTTCAGCAATCATGTTATGCTTGTTCAAGAAGAAAGAAATAACAACAGCTTATCTTGTTGAGAGCAAAGAACAAACAGTAAAAAATCAGTGGATGCACTTAAGCACTACAGTTGTTGCTATTGTGCTAAAGAGATGATTCATGTTCTCATAGCAACTAGGGTGAAAAAAAAAATGCTCTTCTTCTGAAAAGGATTCTGTTGTAGTGGTTAAAGAACTCTTGAATAATCAAGCCAAATGGAGAGGGGAAAAAACACTTCCCTGTAAAATTATGCACACTAGACTCAAGGACATGTCGATCTTTGTATTATATCGATCCTCAGTTAATAATCTGTCGCTGTTATATGGTTTAAGTGAAGACAAAAAGAGGACAACATCAAATATCAGAAAGCACTTTAAATAAGGTGAATCTTCCAGCCAACAGCTGTGGGAACTGAACGTTTATCAAGGTTTACAGGAGGGATCTGTACCATATATTCAAACCCAACCGCTCCTCGGTCAAAATCATTCATACAAACGATCACCACCAGCTCCTCACAAACTGCCCCGTACACTCTGCATTCACATGGGTAACCGGCCACAAACAAGCAGCACCAAATCCTTTCTGGCATTGCTGTCACGCCACGCTCATGTGTCACTTCGCTCTCGCTGGATGCACATCACAGTCACAGCGCATCGCCGGGAACTGGCAGGAGTGACAGAGAAGTTCAAGTGGACCGTGGTCACGTTAAGCTGACTTCATGGTTTCAGTGCACTGTGATCTTGTCCTCACCCATTGAGGTTTACACTGTTATCACAGTCAATATAGATCACAGTTTGCTAGCACATCACTGCCATGTTTTATTCATGCTGAATATGCTTTATTTCTCCCCTCTCCCCCCGCCCCCATCCATTCATGGCAAAATGGCTTTCAAAGAGCTCTGGGTACGTTGCTGTAGGCACAGAGGGCAAGGGTGTCCTTGACCTGCACTTTAACACTCTCCTTTGCGGCAAGCTTTAGTTTCAAATAATGGCCAGGTTGTGGAATTAGGAATCAATATTCAGGAGCGCTGGCAAGAGACAGGGGGTTTAATTTCCTGATACATGTCAGCATGACAGCAAGTTAGACCTAGACCAGGTAGCATCAGTTACCAGCACTACCTTCTGGGGCTGCTCCGAGGATGAACTTCCTGAGAAGGGATAAATGCATTTGCAGTCAGCTTCCCTTCTCTGGCTTTACTCTCCTTTCCCCTCTGACCGCCTTCCTCTCCCTCTTCACCTTCCTGTCCTCCACTTGCTCTTTTCCCTTCTTCATTTAAAGGAGCCTCAGTTGTCACCAGTTCCCTGTGCTGGAGCTGCGTGAGATTGGCACCGTACAGGGACCCCTGGTTCGGGCAGGACCAGTTCAGCCTTGCAGGCTGGAGGCTGGATGACAAAAAGCCACAGTGGCCAGAGGAAAATTTAAGTCTCTTGAACTGAGAGCTGAGCAAAGAATTACTGTAAAAACTAGAAGGATCCCACCCATTTGAGGAGATCCTGAAAATATGCCTTTTAATCTTACCAAGGTATGTTCCACATTATCCCATGCGAGGGAGTATTCAGCTGGTGGCCAACAGCTGGCTGCAAGATGGGCTGCAGCCCTTAAATGTTTATTTCCTTTCCAAATTTGTGTTGCAATTCTGTAGCCACAGAGAGTTCTGTAAGCGACCTTTAATTAATAGTTTCATCCATGTAACACTCAGAGTATCTGCCCTGTTAACAACTAGTATTTTGGGAACTGAAGCCATATTGGTAAATTCTCTCACAAGTTTTCTCAGCAAGTTTTGACAGCTTTAATGCAGGAAAGTGAGGTGGTAACGAGATATCTATCAAGATATTATTACACTGTTTCCTTAAGCTTATCCAAAGCTTTTTAGGAACTTTTTGGAATGCCCTATGGTTTCACCATCCTCTCTCTCCATCAGTTGGGATTTTGGCAGAGAAACACTGTTGGGTATCAAAGGGCACCAGAAGATGCTGGATTGACTCAGACACTACTCCCGCTGGAATAAAGCCACTGTGACTGCCGCAAGTCCTGCTGGCAAAACACAACTGCAAGCTCAGCAAGACCTAGAGCTTCTGGTGAGTGTGCTACAGCCATCTCCTCTGGATGGAATCATCGCTGTGGCTGTTCACTAATCGTTTCTAAGACAATGACTCGAGCACGTGCATTATCCAAAGCTTTCAAGGTACCCAGAGATATATTTAAACTGACATACAAATTAAAGAACTGCCTAGTTAGGCAAATAGGTTTGGATTTCATTAAGGCTATTACATTATTTTTAAATATATACAAAACCTGTAAATATCTAATAAAGAAATGTTCCCCTGCTCTATTTCAGAGTCATGTTGAAACAGCTAAAAGAACTTTCTGTGGACCAGGTATTCACACCCTAAAGTCTGACCAAAATTAGATTAACCTTTGCCCTACATCCAGCACCTTAGTCCCTCTTTTAGCTTATTTAGTGCTAGTTAATGCCCACCCCCACACCCCCAACCGTCCCCATGCAGAAAACTTCACTTGAAAATTTCCCCCAGGATGCATCCCTTGCAGCACGGCCAGAGCAGAGGTGGGGAGCATTCCTAATGCCACCTCCTCTCCACTCCGAGAAGGTCTCACACCCACTCGGAGCACCCAAAGCACTTTTCCCCATACACAAGCACTGCAGAAATTGGCCAAAACATTTTCTAGCTAATTTTGGTTTCCAGAAAAGTTAAGCTGTGTGCATAGGGCTCTATTATGATTAAATGATGCAGATCTAAGTACTCTGAGTTTACAAAAAGAAAATGGTTATGCAGCGACTGTTTTTACTTGCTCTCTTTGTGTGCTTAGAACATAATTAACTGGAGGACAGGCTTGCCCTGGTACAAGTCAGAAACGATTTAAACAGAGATCTTCCAAATTAAATGTTTGAGAGCCCGCTTGCGGGTTTTAGAGATTTCAGGAGGGCAGATTCACATGGCAGAGCATGCCGGGATCTATGGGAACACCACAAGAAATGCCCGTTTCTTGCAGTACCTCTCCTGCCTGTCCACTCCTGAAGCACTGCAGCAGATGATTCATGAGGCTGAGGGTGCTCTGCAGTGCAATTTACAGTCAGTGTTGGTGCCACTTCTCAATGCAGGAGACTTTAATACACCACAGCTGGGTCTGAAGGGAAAAAAATGATCTCCCATAACAAGAAGCTGGCTTGTTCCTGTGAGATGTCGGGTCAGTGGCTCCATGGAGATCACTCCTATGCTTCCACCATGCTTCACTCAGTGGATCTGCTGCCCCAAATCACCACCATGCTGTGGTGACCACACGCTTCCCACCCCACCAACATCTTCATGTGAAAGCTTGGCTTGATCTTCAAGGGTACTACACCCTGTGAGAGAGTTCACTCGGGGAAACTAACAGCAACTGGATGTTGCATGAAATGGAGCATAGAATGCAGCTCCACGTTCTTTCTTTATTGCAGCAATATGATGGAGCTTGCCTTGTTTGGACTCCATTTTTTCCACTGCCAACACTACAGTACTTTTTCAAGCAGCAACAATTTTCTTGCATGTGCTGCACTCTAGTTTAAAGCAGGCTTCTAAGGAACTTCTGGCAGCGTCAGCATCTATATATTACACTGCCTGCCACCTCCCATGCCAAGCTAAGCCAAGGGAGACATTCTTCCTGGAGTCTCCTGTGTTCAAGGGATTTCTCACATATAGTTGAATTTACCGAGGACCAGTAAATTATGCTGGATGGCTTCTGGGGCCAGAAAATGCTCTTAAAGCTGTGGCCCTTTTTACCTAGAAGACGAATTCTCAAGTGCCCATTTTTGACATGAAGCAGATCTATACCATGGTGGCACCACTGGGAAAGTAAAAGTTGCAGCTTGATAGCAAACGTGCCCTGTACTTTTTCATATTACTTTCTTTGTGCTAGGTTATTAATGTTGTGGTAGGGATATGGTCCAAGTCAAGGTGAGTAAGGGTTACTGCTGAAGCAAGTGGTTCCCACACCACTACATTTGTGTACAGTAAATATATATATATTTATAATAAATCATACACAATTAGATCTCACATCGGTCCCCTGATACATCACACTATCCAGCCACATGAACACTAGCATCTGCCCCAAGGGGGAAGCAGAAAAGTGTTGCTGGGGGCAGGGATGGTTTTGTTCCTCAAAAGTTGCAGACAGTGTGGTACAAAATAAAGCTTTGGCTTGTACACAGCAGACCTTTCTGGTAGACCCTGCAGGGAGAAGGTATCACGCCTTACAATGGCTAATTTCTCCAGGAATTCACCTCTTCCCCCTTTTCCTCCAGAACAACGTTGAATTCATTGCTGAAATGCCTTTGGCAGAAAGGAGTTACATTTCTGCTTGGCTGCCCCAGATCAGATCTTGAGTGACACGGATTACATGGAGTCCAATCAGGAAACGTAATGATCTTCTGCTTTAGCCAGATATATCCAGACCTGGAGGTCCGCTACAGCTGTGTCGACAATTCAGCAAGTGGCAGTGCCAGAAATTAAATACAGTATTGCTCTTTCTGGCTGCCAAAGTAGCTCTAAGGAACCATTTACACTGAGTACTGCAGGGTCCAAAATGTGGGAGGTATTGCCCAGAATGCAAGTGAAAATGTGACCTGAGTACCGCACGTCAGCAACCAGCCCTCCCGCTGCAAACAGAAAGGGCCAAGACCATTCCCAGCATCAGCTGAGGAGAGTTGACTCCCCACCAGTGTTAGCAAAACCTCCAACAAAACAAGTCACCACAAGCGTGATCCAGTACAGTAACTGTATGCCTGTATTCAGATCTGCTGTGCTTCTCAAAGCTGGCTAAATTTTAGGTTAGCTGGGCTTTTGGAAAGCCAACTATCTCTTAAAAATGGGGTACCACCTATCCATCAGGTGCTGTGGATATACCTTGGGTTTGAGCCACAATGTGAAAAATTGTGAGTCAGTTGCTCATCTTTGTTTTATCACAAGTTCCTCTTAGGCCAACACATAACCACCTAGAAGTGGAGGAGAGATTCCCACAAGGTGTGATTTTCTCTTCAGTCAGACCCCTTAGGAGTCCATCTGCTTTTTACTTACTTTCTCTTTCACATGCTTTTCAATTGGACTGCTTCAGTCTTTTAAGGATGGTTTGGGTACTGTGAGAAATCTATTTCTTACAAAAGTAGATTGCTCCTCTCTCAAGCACAGCTCTTCCTTTGGACATCAGATTTGCACTGTTTCTCACAGCTATTGCTATTCCTCTGAAGGTTACCCTTTAACAGAAGTATTACTCCAAAACACATTGCTCTCCTGCCCAGTAGGATTATCTGGTAGGTACAACACTCCTCACCACGGCACCTCAACCCACTTTTATGAAGTATGAAAATATCCAGAAGCCTCACTCAGAGGACACGCTCGTTACATTTTCTACTGCTGAGAAAACAGAACTGCCTTGCTCTTCCACACGTTCCAAAAAAGTAAGGGGGGAGGAACAGAAAACCAATTTTCCCTTCTATTTCTTACAGGATAAACTAGTTTCTACCAGACATACTTGCAGAACTGCAGAAGGGTATTTCCCAGGAAAAAGCTATCTGGCACATTTACTGCTGGGCATCCAGAACAGAGTTACCTTGATTAAAACGCTCCATTGTATCGCCGTTTGCTAAACAAGCAGAAAGTTCATTCTTTTCACCTTTGTGTCCCATTCATAAGCGAGCTGCTTAAACAACTCTCCATTCCAAGCTGTCTCCCTGCCTAATAAGTTCTTTTATTGACAGCTTGCCAGCAAGAGCCCTAAAGTCAGCCTGAGAACATAAATACAGCCTCTTGAGCTTGCTTCAGTGTGTTAGAGGACTGCTTTCAGTACTGTCGACAAAGCTTTAATGGTGTGAACTCGGAGCTCGAGTACTACTGAGCACTCCAGCGATCAACACCCACAGAACACTTCAGAGAGTTTCATTCCAAAAGTATTTTAGGAACCCTTGAAATCAGAGGCTTTCTCTCTGCTCTGCAGAAGCTCATTTTGGAAAACAATTTAGTCCATTTTTAGTTGCAGAAATGTTGAGATAACCCTGCAGAGGTGTCATTCTCCTGTTGCCTTCGTTTCCACAATGTCACGCTTTCAAGCCGCCTGTCTTTGCTGTCCAGAGGGTCTCACCTTTCCAAAACACCTCTGAACGTTGATTAAAAGCAACATTCACTGTTCCAGCTCTGTCCTGAGTGGCTCGAGAGGTGGAAAACATCTTACTGGCTTCACTCCTAGATGGGTGTCACTATCCTGGGATCAAACCTAGAGAGGGCTCAAAGCTGCTCCAGCTCCCACAGAGAAACATGAACCACTGGCCCGGGGAAGCTCCTGGAGAGCTCGTCTTTGACCTCTCTGCACTTGTGAATGTGGCTTGTTAAAACCCCCGGGTCACAGCTGGGAGTTCAGAATTTCTTTACCTCATATTTTTCCCTCATATAAAAGCAATAAACTGTTTTGGAAAATTAGTGCCTTGTGTCCCATTCCTGCTTTAAAGCGTCTGTTGTCTTCTTTTCCACTAGTTTCAAGGAAATGTGCTGCAGCACACAGCCACCACGGAGCCTCTGTGCGTTCCTTGTCCCAGCTTGCACCAACTTTGGGCTCCAGAGCTGGCCTACATAACAAAGTTGCACTAGTTTAGCAGTCTTTAAAGTGATCTAAAGCAGTGCAAAAGTCCGTGTACAAGAAGGGCTACTGGTTTGCAACTGACTTATACAAAACCTAGACAATTACAGGTTGCTGCAGCTATTATGGTAAAGTCCTGATTTAAACTAATTTGATGTAAGCTGGTTATAAACCAATTTAAGTGTGTCCAATCAGAGACATACATTGGTTTAGCTAAATGGATTTTGCAGCTGAACTGATGCTACTATTGTGCGTGGACAAGCCCCCAGGCTTGCACAGCCTGTTTCTCCATTGCTTCTGTCTGGTTTCATTTACACCAGGACTGTAAACGTTACCAGCTCCTGGCAGTACAGCTGAATGCCCACGCAGAACAAGTGGAATGTTAGTACAAACCCAGGATTTTTTCATTTTTCTGTTCCCAAAGAAGAAAAACACGAGTATTTTATCATGCAGCATATAACTCTTACTGACTAGCCTCCTACGGACGGCAGTCAAGCATAAGAACCACGATAGGAATGAAAACACACAGTCTCATATTTCAGTGGCAAAGGATCGTCATCTCCAACCGCACAGCCCGGCATGTATCTGGGCTAATTCTGAGGAAACAGAGGCGTTACCCTCATGTGAAGCCAGTGAAAATGAGCAGCATTAGGTGCAGGGTCTGCGAGCGCTCCAGGAGATCAGGAGAGCAGGCAGCACAAAGCTGCCATAAGAAAAGGGGGAGTGGAGAAGCTGGTGCACAAAGGTACCTTGCAACGACTTTCACTTGCTCCCCATCTCACGCTGGAAGCTCTGGCTTTGTGCAAGTGAATACAGCGTGTCCCTGCGTGGTGCTGCTCTGATCACTCAAGCTTTAGTAACATGGGCCTGGAGTCCCACTGGAGCATGATGCTCCTCCCAGCTCATCAGTCATCTTCTTGACCTTGCTATTCATGGCTGCAGCATCTCCCTGGGCCATATTTCCTTCTGACCCATACAGTGTGGTTCATCAGTTCTGAATTAATCATCTCCCCCCCAAAAAAAACCCTGCTTCTATTCATAAGAACAGGTTTGTTCTGAGATTAAAGACCCAGGTGATACCACCCTACCTTTCCCAATCCATGGAGTTACCAACTATTCAATCCGGTATATGAAATCCAGACAAGTTCAAAATGACCACAAGAGCTTGTCCTTAAAAATATTTCCCTTTCTGTAAAGATGTGGGGAAACCCCAATATTTTAATCTTCATTGAACAGCATTCTGAATTGGATTTTTACAGTTCAGCCATAAAAAAACCCAAAGCCATTTTAATCAAACATTGTAGGAATTCCCTCATCAAAGTTCTACATGCTTGAAAAGGCATTTCTCATCCAAACCCAAACATTTGGGAAAACTATTTCAACCAGCTTAAACAGTAATGCAATTTTATAGTGCAAAGATACAGGTCCAGCATAATGATATATTAGTGCATTGAGCTATCACTGGTCTGCGATACTACAATCTCTTAAAAGCTTCTAGTATTTTAATAAGAAGTGAGGTCCAATTCAAAGTAAAGTGAAAATCCTTAAGCTTGGAGTAGACATATATAAACTGACAGGCTGATTTATATTATCTAAACCGCTGTTTTATAGCCATATTATGCACTCAATCTAAAAAAAAAAATATAATAACATAAAAAAATGTATAAAGATAAGGCACTAGTGAGGGGTGGAGTTGTGTTTTTTTCATTAGATACATTCTTTGATTCCTCTGCCTAAAATGCTGCAGTCAGCAGTAGCTTAATTCTAAGTTATAATTAGGGTTATGCATTAAACCAGGACTCTTGAGCATGTCTAACCTAAAGAAGTTCAACGCATAAATGAAAAACAGACCTGTGGCTGGCTGACTTGGCATCAACCAGGGTACCAATATATAGTAACAGAATAAATTTTAAATGAAAATTAAATGTGGTCATTATAGCTTAAATTGATGTGATATTTGCCAACTGTTTATTAAAGGAAAATTTAAAGATAAGCATGATTTTGGAGGAGGTGGTGTGTCCTGATACACAGCAGCTTGCTGTGACTTGGGGTGCATTTTGAAATGATTTAACACTAATTTTACAGTCTACAAAGACAATGTAAACTTTTTAATTTTTTTTTTTAAGATTAGTTTCCCCCAACACACACATGGCATTAAATGCACAATGGTATGGTACACTTCAGCTAATGAAAGACTATTTTTAACTCTGAGATATCTGTTTACTTACCAACACTGGTTATTAACACCAGCAAGCCAAAAGGAAACAAAATTCAGATCTCCAAGAGAACTAAAAGCCTTACAAAAATAAGTGAAGATGCCTTGATTAGTAGGATACTGCTATGCTTTCTATTTATTGTATTTTGCATTTCTGATGTAAAAGGTGGAAAGCATTGCAACTTTAAGGACAGTTTCCTTCAAAAACTGAACAAGTGAAATGCAGAGAGAAACTTTTCCCTTTTTCTGCATTTCAGCAAATATTTCAATCAGTGTGAAACACGTTATTTTTTGGATGCTTCTAAACCCTTTTAAGGCATGATGTTTAGCAACAGCACACAGGCAGTATGAGGCTCAGTCTCATGCAAATCAAATACTACAGTACTAATTGCCACGCTAAGCAAACCAGTCACAGAAGGGCAAGACTGGATATAAGCACTGGCTGAGCATAACTTGCTTGTGCCTTGCAACTTGGGGATGTATCTTTACTTATCATCTGCCTCTGGATATGGGGAAGAACTGCCACAGCCTCAATTGCTGAGAGCAGCAATGAGAAGGGAGCCCCTCCATCGACATGGCTGTTACACAGCCTATCGCACTGAGCATGTTCCTCCATGCGTTCAAAGGTCTGGGAAGAAGTGGGAGCTTCTGTGTTTCCATGCAAATTAGGCACACAAAAGCCAATGGAAGCACTATTTAGAGAAAAGGTGGAAGCATCTCTTTCGGTGTTCTTTTTTATTATATTGACTTAGTGAAGAAACAGGGTGCTGAGCGCTCTGGCAGTGGCTCAGCCATCTGTATATGGCTCACTCAAATTTATAACCTAGTGTTTAAGCATGTGCTTAGTTTTAAGCAGAAGAATTCCCTTTGAAGTCATACCATAACAAGACATGCACCCAATGCTACAACACGTATTCAAGTGCTTTGCTGGACTGGAGCCAGAATGCTTCACTTGCAGGATCCAGCCGTCAATGGGTAGGTTTAGATCTTAATTTACAGACCCGATCTTAAGGAATAAGGTTGTGCAAAACTGAAAAAACTTGCTTTGTTATCACATGCATTATCCTCCCAAGTCCTTTGGGAACACGTACCCTGCAATAGGCCCTGTGGACATGCCTTTACACATGGCTGTGGCAACCACCCTGAAAAGCTGGCCAAACTTCAAAGGACAGAAACTGGATTTAATGTGTGTATATATATGCATGTGTACATATACACATACACACACGTGTGTCAGTGTGTACATATGCATGTCATGCATGCGTGTGTGCATCCATATGTATCCGCTTAAGAGGCAGTAAATCAGAGTTAAACATTTGTTTTTGTAAGGCGTATTGATTACAGCAGTGATGTTTCCTAAATAATTAAAGGTTTGCTTTGATCTTTGATTGTAGGGTTGGGTTTATGACAGTCAATGTAAGTATCTTGAAATGATTCCATCCCACACTTACCTATTATACAGCCTCACACAGGGTCATTGGCGTTCATCTGACAAGAAAATGAGTGAATTCAGGAAGCAAAACTAGCACGAAACTATTCAACCAAGGAGAAGAGGCGGGATTCAGTTTCCTGCCAGTTTACATGTCTGCATTGAATCACCTTGAGGCCAAACCATGATCAGTGGTGACACCAGAGAAGCTACCTGAGCAGGCAGATGGGGTGCAGGGGAAGGGTGCCAGACCTCCATCCATCTGCGCTCCCACTGTAAGTGTCGAACTGCACCCTGGGCAAAGCTGGAGCAGCAGGACCCTGTGTCATCCCTCTGCCTGCTAATCTTCTTCTCTCGAAACAAATATTTAAGCAAAGGAATACTAAACGGGATTCTGATGTAAAATAACTCCCTCACACGGTCTTTTCTTCAGATACAATTGCTAGTTAAGGAGATAGAAGAGGTTAATCATCCACCGAACTGACTGCAAGCAGCCTAACAAATAAGCAGAGATCAGCCCAGAGGCCCTCAGCGCATGTAAATCAGCATCGTTTCATCAAGCCTTGAGCTTACACCATCATGCACTCACTCAGGATCTAAAACCTAAATCTGTAAATGAAAATGATGCTAATTACAGTTCACCACCGAGCAACACTGCCTTAATTTTAAGGAAATGAAGGAAACGGGCTTGCTACATGACAGTCGATATCATATTGCCATACAACTAACTTAAAGTTGTATAAGTTAGATTATAACTTTTGAAGAAGCAATTATGATTTTATTGCACCCACTCTGCTGATGATTAATGCAGAGAGCCTAGGGGAAAATGCATCCTATCATTTGCTAACATGCACTATAATTATGCATACCTCTCCAGGTACTGTAATTTAGGACTTAAAAAGCAACATTCTGAACGAGGACTGCTGCACTTGTAAAACATTACAGATGTGTTATCATATAAATGAGGTAGCTTTGACATGATAGTGTTCTAATAAATCCTCAGCTAAGATTTGGAGACAAGATATGTCAAACGCAAAATCCAAACTGTCTCTTAATCTTCTACATAAACTGTTTATTTTTTCTGAGCCCTACAATAATACATGTGTCAAGAAGGCTTTGATGGTTTCTAGATTAAAGTACAGTTGGGTTGGATTTTTTTTTTCCCCCCTTTACGGGTCATCTTGAGAATGCTCATTTTAGTTAAATTAATTCAGCTATTTGCAGGTTTAAAATGTGAAGCAAAATAAAACTGTTTTCACCAAATTGGGAACTTGTGAGATGAACTTCATAAATTACAAACTTATTTCACTCCATTTCAGTGAAAGTTTTTAAATAGCTAATGCTGAATGATCTTCTGTCAGCTGGCAAGCTGCATTTTAAACCATTTGCAACAAATCCAGAAGAAAAAAAGAGATAAAACCCGCCCCCCTCCTGCATTCAGTGAGATGAATTTATGAATCCCACGACTTATACTCATTTTGTTTGGGTTTTTTTAATTTATATCACTGCACTGACTCGATGCCTCAACCAAGACTGGGGCCCCGTTCCGCTTCACAAGGTGCTGGAAAAGGAGTTTCCATCCCCCCTTAGTTTCCAGTCTAACCTGTTGGAGAAGTTTGGGAAGGGGGAGAGTAGAAAAGCAGCAGCATGGCAGGCACGCTGGCAGGTTAGAAGCTGGGAATAAAACCTCAGTGCAACTTATATTCAATCAGGATACTTCTCAGTGTTTCTGATGCTGCCCAGTTATATCCCTCGTCTCTACCAAAAAATTTCCTTTCTAAAATACGCTGTACAGAATAGATCACACACATACATGTGTTCCCAAAGCTGTTCTGGGCTGCTCCTAGAATAAAAAAGCACGGTCCTTTCAGGCTTTTAGCAGAGCACTTCTAAAAGCTGTGTTCGTAAGTATTAGGGAAGGAAGAAAAAAAAAACCCAAATAAACAGGAAAAGCAGGATTTGAGACAATAACGCGTGAACAGCAGTTGCATGTTATACCAGCATCTGCTCTAATTATGCTATGTGAGTGGTTTAACTGCATTTTGTGGTTGACTGTGCTGAAAGCCTCCCATAAGTTGAGCTGGTAGAATTCAAGATTTATTGCTATTCAAAATCAACGGCTAAAATCAACATATATCTGTAGTTATTCATTCCAACTTGCATTGTCAGCTGTAATTTTTCATCAATTTCATACTTTTTGCCAAAACAACAATTTAAAAGCTTTTTAACAATGTGACCATGGAAGAAAAGAAATCCAAGAGAGTAATTTTATTTGATATACTACAAACATCCTAGTTCTCCAAAGCAGATTTTTTTTCAGGTGTATCACACTAAAATGAATTTTAAACCTTTGAAAGAAGCACTCATATTTTATATTCCTTGAATATTACCCAACTTCTTGTTTCCAATCCTGATTTTTGAGCCAGCAAACAAAATTCTGTCAGCACATTCTCCGGCTTGCCTACAAAGCCAAAGTAAAGCAGGGAAGCTTTTATTATTTTAATTTCATTTTTCTACAAATATTTTGTTAATTGTTTACTATTGGCCTAATATTGCCTGATGGGAAAACAATCAGCTAAAGACCCTCTCGGTCACTGCTAGAATCACTGCCCTTGCAATTGCTCTGGCTGCTGGGAATGCCTTTGTAGAAGTAAAGCACATCCAGCTGTCGGCAGTGCTTGTAAAAGCCATGGATTTGTCTTCTGTCCTCACCTTTTCAGTGTGAGCTGAGTATACATTCAATATTCATATATATTTCAGATGCAGATAGGTCTCCTAACACCTGGTAGTAGGTTTTGAGAAGGATTGCTGCTTGTTTTGCCAGAAATGCAGCAATCTCTTCACTTTGCAATCTCCTTCCCTGGCAGAAATTAAATCCAGTTTCAGTTCTTGTAGGAGTCTTAAATATTCCATCTTGCAGAAACTGCAGCACTGGTTTGCACTGATAAAACAGACCTGTTTTGCAAAGAACCTTCTCAGGAGATCTTTATAATCCTGATCATTTCAATTCTTCTCTCCAACACGGTAAAGACATAACTTCCTACTTGATGTCACTGGGATGATTCTGCTCTTCCTCCAACCAGAAAAAGCAGGAGTCGTAAATGTTTTGTTGACAATAGTGCTGCTCACTTCTTGTGTGAGGGAAAGGACTGACCCCCGGAAAAAAACACAATTACATTGATTTTTAAACTATTTACAACGGCGTCAAAGCACCTTGACTCCTACAGAGACGTCTCATGGCTCTTCTGAAGTAAGTCTTGCCAGCGCTCTCCTCACCACCGTGTCCATGGGAGTCTGGGTCCAATCAGGCAAACCCCCATGCCAAAATCACTGCTGGGCGAACACAACTCTTCAGCAGCAACACTCCTCCCAGCACAAAAATCAAAGAGGATGAGATTCCACCCTGCAGACAGATGATAGTAGAGAAACAGATAGTATTTTTGCTCAGGTCAGCACGGTCCTTAGAGGTTAGTGTGAAATCAACTGATACATAAACGAGACAAGAAACAACAGGAACACACAACAACTGGATCTCCAGCAGCCAGCGTTGTGCACGCTGCTGCATCAGTTATTGAGACAGTTTCCTTGAATCCTTTCAGAAGACCATTTACCAAAAGGCTCCAAATTGAGAGATTCAGCCATAGCAACTGTTGACCTTAGACACTCTCTAGGTTTATACCTTTACTGCAGGAAGCCCCTCCAACTCCAGGTCGACATCAAGAGAGCAAACTAGATGGGCAAATACTTCATAAGCTAGCTCTTTTTTCGATTATCATTTGGAACAAATATGCAAATTACAGGCTTGGGAATAGAAGTGAATGTTCTCATACTGCAGCGCATGCACTAAAATATGTGCACGCACCATCACAAGATTTGCTTCTTTACAAATATGGCTGAACTTGTTTCCATAATGGTTCGTGTTTGTTCTTTTCCCTCTTCACATTTAGTTGATGTAAATTGTAGGTTTCATGTGCTCTGAAATGATGTTCACTTCATCAGCATTTCAGCACTATTTTATCTGTATATAAAGATCCAGCATCCTCACCCCTAACACTCTTCTTTGCATTTTTCACCTCGGATTCTTTATGCTTTGTGCAATACTCTTCCAGTGACTTCCTTCTCTGACTCATCCCCACGAACTAGCGCAGCAATTTTGTGTGCCACTCAAGCAGGTTCTGCACATGTCTGCTGTTGCATCACTCCCTGTTGGACGATTTAACAGCACAGCATTGCAAGGTAACCAAGATCATCGTGACAACGTTTTAAAAGCGAAGGACAAGTAGGCAACCTTGTTTGCATTTACCATTTTTATCATCTTTTCAAGCTAAAGAAATGTATCTATCAATGTTTATCCATTTTAATTGAGGTCCACTCTGGCTACACTTAATAAAGGAAATACTGTCCTTGCTTTGTGAGTTAAAGAATAAACTAATTCTCGTGTGCTATAATGGTTTCCAGGGACTGCGGGCAGCCCGGGTAGACTTAAATTGGCCTGAACGACCTACTGAGGATCAGTGAAGTGCAAAGTTGACCTGGCCACAATTGTGTTGAGTGCTTCTTGGCTATAATTCAATACAAGACTATCTCTCCTCTTAGTGCATGGGTCATATCCTCAAGATTGCTCCCATGATTGATACAGACATCTGTCAGCATATACTGCCTAAATGCCTGATAGGAAAAGTCAATACTCACAATTGTGAAATCCCACAGAAGTGACAAAGTGAGCAAAATGTATTTTTTATGCAAAGCGAGATTTCACACCTCTGTGAAATCTCCAGAACCATTTGCAGAGATTTTTCCAGGTGAATCCATAGGTTTGACAAGACCACTGAAGAAGACAATTTGCCACTGCCATTAGTGACAAAGCAGCTCTGTATCTATCTTGCTTGAAACTGGCCTTTGGAATTCTCTGATAAAAAGAAGAATGGAAACTTAGGAAATGCTGATGAATGATACCACAGGGGGAGCGGATTTTAGTTCTATCTTATCCCCCTGCTATAAATTCTGTAGTAAATTCAAGCACAGCATTTGCATTGCATTGACATATAATGTGCTGGGCAATCGGAAACAGTTTAAGGATGACATGGAGATGCTCAAAAATGTGTCACTCATGACTTGCTTTCTTTCCTCTGTACCTCCAGTCCCAAAGATTGAATTTAAATGTCTTTTTCCATAGAGGAAAGCATATAAGGCAAAACTGCAGGATTACAAGACAATCTGTCCACTTAGTAGGCAATAAACAATAACATACACTTTTATATGCACTAAGATGAGGTGGGGTCCCGACTGCTTTGGTGTAGATGGCAAACAGGGTCTGGAATTTTAAGCCATGGACTTCACTTTGTTGAAGGGAAGTAAATCTTCTGCCAATACTGCATTGGTTGGTACTCACAGGAAGCATCGTGAGTGACTATTTGGACATGAAGTGACAGGTTGAAGAGGCAGTGTTCCCCACTGGGTAAAAGTGAGCTACATTACCCTGCAAATCCCAGTACCAAGATTGCCCTATGTAATACAAGGTACAAAGTACCTCGCTCAAGTGCACCCAGCCACAGGTCTGCTTCCCAAAGAGATCTGTAGTCAGAGATGCCACAAGACACTGTGGGAACATGTTTAGCAGGGCAATACTCATGAAAACCCCTGAGAAAGACCCCCAGCATTCATCACAGTGAGTGTGCATTAAGGTGTTTTCATTCTTCTGCTTTTGTCAGGAGAAAATGGGAGCGAGCAGCCTAAGCACAGGTGGTGGGAGCACAGAGGACATACACATGATGCTATGCATTGCAGGTACTAAAGTAAGAGAAGGTCACCCAACAGTCTGAGATGTCAACACCCACATCTTTGGGTAGAGATGTATTAAAAGAGCAAAAGCATTATGATATTTTGCAACTTTATCTTTAAAAAGAAACCCAATCAAACTACGGCAATATCCCACCAGATAATCAAAAGGTTACTTGACAATAACTTCAGTTCTCACTCTGGCACACCAGTCATTCCCAGTCCTGAAGGAATCCACTCTATTGCTCTTTGGAGAATTCTCAGAGTCCCAGCACACCAATGGAAGGTGGTTAAGTTACACAAAAATCTCTGCAGTGTTGCTTAGGAGCCAGCCTTTGGAGTCTATAATGAAAATCAACATCTGTGCATTCCAGAGACTTTGAACTTCAGGTGTTTCACACTTCCTGCTACTCAATTTATGGAAAATGCAAATGAAAGTAAAGCAGATGAATGTTCTTTAACAACAGGAGGGTTTTGTCTTGTTTGAAATCGCATTGTTCTGAAGGAGTGGATTAATTTAGCCACTACCCAGGATACCAAAGGTTATGCTTACAGTGGAGACAAAATAGAACCTGCACATATTTTGATAAGGTTACATCATCAGGACAGTAACAATAAAACCAGCTTGCCATTTCTGTGCAGACCAATTTTCAAGCAGGAGGTGTCTTGTGCTCCCCCTTAATAATGAATCAGGCTGACTGACATTTGAAATGGCAATAATTTCCCCAGGAGATGCAGCTGCAATCTTAGTATTTTCTGTTCTTGCTCTCAATCTGATTTCTCTTATCCACAGTATGAGGCAGCTGAGTATAATGCAGGAAACATTATCAGCAACAATGCTACAATTAATGCTGAAAGAAAATGAATATTTGTCTACAGAAGAATGGATTTTAGAATACCTAGGGGAACTACTGTTCTTTGAAAACGAAGCCATTTTGTGTGTTTATTGAAATGCACTCATATTTCTGTGGTTATACTCTGACTAGTTAACCATATCAAGGTAATAAGTGCATAGGCAGTTTTTACTGTCCTGTATTAAAGCTGTTTACTGAATGCTAAGTAGTCTGGGCCTATTCAGAAAAGAGTCTGTTTTGGCTGTAATCCATCTATATGTTTCCACACCTCACTTATTCCATTATTAAATCCAAGAACTAGAAAGGTCACTGCGATTTCTCCCTGATTCAGAGCCACAACTGCAGAGGACATCCCAACGTGGAAACGAGTCCTACAGCAGTAATACAAAACAAATAATGGAAAAGGAGTTTTGTGCTCTGCTATTGGTGGATGCAGAGGTGGACAGATATGGTCGTTTCCCATCTTTTCTATCTCAGGGTGCCTTTTTCTTTCCCAGTATTTAAATGCCAGAAAGTCAAACAAGTGTCCCATTCAGCTCCCTGGTGAGATGGGATAAAGAAACAGAAGCTATCAGAACATCCGAGCCTGCAACCAAGGCCCAAACTGAAAGGTGCTATTAATAGAGAGAAATAAGCAACTAGACTTCAAACAGCTCTGGACACAATAAGGCTTCAGAATAAGCTAATGCCCCCTTGACCATCTGCATATCATCAATCAGGTCATCCAAGAAAAAGATCTATAAATAACCTATCTGACCGGCTCTGAAAAGGCTTTTGATACAACCCTTCATAAGTGCAAATGGTAGCATTCAGACCACCTTATTTGGGAGCACAAGAGTCATTTGTCCCTATAAATCAGCTAGTTGGTCAAAAATCTTTGACACTGACATTTGATTGCATCCCCAGAACGGTACAAACAGCAAATCACAGCGAGCCAGCTGCAATTCCTCACTGAGACCTGTGAGCACCAGCAAGTCCTACTCCAGAAGGTCCATACTTCTGGCTGGCCTGAGGTACCTTGCCCCACACTGGTTGAATAGACAGTCACACACTTTCCTGTCCATCCCCTTGATGTGCTATATCAGGACATATAATTTCAGAGATCCCAGACAAAACAAAGGCCCAGTTGCTCTACAGAGCAGCCTCTCAACTTCTGGAGCGTGGCTCTGAAGCACAGTGATAATCCAGAATAATCACAATGCTGTGAGTGGTTTTAGTGAGTTCTTGTAATGATTCCTGTCATCCAAAGTAAAAACTCAATGTAGAGTTCTCAAAACCAGGATCTCCTGTGCCTCATATGACCATTGAGGTCCACCTCATCCCTTCTTCCCCAGGCCTCACCAGAGCAAGCCTCTGTGGTTGCACCCCTGAGCCTACAGGCTTTGCTATCGATGTGCTGGAGCTGTGGGTACAGCACTGACAATGTGAAAACTGCCCAGGACTCTGGAGTACACGAACATGAGCAAAATCCTCTTTGACATTCCTAAGGAGGTCTTTAATAATGTAGCCCTCAGGTTAAATAAATATCTTTGATCAACAGGGCATAGTTATTTATTATTCATTTACTTCTATGCAAGAAATACAGGTCATCCACTGAACCAGGCACTGTCACATTCATTTTTAACTCATCTGGAGATAAGCCTTTATTTATTGGAAATGATCATAATCCCATTGGCTTCAATAGAGTTTCATGTGCTGAAGTCATCAGCTAATCCATATCATAGTTACTAACTGATGATCCTTCTCAAGCAATTAAAGCTGTGTCCCTCAGATGACACAGAGGTTGTTATAAAGAATTCAGACTCTAGGTGGGGGATTGGTGACTTCTCAAAGTGTTATATGAAGACACTGAAAATCTGATAATACTTTCTTCTTAAATAATTACTTTGATGTAACTGTTTTTAGCAAAGCCTAAACACATCCACTCTTTCTAGAGCATTTATTTGGTTTCAGACATTAGCCACCACTTTGATTTTCAGTGGATTTATTCTGGTGCCTCAGTGTTCTCCACCAGTTCAGCTCCATGAAGTCAATTATGCTTTAGTGAAGAGGCTGATGCAGGGTTGTTTTTTTCATATTTGCTGTAGATTTCTCTTTTATGCTCATGAGCTAAAATAATAATGAAACTCTACTTAATGCTTGTATTGTTTTCCAACGACTACTTTTCACTGAAGTAAGTGTGGGGACGGATTTTTTTTCATGAAGTAATACAGTTTACTACCAAAAAATATTTAATCATAATTACATTAAGAAACATACATAAAGGCAAAGTAATAAAATAAAATTAGAGTTGGAGAACACAAAGGGGGGGAAAAAAAGACAGAAAGGATTAAGTAGAGTCATATAAGGAATAGATTCTATTTAATGAAAATTTCCACAGTGTTCAACATTTTTATTATGGTTAATAGCACTGTGCTTCATTTTTGTCTGCAGTAATTGTGTATCCTTAATGAATGGGCACTCTTATTTCCCCATTGAGCACTGACAGAAATTAATAAACCTAATTCTGTAGGTTTAAGTTTAATTCTAGTGAAATATATAAAGCAGTTACATTTTCACTTAGCTACTAACTGGAATAGAAATGGGTTTAAGCTTTTCAGCAGCTTAATAGGGAACAAATTGGGTTTTCTTTTATTTCTATTTTTTTTACCTCCTTCAGTACTTGGGTCTATTTTTGTTTCAGTGTGCGAGAAAGGACATGTCATGGCTGGTGAGGCTGAACCAAGCCTACAGTGAGAGTTGTTAATTTAATTTTTTTTTTAAAGTACAATTACTAGACTTAGCCCTTTGTGCCAGCATTGCTGTTAATGATTGGTAAAGACCACCTCCTTGGTTTATACTTTGATAGAGATGGCAAGCAATAGGAGACTTCAGACTGCCATCTATAAAGCGCAGCTATCAGAGCATTCTGGAGATGAGCTTTCATGTTCATTCCTTGTCTGATGACGCAAGGTAGTAAATACAGAAACAATCTGAGGCTGAACAAGAACTGGAGGGTACTGGATATGACTATAAATTCCATCTTTCCTGAAAAAGGAAGCAGATGACCTGATGCCTTCCACCAAATTTCAAAAAAACAGAGGTAGAGGACTCCCATCTCAAATGTTATGTGTTGGGTGCACATCTACACACCATAAGAACAAAATCCACATGTCTTCCCACCACGTGGTTCCCAGCCATGAAGCGAGCATCTAACAGACGATATTCCATCCTGGTTGTGACCAGATAGACTGCTCTGGCCCTGTAACGTAAAACCATTGCTAATCTTCAGAGTAAGCCAGTTCTAGCAGAGGTCTGGGTGTAATGTTCAAACCTAAAACTGAAGTGAGCTTGCAGGTAGGACAATAACTCAAAACCACAATGGGGAATTTAAGGCAGACTCTGGTTGTGTGACTCTGATGTACAGTGTTCTGCTGCCGCTGAGACCGAGGCAGCGACACCAATGTGGGTCTTGTTTCTTTTCGGATTAGCAGTTTTTAAGAGCAACACCAGGTGCTGAAGGGAGCCATTTGAGGAACCACTGCAGAGTGCCTGAAGGACTTGGCATGTTCACCTTTGAAAGAACCAATATTGTGACCACAGGTGGGCAATAGTGAGACAATCACTCTCTAAAATACATCATTTTAAAAACAAGAATAGAAACATCAGTCTGGCATCATGACAAAAGTGCTCTTTGGGGAATAATTATATGGATTCTTCCTATCCTACAGTTTCATTTTAGAGTGGGCCAAATCCCCAGCTGGTTTAGATCAGCAGCTGATTTACTCCAGCTAAAGACCTGGCCTGGTATTTCATTTCTATTATTACCTTATCTTTTACAGTCCCCACTGTCCTAATTTATCATGTGTGTTAGAAATCGCAGGACCACGGGAAGGGGTAACCATGAACAAAGGAGCAGAGACAGGGAAAACCTAAGATTAGAGCAGAGCCACATCATGAGCTCTTCTGTACCCCCATCTGTCCATTTTGCCAGATCATGGGACTGAAATATAGTTGAATCATATGTAAAGACATGGAGAAGGAAGAGACGGTGAGAAGACAGCCAGAGGCAGAAATCAGACATGAGGAGGGTTTTGAAGTCATTACAAGGAAGAGATGTAGGTGGGCAATGAGAGAGAAGACAAAGTTGGTGGTGGAGGAGGTTGGATGGCGCAGATGCAGCAGCAGAAAGGACCTAGCCTGCTGGGGGGGTCAGCAGTTTGGGGGATGGTGGAGCTCAAAGGCACAGGGATAGGAGGGTCAAATATCTTCAAGCTTCACTGTTCAGCAAAAAGAGCTGATGTGAGGCGTGGGCAGGGTTACTCTGGGAGCCAGGCAGCTCCTCCTTTCCTGCTTTCACTTTGATGAGCGGTGCCTACCCAACTGGGAATCCAGAACAACACCTGGGTGAGCAAAGAAAACTAGTGCAGAGGAAGTTAAAGAATAACTTCTAGTGGCTCTTCTTTCCTTTCAAACTACAGCACAAGGAGCTGGAATGGACTCTGAATTCAGGATGAATTGTTCTGGAGAGAAATTAAGTAATACACCGCTGTGCATCTTCCTAAAAGTAGCCATTTCTCATGCTCCTTTGTGCCAGGACCAGGCAGCTGCAGCTGCAGACCCTGCCCCAACCTGGCTCTGCCAGGTCCTATCGTTCTGTGAGACTCCAAGGGCTTTCAGTAAGATATTTGGTGAGAGATTAGTGTTGAAAAGAAACAAATGCCAAGCAGGACAGGTAACACCCTTCCAGGCAGTGCTGACTGCTTTCTTAAAGCCATATGCCTTGTGCCCTAAGTCACAGTGTGTCAGGCGTGCTGCTGATAGGAACAAGGCAGGCATCCCTTCAGAGGAACTCAGGATCCTCTCTGCATAGCCACTTAGGGCTACCTTGTACTACCCTTCAGTGGAATGCTCTGGTTGAACCAGTTCAGGCCCTGGGCCTGCGGAGGATGACCTGGTAAGATCCAAACCTCTGCCAGCAGCCATCAGCATTGCAGCCGAGTGCCAAAGGGAAAATTTCAGGCATCCAGCCACAGACTCTACTCAAAGGATACACTGTTCAGTCTGTAGGAAAGCATCCTAATAACAAAATAGCTAAGTAGCAGAAGAGTTGGTAACAATAACTTTCTCATGAAAACCAGGTAGAAGAAATTACACTCTTCCCCAAGAGTACCTGACTAGCATCTGCTGTCTGGAGAAAAACATTTTTGGTTTTAGGCATGTTTTTTTCCAAATGTTTTCACACCATGATGATTTAATTATTTTTGCCTGATCAGCTAAATACCTATTTGGTTAATGACAAATAGCTAACAGCTCCACTATAATAATCCATATATGAAAGTTGAGGTTACATCTTTCACTTAGTCAGAGAAATGCATTTTCCCACCCTGGTTCCCATCACTACTCCCATTAGTAGCAGACTAATAAAGATGCCCTGCAGCACCAGCCACCCTGTTAAGTAACAGGGTTGAATTTCCACCCATTTTTGTCTAATGGAAAACTAGTAGGCATATACCTCTGCTGTTTACCTACTTTACAGGCATCCCAGAGGACACACAAGTGTTTAATTTGGAAAGCATTTGCACCTAAGTTATTATTATAAACTGCAGTTTCATACTTAGCTTTTTTTTTCTTGAGTGTATCATCTTTTATGCTTGCCTTTAAAATCCAGAAACCTACTGTGCCATGTTCTATTTAGAGCGATGAAGGAACAGCACAGGTGCAATGGAGACTGGATCTACCAGCTGAAATTCAAGTTTGTATGCTGTGATTGATTGACTGTCACTGACAGGACCTAACAAAGAAAACACTGGCTCCTGTTCCAGAGTTGCACCTACTAAAGATCTATGCAATTATACGAAATTAATATCTCCTCATTTCTTTGGACAAAACTGCTGTTTCCCCAAGGCTGTATTTCAATCCATGTCCTACACATTTCCCAGGCCAAGGAATACTGTCATGCAAATCTGACAGGCATACTCCTTGGTGTGCCACACACAAAAATCTGTCCCTACATGTTGAAGATTAAATTCCACCACCTAACACACAGTTTTAGCCTGTCTGATTGCACCAGCACCCCCAGGAGATACACCTCTCCTGCAGCCATAAGGATCTCTCAAGAATGAGCTACCTGCCCCAGACACAGCCAGGGAATGGTGCATCACCTCCTTCCCTCCTGATTTTTTATAATCAAATTTAATGACAGCCAGACTCCCAGGCAGCTGTGCCAGCAGTGCTGGGGAGCTGGGGAGGATCATGTTCCAGATTCCACCGCACAGAGCACTGGTGACACAAGTGAAATGGAAGGCTGCCTGAGTATGAGCAAAAGCAACGTCTGATACTGAGTGCTAATACCTGCTAATTACAGAGGGAGGGTCAGGAGAAATCCAGAAAGGTACCAGGAGGAGGAAGAGGAGGAGGGGAAAAAAATAAGAGAGAAATAAGAATACTCTATTTCAATACAAAGTCATTACTTTGAGAGAATGAGTCCACTGGGAGACTGTGTGTTATGGGAAAGCTGAGCTCATTTGTTCTTTCTGAGGTTCTTGGAGCACATCTCTGCAGCTGAAGGAATGGCTCAGGCTCCACTGCAGCATCCTCTTTGGCCAACAAACAGCAAACTCTGACTCCAGCTTGAGCCTTACCCAGCACCCTTTTCACAAAAAAGGTATAATTAAGGTACATGACCCTGAGAGCAGCAGGATTAACATGGGATACGCTGGTTGAGCACTGAGAGGTGAACAATACATTTGACATGTTTTCCTCCCCCATGTATGCTACAAGCCATAAATAACATAAAATTCAAGTACCACGGGACCCAGACTTTAGCATACCAGATGATGATGTTTATTCTCTTTTTGGACCTTTTGGTTTTATTTTTTTCACTGAATCTAAATAGAAATCAATGTTTAACTCCAGAAGCACTCGAGGACATGTCGTGTAGGCTATAGTCTGCTACTGTTCCCAGAACAACATATTTCAAGGAGGGAACAAAATAATCAATGAGGCAGCATGACATGAGACAGTCTGGAGGCTCCACACTTGGTTTAGCGTTCATGACAACAATAATTAGCCAGGATTAATCATCATAATGGTTTTTAAAATTTAACTTGAAAGTGGAAACCAGTTAGCTTGGGAATTTTGCCACCAGAATTTTGGCTCCAGTGCAGCCTACAGTGATCAAAACTAAAAGCCTCAACTCTTTTAATTTTCAATGGTTTAAGTAAAATGAGTTGGTGGGACACTGGTGATTCATAAGAAATCAGTATCCTCACAACCTATACCCATTTTCCAGGGCAGTCCCAGACTGGCAATCTTGCCTTCACCATGTTAGCAAACTCACTTCAAAACAGAACCTTGGCAAATATGTCCTCAACTGTACTAATCCTGATTAAGAGAGAAGCTTTAGGAAATACTCATAACTGGTAACCTGGGAATAGACGTCATGCATGTACCTGAAAAGAAAATCAGTTCTGGTTACTCCAGCCATATAAGAGGCCTTGACCCTGCACCCTGAAAGTCACTGGGAGCTTTGCTTTCCTTTAATGAAAGTAGGATCAAGCAGTTAATAAATAACACTTAGCATGATAGATGCCCATTTGGCAACACTCTCTTTTACTGAAACTAAAATCGCTCAAAAGCTTAAACTGCCATAGATGAAACTAAAGGTCAGCATGGAAAGGCAAACCTCAGGGAAAGAAATGCATACAGCTTCATCCTGATCCCAACATGCTTCAGAAAAATAAATTTCAGCCAGCATTTAGAATAGCAAAAGATTCCTAGAAAATGTGGTGTGCTCAGCTCTCAGGAAGGTCTTGTTCTCACCACAGAAGTAGGGCACATCCTCTTCTCTATTCTACTGGCATAGGTCAGGAGTAACATAACTGAAGCAAAGGTTATGTACAACTGATTTAGGCAAGACCACAATGAAGTGCACAAAAGATTTGCTTTTGTGTTCATGGGGCAACTGTTTAAGGGATGGGTGGATAGAAACTTTTACTTCTAGGAGAAATTACCAGTTTAGACAAGTGTGAACCATAATTCAAATACCAGGTATGCATTTGATCATTAATAAAACAAGACCTTAGATTCACAATGCTAAACATCTGCCTTTTTCTTTCATGGCTTCAGGGAGGTTAGATGAAGACGTGTCATTCTGGTCTCCAACATCACATGCAGTACAGATCTCTGAGGCCTAATCCTCATGGATACGGGATATGGAGCTGTGTTGCTCAACTGCTAGAAATGGCTTTTCCACTTACCCTTCCCAAGGTAACCTGTTCACGGTGCACAACAGACACAGGCCAAACCAGAAGGATTTTTTAATGCCATAACCTAAGTACAAATGATTATGAAAAAAAGCCAGAGCATTCTATCAGGTTTTAGTTCAGAGACTGCAGACCAGAAAGCCAAATAATGCTGGAAAAAACAGCAAAAATGAGGGTTACTTCTATCTTTGAACAGCCAGGCCACAAGTGATGGTGTTAACAGTCACCTGCCCTGTGATCCCAATAAGGAAGAACCTGAATAAGATCTGAGGATCTCAAGTTGCTAAATTTCAACTCTAAGTTACTGAGGCAGTGCCTCAAATTTTACTCTATTTCCAATATTTAGCTTGGTTTCAGCCAGAAAAATCAAATCTTGAAAAAGGTTCTGCTTCTTCCTATCCCATACCTGTTAATTCTAATTTTTAAAAAGAAATCTTAAAAAGAATCAAATAACCGATTGTTTATGTAATAAATGAATTCATCACTGAACATTCAGGTTTCCCAACACAAGAAACAAAAGTACCCCTCACACATTCACACAAGCAAACAGCAAAGTGACAGCTGAGATTTGTTCCTGTGAATCTTCATAGCTGAAGCTGCAGCCGGCTGCGTTGCCAACAAAGTCCAGGTGTAGACCATATGAGCTGACAAAAACAGGATTCTTAGGAGCACAATCCCATTTCTATATGCACGATGCATCCATGCCAAGGTGCACTTGAGCATCTGGAATTCACCACTCTCTTCTGGAGTGGGTTTTAACTAATGTCTGAGAGATACATGCTGGCAGGTAGCTACCACTAAAACCACTCTCGTGAGCTCTGGAGGATTTGCATGCCACTGAAAGGCACAGGCATGGAGCACCAGCGACTCCTTTAAGAGGCTTTAGTGATAAAAGCAAGGTTGGCCAGCTGCACATTACAAGAGGTGCATAATTAAACAGCATCTCAAGTCGCTGATTTGGAAGATCCTTTCATTTGTGTATATCAGGGATGGGATACTGCAGTGAGCTGCGTGGCAGCATAGGGATCACTGACACCTATGGGACTGGATCAACACTGCACAATTGCCTCAGTTGCCCTTGGCCTCAGCTATTAGAAGCTGTTTCCTTGGAGCATCCAATTTCTTCACTTGTTGACACCATGAAATTAGGTATGAGGTTTAGGACACAGCAGCAAACGCCTGCTTTCAAGTGGGCCGTGGGTTTCTGCATCACCCAGCGCTTAACTGGGTCAGACATGAATACACATGGCTAGCTGGATTTCTGTCAGGAGGCTAAAGCATTTTACCAGTTGAGGCCCTGGAATATCCAAAAGAGATATTTAATTTTTATTTCATTAAAACATGTGTTTCCTTCGCTCCACAATGAGTTACATACACTTTTGGGTCAATTAATCAACAGTTTCTCTCCGAGGATTTCAAGGCAACTTTCCTGCTTCCTAGAATTACAGCCTTCACTTTACTTCTGTTCCCCAGGTCGTTAGCTTTGTGCAGCTCTTGCTTTCCCTTTCCACCCTGATGTAGCTTTTCATGCCCAAATTCCTGCTGACATGGCCTCAGTACCCCTCCACAGGGCAGCCCCATTTGCCTGAGCTGTCTTTTCACTGTTCTGTGTTCCAGAGAAGCATGGCTAAATGAGCTAATGTGAGATGGGCAGTCACAGTGCCATATGAATGCCACACAAGACCAAAGGTCCATGTGACATTGTGCCCCAGGTGCAGCAGTGGCCCCGTGGCACACAGTAAGGTGGCACACAGAAGGAGAGCAGAGACAGCAGCTGCTGATACTTCCACATAGCCTTTCCTGCCCTCTGCCTTCCTGGATGGGAAGTGGTGACATCATGCTTAATGGGAATTCCCAGAAGGCTTTTCCTCCTTGACCATCTCCCACTGCTGCATGAATGCAGAAGATGTTAATGGCTGAGCCCATGGAGTGTCTGAGCCCCAGCCCCTCGTAAGGCACAAACCAGGTGACCTCTCTTTTGCTCACCACGATCTCATTTCATTCCATTTTATTGATGCTGGAGAAGAAACATCTAAGCCTTTTCTACCAGAGGACTACTCCACATTAGAAAGAAAGCTTTGGGGTTTAATTTTAACTCTTATTTTAAACAACAGTCCTTCGGGTATAAACACAGCTGCCTGTGCGAACACTGACATTCACTATGGGAGATTAAACAAATAGTCAAGATCAACTACTACCAGGCTCTTCAAGCCTCAGCAAGTAATCTCTTATTTAAATGAATCACTGGGTCATTTTAATCAGTTAAGTGGCTTAGCCCAGGAATGCCTGCCGTTCCTTTCAGTTTCAGGAGCTTCCCTACCTGCACTCATCACTACCAAAACAATCCCTCTGCTCCACCCAGCTATTAGGCCCTAATTCATCAAAACCCCTGAGCCAGAGACTGAGCTGTCCGTGGGTGAGAAGCCCCTTTAAAACTGAAGGATGACTCATGGCCTTAAACCCATGGTCCTGGCTTTGTATCCTTGGTCACTGATAGGCAATTTTAATGAGGCAGATGAAAGTTATTCAAAGCATTGAATAATACTCGATAAACGATCGCTGATGAATTATGCTGGCACTTCCCTAATAAAAAACCTAGAATGAATCTATTTGAAGCACTACAGGCTTATTAATTCACTGGCTGCTACTTTATCTTACCATGGGATAAGCTGGAGCAGAGGTGTAAGAAGGAATCTCAGTTTCTGTTATTAAACTGTCTAGAAGTGGAAATGCCCCAGAGGAGGCCACTTCATTCCCCACACACATTTATGTACACCCTCCCTCCTCCTGTGGCATGTGTTCAAGGCCTCTCTATCTCTGTTCACGAATGGAATGTTCGCACAACCATAAGATGTGGCCTCTTCTAAATTCAGGTCATTTTATTTCTATGTCCCTCAAACTTGTAAAGGTCTTTGCTCCATCTGGGAGAAGTTGTGGAGAAAGGGATAAAAAGGAGCTCCAGAGCGAAAGCCACCAGGTAAGGGATGAAAAACAAAAGAAAGGTGAACATGCCAGGAATAGCAAGACATGGCAGGAAACACCAAGAGGATGTGCCCTGTTCACCTGCTGTGGAGAGTTGCAGGAAAGTTTTTATTCTGTCCCTCATCTTGAGCCCTGAAAGAGCAAAGAACTCATACAACCTAAGACATAACATTTGTAAATATAACGGCTAGAGCTTGGGAAGATGTGAATTACAATATTAGACACACATTTGAGAGCTGCTTTTGGGGATGGAAGTTCATGAGGGCCCTTAAGGTACTAGAGTTTTAAAAATGTCTATAATTTCCTTTCCTCGGTTTCCTAAGGTTTTCACAGCCACTAGTCTCAGTGATGACGGGGATTCAAGGTGCACAGAGGTATTCACAAGGGGATGAGTCTCTGCAGGAGCATGGTCACTGATATCTGAGACAACAGAAAAGGTTCTGGAAATAAGATTTTTTTGGAACCACTCTATTTTCACTGCATTAAAAAAAGCATAAGGGAGGAAAAGTACAACAGACTGAAGTGAGATTTCTGTCAAATAATTCTAACAAAAGTCCAATAGATGTTTCTGATTTCCTGCATGGGCTCAGTCAGGGCAATTCCCTCACCCTGTTTCCCATCATTAAAACCAAAGGAAAGGCATAACAGGAGTGCAAAGGGTTCTTCAGTCATTAGCATTAAGTCTGATTTTTTTTCCTTTTCAGGAAGAAGGGAGCTATGGAAGAGCTTAAAAAGAAGGTTATATTTTAATAACATTTAAAAAAAAAGAAAAAGGCAGACGGCCTATCTATTCTCTGAGAATCCAACAAGAAACCAATTGTCTTACAAGGGCAATTGAAAATCAAAGTGAATGAGTATTTATAGCAACTGAACTGTTTAAAACAACAAACTGAAACTGCAGCACCAACTACTTCACAAAGTCATATTCTTGAAGAAGGGGAAAAAAAGATCAAAGATCTGCAAGCAGCCAGCTCTGCATACAAGTGGCTTTATCAGCTCTTGGCTGTGTTAAAGAGAGTCAGGCATCCTGAAAGAGAAAACATTTAATGAGGTGATGAACAACACTTTCTTGGCCTTAATTATAAGGATAGGACTAAGCAACAATAATTGCAGGATAAATTATTGTCAAGAGATATTTCCAAACAACAACAAAAAACCCCATGTCATTATCAAACAATTATTTTAAGTCTCATTTACATATAAAAAAGAATAAATGGAATAGTCCTCTTTTTCTTTTCCATTTGTGGGGGTGGTGGAAATTTTCAGGGTGGTGCATGGGAATTAGACGCGCTACACCCAATATTGCTAATGACAGATTAATTCTCTGCAGATCACTCTGGGAATTGTACTTTTGTATCCAAGGGCAGAATTCTACCCAAGAAAAACTCAAATCTCTGTGATGTGCCCCCAAAGAATCACGCGTACTTAATAATAGGAACAGAAGACCAAGTACCTCGCAAAGCATCATTCGAACTAACCGGCAGAAAAGTTCCATTTAGGACAGAGAGAATTAAGTATCAGGTGTAGTAAAGTAGATGTGCACATAAGGTGCTCAGACCTTATCAGATGAGCCTTTTAAAAGCTCACATGAAAGAAATGAGATGTATACGGTAGCCTTGAGTCAAATAGGCTTTCAGGAGCCAACAAGCGTATGTCATAGGAATGGAGACAAAATGAGATCATGGCAATTGCTCTTGGGCATTTACCTCAACACTACTTTGTGCCTACAGATCCCAAGCAGTGGAAGACCAGGAGTTTTTTGGCACTAGGAGTGGTGCAGAGCCAGGTCGTCTACTTTCCCACATTAGCAAATTGAGCACAGTACCAGGCAGGTTTTCAAAACGGTTCCTGCTTAGCTGTTAAAATAAACAGTCACATTTTCAAAAGAGCTCAGAAGAATACCAGTTGCCATTGGTTTCTGAAGGCTTTTTTTTTTTAAACCCAGCTGCTTAAGTTTCCCCTTACCAACTCGTGATCCTGGGTGGCTAAACCACAGACGTGATGAAAAGATGGATTTTGTTCAGAAGGCGAGCGGGGGGTTGTTATCTCTCTGGTCCCTTAAAAGTGATTTTAGTTATACCTCCAAAAATTGTATGTACCAAAGAACTGGTTACACTGGAAAAAATGCAATCTGTAGTTGTGAATACAGTACCTACAAGGGACCCAAATAAAGTACAGCATTTGGATGTCTTTCCTGCATGCAGGTATTTTGGCAAGTAACTCACCTACAAACAGTGATGATCAGTTATGCTTAGAAAATACCAGCATATTATCATATGAATATACACATTAAGAAATCTCATTTCTTTCACAAAAAAGAATTACATAAAGCTGGGTTCCACCAAGACTTATTTTTTTAGTTTCACCCAGACAATAGGGACAGTGATAAGTATTACTGTTCATGGAAAGCTTACTTTTTTTTCCTACTTTTTTCAAAACTCTGATAAATTTGCCAAACTACATTTTTTTTCTCAGAAAACAGGAATTCATCACAGTCTTTATTCTTGCTGCCATAAAATTACGACAGAAAAAACATAATTTGGGCAACATGGGCTATATTTCACGTCTGTTTTATCAGATAGTAGAGCTACAAAACCTGGCTTTCAAAAAGGATAAAGTCAAACACATTTTAGACATTTCACCTGTTAGCTTACAAAGTGAAAAACCCATTGCATAAATTAGGCAAGTAGTTTTCAGCCTCTATTTCAGAGACATTTTGAAGTCCACAGCCTATTCCAAAGGAATCTACATAGAAATCTGGCAAGAGTCATATTCAATAGGCTTATATTTGCTGTGTTTAAGTCTATCAGATATACAAGAAAGGCTCCATTAATATCAAAACCTTCTCATCCACATGGTCCCAGCTCACAGCACATATAAATGAGTGTAGAAGGTGCAAACAATTGCAAAAAAAGTCCTGAGATTATATAAATGCATATAAAGCTCCAAGGTAATAAGATACAGGCAGTTTAATCAAAAGTTCAGTAATTTCCAAGATTCTGGCCAAATCAGTTGGATATGATTCAGACCCAAGATACTAACTACTTAAGACTGGGATTATTTTAGTGACAAGGACAGAATAAAAATGTGTTTCTTTCTACTACTTTGCTTACTGACATGAGACAGCACACTAGCTGCTTCATTTCTGCTCTTATTGTACTTATTGTAAATTAAAGCCTTGGCTCGCAAAATACAGAGGAAAAGCAGTTCTTATTTCAAAAGCTCCCTCTAGCTTTTCCTAACTGTTTGTTACCAGAATTTTCCTGATGATCTGCTAGAAAAAGCAGCTTAGAGTCAAAGGTGGTCTCATCGGCCTTAGAGAAACACAGGCTCATATTGTATAACCAATTTCAAGTAGGTTTTTAATTTGTAAAAGCCACACAGCGAAGACGACGTTAAAAACCCACCCCCTGCTTTTGATTGAAGATCAAAGAGATTTTTAGAAAAGTGACATAACCCTCAGATGTCCCAGAAAACCACAGTTGCCACAATTAACCAGCTTTAGTCTCCAAGCCTCATACACACAGAGGAGCTGGAACAGCGCGTTCGGAGCAGCAAGGTTTTATTGCAGCTGTGGGCACATTTGGAATAAACAAGCACAGGTCAAGCTCCCCACGGCTTCGTGCCAGCCTACAACAACTAGGGGCAGACGGTCAAAGGAAGCCCGAAATGACCGATCTGGGATTGCATCACCAGGTCTTCGAGACGGTGTAAATCAGCAGAGCTCTATTGAACTCGCTGCGGTCTCATTGATTCCTACCAGCGAGCATCCGATCCATCAATTCCAAGCACAGGGAGTTCAGTGACACTGCACAGGTGAAGCACACAGATGCACGTGATACAAATATTTCTTCTCATCCAGGGGCAGGCTAAAGAGTCTGGTCACTGCCCTGAGGTCTGAGATTGTAGAAGCAGAAATAAACACAAGACAATGACTGAGATCCTACAGAAAGAGAAATTAAGGAGATAGAAAGTTTGAGGCTGGGATCTACACGCAAGTGACTCCAACGTACTCTCAGCCAGGCCACATCAGAAATCCTGCACACAATGTCTTCTAACAAAACTCGATCTGAGGGTTGAACAAGGTACATGGTTTCAGAGGCATCTGAGGTCTAAAACTGTTACAGGATAAAGACACATCACCACATGTATCCCAGAAAGGTGAAATGAGAAACCAAACAAATACACTGCATATATGTAAACAGATGGAGAAGACCAGTAATCTTTCAGGAACATGGATAACTCCTATGAAAGAAAGATGGGCAATGCTTTAAAATTACTTTCACTTGAAAAAAACTAAACCAGTTTGCAGCTGATTATCTATCACATCTGTGTTCAAAACCTGAAGGATGGCTTTTGCTGCAGTGCCAGCATGTCAGCAGAACACAGGAAGACACTGCAAGCATGAAGAAGTGCTTAATAAGAATGGACATCTAACATTTTCTGTAGCTTCTGGGGCAAATCAGCACAATGAACAGCCACATGCACTGCTCTCAGGTACCCAGGCTGAAACTCACCACATACGGCACCCAGGGAGAGCATAAACACACACATACGTATCATGGAGATCGGTCCAGACATTGCCAGTGCAAACTGGGGAGAAGCCTCACTCCTACTGGTAATTCCCTTTTACCTTCAGCAATAGAGCACATGCTTTTACAGCACGAACGCCAAGTCCAATTTTGGGGGGGGGACAGGGACAGAACATAGGAATAGGAAAGGTTCTGGCTACTGAGAAATACATAATCTTCCATAGCACCCCTCTGTTCCTGCAGCACATAGACTCCTTACTATAGATACTAGATCAAATCAAGCTACTGCCCTCTCAAACACTGCCTGGGGATTGAACTAGAAACACAGACACCTTTAGAAGTAAGTGGAAAGGAGGGGAACCTCAGTCATTTTCCTCAGAGGAACTGCAGCTCACATCTTGTGAAATGCTACATAGAGGAGTAGCAAATAATGCACAAACTTGTATATTCTTTTCATATATTTTAACCTCATTCTATCTCTAAGCACTTTTTCAGAGTTCTAAGATCTCCCAGCACTAAGGTACTCTGTGTGTTACAGGAAGGGATAAAAAGACACATTAGAAGTTTAAAAACGGAGAATTTCATGGGAGAGTTAAAATTGTCACTAAGGGCACACCAGATAGAATTACTGATTTTTCAGACTGCTCTAACATCAGAGGATTAAATAAGAAAACCAAAGTCTTTTATAAACTCAAGCAAACGTACAGACAATGTCAAAGCTATTTGGTCACAAATTGGAGCCATCATTTTCACTTTGAAGGCTTGCACAAGAAGCTATTCTGCACTGGAACTGCCACAAAAATTGAAGGGAGAAAATGAATGGGACAAGGGAAATAGGGACTTACGGTTCTGAAACAGTGTAAAGTGCTATGTAGAAGCAATATTTATATGAGACACCAGAATGCTAAAGACTTTACTATCGCCCGTCACTGGCTGTGATACATGAGCTGCAGCTGTCACGCATGCAGAAGGACAAACCTGAATTGGATTGTCCTCTGTAGGATGAAACTGTTTGCCTCTTACAGGAAATTATAGCTCCTCCTTGTTATCACTGGGGTGACCTCAAACTCCAGTGGACCCATGTATACGTGTGGCTATTCATGGATGCAGGACAGGGTCCATCACCTAACAGAGCTGGTAATATAGCCTGAATTATGAAATCACCAAGTCCTTATGCTTCAGTATACAGAGATCTGAAGCCAAACGGAGCAGTGGCTCAGCAGTCAAAGCTCATGAGCACCCTCAAGTTTTTCTTGACACTGTAAATTGTTCTAATTAGAGATTTGCAGCTGGGACAGACTCAGACCTTCAGCTTCTGCAAGATGACCTGTACCAGCAACCTCCACCTGTCTTCACTGTTTTCATAGCATGTTACATGGTTTTGTCCCAGTATGTTACACTCAGTGTTGCAGTTATTTGCAATTATTCATAACCATGAAGCTCTGATACACATGAGGAGATGGAAGAGGACACTTCTCTGAGTTCAATCCGAGTGACAAACATCCACCTTTAGGAGTTTTCCGCATGTTGGTGCTGAACTTCCTATGTTCCAACTTGCAGCCATTGCCCCTTGTCCTATCCCCACAGACCACTGAAAAGGGGCTGGCTGATTCGCCCTGCATCCCCTGCTTCAGATAATTATAAAGTTTAATTAGGTCCCCCCCTAGTCTTCTCAAGGCTGAACAGTCGCAACTTACTCAGCCTTTCCTCATAGGGGAGATATTCCAGGCCCTTAATCATCTTCCCAGGCCCTTAATCATCTTCAAGTGTCGTGGAACTGGCTGTCACTAGATGTAAGTAGCCATGAAGCTATTCCACCTCACACCAAAACTCAGAATCAAGCCCATCTGTACACACACACAAATATCCATCAAATTCTTTCTGAAGTAGAGAAAGCAATAGGTCCATTTAATTGATTGTATTCCCTCGAAGTCTCCCAGCATTGGCCTTTTAATGTATTCCTCTCCTAAAACATTTGTTGCATGTACATATTTCCATTTTCCTTGAGATTTCAAAAGAGTTGGCATTGTTAACTTAGAATATTGCTAGTTAATTGTCGGCGAGAAAAGACAAATTATGAGCAGGGGAACTGTTCTGGGAGGATTTAGTGTATTTGAATAATTTAGACCCCTGCCGTTAACGTGACAGGATTGTTTTTCTCTTGCAGTAGCCTGCTGCTACAAGAATTAAAACTGTCGTGGCAGGCTACAGCTTGGGCTAGGCCTTAGTAATGAGCTTTATCAGTCAATAAATGATTTTATGCAGCAAATTAAACTGTAAATTTGGTTTAGGTGGTAAATATTTAGAGAATAAAGATATCCAGCTAATGAGGAGGACTGGGTGGGGAAAAAATGTAATGCAAATGTCAATCCTTTAAATCTTTGGTAGACTAAAGCTTTGCTGAAAGTTTACTGCTACTGCCTTCTTTTTTTCCCTTACCTTTTTTTTTCTCTTTGTTGGTTTTTTTTTTCTTTCTTTCCCTTTGTAAACAGCAAGGGAACACTATCTCAACTGTATTTACAGAGAAGGAGGGAGAGACTTTCACAGGGCATTGTGCGAGCCACAACTCCATGCGCTCCCTTGGTTCTCAGAACAAAGCATCAAATGGCCACACGCTGCAAGGACTTGCACAAGAGAGCAACATACGTGTTGGGCTCAGAAGATATGAGCACAGCAAGTTTGGTATGAGTGAGTTCCCAAGGGCAAGTGGGATGCTTGCAGCTTGCTCCTGGTTCTAGTCTCCACCTCCAAACACAGCTCACATGAAAAGATCTGTTTGGTCCTCGACCTGTAGCAGGATGGAGCTGCAGCAATCAGCAGAGGCAACCAGTTTAAAACATTCCCCTTGTCAGACTTCTGACAAGATGACCTTTCAGCTCTGGAGCTTACTTCTCCCACATGGCTCACCCAAATCCTGCACTGCTCTGTGGCCCACCCTGGAGGGCATGTACACGGAAAGGGATTCTGAGAACATCAATCGATCAACAGGAGGAATATAGTTTTAAAAGTCACATCTGGATTAACATGGATGAAAGTGCCCCGAACAAATAAGTTGCATTTGTTCAAAGGTCAGGTGATTAGCAATACACTGCTTCAAAAGCAGAGAGGGAAACAGTCTACCAAGAAGCTGGTTTCCAAGATGAGTCCTTGACTTCCAGCTATGCTCCAAGGACCATTCTTTCTTTGGGGAAGGTCTGGAAAACTTATTAATCTTGGCAAAGGAAATTTTACATATAAATTTTTTCTGTGGCCAAAAAGCTAGCTTTCAGAGGAAAAAAGTATGTGAAAAAACATCAGTCAGCCCCATAAAGAACTGCTGGAACTCATCCTAAAGCAAGGAGGGTTAACCTTGCTGTCCTTTATCAGTTTCTAACAGTAGTAGCAATTTTTTTGGTGATTTCTGCTAGATGTGTTATTCTATACTTTCTGACAAGGAAAATATATGCAGCCCTGATAAAATCCATGAAACAATGGCTTTATTTATACCTTCCAGGTGGCACTGCCAGATGGTAAAATCTCACACAAATAAAGCCAGAAGTGCCTGTACATTACATAGGGCTGACACAGAACCTACTCCAAGATGGAGAAACCATCTCCTTTTGTGATAATCACAAGATAACCAAGAATTGATGCCAGAAACTCCACTCTGAGGCAGCGCCAGGGTCAGACATAGGGAAGCCTGCAGTGACAACACACAGAGAAATCTCCAACTGTGGCAGAGACCCCAGGTGTGTCCCTGCATGGAGGGAGCTCCTTGCTGGTGCTCGGGTCAAGGTTAGCCTTGACATGTTAGAAACCAGTTGATAAGGCACAGAGCAAAGGTGTCGACTGCACAAGGCTTTACAGCAAAATTTGAAAAGGACACAGTTACATATTGAAAGGAAATTGAGCCACAGAATATCCTAGTAAAACTCTGCTGGACCCACACATTGTACACTCCAAACAATATGCTATTAAGGGCAATAAATCCAAACAGTACCCTGGAGATTTCTTTGGAAGATCAGAATATATATATTGTGGCTATAGTATGGAAGGCTGTTTTTAACATGAAATCTCTTCAACTGCAAGTTGTCGATGTTAACCATTTCTTGAAAGATCCAATGTACTAACGCGTTTATTTACATGGCAGAGAATGAAACTTCACGTATCACCTTCTCCATGCCTTTCTTTGATTAGATTGCTTCAGTTTAATTACTAAATTCTGTTAAAGGACTTTCTGCACAGATGTAATTTCATGCAGGTGTTACCTGGTGTAATGAAGCCAGATGTTTCCATTGGAATAGGCCTCCCTCGTTGGAGACGTGTGTGCTGCCATAGCCTGATTTGTACATCCATCAGTTCAACCTGGGAAAAGAAATACAAAAGCCTTTGGTTGGTACGTTACTTTTAAATGCCTTTCCCCATTGTTCCTATTTTGATTCATTCAGCTGCTGGCCTTTTTTGCAAAGCATTTAGAAACTTGATGTACAGTCATGGACCCAAACATGGAAAAGGCGAGGGTGTTCTTCAGTGAGCACAATCTTTTTATTGACATGTTGTCCCCATGTACTCATACAACTCGTGAAGCTTTCTAACCACTTTCCACAATGGATTAGAAAGTTCTTGCCTGGTTACAGAGTGAATCAAAACATATTTATTGAGGTATATCATTAGTAATTAAAAAAACCCCACCCCTCAAAACTGTTTTGTTTTCAAATAACTTTGAATAAATTTTGGATATCCACAGGTTTCTACAGGGAACCTAGTAGGAAGTTAATCTCTAGACAGTTTTACAGTTGATATTATGGTATAAATTAGGGAGAGAACTAAGCAATCACAAGGATGTTCATGAGAATTACGTGGTCAGATCTGTCACTTATTAGCTTACAGATTTGGGGCATGCAGTTTACATTTCCTGCTATAAAGAACAATAAATTAAATTAAGTTGGTCACTTTTAAATATAAAAGAAACAACTACTGCCTGCATGACAAATTTCATGGAAATTGACTTTTTGCATTCAGTTCCTCACAAGTGGTCTTAGCAACACAGCCCCCTCATTTTCCATCACAGACATCATCACTAGTGCTGTTTATTTTAATTTTCATTATTGTAAAATCATGACTGGCCAAATGACAGACCCAAGGCTTAAAGCGCCAGAAAGAAGCACCACTGAGCAACAACAGAGAGAAGAATCCAGCCCATATCAAGCCTAAGCTGACAGCAGTTCTGGAGTAGTTTCTGTAACACCCAAGTTTTGAATTGCCTTTCTGATTAATCCAGTTCATTAAACACATCACAGTCAGAGAAGTTGTTACACATCAGCCAGTACAGTCCAACTCTGGGGGAAATACCCTCACCATCATGGCAAAACCAGGAGAATCTGCACAGAAAGTCTTTGCCAGTTCCAAACTGTCCCAAAGGGGGTTTGATGAAACGTTCCCATTCCAACCTAAAAAGAGCAAACCCAGCCCCAGCTGGCAGGGTAAGAGACTCCAATTGGCAGCTCCAACACAAGCCTGAGTCAGAACCTTTCACATTTCTCCCCATTGTTCTGTCAAGCCCTGATGCTGCACAGATGACACCAACCCAAACTCGGGACTCAAGCTCTTGGGACTGCAAAGCTCCAAACAATGGAGAACGAAGGGCCTGCGGGCATGGGCAGAAGGGTCACAAATAACAGCTAACAAGTGGTGGCACAAAAGGCTTACAACCAGACAGCACAAAATGACCAAGACACTCATTCTTTCGGTTAGCTCTTTTAATACTAAAAACAAACAGAGAAGATCAAAATATCCGTAAATTATGCTGCCCTCTCCTCCTCATCCATCTGTATTCTTGAACGTTAATGCTTTCGGAAAGCACACATACGTTTTGGTAGGCACATGAAGAAGGGTTTGCAAGGTGGGGTCTTGAATTGTAGGATGACACACAAGAAAATCAGAGATTGCACAAACACACAAGAATGCACGTGTGCACACAGACACACAAAGACATTTTCTATTAACAGCCTCCAAACCGCTGTCTTTACAATTGTCTTCTTGAACAAATTTGGTTTTATTTTGTGTTGTTTTCAAGGTTTTTTTTTGGGGGGGGGGGAGGTTGAGGATGGGATATAGTCTAGTCAACTAAACTACTGTCTGCCCTCATTATTTCAATTCAGGGACTGACAGTACAAGACTTAATATTACAATAAAGCAAAACTGGTGTCAGCAAAAAAAAAAGTTTCGATGACACACTGATATGGAACACTATGATACACTGGTAAAAACTATGTGAAAACCAGAAACACATAAGACTGCAATTTAATCTTTTTATTTGAAATATAAATATTGTTACTATCAAGCTTGACAGTATAGAAAATGTGTGCCCTGCAGCCTTCTGACAAAACAAAATTTATATTTAAAACTTCCTGAAATAATGCCTTTCATATGTGGAGTTTTGTCACATTGCAGCGGCTCTGAGCCTACCTTATGGTCCTGCACCTTTAATTATTTTATGCCTAGAAGACACATTTTAAATAGAAGAGGCGGGTTACAAGAGTTTTGACAGCTGTGGATGATTAAAATACTGACAACATGCACTATATAAAATTCCCTGAGGTTTTAGCTGGGTACTCACACGAAAGTTAGCGATTAGATTCCCTCCTCCTCCCTGCCAAATCCCACCAGCATGAAATGTTCATACCACTGGCCTGTTGCCCCCTCCTCTTTAGGCAATGCAACTCTTTTCCTTTTTTTCTTTTTTTTAATATCTTAGGGCCACATACTTGAAAATTGGTCAACAAATTTGATTTAGTAATCTGTTCCCATTTAACAAATATGCGGCCAGGTTTCAGGACCAGCTGTTCTGTATCACTGCATGAATGGAGGGCAGGGAAACCGTTTAAAACGTATGAATGGTTTTAGGTTTGGTTTTCACACCCCCCACCCCCTTTACAAGAGTGTTCCAGCTTGCGCTAACTCTCTGGCCTCTTGACCTACATGTTTGGGTTGTGCAAAATATTACATTGTGGGGGGAAAAAGAGCGCTCCCCAGTTCAGAAAAACACTGAAGTACATTCTTAACCTTAACTCTGCTTGCTGTCTCCTCACTTCGTACACTTGGGGCATATTTATCTACTTTGGTTAAACTGGGACTCTACCCTTCAAGTCCTTTGAATTAAAAGCTGCCTATGAAATAATATTAATTACACCAACTTTGAGTTGTGACTACGACTATGTCAGTCTGTACCTCCCTTTATGACACCACTGGCTAAGAAATCCTAGAAGAAGCAAATCACCTCCAAAAATACATGAACAATTGCAGAGTCAGACGGTCTGGATGTGGATCATAAGTTATTGCCTATTTTATTATCTTTAATGCATGTTAATTTATTTAGACATTTCAAAATGCAAGAAAAAACAAAGAAGGAAATCTTATCACCCAAAGACCAGACTTATCTTATGGCTGTTCCTTTCAACTCCAGAAAAGAGATTTGTGAAAAGGCAAAGATGGATTTGGGATAAACCAGTTTCCACATTGATGGAAAGCCTTATCTTCCTTCTCATGAAGCTCTCTGGATGGATGGGAAGGAACAACCTCAGTGCTCTAAATAAATCAGAAATGATCCAGAGATACTTGCAAGCCAGGAAACAAGAGCAACATCAAGGCTGATGTCATGGAAGATGCAGAAAGAAACCCCCAAGGGCCATACAACATAAGGAGGGTGTGTACAAAATCTCATCAATTCAACTCAATTCTTCTAATTCTCCTAAATCTTTCTGAGCAGCTATTCTACCAAAATCAATTCACTTTGTGAAACCTAGCACGATACCTATTTGCCAAGTGGCCACCGAAAGAACCGCGCAGAACTTAAGACTCATAATGTGTGCAATAGAACACACACATTTATTTCCTCTGGGTGCAATACCAACCTCCCTATTGGCATCCATTCCTGAATCATACCGGCTGCAGTGACACCTCAGGGAATTCAGGGAGGGGGTGTGCAGGCACAACACCCTGCTCTGATGTCCATGTGCTCAACCTACCACTGTCTCGACCAGAACAAGCCCAGGCTGAGCCCATCCCCCTGCTGCCTGACCTCTCAGAAAGAAACCCACATGCCTGGGTGGAATGAGAAATGGGTTAAACTCTTGGTTTGGGTAAGGAGAAGACCAGGTCCATGACATGCAGGATGCAGCACACCCACCCTGTAATCGAGATGCAGCTGTTGATACTGCTGTATGAAGAAAAGCGTGGTACACCATTGAGGGAGTCTCTAACAGGAGAGCTGCATGTGCTTTTCATTTCCTCAGAAGCAGCAGAAAGTGACTTTGCTGTACAGAAGGCTGAGGGAGTTGTTCAGTTTTCAAGCACCCACTCTCCCACAAAGCACTCAGTATACTCTGTAATCTTTTTTTTCTTCTTCTTTTGTTAATGACTGTATATAGAATTTTGTTTGTAGAAGTTAGTAGATGGTGTAGATTTAATAACTCTGGTATTTCCAAAGACAGGGGAAGGACAAGGTTCTTCTCACAGTGCGGTGCAAGTTACTGAAGCAGAAGTAAAATTGTAGAAACAGGAGCCAAAAGCAGTTGAGTATTTGATCAAAGACATACAAGGGCATAATAAGAATTTATCAAATGTTCCTACTAAGTTTGGCCAAGGTACAAAAACACTCTTCAATATTGGTAAACAGTATGTTGGATAACTTTCTTTGTATTAGAAATAACACTTCTCCTTCCTTGAAAAATCAGAAATCCACCAGTTACATACTGCAGGATTGAACCACAACAATAAAACTTCATACAAAAACACTTCCTAGGAAAATATTACTTACAGCAAAGAGTATTTGGAAAACGATGCCCGTAAACAAGTGTCTTCAGCCATGCGCCTTGAGGATTTCAAAGTGCATCAGACAAGCAAATCTGACCTTCTTCCTTCTTGCTCCTTTTCTGTGTTTTGAAGAAAAGTTATCTAAAAGTGAAAATTATATTATTGAAATGACAGTGGCTCCTGAAATCATCCAGGCTTTTTAACCTTCAAGCCAGTGAGAAATAAGCCAAAGATTCAGTACCAAGGAACCAGTTGTGCAAAAGACAGGCATCTATGCACCCTAATTATGATGTCTACAGTGTGCCAGAAAAGCTGTAAGCACGGAATGCGGGTGTTCCTCCACCCCTCCTCCACCACTCTGTCTCCCCTGTGCAATCCAGAGCATCTGCTCATCCCCAGATCATCGTCAAAAGACGAGCAACATTGACAATCTCTGCCCTTCAGCAAGCCAGCACCTACACATGAGCAGAATTCCACAGGGGTTCAGGGACTGCTTGGAAGAAGTGCCTGAGACTATCAGAAATTTGGAAGCATGTCTTTAAAAAAAAATAAAAATCAGGGAATATTTAAAACATGCCTGTGACCCCACCCTTGGGAAAATGAGTTATTAAAAATGCTGGAATGCAATCTGTGTCAAAGGAGACATTACATCAGTCGCCTGTCCGCCTGCTTTTTGTTGTTGTTCAAGTTCTCAGCAAAGCAGAAGAATGAAATACATAACCTGGTGTCCTTGCGTTCAAACCTGCACTGTTATATATAGGATTTGCTGAGTATTTTATGGCTACTGTTATTTCCTCAATAGAAACTACCCAATACAGATGTTCAAGCACTGGTCTGTAAAATGCAGTGCCTATTACAGCAGTTAAGCCACAGAGCTCAGCTCTTTCTAGCTTCCCAGCTCGTTACATATATCATACCGTACATTATTGGTTGAATCATCACTTTCCAACTGATTTTGGATTTTCACAATGCACAGCTTCTAATGCACATGCTGATCTGTTCAGGGTCTGTCTCTCATCTTTCTTCACACAAGTAGTTACAGCTTAGTATTTTTGTATCCAATTATGAAGAAAGATGAGAATGAAATGGGAAATAAAAAAGTGACAGGTAGAATTACAGAACAAAATGGTATTGTACGCTTGCTTGATGCTAATTGGTTTTCTCAACTGTTTAAAATCTGTGGCATAGCGTGAAATAACCCAACATGAGTGGTCTGCCAGGCCATTTAGACACATTTTAAGTCAATTTAATTTACTTAGTGGCAGCTCTAATACATTTTGGCTGCTGAGGATCTCAACAAACACACCAAGGATGACCTTTATGACACACAAAAAAGGAGGGATGAAAGAGGAAACAAATGCTTTTAATTAAAGTAAATGTGAGATATTTTGCATTAGGTGAGGCTCTCCTTTTTTTAGCTTACAAAAGTGACAATATTTAACTGTTTAAGAAAATGACCTGAAAGTTCAGCACTTCTGAGTTCCACCATTACCAATAATTTATACTTCTTTTCATGTGCTTCTGCTTATTGTTATTGATAGAACTTCTGAAGCCAACTCAGCTGAGACTGCAGACAGGTCACAGCTGATGAGCAAGTGGAAAGGGGAACAGCCAAGTGACAGCACACCAAAGTAATATCCTACAACTGAGTAATTCCTCCATACACATCGTCTGGGTATGATTCTGAGAATACCTAAAGAATCACTGAGAGTAATCAAGAACTGTTAACATTTCTGTGCACCAAAAATTATGGTTGTGCTAACTGCCCTGGGCAGTGTGGAGGTGAGGGTGAGAGGGGTAGGGTTCTGACTGTCCAAAAGACAAAGCGTGCTCTAGTGTCCTAAATCTGAGGAGATACATCATTTCCATATGTAAAGATTACTGAACCTCTATGTAGGTAACTTTCTCCACAAGCACTGACATAACATACACACCTACTTCATACAAACATTAGTCAAGTATGCCCGCTTCTGAAAAGGTGGATTGTGTATGGCACAGGTATGACAAGAAGGAATTAGCTAATGACTGTTGGCTTTCAATGAAAGCTCCACAGTTTCCTTTGTATTCCTCTTTCTCTGTGCTAAACTAGACAGAAGGTAAGGAGGTGGGGGATGAATGGTAATAAACTTCTACATGACCTTAGACACATAACCAGATCTTCAGTTTGGACTTCAGAATCAAGGTTGGTAATGATGCTGGCATTTTCTCTAGAGGAGGGTGTTATGAAATAATAGGTATAATAAGTACGACTTTCTTTGGAACTTTGTGAAACTTACCGCATTCAAATCTGAAAGCACTCTGAGATCCAGACAGACAAGAGCTGTAGAAAAGCAAAGTACATTTAAAATTGACCACTTTGGGCTTAATTTATGTTCCAAACTACAGCTTTTGGGATCCTGTATATTAGCTGTATATATATTCTTACATATTTCTAAGAAAAATGGTCCTCAGAAGATGATGAATAGTGTGCCTTACCAGAAAATATATGACAGATTCTAAAAAGGGTACATTTTTAAATTGGTATAGATATTTATACTTGCTCTGATCCTCTGAGATGTATATTGAAATTTGTAATATAAAAAGCAAAGGGCATTCCAAGACAAGCAAATTAAAATGAATTCTGCATCATTCTCTCCTGTCCTATTATTACAAGTTCTCATGAGGCCTACAAAAATTTGTATGTGAACTAAAACTGTATGTGAGTCTAGTAAAAGTTACTCTAAAAAACCCTAATCTTTTATTAGATCGCAATGCAGCTGATGCTTAAAATGAGAAGTTAGGACCATTATCACAATATATAAACAGAGTCTGTAATAGACTATCACTAGCATGCTATGTCTTTATAATATTTTAGATTGTTTTCATATATATCTAAATGCATATATCACCATCAATTCATGATGAAAGAACTTTATTTTTTAAGAAAATAACATCATCCTCATCGCTAACAAAGCTATTTATCACAGTCTGATAAAACCACCGTGCGCTCATAGTCTCTTGGCAGTAGCTTTTACTCTTGGGTAGCTCTTCACAGGTAATAACAGAGGCTTGGATAGGGCCTCCTCAGCCTTTGAATCGTTAGTAGCGCCAGACCCCCCTGAACATCTGGCTACCCTGTTCTGGAAACCCTCTGATGAAGTCTGCATCATTACCCAATTCCCCTTGTGGTTAGAAAGTTTTCCTCCCAGTCATCCTAATGCATCTTGGCTGAAAATTAAATTGGTTTCTTTTTAATTCCCTCAAGTGGAAAGGGAACAATGAGCACCAGCCTTTGCGTAACTTTCTCATATTAGAAATACTATCACGATGATTTCTCTGTAGATTTATCAGTTCCCACAACTTTTCTTCACAGGTCATGTTCTATAAATCTCAAGATTTTTCTCGTCACAATCCACTCAATTTAATTCGCCTTCTCGATATGGGGTGCCCAGTGCAGGTCTTCAGCTGTGCACTCTACTGAAATTTTTTTCCCTGATTTTTTCACAAAGACATTATGTGAGACAAAACCAAAGCTGAAATCAGGATAATTCAGCAACATCTTCCCCCTTTCCCCAGACTAGTTATAGAGAAATCATGTGGATTTGCTGAGAACAAATCATTCCAATCTTGTGCTATCCTTTACAACCTTCTTATCATCAGAATAATTAGAAAGGAAATTTCAAGATTTGTTCCAGTGCAGTTCCAGGAATGGGCTGACTGGTTTATGAATTCCTTCTCCCTTCTTTTTTCCATTTAAAAAGCTAGGTGCAACATTTCCTCTTGTCCCACGTTTTGGGGCTTCCCTCATGCTCTAAAATTCTGAGAGATTATCATTTAGCATTTGCTGAACAAAAATGCATGCTGCTATTTCACTTCTACTAAATTGATGGACTCATTCTAAGACCTTCCTGGAGAACTAAACAGCCGGACAGCCTTAAAAATTAATTTCAATACACAGGAGCAGCCTGACTTCCAACCCACAGCAAATCCATAATTGAAGTTTCCCATTCCAGGAAAGACAGTGCAAGAAAAAGTCATGCAAATGCCATTTTCTGAGTCGCAATGGAATGATCCTTCCCTGCACTCCTCCAACAGTGACACCTGCCTGGCAGTCACCCATGGACATACCTCAGTCAACTGCTTAAGGTTACGCACGTGAGTAAAGAAGTGGCTGCAGGATGGGTTTCAGGTTTGTGCTTAGCTGGAGAGGAACTTTAACAGTGGAAGGCAGGCAATTTGAAACCTTTACCAAGCATTAAATGTTCTTAATAAGGACAGAAAGAAATTGCTGTCTTTGTGTGCTGCCCCATCTGAATATTTTTAACATACCATGGGAAAAAGAAGTCTTTATGAAGAGCTGATTCATGTGTTATGTCACTTGTGCACTAAATACTATGTTATCTTCTGAAATTATAGAAAGGAGGAGGATATTTTTAGTAATTGTTGGCTACTCAAGCCACTGAAAGAAAGTATGTTTCTCTGGGTACAACTAATTCTGTTTGTGGTTTCAGAGACCACTGCCAATATTTCAATAACATATACATTACGAACTGCTACAGCTGGCAAGGTGTATCTGTGTTGTCTATTCCAGAGAAGGATTTTGCTGCCTATTCAAAATGAATAGATTCAGAAGTGGAATCCAGCATGGAAAATGAAGGAAGGTCAGGGGAAGGGTAGTATTTATGGAAGATTGAGCATTTTAGTGTGCTACTGGCTTCAGGGTCTGCACTCCCTAAAAATACCAGGTTTTGTGCACTGGAGTGCTGAGCAGACAGAGTGTAACTAAAGCATTTGTTTGAACCTTCACAAACAGGCAGTTGCTTAGTATTCACAAAAGAAAAGAAATTGAACTTTTATATCTTATGCCACTCTAAAGCAGAAACACTTTACCCAAATAAGCAACCCAAAAAGGGCTTTTCAATTCACAGGAGTAAAGCTCTTTAAAATATATCTTGGTTTTAGCAGCTAGCAGAACAGATGCAGTACCTCAACCCCTCTGCCCACTTCCAACAGAAAGCTCCAACTTTCTGAAATGTTGATGTGTTGGGAGACTGGATGGATCAAGCACATGAAGGGTTGCAAGATGGATCTGAAGGATGGATCAAGTGCAGGAAGGGTTGCAAGTTGGATCTGAAGGACAGATGAAGTGCAGGAAGAAATGGAAGATGGATCTGAAGATCTGAGAAAGATGTGGAGGAGGGTACTTGATATCATTCAAGAATTACCAGAAGTAATTACGATACAAATAAACAATGAGAGTTAAGACTCCATGGCTGAGCTGTTTTTTTTAAAGACATGAGAGCTAGCAAGCTGAAGGAAGTGGAAAAGCTATTCAGTGCTAGCAGCTGCTTGATTCAAACTTATAAATCCTACTGGACTATAAAAAAAACCTCTTTACCTTACATGACCAACTGTTCATCTAACTATTTTGGTCTGAGGATATCCCATCTGTAAACAACATTATCTTTCCATGTGTACAGTCACAGACTGAATGGACATGAACGATATACAATAGAAACTCTTTTCTACACCTACAGAGCCATTTTGATAACAAAGAGGATGGAAATATAAAGTGCTGTAAATAAAGAAATATGGAAAACAAACTTCACTGGCAACCAAAAGAAAAGAATTTTCAGAGCTTCCAAATTTCTGTCTTTAAGAATTAAACTCTGGGGGTTAGAGGGCACAAGGGAAGAGGCACCACAAAGTAAAAACAGTGACTCTAAAAATACCCTTGCAGACTGCAGCATGGGAACCCACACATTGGGTAGCAAGGAGAGTGAGTCGAAGCACTCTGGTTCTGCACAGCATAGTGCTTTGGGTCCTTGATGCAAACCACATGAGCACTAATGTGTCAGAAGGCTGAGGCCTCCCACAGAACATCTTCAGCTTGACGGTGACACAAAAAAATAAAAACTATTTACATATTTGCTCAACAGCTCTTCCAAAGAGTTTCTATTAATATCGATTAAGTACACATGGAATATACTCTCTTTCCTAATACCAACTAAGAATTGATTTTTGTCTTGGTTAATTCAATAACCAAACTTGTATTCATTTTACTTGGAACGTATCGGACCTCTGACTCCTCAGACTTATTTTCATGTGCCTGGGAGCAAAATTCCAGTTACACATCTATATTCACTCTGCAGCTACTCTTTCCATATGAGGCATAACTTTGCTCACGTCAAAAAACCTCCCTGAGCAAGAAATGAGCACTGCTCCAAGGTTCAAGGATACACTAGCAGGTCTTGCTCCCTGCTCTCTTTCTATGCACATTTTGTTTTCCTGCCGTATATAAAGTGACTTACAGGAAGCTTCCAGTAGTGGAAAGTTGTAACTCATCTGAAAAGAATTTGTGCTTTAAGGAACAGGCACCTTCTTACTGGATCTTAAATAATACATCACATAATGCAATTATTCTATGTCTCCTGGTCATCACATGGTCAGGGGAAACCATAAGTCAGTTTTTAGTCAGGAATGTTAAGGATGCTGCGGAATTACAGACTAACATAGAACTGTATTCTTCTCTCTGCATCATCTAAACTCCCAGAAGAAGCAGCATTTTAAAAAAAATAGGATCCATTCTTCATTTCACAGATATGCACAGAAAAATAAAATGCAATAAATGTGCTCTGGGATGATTGCTTACCCAAAACATACCAGACAATCACACGGTATGCTGTTTTAATTAGAAAGTGTCTCTTGCAACAGGTCATGTTTGAAATGTGTGACACTCTTCTGTGCTCCATGGCTGAAGTTGAGTTGTATTACAATCACATCTCCAGTCAAAGAACATTGCCATTTTTTCCTAGATCAGACACCTGCTATCAATTTGAATGGTATCTGATTGAATATTTGTGCAGGAAGGACAAGAATCAATTATTCATGAGTACTAAACAATAGACTGTATAAACACAGTTCATGAACCTGAATCCTTCACAACCTAGTTTATCTTTGATACATTTATAAGGGCAGTCACATCTTTTAAACAACTGACATATTTATGGCATGAAAAAGGGGGGGAGGGGAGATGGATAAAAGAGGAAACAAATGTTTTTGTTAAAGAAAATGTGAGATGTTTTGGATTAGGTGGGGTTTCTTTTCTTTTTCTTATAAAAGCGGTAATATTTAACTGTTTAACAAGATTTAACTAGACATCTCATGTGACAGCCGTTTCCCTGAACCTCCCAGCTCAGATTCTGCTGATCCAGGCCATTTGGGTAATTCAAATGAACGTGAAAATATACGCAACTTTTGGATCCCTACCCAGGAGTCTTGTGTGAGTTTTGGATTCCTACCTGTTCTTGGCCATTTAATGGAACAAAACAGTTTGAGGCTCTCTTGTTATTACATCTTCTCCATTGCAGGAACCGGTGTGCTGTCCCTGGCAGGTTCTTCTCTTTTAGGTTCCCAGTACAATTCAATTAAGCTCCGCTAGCTCTGCAGTGCTGATCTGGTTGAACACACGCCAGCAGAACTCCTGCACCTTGCTGCCTCATCTGAGTTTCCTAATACAAATGTGGCTGATGTCAGAGGGGGAAAAGCCTGATCACAGTGTCAGGGAAAATGTAGTCCTGACATCACAGTGGAACAACAAAAAAAAGAGACCAGTAAATAATGCATTCTGCTAAAATCCTTCTTCACTCAGAACAAGGGCTGTTAATGTGGCTGTCATGTTTAATAAATTTTTATGTATGTGCCTTTTATTTTCTTATGGCAATGGCTTAAATTTCAATCCAAATGTGTAGAGCATGTGACATTCTGAAATTACGGGATCCATAGTTAAAGTCCCAAGATTACAGCTTCGAGTGGTGAGAGCCTGAACTATTGTGAAATACAATTTGATTTAAAATCAATCCTCCGATTGACTTTAAAAAGGCACCTAGTGCTGTTTATTTGTTTTTATGGAGAATAATACAAGCAATTAATTTCCTTCATACTTTAAGTGTCTGAGTTATGAAAGTCTATAATGTAACATGGCATGCTTGATGAATAACATCTGAGGTGATTTAGTTTAGAGCAAGTGATTGGCAGTTAGTGATTTCGATAAAAACTTGCTGCACGGTATGTAACGGGCAACTCGGCTGTGCAGCCAACGCAGTGAAAACAAACTCAGAGGGAAAAAAACTTTCTATCAAGTTACATTTTATGCTGGGGAGTCAGAGAGGAGGAGGACAATGTAATTCTTTCCTAGATCTAGTAGCTGCTGCTTTAAGAAAAGAAATGACAAGGCCATGGGTTCTCCCTCTGCCATGTATCTCCTTCATAAATTTTAGCATTAAATTATAAATAAAACATACGAGGACTCAGCTCAATGAGAAATATGTCTGGACTTTGGCACTGTATAGGTCTGCACAAATCCATACAAGCTGCTTAACATTGATTTTCTTTGGCGTCTTTTGCAGCCCTATGCGGGCTTCGCGATGCAGAAGGCAGACATGCCTTTTATTGTATTAGGCCCTTTGCCATTAATTACAGACATGCCTTTCCTTAATGACTGGGCACAACTGGCCTGTTGATCCCCTGGCTGGATCACCAGAGGATGTAATCAACAGCACAGGCCCGGACTGTAGACCATTTGCTATTCCTGGCCTGCCCACTCCCCCCATCCTCTTCGCTCTCTGTGCCAGTGTGAGGTTAAGGCCAGTACCCCGAAGGGATGAGTTCTCCTTGCTCACCCCTCCTCCTGTACCAGCTTCTCCAAAGGAAAAATAACACACATCTCCACTCATCTTCAAGCAGAGGTCAGTGGGGAAACCAAGAGGAAAGACTCATCTTTCACACACCTAGAAGTGAAAAACCCCGCGGCAAAGCCAGTATTATCCTCTTGCTCACCATGGAGAGCTAACCAAACCTCCTGAGTCTGCAAAATGGAGTGGAAAACTTGAAACAAAACCAAATTTTGCCTGTGGTATTTTCACATCTTCTCTCTGGCCCTGGCTAGAAAAGTAAATGGTCTTGGTGGTTAGTGCACAAGGCCAGGAGTGAGGAGCCCTGGGCTCTACTCATACCTTTGCTACTGACTCACTGCAGCAAACTGTTTGGACAAAATTCTTGAAAAGCACTCGCTAGTTTGGGGAGCCAAATTTTTTTTGCATAAACAAGTAGAGACATGTAGGCGCAGAGCACCTACCGCTTTTCATAAAGCCAGAGGGAGATTCTGGCACACACTGCACCACTGTCAACCATCCAGACCATGATCTGGACCCTTCATTTAGGAAGACACAAAGCACTCTTCCATCTGACTCAGGAAGCCGAGAGCTCCTCCTGTGCCCAAGAGAGATTCTTCCAGAGATGCAGGGCTCAGCATTTAATCATGACACTGAAAATTACTGGCCACATGAGCTTGAGCACTCCCTGTTTCTCCCACCTGCTAAATGGGCATTATATATGTGTCATAAGAGTCCTTTGAACTCCTGTTGCAGTATGTCAAAAATCCTGGCAGTTCCTCAGGATGAGATCTCTTTCAAAATAGCAAAAAATTACTTTAACATTTTGATGAGCCTTAGAAGAAGGTTTGGTTCAGGCCAGTGCATCGTGCGATAGACAAATATTTGTTGGAGGATAATTTAAATTTTTCCAGATTAGTTTATCCTGAGTAATATTCTCTGGTGTATAATGGATTTGTTGAATTGCTTTTCTTAATAAACCTTTTGTACCAATCGCATCCTGCTGGGTAGATTTTGCCACTTTAGCAAGAGCTACTGAAACATATATCTGATCAGGAAAAAAAAAAATGTGCTCATGTTTATTTCATCTTTTAGTTATTTTTACTTAACTTTGACATATTTCCTGAAAAAATGTACCAATAATTACCAATCTCCACGATTGGTTCATTGAAACAATGATGCTTCAGCATGTATAAACAAATTGGGCAAGACCCTGCCCAAAGAGCAGGAGGTAGAGCAAAATCAATTCTCTCTTAGATATAGAAGGTCACTGATAATTATGTGCATGGATCTAAGAATGAAATTTGCCTCATTGAGTGATATTGCCTCTTCACATGCAATAATATAAACAGGGAGAAGACAGAATTGAATGAGGCATCCTCACTGTTGTTCTACCAACTGAATGCCACCTTTCTGTCCACAATTCACTTTTGGCTGAAGTGCCTGCATTCAGCATGACAAAACTTGATGCATTTTCTTTGCCCAGGGCAGATTACACCTGGCATGCTTTTCCCTGCAACTGATTTTACAATTCTCATGTTCCTAGAGGATTCTCCCCCAGATTTACTTCAAATTGTGTGGGAATTCAGTTGTTAATTGAAAAAAACCACGGTGCTTTAATACTGAGGTCTAGAACTCCTGAATCTCTTACTGAGGCGCAAGGAAAGATTTCATATTCAGGGCATCTGAATAGTCTGTTGAGGTGCTAACAGATCCTATATTGTCTTGTTGCTGATCTTGATTGGAAAGCCCTCCAACTATAGGGGACAAAGGTATTTCGCCTTCTCTACTTCTCTCCATCCTCTGAGCAAATCATTAAGAGGGGGAAAAAAAAAAACCCAAATTGATGCTGTTGCTCCATGAGCAGAACACAATCAATAATATTGTTACAATTTACTATTTGAGAGAAATATGCTTAGAGAAAAAAAGAAATGAGAAAATCAAATCAACCATGTCTTAAAACGCATGGTGAACATGTCCCCGGCCTTATGTCCTTTATGGAAATTGTGCTTATACAACAGATAACTCAGCAATGCAGTCAATAACTGGCAAACTTGATACTTCCAAAGGCACTAAGGGGCAATGTCAACCAACACTGATGAGCATCTTTGAACCCCTGGCCTTTCAGATGCAGGCTGACAAGTTAACAGGCTTTTCTTCCTCTGTAAGAAAGAGGGTTTTCATAGCCTGTATTCCTATGAATAAAATGCAATCTGAAAGTGCTGGGCACATGCCACGTTTCTTAAAAGGGTAAGATTACCAGCCCCTCTTGATACACTGCGGGATGCTGATGTATGTTTGGACTCAGTGTGGGTTTTTCCAGTGAAAAAAAGGAAGAAAAAATTCCACAGAATCTCTTATAGATGGGTAGCTACATCCATTCGGCAGGGAAGCAAAATGGGGCTACTTGAGTTAATTTCTCCTCATTTATTTATATTTAGCTCTGCAATATTGGTCCAGCAGCTCCCATTCCATTGAAATGGCTCAGCATTACCTCTTGAAATTAAAACGCCACCACATAACAGCTCAAAGTGCTTTCTACATGTGGCTCTGAGGAGGGGAATCCCTTTATTTATTAAACAGCAAGCAGAGGCAAACCAAAAAAGATGCTGTTAGGCTGCATGTCAAAGGGATTGAAGGAAATCTACTGGTTAGTCAGGTGTGTTAATGGGGGGAAGTTGTGTATTTACACACCCGCAGAACTGAGGATCTCAAGGTCAGCAGGCGGCTAAAGACCATGTCAACCACATCTGTGGCACTTGGCTATACTCATCAGCAGTCTATGGGCAGGATCCTAGGTCTGTAAATAGGAATAACCATCTTAAAGCACCTACAGAAACACCACTTTGTATTCTGGCTTCCAGACTTCTTTGTATCCAACTAACTACTTCGAGAAATGGTCGTTATTCACTGCTTGAAAAGGAGATACAGGACCTAAAAAACATCCAGGTAAGCTAAAGTAAAGGGATAATGCTCTTAGCCCTCTCAGGCACAGATTCTACAGCTTTCATTTCTCCTTTTTAGGTTATCCTACATTTCCATACCTACAAATGTTATTTGTGACTGGAAATGAGCCTGTCCACTTTTTATCCCCATATCTCAAAAACATCTATTTGAATTTTAAATCTAATTCTAAGGTTTTGGTGATTTTGTTGTTGCTGTTCATAAGAACAGTATTTCCATCATATTTTCAATTTTTGGAAATAACAAGAGCAAAAGCATAGGCTATGTAATTTTGAGAAGTGGACTTGGTATGGGATCCCTCAGAATGTGTTCTTTAGCAGCTCTGTTGTTTGTATTGAGATATCTGGTATGGTCTTTTGGGAAAACATACCACATATCTCTTTAAGGTCCAACCAAAATATCATCTATCCTGCCCTCAGTACAACAGCCTTACTGAGATAAATAGTTCAGGGGGAAAAAAAAAATCTTCCACTGTAAATTGCACTAACCAAACACTACTGTGCCAAATTCTCTACTCTCCACTCCAGTGAGATGCTGTTTGTTTAATAAGGAGTTTGATTATTTGACAAAATTTAGGAGGTTAAAATTAAGACAACATAACTGTGGTCCTCTAAGAAATTATCCTGTTCTTATTTTCTTGCCTCTCTTTTTCTTGGCACCATGGGACTTTGGGTCAGAGCTAAACAGCTTATGAACTCATTTCCTAAAATTTTCAGTCTCCCAAAAGCTTGCTTTCCTTGGATTATTTTTAATTCAGTCAATTTGTAACACATATTCAGCCTGTATCCTCCACAATATTTTATGATAAATCCCATTCAATTTCACATGTACGGTTGCAAGCTTTATTGCTTAACAAACATTTCATCTACTCTCCCATAATTTATATCTGAATGGGTTTATTATAGACATAGCATTTCATTCATTGTGCAGTTAATTCTGTAACATGCTGCCTGTTTTCTGTATGGCCGCTCTACCATTATGTGCTTTCAGTACAATTGAATTTTTCCTTGGGAGCTTTATAAAATGGTTTATGAATATGTAATACAAATTGTATTAACAAGGCAAATGTACTTTTTATTCCTTTTGTGAGCATTTCCAGTCAATGACTAATAAGAGAATGAGCATGGTAGCACATGTCTCCCTCAATTCCTATTCACTAGGGCTACCCATGCAATATTGTTTTTAAAAGGCTCATCACTTCAAAAACAAAGGCGTTTTAAAATAGTGGTTGGTACTGCTGTCAGCTGCATGGAAGAGCACACAAGAGAGCTCTGCCAACACTACTTCTCTCTTTGTAGGGACTTTTCACCTTCTGTGCAGGTAAAAGGATCTTTGGCAGATACTACTTTGAAAAGGCGTCACCTTCTATCACATCCATTGCCTTGATTACCATTATGGGTTTGTTTTCCATTAGCACCTAGAAACACCAGTCCTGTTGCATTACATGCATGCTAAAACAAAGAGGCAGCCCTTGCCCTAGAGCTGTGATTGACCATACCCATCTAGTGAGATAAGAAGTGAATAGCATCAAAGAATGGGAGTAAGAACAGTGTTAGAGAAGGCTACAACAGATCTGATGTATTCTGTGTGTTCACCAACTCCTGCCTATGTCATGCATGAGAAGGTATAGATGATATTAAATAGCTCACAAATTTTTGAAGGAGTTCCTGGGATGACTGTCAATAATACACTTGCGACATAAGAAGCAATGTGCTTCTTTATCTAAATTAGTCTGCTTCCATTTGACAGAATGCTCTTTGCATCCTGAGAAATGAAGGTAGGCCCCTGGTTTCTGAGAACACAGAAAGCTTCTGTACAAAGGGAGGCAGAAGTTTATTTTACATCACAACCTCAAAGTTCACCACAACATCTTTGCTAAAGTTCACCAGGGGATTTGCTAATGCACTTCAACTGCTAACACACTTTCTAAATCTTCAGATCTGTCTGTGATTTGAGAACATAACTCCTATTAAGAACCCCATCCTTCCATTCACCATCTTGGCCAACACAGTTTCTAGAACAAAACTCTGTCCATTGCATTGACTGATGACTAATGGCTTGCTCTATGTTCTTACTTACAGCACGGGGGATTCATTTCTCAGTGATGGGAAGGCTAGAGCTTTCGGTAGGAAACTCTGGTAATGACAGAAAAAGAAGGAACTGGGAATGTCTGAATATATTTCAGCTCAACTACACAGATTACAAGAAAGGACAGCACAAAAAATTGCCGCTGAAATTCTTTTGAAGTCTGCCCACAGGCTCAGTAACATCTATACTGTCTATACTGGGAGGCAAACAGCGTTCAGTAGGGTTGCTTTCCTCTCAGTATTAGATATAATAGAAATACAGCAAGGTAGATTATAAAGTAGGGTTTGTCTGGCTTCTGCTCTCAGATCCCCTGACATACGCACTGAGGAAAATCTCCTGGTGTCATTCCAGGTCCCAGATTTGCAGGGAAACCATCATGAATGAAGAGGAAGTAAAAGAACAAGAAGGGACTTTCACATTACATGAAACTTACGTGCTTGTAGAAGCATTCCTATTTTAGGGGAGAAAAAGCCCCACCTCTAAAGAAGGGATCTTATCTTCCTTGCTTATGCAAAGTGGAATTCAGTAATGAAACACTCAAGCATAGCATCTTGTGCTTTTCTAGATTAGATTCATGGAAGGGCTCAGAACTAGCAGCGTGGATCACTGAGCCATTCCCACTCCTTATTAAATTCCTCCAATGACAATTTTACCAGTATTTTATATTACTGTTAACAAAGGACCTGAATAAGATGTAAGTAAGAGATGTTATATTTTAAATAAAAGTCCAGGTAATGTGCCACTGGGGGCCCTAGGATCAAATGAGCTTTTATATTTTTATGTAGAATGTAATCACTTTTTTCATTATTGTGGTTGCTACATTACTGTTATTAAAGAGTTTATTACCCTGTGGGGGATACTGCTCATTGGAATTACATGCTTGCAGACCAAAAGAGACAGTGCAGCTTCAGCCCTTAATTCATGATACAGCCACAGGACAACAGAACATCAGTATACTGGGACTGGTGTAACATGTAGGGTGCCCAGTATAATCCTGCTGGTACCACAGGAAGTCAGAGTTAGATGCAATGGAAACTGTAAAGTCATTGTCATATGGTCTTCTGGTTTCAGATCTTTAGGACATGCTGAGTTTCTAGCAGGCTTTTAGGGAAACTGGCCAAAATACAACATGTAAGGAGAAGGAAAGCTGGCCAAAAGGACAAGATATTACAAGAAATGGAAAATTACCCAACAGGCCACTTATCCCTATTCAAACGCTGGAAAACCTTAGAATTTCTTCCTAGACCATTATCTAGCAATCATTTATTATCAAGCTGACCTCTCAACCTTGGCAGCATTACGCTTTCATGAGAATTACTTTTTAAGAGAGTAGTTGATTTATTAGAAGATCCATTTAAGGTCCACTTTGAAGGAAGGGGGTCAATACTCTCTTCCCACTGATCTGCATTTCAGCAAGCACTACAGCAGACATGACAGACAGAAAGGGTGCCAGCTCCTGGGACAACCCTACTGGCACCTTGGACATTAAATATCTCCTCTTCTATCTCAGCTCCAGCCAGTACTCCTGAAGACTGTCATTTAGGATGGAGGTTCCTTTTACTAGCTTTGAGTTTCTATGTCTCCCATAGTTCCCCAAGCCATTCATAAAGTTACATCTAAGAAAGGAAACACTACTGAAGTTTGCTCTCTGGGACTGCTCTGATGTTAATGTATGGGTGGTGCTACTCTTTGGCATTTTGCTTGTTTTCAAGGGAGAAGATGTCCTTACGATACGTCAACACTGGAATGCAAAAATCCAAACCCAAATCTAATATGTATGTATCATTACCTGTTGCTTCACTGAGACAAGGAAGGAATGTCTTTGAGGAAGGTGAACAGGAATGTATTATCACCGCATCTTAAGAAATCTAAGTGATCTGTATTACCCAAAAAGGTTATAGAAGGTGACAGAATAAATAGATCTCTCTCCTTCCTCTCAACACTAGAAACATCACCTTGCTTCATTTTCCATGACAAGCTGCCAAACAAATACCTATTCTGAGTATAGGAGGAAATGACTCATCTGTTCCACGTAGAGTGGCTCCTTCTGTTTCCATGTGATGGTAGCAGCAGTGGTTCTGGGCATATATAAACCCCATACGTATCAGGACGACCTAGGAAAACCAGATATCCTGGAGTGTGTATACTGAAAAGTATTATCCATGGTATCTATTATCATTTATCAAATCTTTCAAAAAGTTGATTTTAGATTTCATGTCAAGGAGAAATGATACCCAGGTTGGGATCACGCACACTACCATGAAGTATTTGTTGTCGGTGACAGAACAGGGGTTAAATTGCTATTTGCCTTTTCAATTACACATACTCAAGACCTGAAGACCTGCCACAGCTGTCAGTGTAGGGATGACTGCTTGGGTGAAGGGACCAAAGCAGTACAAAGGTGCTTGATCCTAATAGACACATCACCATAGCATCTCACTGAGTGCTAGGTTGAGAGTCCTGATAGATTGTCTTGAGAGGTGTACACCCTCCTCCACTGCTGACTACTGAGCACCTTCCCCTCCACCAGTTATTATTTAACAGTCTTCCAGATATTCTAGACTATACAAAATGCTATGTCAGACATTAACACAACAGAGTGGCCACACCAGCAGGAACCAAGACATTTTCCACCAAGCTGGAGTACTGTCAGCAATGAGACAACATCATCTGCTGCTGTGCTTTAACCACACAACCTATTTTTGCCTCTAAGGCAAGGCCAGGCTACAAGCAAGCAATTTCCTACCTCTCCTGCATTAAGGAGATTTATGCTCACCCTTCCTGCACGTGCACAAAATGAACTCAGCCTTTACACAGCCCCACAAATGGGAGGCTCTCCCCTGTCCTTCGTATGCCCATTCACACATCACACATCACGTAGCTCATAAACCATGTCATACATTAATGAGATCCAAATAATGCAGAATCTACGAAGTACTAACATCTGTAGTTAGACTATTTAGCTTAAGTCACAAGGATTAACAGCCCCCACAGTTCTAGGAATACACTAATCACGTGCAAGGATCACATAAGAATTGTTGCCATCTTGCACTGCCTGGCTGGTCAAGTGATTTTAATCTTCTTTTGGGATAGATGCTGGATCTTACAGACCACTGATCTGTTGCCTTATAAAATGAAAGAATTCTACAGCCCCTGTATCATCTCTGTCGGTGTCTGTCCCCCCCCCCCATTATGTCCTTTTTCTGTAAAAGGCAGGAAAATAATATTATAATGCACAACATTTAGCATTAAAAAGAAAGAAAAAAGCTGTCTCAAGATCAAGGAAAAGCTCTGGGACAGAGCTTTGGTTTTCATGTTAATGACTGTTCCACAACCTCATTTAACAAAATCCTATGAGTGGGAGATAACCTAACAAATCCAAGCATGTCTGGAAATACAGTATCAGAAATAGTTTTCAAATCACTTTTAGTAAAAAAAAAAAGAAAGCCTAAAATACTGAATGAGCAGGTTGTGCTTTTTTCTTTTTATCCCGTGTATTCTAGAAGTTTATTAGAAATCTGGTTATTAAACAGCACCTTTTTAAACCTCTGCTATTTTGATGCATTCCCAATACATGTGCAATATGTGTACTGAAATTTAAAAGATATATTATTACCATTTTTTTAAGGAACAACCAGAAATGATGGGATTCTTTTCACTGACTTCTACAGTCTTCCATAGATCACCCAAGAGAGAGCCACAGAAGAACAGCATTTCAATAATCCGTACTTTGAGTAATAGTTTGAACATAAAAGATTACAGTGCTGAAGGCAGCCAGTGGACATATTTCATACTATCACTGTAACTTTCTTTCTTATCACTTTATTTCTCAATATCATCTCCCTTGAAAAAATAAGACTGTATGATATTTCTGTCTCCTGGTGTCGAGACGAACATAACGATTCTATCTGGTTTAATACAGGATAGTACTCTTACATCAGTTCTCTGTGAAAATGCAGCAAATCCAAGGGAAGGGTTTCAAGGAAACAAACCCATATAAAATGTTTGTTCTGTGTATGTTTGGCTTTGTCCTTTCCCGCAGGCTTTTCATTACTGTCAGAGAGTGCTGCCCTAACCCCTTCTATAGAAAGAATAACCGTAAATCTGCATGAAGTTCATGATGATTAGTTTCTCTTGGACTTGGGCCAAAGAATAAGCCTTTCTCCAATGCAAACTTCACATGTAGGCTCAGTCAAGAATTCATTTATTAATCCTTTTGATCAAGCCTGGATTAAGCCATCCAGGGGCCCTAGCAACATCAAGTAACTCCGTGTCTTGAGATACGCCTCCCAGTCGAAAGAGCTCCACAACAGCAAGTAGGGGTTCCCCTGAATATAGTCTGTGATGGATCTTCACTGAGATCCAGAGGGACATCTGGATCAGAACGTCTGTGTACAAACATCACTTGCCCCTTTATAAGCACATTCCATTTTAGGCCAGGACACACCACACAAGCGTGTTACAGGCCAAAGGGTAAGGAATATCTGAAAGGGATAATGTGTTGGAAAGGCCAGCATAACTGAAGATGAGAAGACCAGGTCTAAGAAATCCAGAGGCCCACCTAAGAGCTGCTTTACTCCTACCCTCTTATCCTAAAAGTACAGTCATGAAGATTTTCGCAGCCGCTCAACGTGTCAAAATCTTCTGATTTACTTATCCATGCACACCATCACTTTTAAACCAAAGACAATGTACTTTTATCCAACTATGACTTTGTATAAGCTGGATTCAAATGCTGCCACTCCGTTTCCTAAGAGTTCAGCTGAAAATTGGTTTCTTTGGCTTTGAGCCCCCATGAGTTTCCTAGTTTAAAATCTTTGTCTTTCATTTGAAAATTCAGATTTAGAGGTTGATATTCCACTTCAGAAGCAAGATTAAGCTAAAAAACTAATTTCCACCTTCTTTTATCTATTTGGTTATTTCATTTCAAGAGAATTAGCAAGATTTTACCCTTGCAAAACTCCAATCTGGTCTGACTTGCCTGAAAGGTTGAAGTCTCCTCTCAAATGCAGCTGAGTTCAAAGCGATTGCTCCCCCCGTACTTCCCAGCACACCCCCCTCTCCACCCAGGCGAGATCTGTTGCAAACATTTCACAGAGCTCTAACGTTGTGTGAATTCTTGCTGAATTATTGTTGTTCCAGGAGCGTCCTGGGGGATTTTCAGAGCTGCTGGGAGACAGCGATATCCCTTGTGGAGGACTAATAGACTGTCACTGTTTCCACTGGGAACAATGAAGGTCAGACGTGCTAGCTAACCTATGTTAACACATAACTTCCTCGCTCTGCTCAGGAACAGCGTTGAAAATAACACCATGCCTAGATACCCCTCCTTGCCATTTCCCTGAGATCACATCGGATCAGAGCTAATAACACAGTCTTTTTGCTTCAGCCCAGCACTGGCAAATCAGCTCAGTAACCCCGCAGGGTCTGCCACTCTGGTCGCTCTGTCAGAAAGTGTCAAAGGACAGAAAGGAGGAAAAGTTGCCTGCTCCCAGGGTCTGCCCAAGCAGCTCAGCCCTGTGCTCATCCTGCAGCATTACCCCTCCCTACTCACTGCTTGAGCACTGGCTTTTATAACCTTATCAACTAACCCCTGTTAGTCGATTTTAACTCCTTTTTTTCCCAAGTCCTCTACAATCAGGGGTGTTTTTTTCCACTACACCACCACCTCATTTTGCTTTTTACATTTGTTTTGGGGGGGTTTTTTACCTTTCAAGTCTCTTGGAGTTCTTCCAGAAGAAACAGAACGAGCAAGTTGACAGCATGGCAAAGGCCAGTGGATGAATTCTGCACCCTTCTGTACTTCAAAACCAGGATTCTGCTGGGTCCCACAGAACAGCAGTAGATTCAGGGAAGCCTCTCCCAGGAGTTGCTGCCATCCTTCCTCCTCTCATACTCTAAGAAAGATAAAGGTTGGGTTGACAGCATGTTTACTTGCAGGCACCAGTCGACGTTTTATTTTCACACAACTGCGAGCATCTGTTGATCTTTCAGTTCCCAACACATTAATGGCCCAGTATTTTACTGTATTCCCAACAATTACAGGAGCAAATGTAAAGCTGGGGGGGAAAAAGAGGATTCAGAAGTTTTAACGAGAAAAACTGTAATTCATAAATATTATGACTACAAGGGAAAATGAACCACAGCTTGATCACACAATGAGAATAGCAATTAGGAACAATTGTTGAATTTAGTTTAGGTATGCAGCATACGTAGGTAAATACACTGAATGCTAATGGTTTTATAATAGTCTTATTAATTCACACACATAGTTAATGTTTAAGATAAACTCCCCATCTTTAGAGCAATTTATGCATTCCACTTTTATAGAATTCCAGTTGAATGAATATGAACATAATCATTTTGCACAAATGTTCTCTAAGGAGTGTGCAGAGAGTCTGAGGCAATGCTGAGGCTCCCCACAGCTTTATTCATAATGGATCAGTCTATTCATTCCTTATTAATTTAATGGAGTACAACTGAGCAGTCTAGCAGCTTGAGCTTATGAGTGTTTCACAAATGGGGCTTTTTGCCTGTAATCGCTTAATCCTACTGGCTAGGCCTCATAAATTGAATAAAGGAGTGAACTAGGTTTTAATTAAGTCTAAGGAATGAGCTTGTCTGAAAGATACTTCAGCCTCTTAAGATCACAGTGGTGAAGTGTGTTTGTCCAGGAGCCTAGCAGGGGCAAGCATCCTACGCTAGTTAGGTTAGAGACCAGTTGCTTTGATGTAAGGTATTTGTTAATACCTTTTTTCCCTTTAATTAAAAATCCATTCTCCACTGTCAGTACCATCTGAGAGCGCAAGTGAGAGAACTGCAGCAAACCTGACCAGCTCTGGAAAAGAAAGTGGTTTGCATTCATTCTTTCTAACTCCATGAAGTAGCAGCTCACAGAGAAAAGCACAGATTGACACTGACAAACAGGGGAGAAAACATTTGGCCCTAACAGTTCCGAACCGCTCGCTGTCAGGGCTCGGTGCCCAGGCTTAAACAAACACAGCTCCGACAGAAACCATGAGGAAAAGTGCAAAACCATGAGTCAAGCTCTCATCCCCTCCCAGAGGTCCCATACATCAGGTCAGAGGTATTGAACGCTCACCTACCCCCACACCATAAGTCCTGACTGTGCGTCCCCCAGCACCAGCTCAGGAGGACTGGTTCAGTACTGGTTTCTTACTAAATCTGAGCAGGACGCAGGAATTAAAAATCCTCGGGTACATTCCTTAGATGCCCAATGCTCTCAGCCTTTTCTAAGAAAACCAGAAAGAGATTGCATCTCTTATAAAATGTATTTGCAGCCACTTTCTTTTAAAATTCAGAGGCTGGAGAAGCAATTCCATTCTAGGTTTACGAACCAACTTGGCTCTCACCCAGGCAAGGAGAGAGTGGCATTCAAATCCCTCCTTCCCTACAGCGGTCTCGAGAGAACACAAATTATCTTCTATACTTTCCCCCTACAACCTGTTGAGGATATGTCCTGTGCAGCCAAGATTCACCGTGGTGTAAAAGCCTTTCTTATGAATCTATTCCAATTTCTATTCTGGTGGGCTGTCTAGAGTATACGCATTAGATAAAGCAGAGATGCTAGGCACTGAACTCGGGTGCCCTCCCCTCTCCCGGGACAAAGGCTGGGATGTAAACTGTACTGTGCACTATCATAAAAACTATTGCTTTGGTAAATCATCTTCCAGGATGCAGGATTTTCTTTTTGTACATGTAGATAAGGAACAAGATTCTGGGGAATCCTAAACCAAGGAGTGTGTTCATTAGCTGAAATGGGGAAGATGCACTGTTTCTACCATGATTTTACAACCAACAGTATGATTTTACAAGTACCCAAAATTTCTCAGTTACCTGGCTAGGCTTTCTATGCACTAGTGCAACAGGGCAGTGAAGTCAGACCCCTTTTGCTGTCTATATAAACACATAACCAGAGGTAGGTCCTGGTCCCAGACAACCTAAACCGTCCCACCCAAGGGGTGTATTTTTATGAGATTTACCATTCATTTGTCCTTTTTCTTCCACCTTTGAAAATAAGACATGGGGAAATGTAAGGCTGGTGAAAGGTAGGCTAATTTGCCTGGCTTGCTTCTTGTGGGTTTTACTGAATTATCCTGCTGCCCTTTAGTCATGTTTTGGTATTAATTTAGCTGTAGGTTTAAGTTATGCCAAAGGGAGGAAGGATATGAATTTTAATTAGGCACCCATCTCTCACTGAATTCTCTTAGGCTCCTTTGAAAATCCAGACCCTAGAGCTGTCATGTATGCGTGCGTGCTTGTTTCTGGGCATGTTGTATATATTTGTGCATACACAAATCTACATAAATAAATAAAGTGACATGATCAGATTTTCAAAGGCATTCAATCTCAAGAAGCACCCCTGTTGTTCTAAACAAGAGTTGGTGCGTGCTGAGCTCTTTGAACACACCAGCCCAGATCTCTGACTCCTGGGAAACACTGAACTTCGTACAGCCGAGGCCTGAGATTAACATACATGATCTCTGATCACAATTAAGTTTTAATTGCTGTAAAAGATTCTGCTCTAGGGGTGGGAAAAACAATGCATCTTTCTAAATGGTTGGCTTTTCAGTTTAAACCCCCTTCTCCTGGGCAGGTGATAGCATTAGGCATCCTGCCAGCTTGAGTCTGGGGGGCTCCAATGAACAGCACACAGACTGTGACAGGCTGGAGCAGTGGAAGCTTTCAGAAAACCTGCTGCAGATTTTTCTGTTATGTTAAAATGGGTTGAAAGAGAAATAAAGTTAAACAACAACAGAAGTGCATGGTAAAATGGAAATGCAAGCTGTATTTATTTAAAGGGCTGTTAGGATTGCTTAATTACAGTTCTTTAAAAAAAAAAAACAAACCAAAACACCCCTGTCTTTTTTGCCTCTGAACTGCTTGTTTTCTGCACACAGCTAGAAAGACAGGCAAGGTTCATCTTGGGGATGCCATACGGCGGTGGTCAGCATTTTCAGAGCTGGTACCTATGCAGGATCTAAGGCCTTTTTCAGTTTTGATTAAATTTTCCAAAGTACTCAAAAAACTATTTTTAATTATTCATACAAGCAACAAATAAGAGGACTCTAGTACATGAATATGAAGGAGGGAAGGCTCCTAGATGTACTTCTGAGAGCACTTTCTCATGGCAGTCAGCCTCACTGGAGTCAGTCTCCCTGTGGTTTTGAAGGGCAGACTTACTTTGAAAAGAAAACAGAAACACAAGAGTTCCAAAACCACAAAATCTGACAAAGGCAGAGACAGAAATGCTATCAACATCCTTAAAAAAAAAAAAAAAAAAAGGTTGGACTTTATGAGTTAAAATTCAGTGGGAACCAAAGAGGTAGATGGGGAAGAAGTCATCACCACCATCCCTCAAAAACTGCAGATCAGTGTGCAAAGAAAATATTGTATGGATCTGCTGGCACATCCCAGAATGTGGGCAAGTTTCTTTTGGAAGAGGTCACATAATGTAAGTCAAAAGGATCTTCCTATGTCCTTATTTTCGGTGTGAAGAGTTTATGGAGCAATATCTTGAAAGTACTTTCTAAATAAGCATAAAACTGCAGGTACGATGTCAACTGTCTACTGAATAAATGCATAGAGCCCTCTAAATCAAAAGCTGCACAATCAAAGTACTGCTGATCTATTTTTAAAAATGGATAATTTTCTCACATTTTAAACCAATGTCACTTAAAAGAAATAACACATAATAGAGTGCAACATTTTCCAAACTACTGCAATTTTTAAGGTGTTGCTAACACACATCTATTGACTGATTTACACTAATTACTTAAAAAAGATGCTCTGGGGCAAATCACACACTCTCAGTCAATTTACAAGGGAGGTCATTCAGTAATTGACAAGGTGTGCACCTCCTTTTGAATACCTGTCAGACTGAAAAGAAAATAAATACTGAACTCAGAGAAAATATATAGAAAATGTGGTTAAGCTAACACCAAATTCTCATCATACAGTTAATTGTTAACACATAATTCCTCTCTTTTTCATCATCCTGGAAAAGAAAAAGGCACAACTGGTGTAAATACTAAATCTGCATAAGAATTAGTCCTAAAGTACTAATTTCTGTATTTCCCTGAAAAATATTTTTCCCATTTCTGTGAACACTTACCACGGATGATAAGACAGGTACCAGGGCAGACAACTTCAGAGGCACACCACACATCTAAGGTGTCATCCCCTTGCTGCTTGGGATTCACGGAAGACTTTCCATAATATACACAAGCAGTTTGGTACCACAACAAATCCCTGCTAGTGTCTGATGTGATGTGTGGAAAGCTGGGATTGTTCACTTGGAAAGGTGACAGAACAATGAACAGCCCACAGTGACAGGGTCAAGACAGAGCCCAGATGTTCATAAATGCATTTGAATAAGATCTGTATTTTAAAAAAACAAACAACCCAGGTAACCATTTACACCTCTGTCGTGTGGCTGCTGCTATCATAAGGACAGTATGGCCCGATGGGTTTTAGAAAGAAGCTGCATCCAAATTCAGCCATGAGGCTGGGTGTCAGCAATGGCTGGGCAGGTTTGTGTGCCAGCTCATGCTGGTCACCAAGCTCCTGATTTACTGTCTGGAATTACACACTAGGAAGTTGCATAAACAGGTGGGAAAGAAGGGTTGACAGGCTAGAAGTCTTTTTCACATTCCTCCGACATCACAGAATATATCTATATATACCATCAAACCCCAATTTACATCAGCTTCAATGGTGAAAAATAGGATGCCAGCATTGTCTACTGCAACAGCTGTTCGGCATCTGAATGAAATACTGTATCCAGTATTCACCCATCTCATAACATCCTTTTTGTAAGTCTCAGAGGTCACCTAAACACATTTATTGACTTCATTATTTTTATATAGGGAGAAAAAATTGATGGTGCTACAGAGCTGAGCAAATAACTCACAATAAAATCTTTATTCAATATATTTCATCTTTTTTTTACTGTTCCTGCAACACAGTGAAATTCTTACATTTAACCATTATCTAAAATCACTATCTGAGAATTTCTGCAGTAAATTTTTTTATGCTACAAGATGTTCTTGGAAAGTTCAGAGTGAATGTTTACCATTAAAATCATGTTTATTATTTAGATAAACCATGCAGTGCTGTTTCTGTTCTCCAATTGACTTATATAATTTATGGTAGTGTGTGACTTGTGAATTTTACTGGTAAGCGTACATGACAAATCCATGAACAGTTGGTTAGAGTGGCTCAGATTCTAGGACTTGTCAATAATTAATTTCATGGGGAGTAAAATTAAAAGGCAATTTGAAAGGATCACGTCCCAAGTGTCCTATCCAGAAGAAACAGAGACCAGAAAATGTGATAGCAATGCACAAATCAGAGGTTGAATAGTTGTACATACTCTAAAATTAAACTCCCTGTGGCATTTTACATGAGATCCTGGATATATTTGTATATTTGGCTGCCTTTTTATTTTTAAATAAAAATATTTAATTCCACTAAACACCCATTTCCTGAGTGGGAGACAGCCGAAGCCTTAGATACTATCAGTCACCCCAGATCCCCTGATAAAAATCTAATGACATCCTAGCTGATGAACTTACAAAAGGAGAGAATATAAACAATGTTCCTGAAACAGGTACTTTTTGCATGAAAAGCACAGCACATGATGTGTTCAGGTAAGGTGTATCCCTACAAATCCAGATGAAGCCTGGATTCTTCAGAGATGGGCACTGATTTCACAATACACAGCCCTGAAAAGTTTATTTACTTCAGCAATTCCCTTTGGATCGTAGTTTGAAGCAGGCTAAGGAACTGAGATGACCTCAAGTAGAGTTACATATGTTTTTAGAGTGCTCTTATGGGTGAAACTCTTCAAGCTGAATGAGATCTCAAATTTGCTTGAGAAAGTTGACTCATCCTTATTAAAACAAAGGAACCAGCAAATCAAGCACATCGTTCATTATGACTGTAAAAATAATTCAAAGCAAGCACCCTCATGGGCTGAACAGAACAGGACAGCTCATTGGTCACGCAGGGTACGAGTAGGAACAGGCACAAGTGCCAACTGTACTGGAGACACGATGATGTGTACGTACAGACAAGGTTCGTCCTTTAACTGTGCGCAAGGGGATTTTTCAGATGCCTGATCAAAAGAATCTTAAGTCACAAGCTCTGCACAAAAATGCCTCTTCTATGATGAGGAGACAAGGTGCAATGATTTGAGGTCCCTTCCAAAATCATGTGCTATGAATCTACAAAACGATGAGCCAAGTTTTGTCCAAATGTCCTCTGCATCTTCATGCATTTTTGACCCAGTAATTTTGCATAATGATTCCGGGAAATTTAAGAAAAGTGTTGTTGATTCCTGTAACTGCCAGAAATACACAAGAAGAAACAGAAGCCTTGATATTATGGTGTGAGAATGAGACCAAGAGGTACCATGTTCTCATGAGGATGGGCTCCTCTTCAATCTGTACCCAACAGCGAGCAACACAGTACACCACAGATAAGATCCAAAATGTCTCTTCATTAATATACAAATACTGGCCTCGCTCAGTTGCTGTCTTACATAGACCCTGCTGCTGTGGCATTTTTATGATGAATTTTGTAAAAGAAGACAGGGTTCAGAACCTGCTGGAAGGAACAATAACCGTTTTGTGTACTCTGTACACACTACACGAGGAATGGTAGAGTGCAGCTTTGAGACAGCTGTCTGACATCCAAGTTCCCAACTGTTTGTATCGCTGATATAAAGGTATTACAACACTGTCAATCTTACTTTCCATACAATCCTATACACCTTTTAATACTACAAGTGATTTTCCAGATGATCACTTGGCAGCAGTTCAACCAAGGTGCCCACACACTGACACCCAAATTCCTGTTTCGACAGATACACGTCATGCAAAAGAACAAAATGAATTTGTCCTTCTAATGAGCTCCTCTTGATCTGACACACAGGACATAAATGGTACAGCATCATTTAATTTCTAGCAGTCACACACGTCTCTCAGTTGCCCAGTCAGTGGGTCTAGTCCCTTTGTGGGCTCTCTCAAAGGAACGAGCTGAGGGCAATGACTTAAGAGAAGCACAAGGAATCCTTTCCAACTGTGAGCCTTTCAAGGAGACTTCAGGGGTGACACATAGAAAGACCAAGGTTAACATCCCTATCTCCCTGAAATCAGTGGGATTTTTGCCACTGGCTGTAGGGGAACCAGGATTTCTTTCTAAAACAAACACTTTGAAAAAGACTGCAGCCAGCCTCACTCTGTAGCGTTAACCAGTGTATCGTCACCGGCTGCGGCTGCTTTACACCAGCTGAGAATCTGATCCTCTGTACTGCAGGGAGGAAAGATTCATCCCACTATCAGTCCTCATTGTTACTCACCAGCCTGAGCCTGTGCTGCGGATAAAGAGAGGGCTTTAATCTCCAGCACTCTCAATCCAATACCTTTCACCACTGCCGGATTCACATTTTGTTTTGTTTCTTTAATACAAGCTTACAGAAGAACCAAACTGATAAACTTCCTCCTGCTCCGATTGCAGGAGCACAGGATAATATAACAAGTTAAATGAAACATTAGGAGAAATAGAAAGCACTTTAGAAAACATGCACTGCCTCTTTAACATTTCAAATTTTTCTTTTAACATAAAATTACAGCATAATATAAGAAAGGAATCCAGCAAGATGCTTTATCACAATACTTGGGCAACTTTAACTCATCTCAAGTGTTATTATAAGAAATAGAATTTACTGGTATGGACTTATATTCAATAGCACTCCTTCCCTTTTTAATGAAATGTCATTATTCCAATACAAATCCTTTCATTCTGCAACCCGCTCCCCCTTCATCTCACTATATTTCATTTCCTGCAGTTACGTGATATTATTGCCTTTTTTTCCACAGCTATTGATTTAGGTGTATATGGTTATTACAATGCAAAATAAAACAGTTCCCCCATCCATTCTACCTTGTACCGTTGAACATTAACTTAATTTGTTTCAAATCTGCATTTGATTTGGCAAGGAAACCATTTATCTTTATGAAGAAAGCCCTCATAAAGTAGGGACTTCAGGAGATCACTGCTTTAAAAATTTAATAGCCTTGTGTCTTATACACTACAAAAATGAATTAAACCTTCAAATATTATATGTCTCAATGTAACCTTTTTGCATTTCATACTATGTTTAATTTATTATATCCCCAGAAAAAAAAAATAGAGAAAACCTCACTAGATTTAGGGTGGTAGCTGGTTCTCAGTTTTGTTTTGACTTTGGTTGGGTATTTTACGTTCTGGAATTAAAGTCTATCAATATGATATTAGCAGTTGGATGTAGCTGTGTTGTTAGGCTGGACTTGGTTGTTATGTATCTGATTTTCTTGGTTTGGTTTTCTGCACTGATGAGAATCAGTAAGTTCTGAGGCCACCACCACCAGAGCCGACCTTCCAACCGGTATGCAGCACGCAACTTCTTTAAGAATGATTTCCATGGCCCGAGCAAAGGACAAGCTTTCAGGGTCTAAAGAAACCACAAATCAAAATAATTTATGTATTCTCACTAGAGACAGAATACTTGGATTTCAATGTAGTATAGGATGCCTACTGCATGACCGGTGAGCAAATGAGGTAGGAAGCAGAAACAGCCATGACTGTAATGGAAGAGTCCTGGTTTAGAGCAACAGTCACTGTATGACTAGGCTGATCCACAACATCAGCAACCGAGGGAAAATAATCAAATGGTTTTGCTGGGATGAGAACTGCTTTAGGTATTTATGTCCCTTATTTCTTGCAAAAACTAACATACCACATTGTCACACTAATATAGTCATTCTGGACATCGTTAAAAGAGTGGCTTTCCTTCCTTCAGCTTGTTTTTCCACTCTGACCAGCAAGGGCTGTGCTGATTTCACTGATTCATTAATAATTCATGTTTGCATCACTTAAGACACCAAAATCAATTGCAGTCAGAAACCTAAATACCTTTCAGGACCTGGGCTGAAGGCCCCAGAATCGCTGGCCACCCTTGCAGTGCCAGAGTTAAGGTAAAGGTCTCCTTAATGTGCAGACCCACTGACCATGTACCCTGAAACATCTAAGGTGAACCTCCAGTAACTCATAACTCCCAACCTCTGAATTCCAGCATACACGTGTGACCACATCCTAACGCAGTTCCTCCCTCCACTTCATTGCTGTGTGCATTTGGAATTTACCCAGGATCTTGAATATTGAACACAGAGTCCAGAGAGCAGCAATTCTACTATTCCCTGCTTGTTCTGCCTGCTCATAAACCTCTTGTGTGCCTTTTGGTCAGAACAAGCTTAGCCAAAAAAACCTAAAATCAAGCTTCTGATGTTTATTCCAGCTTCACAAACAGCCTACAGGAAGAACAGACACAAGGCAGACTGTGATGACAGGCAGCTCACAGGCTTGGTCTGGCTGAGAAGGACATGCAGTTTAAGCCTAAATAGGCAAACCAGAAACACACCAACTGGCACTCCCATGTCAAGAACTAGAAGTCAGTGGAATTGTGAGTCAAAATTAGGCCACTTACTCAGATGAGGAGTTATTAACATAACTATCCAAATTTAGGCAGGTTGACCTTGGTAAACTGAGATGAAAGACACAATCTTAGCGTGGCACACAAAAATGCTGCATTGTCTCTCCAAGGCAGTATTACCTAATGTATTGTTTTTATGTTAGCATTCTCAGCAGTGAAAAAATCATAGTCCAAATAAACCTAGGAAAGAGCTTCAAGCAGAAAGGCATCAAGAAAGAACCAAAGAAAGCTTAAACAGAAGAACAAAGCATCTCAAAGGACTCCTTAAAGAGGGTAACCAAGGGAAGGGAAGGAAGGGAGGACTGAATCAGCTAGAACTTGTGTAAGAAGGGAAAGAAGGAAACTCATAATGTTCAAATCTAAAAGGAATTTGCCATCAGAACAACTTCCATCAGCCTGCATTGCTGTATTACTGAGCTATATTCTTTGATACACCTACGTTTTATTGATTTTACAACTATAAAGCAAACACTGGACAATAGAAATACATCGGACAGGTCTCATTACAAATCTCCCTGTCTGTATGTTAGAACATTCTTAAGCTGCATTTATCAAGGAACCTGGACAGCACTGATAGACTGTGTACATATATTAGAGACATGACTGTATTTGCCTATTTTCTTCCCAGTAGGTAAAAAAGGGCTGTTTTCATTGGATGATCTCCAGAAATGAAATCAGAGCACGGTATTGTGATTACTCAGCTCACACAATGAGTTCCCAGTTTCAGTAAGAATAAGTAACATTCTAATTTAGAGTAGCTATTTGACACTGTACAAGAGGGGAGGGGTCTACTTTCCATTTTCTCCTAAGACAACAGTGGTAAACTGCAAAACTCCCTGCTAAAATGTATGATCTTTGGAGAATGCTAATTGACCTACTAAAGTTGGCTTATTTTATTCGGTGAAATTTGCTTATCACAGGCCTCTAGGTGCTTTACATAAACAATATAAATGAAAATAATGAATAGACCAAATACCTAAGTGACAACAGGGACCACATCAATAGCTGTCTGCCCAACAGAACACGGCTCAAAAGAGACTGTATTATAGCATCTGATCATCTCAGAAGAAGGAATTTTCCCCCCTTCTGAGGTTTGTTTTATTTCCAAGCACAGGGGGATTTGTTAGTTTGAGGCAGATCAGGTCTATCCGCCCCTTGCAGACTGCAGGACGCAGCAGTTCTGCCGATGTAAGTACATGTAGAATTGATGCCATCCTGTGGGTTTGGGAAGTGGATGTACAGGGAGCACAGGTGACCTTGAGGAGAACAGTACATGCTCCCACACTGCCAGGGTAGACTTCTCCAGTGTGGTGGCTGGTCAAAAACCACACACTGAGCAAAGCTGTTGAGCTCCTGGGTACCCTTCTGTTGATACCCTGCATTCACACAGGCATGAGGACAGGCACAGCAGCAGGGGTTATCTCTCACTTTATGCGTTTCCCAAAGTGGAGGATTTCCCTCAAGATAACCTGAGTATTTTGTTGTTATTGCTATTTCTTTGCAGTAAGTCTAGAGAGACTTCTGACCAGTATGAAGCAATCGCATCATCTTCTCACAGAAAGGCTCATCCAGTAGCAATGTTCTCTCTAGGTAAACCAAGCCAGAAAGTAAACCACATGCAGGCAGGATCTGAGAGTTAACCAGTCACCCAATGTGAGTCACAATAATGCTTGAGGGATTCAACTTATGAAACTTCAAATTTAATATTGAAAGAACCAGACTAAACTTACACTAGGTAGCTAACAAAACAAAGCTCATCATACCTTCATTCACCTGGCTGTTCAGGAAGCTTCGTTGGTCACTTTGAACTTGCCAGAACAAGACAGCTAGTGAGCTGGGGTCTCAGGTGGTTCTACAGCCCACCTGTCCCATCAGACGTTTGACATACCAACTGCCCTTCCTGATGTGAGGGAGAGACCAACCTCCATTTCAGAAAGCTGGTACCTAGGCAAGGTACCTAGACAGTGCCTGCTAAACATGTGTGGCCTGCTGTCAACACCCATTTGAGCACAGTGCCCACTTGGGCTAGCAGACTGTCAACTGTGACCAGTCAGAGACATCCCTCCTCTTTACGGATTTAAAAGTTTGGATGGGAAGAAGCCTCATTCAATCTTCTGCTAATACAATATGAAACACTCTTCGCAGCTGTAATTTCCTGTAGCATCTCAAATGTTTCCTGTTAATATTTTCCATGTTGTTGCCGCTTTTATGAAAGAAAAAAAAATCCCCTAAATATGAACATTTTCAGATGGCAGAATGGAAAACGCTAACATAACTCTTAGACACACAGCACACAAATCCAGAAACAGATCTAAAGCTAGACTTCTCAGCACTCCCTAAATTCTGTTACAGAGAACAGACCAAACTCCAGCCCAACCTTCTGCTTTCCCTCACCCAGTGCTCAGATGCTGTAATCTGACCTCAGCACTAGCCCGAAGAGAAGCCTCCTTTCTGTAGCCTAACACAGACCGTGCATGTTTATCTTATTCTATCCATACTAATTCCTCTGTTGCCTCCTCCCATAGCCATGGCAAATAATAATCCTACCATCACTTGTAACACTTGGAGGAGAAAGATTCTTCTCTGAAAGAAAAAAGATGTTTAACAACTACACTTACTCTGTGCTCTTGCTATTGAAAGTTTTTAGCTCAACAGGAGGTTTGAGGGACAAGGAACAATAAACACAAAAAGCTACAAAGTCGCCAAAACCAAAGCTAAACAACAACAAAAAAGGGGGTTGGTTAGTGCTATAGTGGCTCTCAGCTATCCTCACAAATTCCATTTTAAAAGATTCAATGACTGCTCACATTGTGAGCAGCTAAAGGATGAGGGATGCCTACAAAGAGGAACAAAACTACGCCCATAGAAGTGTGCCCAGTGTTCACCAGGAGCTTTATTGCCCCAGGAAAGCCAGAAAATGCCTTACCCTTGTAGGCTGCAGCAACATACCCAGTGAACAACTTCTCTTGTAGTTTTGCTGTTTCTTTGTCCATGCTGCCTGGAGGTTAGAACCAGCCTGGATGGGATGAGCGCTTGTTCAGTTACCCTGGCCACCCAGCCAAATTACTCAGCAAAAACAGAGGCCCCATTTCCCAACCCCAACTGTGAAGCTAGGTGCATTTATACAGGTCAAGTGCCATCCGTCCATCTGCCTGTCTCATCATCCAGAGCAGGGATCTATGGGATCTATGCCGCATCTTCTCTCTAGGATCTATGGGATCTATGCCGCATCTTCTCTCTAGCTAAGCAAGAAAAATACCAAATTGGACACACTTGCAAGACTGTGCAATTAATTGCTGAACTGGGCATCCAGATCAACATTTCTTCATGTATTTACTGCCTCATGAAAAAACTTTCTGTAATGATCTCTACAGCTGCAGCCATCATTTGTACGCTCAGAGACCAGGAACACTGGAACACAAGTGTCTTGTGTGTGCCCACAAATCTGGGAAAGGTCTCAAGGCACGCCTTGTGAGAGCTTTCTTGCTCTGGCTGGGTACTCACTTGTTCCAATGGAGAAAACAGTGAAGTGGTTGAGGGTTTTGATAACCACAGTAGAGAAAGGCAAGCAGACCAGACTGAAGGTAAAAATACACCTCTAATTTCTGGAGATCTTCCTGGCCTAGTTTCTGGGTTATGTGAACAGTGACAAATACTCACTATTCCCAAACAGGACTTGGGACATACCACAGACACTGCCCAGTTGAACATTACATACAGTTTTTGATGATCTTTGCAAGTTTTCTGGTTGAGATTAAATCTAAAACTACGTGCATCACTCCAAATAAAGAAACTTTTTTCATTGACAGTATGTATGTGATTTCAGCTTTGTCACAAATCAGTCTGTAAAATTTCTAGCCAGACTTTTGTTAACCAAAAAAGAAATGCTTACTGCTGTGGCCATAGTGTGCCAGAGAAAGAGCAGGGGGTCAAGCCCTGTTGGACCAGTAACAGCTCAGAACCCTACTGGCCTCCTGTACACGCAGTCAATCAAATGAGACTGTATGTGGGATGCAGGTGAGTCTCAGATTTCATCCCACAACAAGGCACTCTATATTTGCACAGCTTTTTTTCCACAGGCAGCTGCAGTTGCTTCGGCCAGTCTGACTGTACAGCACAGCCCAGCGCCCATGGGTATTTGCAGACCAGTCCCACAGAGTGCCATTACTGGGCTGCTCACGCCTGCCATTGCACACTCATACTTTGCCATTTGTACCTCTCCATATTTTGATTACACAGATGAAAATTCACAGCACATCACAAATTCCCCCTCTCTCAAAACACAATCGATTTTATAAGCATGTGAGCAAAAAACTCTTGAGTCTTTGCAAGTGTCCATGACATGAAAGACTTTAAGTGACTGCAAGCTATTTTCCTTGCTGTCAAGCTGCCAGATGATTTTCCTGCCATTAGCACACGCCTGTACAGGCCAAACTAATGCCTGCCTTTTTGGACATATGTGAGGAAATAAATGTAATTACAAGCAAGATGTAATCACAATTGCTTTACTATTAAAGCTGCTGTACGCTCTCACGGTTTAGTTAACAATACATGCAGAAGAGTGGAATTGCTTGATGTTCTTGGGAAAGGGGAAAAGAGGGAAAAAAGATAAATATGGCCTCTTCCAGTTATATCTGTGAAAACACAACATTTAAATGCAGAATTTGACTTTCCAAATATCACACCAAAAACCTTTTAACAAAAACAGCAGGGAGAGAAAGCTCTTTAAACCATGATATTCCATGAAGGATTATGAAAATAGAGGTCATTGCAAGAAAGAGAATTGCAAATACAACTTGAAAAGCTTCTCACATTTGTAAATACATCGAGGAGAATTTATTCCTCTCTGGTTTTGCTACCAAAGGATATTTACAGGTTCCTAGGGAAAAAGGAAGAAAAAAAAATGACATCAAATTTGATATACTCTGTGTGGTGCAACATGCTGATGTGTAGTAGTAACACTCAACTGAGCTTCAAAGGAAATGAGTTTTCTAGGCTGGAGTTACACATTATGGGCCTGATCCTGACAACACACCGAGCATTTCCTGAGAGCTTTCGCATGCCCTCAGCTCTCGTTGAATTCAGAGACAGCTTTTGATTTCTTTTGGTGCTGGATTACGATCAGAAGTAATGAGACAAAACTGTAGCGTGCTTCAAAGGCAGAGCTGAAGCTTGTCTCTTACAGAGCCTATCACGCTGGGGCCCCCATCCTTCGTTAGGGCTCCGGAGTGATAAAATAATAACAATTATGATCCTAATAACAAAGTGAATCTCAGTTTGGCTGCTCAGACAGCCCCAGACTCTGCACAACAACAGGTCTTACATACCCAGCACAAGAGGGAAATGCATTTGGGCTACTTGCACAGGTGCTCTGGCCTTTGACTGACAGCTGTTATTAGCAGGTTCCAGTGACCTGGATCAGTGAGGTCTGGTTTTCAGCAAACCCCAAGTACCAACAGTCTTAAAATTATACTTCTTGAATGTGTAAGCTATTTTATTTCTCAGCAACTAAGCCCACTGCCATGTGCAGACGACGAGCAGGAGACCCCATCACACTCAAGCCTTAGGAGGCTTAATTGTGGCAGACACAGCAAGCAGGTCACCTCCTCCATCCATTACAGGTGAATGACTCCCACAAACCTCAGCAGCTCAGTTCAGCTGACATCTGCACTCTCAGATGACCAAGGCATAAAACTCTAAATAATTTGAACATGACTATCTGAAACTTCAGATATCTCCACGCTTGCCCCATGAAAATAAACTGGAATAAAGTGATGTACACCAGAGCCAGCCTTCCCTGCCCGAACTTTGAGTGAATCCAAATAGTGGAAAAGTCTGTGACACGGTACAGGTGGTAGTTATCCACAACAAAAAGCCAGTACAAACACTGCTTATCTCTGCAAAAGGCCTCGTTCAGGTCTGCCTTGGCTGCTCGGGCTACACAGTTTTGCCTTAACTTGGCATTTACTTTGCAGCTGCAAGGTGAAACTCTGATGACTGAAATCAATGGCAAAGCTTTCACTAGTTTTAGCAGAACCAGGATTTCATGTTATCATTTCCTTCTGTACAAAAAACATCAAGCGGAGACGGAGCTCAACTTCTCACTGCCCAGACATCTGATACCAATAATACTTTTTTACTCTGTCCAAAACTATATTTAAATTGCATTTCTGGCAGGTTTTGAGATGTGTGATATAGATCTCCTGCTATCACATCAGATGTAGTTTCCCTCAGAACTGTTGAACCAGATGTAAAATGTGAGAGATGTAAAAAGTAAAATAAAAACCATGTTCAGAGTAAAGTGTTTCTGGCATGTGGCTATTATATATGGGGGTTTTAGATAGATATCTCCACTCCAGCCATTTAAGAAGGTACACAGTACCATAACTCTATTGGAGCTGATTAGTGCCAGCTACTTGTGATCAGTAGGAATTTAAAAACCAAGGGCTGCCAAACACTAACAATTTATAAACTGTACGCCAGCAATGTGCTGCAACCAAATATTCTGTAGTGCACTTAATTTCAAAGTAGAGCCATATTTAGAACATCGAAGGGGTGGGAGAAGAAGCTAATATATCACATCAGTATTTCATTTTCAGCACTTAAGACTATACATGTTCTGTTTCTTACTGACAAAGAGAACACGAGGCACAGAGTGAAAGGAATTCTTGTGAGGATGTCAAGCATCGATACACTTGCACAGACAACAGGTAGAGCTGTAAAGTAATTCTCCCTTTTCAAGCATAAAATTGTCTCTTACAAATCTCAGTTGCAAACATGTGTGGGTATAGATTTGAGTTACAAATACGTTAGCAGCAAAGGTGAGTCAAAGCACGGTGACACGGTGGAGGACACAGCTGCACTCCCAGCACATTAGCATCCTGATTGTATCCCCACTCCCTACAGACCCAATGATCACTTGCATGACATTCAACGCTATCGGAGGAGCAAAGGAATTTAACCAACTGCCTGTTCTAAAGAGAGAAGGGCAATGATTCTGCTGTCACTAGTTTTATCTCTTTTCAACCCCTCTTTAGTCCAAGGAAATCACTCCTGATTTGTCGCACTGGGAGGAGAATTAGGCGGAGTCTATTTCATCACTGGACCACAAGTCCTCCAAAAACCAGGGCTTTTCGTCGCACAGGGGACTCACATTTTCCCTCTCCCCAGTGATTATGTGTCTAACACCCCAAAGACACTACATTGCATAGTGCCTTCAGTCAGCTACTACAGCTTCAACCACACTAAAAATGAATCTAAGTGTGTCCAGTGACCAAATCAAGGGAAAAGAAGAAGAAGAAGAAGAAGAAGAAGAAGAAGAAAGCCATGAAGCAAGTTCATCCAACCATCAGGAGTAAAAAAAAGGCTTCTCAGGAAAAAATCCAATGAGACAAAAATTCCCCCTCATCCCAGGAGAAAGGAGATGGCTTTGTTGTACACAACGCCCTGACACTAGCTCAGAGATGCAGATGGACGCTACTGACAAATGGGCACAAAGAATTGAATCTGCTGTAAAGAAAAGAAGTCTCCTTCTATCATTCTTGCCCATGAAAGATACCCAAGGGGTATTTTTTTATTATTTTTTTTTTTACTATGAACAAAAGACTTCCAGAACCTATCATTCAAAAAAGCCTCACTGAATTTAATGGAGTTAGAAGCAGGGCTAAAAAAAAATTCACCCATAATCCTTGTAGTTAGTCTGTATCTACACAGAATTTTCTGTAAGCACCTAAATCCCCTTAAATAAACACGATATACTGAAAACTCTATGCTTAGACAAGCACCTTCACCAGTACGAGCAAATTTTAGGAGTTCAAGGAAGCAAAAATGTGAATCAGATCTATGACAACCCAGCTCCCTGATGCAAGACATGGGCACAGGAACCAAGGAAGAGCCCCAGCATGACTGGAGAGCAAAGAATGTGATAATTCCTGTCCTTGCTGACTCCTGGCAAGTGTTGCTTGGATATTTTAATATCAATGTAATTTGTAATTGTTCAAATTGATGACATCCCAGTTAATGGAGCTATACAAATTTACATGAGCTGAGGCTCAAGGCTCAAAAGCATGCCTGTAGGATGAAGTGTGGCCATTTGGGCAAGGAGAGTTAAAGTGGCCTCCATCCTTGCTGCAGGCACATGTAAACTGGGCCACCTCGACAGAGGTCTGAGAATCTCAGAATGATTTTTATAGTGCAGACAGTCCAGAATCTTTCACGCTGTCACTGGCAGGGAAACTCCAAACTCTCTCCACTGTACACTGCAGACACTAACATGGGAATCCCCAAAACCACGTTTGGAGCACCTCACCTGTGTGCATCCAGCTGCAAGGTGGTGTGCTGAAAGCAAAGCAATGCCTATGATCATTCCTGACCAGCAGCATTGCGCATCCCTTGGGAAGCACAGAACATCCTTTGTACTCTGGAAGAGGAGCGATACACCCTGGTTTACCCGAAGGGCCCTAGTAGAAGCTGTGGAGATACCAGCATACTTGTGATGACAGACAGAGAGATTTCTCAATCTGTATTTTAATTTGGGATCCTGCACTGCATTACCACACCCCACTAATGCATGCACACTCTCAGATATGGCAAATATTTCATTAATAGGAATCCCAGATGTTCTGTCACATAGTACTGGAAAAGATCACTATAGATTATGTTCAGCAGACACCAGTTATGATCTTTCACTTATATTTTTAGAGAAACATTGCAATTTTTTAAAATATTAAATTGATTCTAATGGTAAGTGACATTTTAGTTCAGTCACAATTACAATCAAGCAGACTTACTCTTTGCATTAGTAGCAGGGTATGATCCTTAAGTTCACACAGGGTTAAGTTTGTCATCCTCAGAGATTTCTTAATGACCCTTGTTAGCTGAACCCTGATTCAGAATGGTGGCTGTGTATTAGGTTTTCAATGCACATCCTCAGACATATTAGGACACGAAGTGAACCTGACAGGGAGAAGAATATTTCCTTTCTCCTCTGAAATGCCCCAGGAGGGTTTTCTGCAGGTGACCTCCTCAGACCTTGGCTCTACATTAGAGTTATTGTCCTGAGAGAAGATTCAGTTAAAACACCCGATTCATTTCATATAGTGCTCTTGAGTTTATTCTTGGTGGCAGCTAACTTGTAAATTTTATTATGGATTCTTCTTTGGTTTGCTTGATGGAAAACAATTATTCTATCATCAGGTCTAAATTATATACCTTGGTGGACCACACAATTTTCTTTCTGTTACTGTTTTCAGATAAAATGTTAATTTCTGTTTAAAAATAAGTTCAAAATACCCTTCTTAACATGGTGTTATCAATACATTAATTAATCTAGACCTCACACTTATAAATGGTTCCAATAGGTCTGATGATAACCATAAATTAAGCTTTGTGACTTCTAAATCCAACCTGTTGACCAAGCAGTAAAAATAATAATAAACATAATGTAGCAGCATATCAGTGTGTCTAAAGAGCAGAGCTTGCTGTCACAGGCACTAGGCAAATGCTAGGTAAGAGTTCACCAGTGCCTGAAGCTGCTTATGCTACCAGCAGGCACAAAGACCCCACGCAGGAGATTCCCACACAGCAAGTGGTAGCCAAAGCACAAAAAAATATACACAACTTCTGCACAAATAAACAAGCTCTCTCTGAACAAGCAGCTGTGTCTCCAGAGCCTTGCACGGACATCACCTCACAGCCCAGAAGCAGCAAGGACCCCAGGGGTGCAGCAGTGCCCCTGCTTTACGAGCGCTGCTACCAGACCGGGCTGATGCAGCCCCCCTACTTCCAGAGCCAGCCTACCTAGAAGGCACTCAGGTCCCATCTCTGCACCTAACCACGGAGGGTAGGTGTACCCCACAGAACTCAGAGGGTTTGAGAAGGGCTATGCTGCCACCTAGAACCAAGACTACTAAATCCCAGCTGAGAAGAGGCTCTAAGTCTGTTTCAGGTGCTGGGGCTTCCTAGTCAGTGGAATTTTCTCCACAGTAGCCCAGGCATTTACTTGGGGAAAAATGTCAATGACAGGAGCTAAACCCATACAATTTATTTCTGTGCATGTTCTGAGAAGATTGTAGAGCACACCTGACCTTGAAATATATTGCTCTACAGGGACTTTAGCAGGGAGCTATTCTTACACTACCATCAAATTTTCAATGCTGTGCCCCCACCCTGGTTTCATGACATCACCCCTATGTCTGCTTTGGACTGACAACCCACAAGCTGAGGCAAGACGCTAAAGCTACCCTCTCTCTTCCCTGAACACTGTGTGTTTGCTAAGATAAGAGAAGAAGTAGTGGATAATGAATGTATCTGAAACTTTTTAAATATTCACCAGGATTAGAGAGCCCAAGCATCTGCAAACTGCAGCAGGTGCACCCCCCCAGAACCAAAGGTGTTTTCAGAAATGGGTAAGTTTAAGTTGTGTGCTTATTTTCTGGAGAAAAAATAGAGCATTTCAGGCATTCTGTGTCCTCACCCTTTCATATGGACATGTGTGTTAGAACATACACATTCATAAACAATCAAAAATGGAACGTAAAGCTAGTACTGTGGATTTGTGTTTAGACTGGTTGAAAACACAAGGAACATGTGAGGCAGCTTTGTGCAAAGCCCATTTACAGGGGTGAATCTTATTTTGTAGCAAATATCATGGTGGGGTTAAAGTCTGTTGAAAAAAGCCAGGTCTCCTGGAGAAAAATGTACAGTGTGATTGTATCTAAGGCTTAGTAGAAAGTCATAGGAAATCATTTGAGGTTTTTTTCATGCTTTCATATACACTTGAACACTAATTTGGAGGCCTGCAGAATTATATGAACCCATGGAAACGAACATGGTAATAAGTATTAACATGATAATTAATAATACACTTAAATGTGTGTCATGCAGTTGAGCGAGCCAAGAACGAACCAAATGTATTGTACCAACTAACCCCCCACAGTTACAAGACAGAAATGAACAGCATTTTGTAATTATACACAGTGACATATTTTCTCATATCTACTGCCAAAAAAAATATCACTTTTTGGAATTAAAAGAGAGAGCAGCAAATAGAAACAGCTATGTCATCAGTAATTGCAAACATGTTTTCAGCTCCAGCTTCTGATAACTATCCAAAGACGTTCTTTTAATTGGTAAAATTGACAACTATCCAAAAATAAAGGAGTCCTTAAGGGCCATGTTTGCTCCTAACAAGTCAGATAAAGAAACCAGAGTGCCAGAGGAGTACCTAGAAAGTTTTGCAAGGAGATGGGAATTAGCAAATAAACAACCAAGAAGTAAATGGTGCTGTTTGCAAAGGGGCTATTTAGATATTAACTTTGCCCCTTGGGGCCTGATCAAGTTGCCCATGAGAGATGGACAACAGATTGACTTTCTGTACTTAAAATATAACCACGTCTCAGAGGAACACTAAGAGGATTGCTTAATACAAGTCTTCTTAGCACAGGAGCTCTCTAGCATGTGATAAAACAAGCTGGTGAAATCCAAACTGACTTTCCAGCCAATATAGAGTCAGAGAATTTGGTTTCAGTGCTTTACAACTAAAAGATGCTTTTGCAGGGCATTATTCTTGGACACGGGCAAGATCTCAACCTGAGATGGTGTCCTGAGTTCCTCGGTGTTAGGAGGAGAAGCTGATGATCCTGTACACAACCCCCCACTCCACTCACAGGTAAAGTGGCTTATGTAAATGAGGTCTATATAATGTTCCAAAGGCAGGCAGAGGGAGACTCTGCCAGATCACCTCTGCAGCCAAAAAGACATTTTACCAGCCTGATCATGTCCAAACATTAATCCTTACTTAACAAGGATTATTGCTTGATAACATCACAGGCAAGCAGGAAAGTAAGGTCCCTACTCCAAAGTTTCTTATCTAAAGAAATTTTGTCTTTTGTATCGCACTATACCCCTGTCAAACAATGAAGCCAGAAACAGCCCAGAGATTCTGGTCCTCATAGACTGAACAGGAGCAAATGTCTCCAATATTCTGAGTCTAGAGAATCCAGAACCCCAGAATGTCTCTAGTCAAAGATGACACACAAGTGATGAAAAAAAACCCTTCAGTACTACCAGCCTTAATGTAAATTCCAGCTGGAAATGACCCAGGAGAGTTTTCAGAATGAGAATTGTCTATTGACCTGGCTGAACAACCAGGTGCTAAAAGCCTGTATGATGTACAAACCTCTGTCCACACACCACACATGGATATTCCATACATCCCGTATCAGTATTTTGCCATTTGCTACTGATGGCTGTGGGAAGTAAGTTGCAAGCAACTTTACATATCTCGACCTTTAAGTTCAAAGACATCTTCATATTCTTGCTCCTCTGAAATCAGCATTTCTCCCTATGATTAGCTTCCTCCCATCTACTTGTAGTATTTAAGATACTAAAAATACTACATTCAAAGAATGATTAGTAAAGCTCATTGGGGCCCAAGAGTTGCCATGGATATAGCTTTGTGTAAATCTTAAAGTATGTGTAAATATATATTTGGACAGTTGTTAAAAACATGTATAATATTTCCCCAACACCACAGATCTTTCCAAACAGCATATTTTGATGGCATAATGCACATTTAAAGTTCTCTTAATAGTCTGTTTTATTTATAGTTATTTACTCAACAGAGTACATCAAGCTTTCAAAACCTTTGTGTGCTATGTGTGAACTAAGTAGGCACTCACCCAGTTTTTTAAAAACATGTGTCATTTACACAGTGGATTGATCTGTAGAAGACATGACAATCAAACACTGCGCTCAGAAAAAATGAGACTTGAATATTACCTGGGGAGAGTTACTGTGATACTTCTACATCCACAAGGGACAGCTCTGCTTTCAGGATGCCAGTGTAAATCCAAAGCACGTCCATTAAACCAGTGCTCTTAATGCTGTTTTTTTCTTCTTGGCAAGTGCCAGTGAGATTCAGCTCTTTCTGAAACATATGGAATGTTACAGGGGAGGTAGAGCCCAGTTTAAAATACAGCATGAACAAACATTTAGTACAGGCTTTCAGAAAATCCTCTTCCTCTCAATTTCAGCTGGCCTCTTTCGTGTAAAACTGGAACTGAAATCTCCTTTCCCAAGTTTTACAACATGTTCATTCCAAACACGGTAATACATGTTGGTAAACAAAGAATCCAAGGAGTAGCACACCACAAGCTCTTCAGGCATAAATTATTTTGAGACATGCTTCCCATTGAGTAGATCAGCCACAGAAATCTGGTTTCTATTTCACTGTTGTCACTACTCTGTTGATAGCATCACACCTCAGTTTTCTCCCTCTGCAAACTCCTTTGAGATTCGGTTTGAGATAGAACGGTGCAAAGAGTTCTCTGACAACTCTAAATGGCTACAATTGGGTTTGGTTTGTTCTTGTTGTTGAGCAAAGTTTCTTAAAATGCTCAAGCTACTCTCCCCTCTTAGGCAGAAACTATTACAATAGGATCCCAGATACTATTGCATCACCACCAAAACTCGAAAATATTCAGAGCACTTCAGAGATTTGCAGAGACTCAGACCTGAGCGTGTAGAGTGCATCAAACGATTTACCACAGGCCTATCTCTGTATCACAGATATCAAACTCCACTTTGAATGCAAGAAGGGAAAAAATGAGAGAGATTAAATTCATATACTGTAATTAAATGGAAAACACATGCAAACTGTAGCAGAAAAATAATAGAAACATGAATCGTGTATATTGCATCTGTCTGTTATTATGGTAGGAGTGGCAATGATTAGTAGAAATAGAGTTGCAAAATGATTTCTTATATAATATCACTTCCTGCACCCATAGGGTAACTGTAATAAAGACAACTCGCCCTCGGGCAAGGGCAAAGGCAGAAAGCAACGTCCCTTCTGCTGGGAAAGAGAAGCACTCGATTCCACAGAAGCCAAAGGAGGTACTGACTTCTCATCCATTGAAGGTTCCAGCAACCAGTCCTGGAGCTGGCACACTCATCTGAGAGAAAAGACACCACTGCTGGGGACCTGCAGCCTAGCCTATCCTAGCCAATGAGAATCTACTTCCAAATCATCCTGTACCAGGGAGCAATGCTAAGAATGCTCTAAAAGCCTTAAAACATGGACGTTTTTGTGGGCAGTGCCCTGTAATCTCAGTGGTGCATAAACACCAATGTTTGCATGCCCACTTCAATTGGGAACTTGCCATCACACACACATGTGAGCGGCCTTGCTGAGTGCAGCGAGAATATTCCCATGTTCAGCATTATCCATCAGTGCTGTGCCATCCCATTTTGTGTACCAAATGTAAAACACCTCAGCCAACATACAGATGTGGGTCTCCAGGGGTCCTACTACTGGACTTCAGCAGACAGCAGTCAGCCAATCGTACATAGTGGTGATGGGCTGCGCTTTTGCTTTAAGAGTTTACCCCTGAGGACTTCCAGAAGCAGAACTTAACATGTTGCCCAAGACCACAAGATAAACCAGTGGCAAGCTTGAGCTGGCAATCTGGGTGGAGGATCTCCCCCCTCCACCCAAGGCTGACTCATAGAAGTTCCCTGCAGTCAAAATGCGAAGGGGCAAGGTCTTTGCTGGTGGTTGATGTAAGCCATCAGTCTGGCTGCCTTTTGGAACTGCTGAAATAGAGGACCTCAGTGGGGATGTCTGAAGTTTGCAGCACTAACACGTTCTGCATTAGGGCTTCCACCAGAAACTAGGGTGGGTTGTGGCAGATTAGAGTTCAGTGCAGGAGGGCTGTCTGTGTGGCTGCTCTGACCCCAAACAATGCAAAGGAGTGGAAGCAAAACTGGTTTAGAGATACCTCTGCTCCCTCCAGATCCTGAGACCTGCAACACTTGGGTATATCAGAACAATGCCCAGCTACTACACATGTCTGGTCCCTACACAGAGGCTGCTATGAGCCCTGCTGCAATAATTTAGCTAACATACACCTTCCTGGATTCTTTATTTGCAGTGCTACATTTGGAAAAGGTGTAGGAAAGAGGGTATTTTTCTTCTAACAGAATTTTTCATACCAGGAGTAGCCACCTTTTGCTACTACAAATACAAGAGCAATAACAATACTAGAGATCCGATCAATAATGGAGATTCTGGCAGATATTTTTTCCCCATCAGAAGCACTCTGGGGCTAAGGCAAGGTTTTCCTCTATTTAATAAAGAAAATGGAAAGGTAGGGAAAAAATAAAACAACAAACCCTGCACTGCCTCTCAAATTACACAACCTCCTAAATATTTAGGGTATTCTTTCCCACAAACATTTCAAACAGATGAGAAAGAGGTTTATCTTCTTGACAGTTCACATCCTCTCATGGGCCAGACTCGTTCCTCTGGAAGCTCCCTAAAGTCAGTGATGTAGCAGCAGGGATAACAGATGAAGCTCACGATCCACATTTTAGTGGTACCTATCTACCATTCATACAAATCAGCTCCAGATTAAGATGCAAGTGAAGACACTAAAGGTTCAGGTTGAGGAGACAACTAAGACAGTCAAAATGGTCTAAAACCTGTGGCAAATGCATCTGTTTAATTTCACCCTCAGTCTCTTGGCTCGGGGGGAAGGGTTGAATGATGTAATGGTAACACTATATTTCAGTATCTGCTCTGAGTGACGTGCATCCTTAAAGTTTTGTGGGTTTTTTCCAGCCCAGCTGTAGTGAATGGCCATCACGTTCTCTCACAGCATGGCTAGTGATCCTCACTGACAAGGAACAAAGTGACAAGTGCTTGCAACTGACTCGTAATGGGTCACCCTGCAAGCAACTCCTAGCTTTGCAAATCATCAGTCCTAAACATTTTCAATTTCCTTCAAAACACCAAGAAAACTTCTCTGGGCTTTTAAACTGGAAACAGAAAATCTGCTTTTGACAACTGGCTTTAACCAATCTGAATTTAATAGTGACGGCTTCAGAAGTTCACCTCGAGTCCAAAGAAAATCAGTGAACAGTCATTAGATCAAGCAAAAGTGAAAGCAAAGACAACAAGGAGCCATAGTTGTAATCGTCCATCCAAAATTAACTTCTTAGCAAGTAACTGCTGTGTTAAAAGCTTTCTCATGTTGGGCCACTTCACTTGTTCTTCATAATAACTAAAATACAACCTTAACCCTAGGTTACAATTTTACAACAATATTAATAACAGCATTTCATTTTTATTCTGATTGACAAGCTGGCACTTAGCTTGATTTGGGGCTGTTCTCAATTAAGAACTGTTTATGATCTCCAGAATCCCTTCTTGGATGCTTCTGAGGTTCTGCACCAGAAAGGGGAGGGAAAAAACAGCAAATCTTAATAAAGATGGGAGAATTGTGCTGGGGAAAAAAAAACAACCAACCCCCCCCCGGAATCTGGATTCTGAACCAACCCAGAGCCAAGCTGCACTGAAATGTGAAAGTTTGGCCAACTTTTGAAATTCTAGTATCAGGATTTTGATTTACAGTACTTATTTTGCAGCACATCTTGATTTCATATTGGGCAAAACACTATTTTTTTAAGGCAAATTTTCAATGTGCAAGGTTTTTCACCTCCTATATCCCAGCCCTGTCTATCACACTGAACAACCCAGGTCTAATCCAGCACAAGCCGGACCCCCAAGTTGCACATCTGCCCTCTGACAGCCCTATCTCTGCCAGAAGCATCTTCACCGGCACGCTAGTACAGTGCGGATGAGTATATTCCATGGCATGCTGGCCTCCCACCACCCAGTGTGGGTCTGTGGCTGGAGGCCACCTCATCATCTAACCACATCACTGAAGCACTGCAGCGTGCACCCTCCTCTATCACCCCCTCCTGGGCCTGCTTTGCAGCAGGAAAAGGTGAGGACATGACAAAGAAGCAGCAACTGCTCTTCCTTACTTCAAAAGACAACATCATGCCACTAACAATCCTTCACACTTAGGTAACAGACAGCTTTATAAACAGTAATTAAAGAGGCCTTCTTGTCTACCTGCAAAGGAAACATTATTTTCATGCTCCACAAAGACAACATTTTCTTTGGTGATTTTGAGCACTTAAATGTCAGGGGTACAGGTCACATTGTATAGCCTTCTAGTAGTGTCTTCTAACAGCAGGTAAAAGTTAAAATCTGATCTTTTCAGCACAAAACCTCATAATTTTTTTATTTCAGAAACTTTCTGCATGCTGCTACTGAGTACTTTGGAAAGAGGGGCAGGACTCATAGAGCAAAGCAACAAAAAATCTGTTAATCATTTATACACACACATATACATGTAAAAAAACCCCTTGCTTAATCCCCTGACATCTCATTGAGTAAACCTGCCAGGGATGCATCAAACCAGCATTCCGGGATTCACTCCGTTGGCTGTTCATCTGTTTGTGTTTATTTTTAAACTTCTAACTGGCCAAGGCTTTTACAACTCACCTTCTCCAACAATTAAGCCTTCTCCAAGCACTAGTTGGAAGTGAAAACTGGTGACAGTTACAGTCCTGCCCACTCAGAAAACCCAGCGCAACCTGGGTGAGCCCAGAGACGCCAAGTCACTGCTCTCTCTAATTACAAACCCGAGGCAGATTAACCTTTGATGACTAAATTAATCTTCTAAATAAAATGAATATGCATCAGCCTGCAAATTAGGATTAAATGCTTAGCAGAATCTTTATGTGATCAAGCAGGTTTTGTGGTGCAGATGTTAACCATTAACATGAAGCAATAAAATCTTTCTTTTTTCTTATAATAACACCTAACAATTCTAAAGCCACCCTTCATCTGAGAATCTCAAAGGGTTCCATAAACATAATTAATTAACCCTCTCAGCATCCAAGACAAGAGCATAATAATATCCCCATGCAGCGGCTGAAGAAACAGAGGCATAGCAACGTCCTTGATCGTGTGCCTCGGACTCTGCGTAACATGGATGCTTGGAAGAAAAACGAAAAGCCCAGGTTTGCATTGGCTTCTGCCCTTCTCTCACATAGCATTTCTGCCAGGATTGGCAGGGTGGCTTCTCCAAGAGGCTGAAGTGCCACCATGCATGCACATCCCTGCCCCAGAAAGGTCGTGGTGGCTCTATACAGCCTTCGGGGTCACCCCTGACAGCCACTGAAACACGCAGGCACTGCTGTGCCTCACCCCTGGGCCGGCCATGGAGCAGACACAACATCCCTCTGCACTGGGACATCCTTTCACTATAAAAAGCAATGGAACTTGTCTCACTACCTAACAAGTAGAAACAAAACGCTGCATTTTCTAATCTACTCCTTAATTCCAAAATAAATCATTCCAGGGGTGGGGGTGAATCTTTCCTGGAGGAAAAAACTGTTTCCTCTTGATTCTTCCCTTGGGCTCTGGGAATGACCAGTCCCTTAAGTATCTGTTCCTCACGCATACCAGTTACAACAATTTAGCCACAGGAGACCCAGATGAAAGCAATCCCACTTCTTTTTGACTGCTGGTGAAATAGTTGTTCCTGAAACATGATTCCTACATCTCTGTGGAATAAAATGTTTGCGTGGAAGGCTACCACCTCCATCCAGATACTGACACTGACGCTTGAAGAGATGTGGCCATGGCTATTCCAGGCTCTCCCAGGAGACTAAATAGTTTTCAGGGAGTCAGGGAAATGTTCTGCTTAGGTTCACTTTCTGTCCTCTTCCTTCCAATGGGATATTAATTTCCAAGTGGTTTACAATCAGAAATCTAGACAAATGCAAACATCATGCCTTATGATCCCCCATTTCCATTTCTTTAGTTTCAAACATTATGCATTTGATTATTATCAATCAAGTTTCGCTAAATCAAGTTAAGTCAAGTTTTAATTTGATCTACTTGAATCAAAATTAATGTAAGAGTATTAGTGTGCAATGGACAAGCACGTGAGAATTCATATCCATGATAATCCAATTTGTTGACACGTTTTGTTGCCCAATCTCAGCAGCGCCTCCTATGACCTAAATTTCTCTTTCAATGTAAGCTAATCTGGTGGTGCAAAATGTCTGTTACTGCAAATATAATTTAATTTGGGGAACTTGATAAGTTCTTAAGGTAAGCTTAAATTTCTTGGCTTCTAAAAGGAAGCTTAAAGTAGAAATTTACACTTATTTTTAAAGTATCAACATCACACCTATTATTTTGGCATATAAGCGACTTCCACAGTACTGGAAATCGGACTTCTAAAAGCATTTGTTGTTTTCATACCATGACTGCTAAAATCCATGGAAAAATTCCAAGGACTTTAATAAGCTTTGGACTGGGTACATTATTACTATGAATGTAATTCTTGATACCTCTCATAACATCCCAGGCCATGTGAGAAACTTAGGAAAAGCAATTAACATTCCTCCATCGACTTTTGTATTTACATTTTAAATTTACCATTTAAGACTTTAATTCTCCATAAAACTGCTTAAATATACATAACTTCAGTGTTATTTAAATGTTTTATGATCTTCCTGAAATGATCAGCTAATTAAAATCACTTACCTAATTTAGTACCTTAAATTTACCTTCCTTTATTTGGAAGGACTTGGATTTAATTTGAAGGTTTTGTTCATTTTCTTTCTGAGAAAATCTTAATTTGGAAGGAAAATCATGATTATATGGCAGGGAGGAGGATATCTTCTAGGCTGAAAACTTAAACTAGCAGTAATCATTAGCCACCATGTATGACATGGCGTATATAATTAAGAAATAAGTTTATTACAGAAACTTGGAATTATCAATTAAAAAGTAGTCAGTGCAGTCCCACAAGGTCCGATATGATTACCTACGTTATCTGGGCTGTCACTTCCAATGCTGGTTTGAATCTCAAAGACCTCTGAGGGGTGCTCCCTGTGTCAAGTTAAATAAGTGAGACAACCTTAGTGGAAAAATGCAATGATACAAGCGGGTGCAAACACAAGTCTGCTGGAGAGGAATAAAGATGTCAGCTTCAGCTTGAATATTATTGGCAAACTGTTCTTCCTTCCTACCTTACTTCTGAATGGACTGACAGGACCATTCAATCTGTGGCTGTACCACAGTTTACTTGATGGGTTGGGGGGGGGCAGAACCTTGGGGGCATTAAAGGACACTTCAGTTTGTGCAGACTTTGCAGATTTCGATTTTTCCTTCTTCAGAGATTTCTCCAGTTTAAGGCCAGAGGAGACAGTTAAATTATCAAGTCTGACCTTGTATATATGCCAGGCCATCAAGCTACACTCACTGACCCATCCTCTACAAACCCTTCTCCTTTTCTCCAAGCCCCCTGTAATAACACTGATCTACAAGTATGAGGCAGTAGATCAGTGTAAAAAAATAAATAGCTCCTCCTACCAGCCTTTCTCTCCAAAATCCCAACTCCAGCAAAATGATTCTGCTGCTCTCTCTGAAAGAGAATGAAAAATTTGGCATCCTCTGATGAATCAGATTGTGTTTCTTGTGCTGTCTCACATCTCTACTGCTCAGGGCTCTAGCTTGGACTAGATATAAAATGAATAGAAAATGTCACCTAAACATATTTTTGACCTGATTGGAGTAGATGGATCTTAAATACTCTAGATTCAGCTATGGTGGTGGGTACACCTATTTATGAACTCAGATACAAACCAAATGAAGTTGTTCATCCACAGGCTCAGAATGAAATCCTGGGTTTTTTCCTAGTACTACATAACTTTCTCAAACCAGCATACATCAAGAAACCTAACATGCTCCTCACAACTCCAATACCTGCCTACACAGTCAAAATTCTGACATTTACCAGAAACAGAGAAAAAGAAAGTAACAATCCAAACCTCATGATACAGTTATTTAGGATACAATTTGAAGACTGTCTGTCGACTCTGAAATAAAGAATACAATAGACTCAAGAACACTGACAGACAGTGATTGCCTCTTTTAAAACTATGCTGACAGCACCGACCATTGTTCAGTTTGGTATCAGGAAGCAAGAGTGCCATACTGCTTACCTTACTGCATCATGCAAAATACAGCACCTCTGTTTCCCTGGATTCACCCCACGGGCATTCCAAAACGTGCACAACAAAACCACATGAAACTCAGATGACTTTAGATCATGTTACCAAGTCAAAACACAGAACAGATTCACAGAAAGATTTGCTAAGCTTCACCAACCTGTTGAGTAAACCTGGGCCGGTTCCAAGCAAATATGGGTTGATTAATGTTTTCTTTAAATCACCTGACGTTCCTTGCTGCTGATGTGAATCTCAGCTTTTTCTTTTCTCTTTGGAACTTTGGATTGGTTTAAGTACAGAGCTGAAAATGCACATAATCACTGAGGAGTGTGTGCTGCAACACAATGAAACACTGCAAAACCAGCATCCCATCAGCCTCACTGTATCTTTCACTATTACCAGCTTTTTGGTGAGGGCTAGGGGTAGGTTTCTTGTGGGGTTTCTTCCAAACTGTTCATGCATTTAAGAGGATAGCAGTAAAGAAGTTCTTTCTACGTTTCAAACACAGAACCAAATCAAGATATACTCAGCTATACAAGCAATGGAACCTCTCTAATGGACCCCCTGAAATCAATGGAACTACTTATGGAGCAATATACCATTACCCATTGCGAGTAAGAGCTACTGTAAATAAGCTTTGGAAACAATATTCCAGCTACAGTTGAGCCCGGTGGTTTGTAATATTCCAGCACTTGCTAAATATAAATAAATGAAATAAAGTGGGAGATAGTGATACTCTGATTTCTGTTAGCACTGGCTGTACATTTGTTCCAAGTGTCTGAGCAATCAGACCACTACATAAATACCTTGCCATGCCTGTGGGATCCCATGCTAAGTTATAATCCATCACTGAAGGAGGCAGCCGCTCTTGAAGACATGCTAAAGCATTTCTGAGGTTGAATGTAATTCATTGCTACACTCTCTGGTTGCATGTTTATTTCCTCTAGCAGGAAGAAGTGGCTACACGCGGAGCAGTTGTACGCTGGAAATTTCGCTTAAAATTTGCATCATATTAAACAATTATTGACCAAAAGCTCTGCAATTTATCAGCTGATATATCTTCTCCTTTCCATAAGAACTCTCTGTCAATAACCTTTATGTTCAGTAACTCTAGCTTTACACATAGCTTATCTGTATTTATATCTTTATTTGAAAATTGCATGAGTTTTTCAGGGTTGAGACAGGTAAAACCATTCAGATAAACAATCCGTCCCATTGTGTCTGACCACATGAGAATACACACAAGTGTGTGTGTGTATAAAAACCCCACCTTGCTCATCACACAGTTGCTGTATTTATTTTCTTGATTTCTGACTCCTGGTTTCAGACAAACAAAAAAACTGAGCAAAGTGTTAAAGAACTGCCAAAGTTTCTGTTGGAATAGAAAAAGAACAGTAATATTGTAATACAGACTGTTCCCTCAATTTCTTCTGGCCAATTTGTAGTCCCAGCAGATTTGCACAAACTTTGAACAAGCACAGAGGCCTGGCAGTGCTGACATGAGCTGAACTCCTCTCGCCTTGTGAAATTCAACCACTGCGACTTCATAGGCAGCTTTGGCAAAATACAAAGAAGATCAACCCAAAAGAAAATGAGATTTAAAATCGACTGTATTTTTAAGGAGAACTTTTGTCAGCAACTGAAAACTCCCTAAGTGTTTCATCAGGGAACTTTCTAGCAGCTTAATTGTTCCCTTATTTGTTTGCATTGCACTGGAGTCCGTGCCCAGTGTCCTGAGCTCCTGCTTTTTACTTTTACTACCGATTTAGATGTCGGTGTCCACTAATGATCTTAAAAAAAGAATCTTTAATGTTTAGGCTGTAAATATGCCACGGAGTCCCAAAAGCCTACCATATGTCAAAGGCATGAAATGATGACCATGAAAGGGAACTCTACATCTGTGTTTGCTTAGCGGAACTGCAGGGCTGACCTGTGGACTGATGTGGCTGTTTAATATGGACTCTGCAAACCGTTCAATAACATCAGAACTGCTGTTTAATCCTCTTACCAGTACCATTGACATTACTTCATGTTCTACTAATTCCAAGCCACATGCAGAAGATATACTTGCCTCTCTGGCAAGTCAATAGAGCGTGGCACGTTTTTTAAAAGGCTGCACCTATAATCTTAATTTATAATTTCAAAATGCAATTTTTTTCCATGGGAACATTTTTGCATGATCTTACAATGTCAAATAACTTTTAATTTTTTAAGTCAGGAGTAAAGATAATCAGATCAGAGCCTGAAGCTCCATGAATTTGAATTCTCTGAAACAAACATCCAAGTCTATTTTGAAACTAGATCTCCAAAGGTATTCAGATGGAAAAACCTCAATTTCTTGGCTTCTGGAAGAAGAAAAAAATATATCTGAAAAGGGAACAAAAATTGTGAGGTTTGAGAAGCTTTGAAACTATTTATATTTCTATTTTGCATTTTCTTGGCCAGTTTTTGCAACGTTCACACCTTTCACTTGGATTTTCTATGGAGAGTTTCTGAAAGTCATACAAATTGACATGACCAGGTTTATCACATGTTGATTCCCAATTCAGCACTGACATTACAAAACCCCCTTAAAACTACTGAAATAAGAAAATGATTTGTTAATAAAGGCAATCTCTCTTTATGATGTTCCCATGCATTTCCAGAGAGGCACAGAGTCCTAGGCCTTGAAGGGGCAGACTCAGTGGAGTGAAAACTTTCTGGCTTTGGAAGGAACTGATGCTTTTGATGCTGTACAATCATTCTTACCTCTCTTTGCAACCTTTGGGCCATCACAGTCCATCCAGGAGAATCAATTATTGAATGTAGCAGTAAGAGCCTTGCGCTGCCATTCGTGTCATGTCACTGTCTTCTGTTGGAGAACACAAGTGGGTCTGAAACCAAAGCAGACACACAGTGTGAATGAACTGCAAAAAGAACCCAGAACCTTTCAAAACCTTGAAGACAGGTTAACACCAATGTCCTGCTCAGAGTATTCCACCCCACAGAAAGCGTCTGAAGAAAGAATGTTTCTACATACAGTACACCCAGGCTCCCACCATCACTCAATCCCTCTTCTCTCTATGCCAAATTCCAGCTGCGGTCCATACTCCAAAGAGCCAGAGCTAACAGCAAAGTAACAGTCATATCTATTGGCTCCTTCGCCAGCATTTCACAACAGATATCATATGATTAGGTGTTAAGTGGGACTATTTGCACTTTTGCTTATGGCACATATAATTATGTAATTCTGTATAATGCCAAAATGACTGTTTAAGTAGCAGCTGCACAAAACAGAGATACTGGTTGGACCGCACAGAAAACACAATCTTAAATAAAACCAGCACAGTAAAAAATACACACATCCATACACATCTCTGTGTGTTTCTATAGCTTCAGGGGTATCTAACGTGGAGTGCTTTTACAAAAAGGAAATGTCAGTGGTTCTTTAGCAGGACTCTGTGTCTCTTCTTGCCCACAAATGTTTTGCCAGTGACAGCCCCAGAGCCTTTACAATACAAACCATGGGTTGACAGGCCCAGAAATGTCATGGATTAAACCCTTGAGTTGAGGATCTCATCCTCAGCTCTTGCTGGTGTTTGTCACAGAGCAGGCTGGCACTAGATGGCTCTGTCAGTGTTTTAGGTGCAGTGGCGCAGCACATATTTGTGCACTGAGTTCGCCAATGCTTTCAAGTTCTGTCTGGGCTTATGGGCAGCACAGTGGGAATGAAGGGTGTAGACACACCACACACCTGGGACACCCTTGGGGAACTGAATGAATAACTATCACTTCCATAAAAAAAAAGCCATGGAGGAAGTTACATTTAACTTACTTTCATTATTTCTCAAAGCAGATGTGTCCTAATTTCATGGCACAGTAACAGAGCTTCCAGGATCTTTGATTAAAGTAATCACAAAGTATCAAGGTTAGTTTGAAACACTGTTATTTTTGAAAATATATCCTTCTGACCGTATGGGTGAGGTGGTAGGAGTCTGTTCTGTAGAGGTCAAAAGGAGATCACCATTTGTTTAATTTAAATAAATCAATTTGTTAAACAAGGAGCTGGTGAGATTATACAGTTAGAGGGTGGAGAGCAAAGAAAGATAATTATTTTTGTTTGCATAAATCATTTTCTTATTACTTGGGGATCAGGATGGTATTGTTTGGGTTCGAGAAAGGAGGGCAAAAGAAAATAAGTGTATCAATTTGCTGATCAGGGTTACTTTGGGATTTTGCTGCTGGGGCTGGAGAAAGGAAAGAAGATCATTATTTTTATTTAAATAAATCAATTTGTTGTGATCAGGGATCACATAGGGTTGCGTTGTTTGCAAGGAAGGCATAGGAAATTCTCCTTTATGGATAGCTAGTTGTAGAACAAATGTACAAACACTCCTCTATCAAACAGAGAAAGGGTAAAAAAACCCTCTTCAAGATCCCAAAGCTCTGTTTCTATTTCTTTCTTTTGAAAGGCATTGTCTTTGGCATCTTGTGTTGGCACTTTGAAGACACCGAATCAAGATTATATACGTGTATGTATACATACAACATGTATATAGGCAATTAGATAGACAGATATCAGCTAATGGGGCCTGATCCTGAAAAAGCCCTTGTACTTTGAGGCAGTGACTGCTGCAGCTACTGTAGTCGCCTTCCCAGGGCGTAGGATCAGTCCTCCAGTGGGGAATATTCACTGAAATCAATGGCCATTCTGTGCACATACTCTTTAAGGGCCTGATATTTGTCACTTCTTTTCTGAGGCAATTAATGAAGCTCTGTGTGTAATTTTAAAGGCCCTTCACGAACTAACTGGAAATCTACAGCCCTGAACATCAGTGAACTCATATCCAAAGCTAATAGCTCCAGTATCACTGCCAAAAATTGACTAAGCGCTCTTTGTGCCTGCAAATGGGGTTCTGTAGGCAGTATCCTTCTATCTGCCTTCAAGGGATAATCTCCTCTTACAAATAAAACAATTGTTTCATTTGCTCATTGCAATGGTTGAATGAGGCTGCAGAAATGAATCTCACTGGTTTTGAATGTTCCCAAGTCAATCAAGTGAGGATGTGAGGAGTGGGGTTGCTTTTGACTAACATGTGTTCCTATTTGCAAAACTAGTTTAAAAAAATGTATTTCCACAGGTTTGGCTGCAACTCATGGAAACTAATCAGCAACCCATTCCTCTCACTATACTCCACTAAAAGAATGGCTTAAACAGAGTGCAAAAGTCAAAAACCTGTGTCTGTGGGATCAAGGTACCTTATGTATTACCTTGGAGTACCAAGGATTAATCTAGTTAGCTCTTCAACAAATGAAACAATGTTTAAGTAACTCCAGAAAACAGTGGGGCCCAACCATCCCTTGGATGCTCTCAGAGCCTATGGCGTAGTCCAGGGAATGAATTTGCGTTTGTAACAAGAATGATAAATCTAACTAAACATCTTTATTTTTACAGTACGTTAAAGAAGCATTTTTATTTAGTGCAGTCATATATCTCCACATTATTTTGAAGTATGCTTCTTTATTGCTTTTATGTCTTCAGAATTGCCTGAGGAAGGCATCCTTTTCTCCCTGCGTTTCATTGTTGTTACCCTTGTAGAGTATAACATGCACAAACTTGATTATGATTAATTGAGGGCTCTGGCAAATTATGTTTTTATTCCTTTCCATATAAGCCTTCCATCTGCTCAAGGAAAAAGAAGAGGAAATTTCACATTTATAAGGACACTCTGGGCTTTCTGGGTAAATCATCAGAACAACTTGTTCAGCAGTAATGGCTACAAGTGAAGAAAGTCTTCCCTCTCTCTTACATCACTAACACATTAATGCATCTCCATCCGACAAGTGAGGCTGAGAGCTGATGATAACTGGGACAACCACACTTGATCCAAAATCTTGCTGCAGAGCTGGAATTTCAAACTGAATCCAACCAGTTTAGAATATTGCTCAATTAGATCCTACCACCAAAGAACCACTTAAAGCAGTTAAGCACTAAGTCTGTAAATATAAACACCCGTGTCCTTCGGCATAATGCGTGTAACATCAGGCATGCTATTTATAAGAGGCTCTGTTGAAGTTCTTACCCAAGGTGATGCAGCTGTATATACCAGCCCATTAAGCCTGGCGTACCACATCAGATAATGCCCTTCCTTCAGGGTTTATGATTCAGGTATAAAAGCTTGCCATCCCCTGAAAACTGGCAAGTGAGGTTGCACTTGGCAGTCTGGGGTTTTCTTAATAGGATGAATGACAGAAGCAAGAAGTCGTGTTTAACTTGTACCAGTGCATGGAGGAAAAGGCAGGGCTGGTTCATTTCAAGCCAGCCTTGTTCTCCAGCCCTGTTCCTGCATACTACAAAGTGGCGCCTTTGGCTGGTGAGAAAGCAAAATTATTGAGGAATTCGCTCCTCTGAGACCACAGAGTTGAAATAACAAAACCTCAAACAATTTTTAGCAACCAGAACACAGATACAATCAGCCTCTGAAAGGCAGGACTGGACAGCTGGTGGCACAGGGACTGGGGCTGCGAACTTATGACAAGGTCAACGTCAATGGCATTTTTCTTGTTCAGCCAATGACATGAATCAAGTTCCTGGCCTTGGCCTGGGACCCTGTGAATAACACTCCCAGGGACTCCCCAGACACAACACTCTTCTCAAACCACCTCTGAAGAAGGCAGGTTAAATCTGTGCACCATACATAGAAGTGAACTGGGGAGCATGGGGTTCCATCTGTCACTGTAAATATGCTGTAAAGCTGGGGACTCCAGCAGAAGGGATACTCTTCATCACCAAAGCCAACCATAAACCTAGGTCTAACTGCCTCCAAAGATAACATTTGTGACTAGCAGGGAAGTTACTGCACTGTTCTTGCACACTGGTGGACAGAGTTGAGGCTCACTGAGTGTCAAAAAACAAGTGAGTCTGTAGCTCAACTGAACCAAACTAGGTTCAGAGGTAGATGTGGCTGGTCCACTTCCTCTGCCAAAGCTTGCAAACAGTCCTTGTTACATATGTACTGACAGCAATACTGCAAAACCTTTCAGCAGCTCCCTAAACTCGCTGGTAGCCTCACAGTAGATGAAGGAAGCACTTTGTGTAACAGACATGGTTTGTGTAGAAAAAACAATTCTATGGAAAAGGCAGTGTGGATCAAGAGTCCTCCATGGCAGAGGGACAAAGCACAGAGCAACAGATGAATGCCACATGGCTGGTAATAGAGAAACACTGCCTACAATATAGGAAAAAGCAGTCACTTAGCAAGGAAGGGTGTTGTATTAATCAAGTCCAAAAGGGTTTATTCCCAGCTGAGCTTCCCTAGATGTTGGTCAAATCACTTAAACATTCTGGTTTCACAAAATGGGGAGGCTGCATTTACCCACCATAGCACAGGGATCTTGGTGAGAATGATCCCCAGAGTCAACTGTTCCAGTGATGTATATCCCCATTCCCTGCCACAGTGACACAGTCAGGATAGACATGGGGGGTGTCTGAAGCCTTTGCCTCTCCAAGAAGCAATCCATACATATCCAGACCCAAAGAGGACATCACATAAAAGATCTAGTGAGTAAAGTTAAACTAGTGAGAAAGCTACTGGAAATCTGTGGTCAGAAACGTCTGGTAACATTGTCCCAGCTTGCTCTGGGGACTACAACAACGTACACATCCTGCTGCAGTCCTCTCCTCCCTTTGCTCGCACATCATGTGTACACAAGGGCACAAGAGTTAATGGACTCTTCTGTGGAAAGCTCTGCATGAAGCCTCTTTAATTGGGCTTTGTGCAAGTGTGTGAATCTCATCCTGAAACTTTCAGGGGATTCAGGGAAACATTAGAATGGCAGCACAGCAGAAATGGAAAATGCATTATCATCCATTGGCAGCAAATAATTTATTTGATATCCGCCGTCCTTTTTTCCCCCCCTTCCTGCTGGCTGTGTTTGTGATTGTATGTGAAATTAATTTCTGGAGAGTTTAGCTAATAATTATTGGTGAGAAGATCCTGTCAGTCTCTGAAGATAAACAAGAAATGGTTCCGGCTGACACAGATTGTATGTCATATGACTACCCTATTTTTCTGATTTAATAAATATTACTCTTTTTACCTCTTTTAGGAGCATTGTGCAATATTTTTTTTAACCTTCTGATTTGACTTAGAAAATGACCAGTATGTGCCAAAACTACTTCTATCATATAAAAAGGCAAATTTTCCTTACTTGGTTTCAGGACAAGACATTTTTCAAATTAAAATTAATATGCAGGCAGATTGTATCTTCTCTTACACAAATCTATGCAAGATGCTATTTTGGGTGTGCCTTTTTTCCTAACCACGAATTCCTCTATCATCAGATAAAAGAGATTTATTGTTATATTCCCATTTTATCTTCTAACTTTTCCTTAGTGGGAAAGCATAAGGGAGACAGGTGAACCCCCAAAAACTGTGGAAAATGATCTTACATCAAGGCACTTGGCAGCAACTCCAATGATCTCTTGGGAGCTGCCAACCTTGCTGAAGATTTTCCTCCCAGCCTTGAGCAAAGTGCTGTCTGTCTTTCTTTCTTTCTTTGTGCCTCAGTTTCCTAGCTGTAAAGTAGAAGGGACAGGAAGGATGTTGAAGTAGTTCTTTTCCCTGCTCCTTCTGTCTTATTCCTACTGCAGACTCTTCAAGGGAAGTCTGATTATGCATTTAGCAGATGGGGGCTCCAAACTCAGCTGGAGCCTTTAGGCATTGCTATAGTATAAATAACAATAATGATGATGGAGTGTTAAAATAGACAGAACTTGTGCTTTGTTCTCCGTAATGTGAATCAAACCACGGCTGGACTTACATTTAACACCACCAGCTAGTTTATTTATGAGAGGATTTATCAGAAGTGGTTGGGTTTAATTTCCTCTAATTTATGCTGCATGAAAAATGGCAACTGTCTGATTTTAATCTATAACCTGACGATAGGACTTCCCAGAAATAACAAAAATACCACGTTCAAGGTACCCAAACAGTTACTGCAGGAGTGTGGCTCAGGCTGATGGCGCCTGCTGCCTCACACCTTGGCTCCATCCCCTCCCCGCCTCGTCCCTTCCAACAATACCTGCAAAGGCTGGGATCGCTGAAGCAGTGGGTAAATTATTAACGGGAATAAAAAGAATTTTAGGAGCTCAAGTGCCTTCCTTGGCATGTCGACTCACAGAAAGAGTTAATCTTTTGTTCTCCGACCAGCCTTTTTATTTTTTAACCCAGTGGATACGTGTTTGTTAAGCTGCCTTTTCTAAGGTGGAAGGAGGAGGGAAAGGCAGTGAAAAAAAGCACTGTCATTTGTGAAATGGAACAAATGCCTCAAGTTAAATATAAATGGGCATTGACAAGCTCACAGATTATCATGGGGTGAAAAATAATAATATAAAAAAGATGGAATTCCTTTTCAAACCAATGGGAGAAAGACTCAAAAGCGGGGCAATCAATACCACCCTGTGATCAACAGGAAATGCTAAGAATAACTGTATATCATGTGTGGCTTCAAATTTACAACCAGGACATATAATCTCATTGTAAGAAGAGAGTCAAGTTCAAGAACTTAGCCTCTACAGTAAAGCTCTCATTTTAACTAAAGAAGCTGAGGTCGACGGCCTCTCAAATGAAACAGATAAGGCGACATAGGGTTCTTGTCAGAAACAAATGTTATGTCTCTCCCTACTGAAAAGCTTAAAGATATTATCAGCAAAAGCCTAGTTGGGCCTGAAATGGGTCCCAGAGAAGTAATATTAACCAGGCTCCTGGCAGATCATTTATTTATCTCAAGCTAAATTCAATAAAGAGAGCCATATATAAGTGAGGGAAAATAATGCAGCTGCTAGTAATTTATCATTGGATGGAAAGTCATTGTTATCCTTATCTCTCCAATGATGTTCTATTTCCAACTGGTAATGAATTATGGGGCTTGCCACATCTTTACTATGTGACAGGTCAACACTACCTCCTGGGTACTGTACTGTATTTATGCAATCAATAGAGAGTTTGCTGAGAAAATATTGGCAACCATTTTGTGAGAGTGACCTGGAGCTGAATGGCCTTATGATCGTTGGTGGTGGTCACTGGATGTAACCGCGGTGCGATACTCCTTCAAAACAACGATTTCTCTGAATGCTTTAAAAGTATTTTTCACTTCGCTCTTTATAAAGCCAAAGCATGTGAAGTGAACCACTGGATTGTTAATTATAAAGCATTCTGCTCATTTAAACTGGCTCAGCCACCAAAGGGATCTTTTCTGTTCCTTTGTTGCGCTTATTAGAGGGATTTATTAAATCAAACTTCAATACAGACTTATCCAAAATTATTTGTGCCTGTGGTGTTTGGGGCATAGCAGAGGCATGAAGAGCAGAGGTTTGGCCAGGCTGCTGCTGAGATGTAAGGACAGGCTAACGAGCAGCGCTGGGTGCCCCACAGAGCTCCCAAATTCCATGCAGAGTTTTAAGGTGGAAGCCGTGCAACCCAATGCTGCAGTCACCTTCCTCAAATCAACAGTGAGGGACCCTCCCAGCACGACCCCCTGCAAGAGAAGCAGTGAAAAACACTGCTATCATATGGACGGCTCCAGGAGGCAGAGCCCTGCTACAGGGACACTTGCAAGGGTAAGGTTTCTGGAGCAATCCCATCTCTTGTGCTGCTCTCCCATCCCTGAACCAATTATGTCCATGTCTTCTCACTTCTCTGCTTCTCCCCATTGGGTTTGGTTTTCATTATTCACAAGAAGGGCTCATGTGGCCTGAAAAGATTGGGTTTCTACTAAAAAAATAGAAATACACTTTAAAAATTTTATATGGATTGGGGGGATAGATATATCATAAATGACTACAAAAAATCAGATTTTAAAAAGAAACCTTTTTCAAAAGAAAGAAAATTTCCAAGCACATTATGATTTTTCAGGAGAAAAAAAAAGATTTTAGAGTAAGAAGACTTCTGTCATTAAAAGTTACCAAGGGGAAAAAATGCAACAATACATTTCTAGATTAGGCCACTAATTCATTTCCAGATTAGGCCACTTGATCTTCACACCATTGAGCCGCTTTCTCCACCAAAAAAACAAGAGACTCCCCATTTGTGGACGTGAATTATTTCAAGAACTGAACAAGGCAGAAAATCACATTCTGATTTTTTTTTTTTTGGTAAAAAAAAAAGTGTCTCCCTCAAGGCAGAGTAGGGCAGACTTTGAAAAACGAAGGGAATGAGACTTGCAATAAAGAGAGCAGCAGCCATGTTGATGGTAAGTTACTGATTGCAAAAACACATGGATTTCAGCCATGCAAGGGGATGTCCAGATGAGAGGGGCCACGTATGCCGAACCCAAAGAGCTTTCTAAAGGAGCACAATAGGACAGGATCGTACCCGTGTGACATCCAAATGAAGATATGAGAGGAAAAGTAAAGCTGCCTTTTCCCATTATTGTGGGAAAAGGAAATCAGGACACACTGGCCAGCTACAGTTCACTTAAATAATGTATTAGGTGACCTAACCGTTATTAACTTAGGTGGCTAAGATTAACTCAGATGAAAAACAAACGCGGGCAGCTCTATCCATTGTTAAATAACGAGCTTCCTGGTCGCAGAGACATACTGTGCCTCTGGCATGCACGCATGCAGTAATATGTCTCTTTGGCTCTGTCTGTTTAGGAAAGTCTTAGTAATGGAAAAACAAGGGTGTTGTAGGTGAAGGCTGAAGTCCTTTGGCAGAGCAGTGTGTTCAAGAGCTTGACCAGAGCCTGCTGGATTGTACTTCGGTGGAGCCTGTGATAGCCGTCTGTCAACTCCACGAGCATTAACACTCATTCACAAAGATTCAGAAAGTCAATGAGAGCATTACCATATCCTGGAGTAAATAACATCATTTTCCCATGTACTGACTGAGATATAAATTCCATATGGTTTGGCTTTACCAGAAGGGGTCTTGTCCAGATCACATTAACATAAGAAAGCTCTGATACCTTCATAATCAGTTAACTCAAGGGGTCACCTAGATGATGCCAGGAAGATCTTGCCTTTCTTTTAACCATTGAGAAAGCATGATGGATTTTTATAATTTAAACAAGTAATGTAAATAGCAAAAAATAAAAAATCTGGGTGTCATAACTCATATAAACCAAGATTGTCCAGAGAAATATACCCCTTAAAATCAACTATCGACTTCTGAATCCATCATAACTAGCAAGGAGCCTGCTACTTGTCAGATATGCTTTCTCATGTAGTTTCAAAAACACTGTCAAAATTGTGTATAGCTTCTAGGTCCCAGGCCTTCTACCTACATACCAATGCCTCAATTAACTTTTTAATTTCCATTGTTTGGAGTCCTATCCCAAAATTTTTAAAAGAGAAAAAAAAACCCCAAACCTAAAATACTGACTTAAAACTCTTTAGGTTTACAGAGGTACAGTCTGGTAAGGATGATGTATGTGTTTAATAATATGTTCCCTGGCTAATAAAATACTAGATTATTTTTGGACTACAGAATTTAAATGGAAGGAAGTTTAACCATTAGGAACCTGTTTACTATTACCAAGAGAATAGCCAGTTGGCAGGTCAATAGCTATCAGCAGAAATAAAGAACCACAACAGCCACCTGTGCTTCAGGCTTGTCCCTGTTAAGGAAAAAGGAATAAATGAAAGGGCAAAGACTGAGAAGCAAAGCTAAAGCATTTTGGGGGCTTTTCATCTTCAAATTAAAAAAATAGAGGACCTTGCTTTGGGACTACTGATTTCAGAGCTCAGTGCAGATGACAGACAGCTCTTCCAGGCTGTTTAAGCTAAAATGGGCAACGAATTATCTGTATCCATCCTTTTCTCTAGATAAACAATTGAAACTGATGCATGTTGAAATATCTCAAACAGGTTCTTCGTGCATGAGGATTAGCTGTCAAAGGAAGTGTGAGCGCAGGGACGTTTCCCCTTCCTGTGTGAACAGTCCCACCACTGAGCCAGTTGGAGATTGGCCATTCAGAGTTGAAAAGGCCAGTAGACACCTGTGTCAAGTGCATCCTTCCTTTACCAGATGGAAATAATTAGAGCCTTGAGAAAGTTCTCACTTATTGTCATTTGAATGGGTCAGAGAGAATCACACCTGCAGAAGAGCTGCACTCTGTATCTCTCAGCCCAACACACGCTGGGTGGACTCACTGTCCTGGTTGTGTCAATGGGGCTTTTGTTGTGGAACCTGAGGACAAGGCTATCTGTTGCCAGCAGTGAACGTTTTCATAGGCAATGAAACCCTGTTCCTACAAAATCTAAGACACACATCAATCCTAAAATTAAATACAGAGCAGTGTGTGTGCGTATTTCCCTCTGATTTCTTATTTCCACATGAAGATTGTTTTTCTCATCCTTAACAGTCAGCTATGGTTAATATCCTTTTCAGTTCTAGAGACTTCTTTGCATACATATGTACTATATTGACATCTACATACTATTAAAAATGAATTAGCACCATGTGGTGATTCAGATATTCTCTAATAGAAGCACAGAGAACAGCTGTATTAGTAAATAACAACATTTTAAAGGCAAGTGCCCTACACAACTTGTAAAATGCTCCTTATTAAAGACACAGAAACACTGTAGTCCCAATATCAGCTAAATATTGAAATACTGGGTGTTTAGGTGACATATACCTACAAAGGATGTAATTTTCATCTTTTATTTCTTGCCAATGAAACACCACGACACTTGAATTCGGTTCAAGTTTGGGTAGTCCAAAGGTATCCCATTTCTCAGAGGGTAAGCAATTTTCATTTAGTACAAATTGGTCTGAAAGAGCAGAGGAGAGGCTTAAATTTCCCAAAGAAATCATTACAATTGATCCAGTCAAAAATGGGGCTGGTAATTTTTTTTCATGACATTTCCTGTAATCACAAATTTTATATGATTTCTCTGATTCAATACATGGGAAATTTAGGAAACCACTTACTACTTGGCTTCCACTTTAAAGGCTTTGCATGTCATCCTGACACAGCAGCAGCACCTGCAGAACACTCTTGTGCCTCTGACCACCTAGGTGAGGGTTGCTGAAGTCATACAGGACTCAGTTTTACACCAGTTATCCCAGTTACAAGTTCACAGTGGCTTAACAGCTGTTACAGTTATTAATAGCTAATCAATTGCTATCAATGCAATTATTCTCCTCATCCACAAGCAAAGTCTTAAATAAATGGTCAAATATTAACTCGGGCTCCAGCTGATAAGGTTTTCTTCACCATGCTTGTTAAGTATAGGCTTCTCCTCTGAACTTTGATAAGACATTGACATAATATTAATAATAATAATAATAAAGAAACTAGTAAGGACTAAGGAGAATGGATGATTGCTGGTATTAGTAACCCTTACTTCATTATCACGATACCTTAAAGTGGACATGTCTAACGTTACATAACTTTTGGGTTCCCTGCCCTCTGTGCGTGCAGTTGAAAGATGACTGGTGACAAGAGCAAAGGCTCGCTCTCCCAGCTCAGAGCCAGCATGCCGTGACCAAAGGAAATGCCTCCACAACAGTCCAAGTTAACAAGGAAGGCAAAAGATGATGTTGCCTGCAGCTTGCTGCTTGCCAAAACATCATTGCCAACGGGGTCAGCAAAAGTTGAGGCCACTGCTCTACAGCTCGTGCCGTGTGTTGCCATAACGAGCAAACAAGCAGTGGACGAGGCATGAAATCTGAGTATTGGGAGCCTATTTATCACCACAGAAATGAGTGCAATGGCCTCAGCAAACTTTCAGAATGAAAAGCCCACTGGAGTTTGGTCGGGTAACAAGGTTACAGGTCTAATTAGGCAGAGGTTGACTGCAGCACAACTGATATATATGAAGATCCTTTTTCAGCACACCCAAGACACATTTTTTTCCTTTGAAAGCAAATTGTCAACATTTGTTTCTGTGTTGGCTTGCTAAACAGCATCAATTTTTTTCAACTTCACTATTTCCCTGAATCAAGCCTCCAAGTATATAAATAAACACTTCAACTGCCAGAAAAGTTATGTTTTTCATAACATATAGGAATTTCATTACAAATATTTTAACGAAAAAGCTCCAGCTGTCAGGATGCCTCGTTGCAATGTGCTATTTCTTTGAAATTCTGAAAAGACATGTACACTGATTTGTAAAAAAATTATCTCAATATATGGAGTTCTTCATCTCAGCTGAGGTAATATGGGAGTTGTGGAGGGAGACACCACCATTTTCCTTCCTTTTCTCGTACAGCCTAAATTCTGTAAATCAGATAATTGATCTGCAAGAACAAGCCCAGATGGGTAGCAACCCAGGAGGGCAAACTCCCTATCACTTGAGTTTTTAAATCAAGGTTCAATGTATTTCTAAACTCTGTGCTTTAGCTCTACCACAAACTCAATGCAGGAATCACTAAGCAAAATCCTCTGGCTTATGGGAGTCAGCCAAGATCATTGTAATGGTTACTGCTGGCCTTAAAAATCAGTAATACCAGTGAAACAGAAATTATTGTTGAAATTTATCCATATGCAAAGCCCTGTGATAAAACTTTGAATAGAATTTCAGCCAAAGTGCTTAGAAAGTCTTAGACCACTCCGCATCCAGCGTGATTTTTAGGGAAAACCCCCTGAACTACACACAGAGAAGAACGGCTGTGTCAAGCCTTATTAAGTTGTTGTTTTGCATACTGCAAGAGGAAACAAAAAGCACTGCCTTCTGCCCCAGGGTTGCCGCTGGAAGAGAAAGACCAGCTGGGACCTCTTGTGGAATGCAAAGGAAGCTTAACATTTATCTGACTTTGCTCTCCTTGGTTTTTGCTGGAGGAGCACTTAAAACCTGCATCTCCAAAAAAGAGAAACCCTTCTAAGGAAGCTCTTCTGACCTATCAACATGTTTCAGAAGGGCTGGAGTCAGTGGTGGCTTTGCTACTACGTATCCTCCAGGCTCACGGGGTAGCCAGTCTCCAGTGAATAACACGAAGGCGCCAGTGTAGGAGGACATGTACCTTGCAGCGTGGTACATGAGAAACTCTGGTCTGTGAACCCAGTGACTTCTCCATTTCAATAACGCCTATTGTAGAATAAAGTCAATCAAGGGAAATGCTGACTCCACAACTCATTAACATAATCATCTGTTGAAGGGCAAAATACGTGAAATTGCCTTGAGATGTGGAACAGTCTGGGAGTCACACGACTCGAGCACACTGCCTTTGGCCAAGGCTTATTACCACCTCCTAAAATGGGCAGGTGCCCACTGCTCCTCCTGCACAGACACACAACCCAGTCAGTGGGCAGAAACTGGCCACAAACATACCCAAACAAACTGTACGTGTGTACTAGTAAACACACAGCATCTACCATAAAGGGATTATGTGACTCTTTCCTGGCGTCTGGAATGCGTGTTGTGTTACCAAACAAAGGAAATTATGCAAAGATAGACCCAGGGGCTGAATAACCACGATCTGCTCCTACTTGTGAACATGGCAAATACTTACTAGCCACAATTAATTACCTGCCTCTGCTCGTTTTGTTAAACGATCAAAGTAATACATCCAAGGGTTGCCCATGAATGCGACTATTTGTACAAAATCCCATTTATACAGTGGCCGTGCAGGGCCAGATCCTGCAATAGTTTTCATTATTCACAAGCAAGTCGCCTTATTGAGGGAATTACTTCTAATTACTTAGCACCAGGACTGCAGGACGCAGCCTGACTTCTGCAATATTAAGGTGATAAGGATATATTGCAGAGCAAAGGTAGAATCAATTGTTCTTAGATTTCTTCTCTTGCTCATCGGCCCACCTGACACACATGAAATATTTGTGAAATCAATTTCAGAATGACCAGACGAGGTACTGCAAGTACCACAGTCAGTTCATCAGTTGGCTCTTCCAGGAACACTTCAGGAATTAGGATGGAAGCATATTACTTCCTTTCCCACAGGATAACTGCAGTGAATACAATAACCCTTGTTCTAAGAGATGCTGCGCACACCGCCTCACACACTCTATCAAATGAACACTGTTTGCCCCTTTCAGCAACAGCTGTGCAAAGGACCATGATACAAGCTTAAACTTTCTTTCCTCATTTCCTCAGCACCACACAGCATTTGTATCAACACCAAATCATGATGAAGTCCTTCAAAATCAGGTTTTGTGGCTTCATTACCTGCAGGCAGTGGCATTCACCCCTGCATAGCACATGTGGTGGGTTCACATCCTGCATGACGTAACCCAAACTGCAGATCTCACTCCTGAGTTTGGCCATATAAAATGGGGACTGTATTACTTATCAGCCTGCTTGGAGCAGAAAACATGGAGCAAAACGGACACTAACAGGGCTTGGCTCTCAGGCCACCGAAGTTCTTTGGTACTCTTCTGCTGGCCAAAGTAGGTTTTGGAGCCAGTTTGCTAAATTTCCATCTCAGGCAATTCAGCCTGTGTTTGCTCACAATAAGGCAGAAGTTGTTTCACAGGCCTTGGCAAACCTGGCCCCTGCTTTTGCTCTCCTCACGAGAGCTTTGCATGTGCTCTCCTGGCACAGAAAAAGGAAAACTCTGCAAGAAAGGTATGGAATTAGGTTGACTAAGAATATTGATAAAAGCATGCACAAAAGGAGCTCTACTTAGTGTCAGTGCAGACCCTTTAAAACCCATGCATGAATATTTATGCAGTTTCCCTTTCTTTTGGGAATTGTTTGTTGCTCTATTTGATCATAGTACTTCTCCAGCTCCTAATATTTTTGGATAATGTTCTTGCCTTCATTTGTAATCACTCTTTATTCGGTGTGGAAGATGGATTTTTCCAATTTTGTGCTATTATATACCTTAGCATGGAAAGGATTAGATTGGTTTTTCTTTTTCCTTTTAGTCCTTATTTAACTGCTTGTGAGCTTCAGGGATTTATATCCCAGTAGGTCTAATTCCAGGATTATAGGTATCTAGATATCCAGTAAATCATTTAGCAGCATATAGGTTTAAGGCAACTCCAAATAACCCCTCCAGTTAGCTCTCCAGCTAAAACCTGAAGTTAGCTAGAAGCGCTAGATTTGAGTACAAGTTTTAAAGTAATGCAGAATCACAAATTTAGAGTCTGACTCTACTTTCTTCAAAGGCAATGATAAAATTTATACCCACTTCAGTAGGACCATGGCAAGGCCTTTGAATCCTCCTCTTTTTGACACTTTCCCTCTTCCTAGCCAAATAGTAATCAAAGTCTCCTTTCCCTTCGATTTAAGGTTCAGCTGACATTCCTATAATTGTTGCAGTTTTATTTAGATAAAAGCTGTCAGGTTGAGTTGACCTAAAATTCAGATTTATTAAAAATGAAATGAAATAAGCAACAGAAATCCTTCTGTATTTGTTTTCCTAAACTCCAACAAAAGCAGCTTCTCGGTTTGGACTTCAATTTTCCTGGGCATCATCTACAGCTTGAACACTGCAGCACTGTGCACATAGATGAAAACAAATAGTGGACAGATGAACGTGAAATTGAGTTATAGGTTTTCCTTGTTTGGGCTTACTGAAAAGTAAGCATCTGGTATTAAAGATCAAAACCAAATCTGGTTTCTTAGGATGTATCACTCCGAATAATCAAAAGCAATTCTAATAGCAAAGATAAGGAAATCAGTGCTTTTAATTGTGCCTTTTAATTTGCTCATGCCCCTTTAAACATGGCATAGCAAGTGAGAAGGGCTTTGCCCTGGCAGAGCGGTTCATACAACCACAGATCTGTGCCAGTTCTCACCAGGCGTGTCTGAGGGTTTGTCATGCTGTGGTTTAGGTAAGGGATTGTTCCGCTGGCACCAACACCAGGAACGCTGGAGAGGCACAGGTGTTTCAAGGTCAGGCTTCTGCTTTCGTTCGAGGTGTGCAGGAGTGTTAAATCCATCACTGGATCTATCTGTAGTGCTGGATGATTCTCTCCAAGATGTGCAAGATGGTGCTTTTGTACCCAACAGTGTTCCAGCAGCAAAGTGTTTGTTATGGAGGAAGAGACTTCTAAGTGACACCACAGCAGAAGCCATTTACCGCACACAGGGAAAGAACCTGGTTGCTCTAACAGGGCCTGGAGGAAACCAGAACTGCATCTGGGGTGTGGTAAGGTGATAAAACTGAGCATCCCTCCCACCCTTAAGGGTAAGTGCTTGTTAAAACTCTCTTTATATTGGGTGTGTCAAAGGTGTGGGCCTCGAGGATCTGCCATAGCCAGAATTAGCATGTGTTCTTCTTCTGTAGAACAGATATAAAAAGGCCTTTCCAGACAGAGGCTTTTCGCCTGTGTGAGTGTCAACATAGAGTTCATTTCAGGCAACTTCTGTGGTGAAGAGAAAGGTAAGGTTAGGTGAGGAGCCCTTCCCATCAACCCAAACTTGAAGGAAGGCCAGGACTGCAGGGCTGGATTAGGACTGAGCACATCCCAGCATATGGGGTGGTGAGTAAGATGCATCACCTCAAGAAGCCACCGAGTCTCAGAAACGCACCTTATGCTTGCAATTCCCTTCCTCGCACTGGATAGGAAGGTGGGATTAGAGGTCCTTAGCTTTCTACACACCACCTACCACCCTTTGCACTGGCTCAAACAATTAGGCCTGTGAATAAGACAAGCAGTCACATTTCTCCCTGTCTCCATGTCCATCCTGCAAGGAGTGGGCAACCAAGCAGGTACATTTGTTTACTCCTACATTCCCGGACCTATGGTCCAGATGGCCAATAAAGGGGCCTTCAATTCATTTATCTTTATCTCCTGCACAAGAGAAATGAAGTCACCATGTAGCCTTCCTTTACTGACCACTCAATTTTCTCTGCTAACCATTCCCTACCTATGGCCACAGTATATTCAGCTCAATCCTTTTAAATGGGCTTGAGAAAGACGATTTATAAATTAATGAAGAGTCAATATGAGAAAGAAACATTCTATTGATGCCATGTCATCCCAGTCCATCATTCATAAAATTTTGCGTGTGTCTAGACCCTGTCAACAGATCTGCCTCTCAGAGCATGCAGGATCAGCAGTCTCCAGCCTCAGAAACAGACAACATCTAAATCCACCACCAATTCAGTAACATCTCCGCCTGAATATGATAGATAAGGATTTCAGGAAGGAATGTCAAAGATAAAAGGAAAGCTACCCCTTGCTCTTGTTTAATTTCCCTTCCAATTTCCTAAAAGGCCTGTTGTGGGAATGACTGTCACCAGAAAGATACAGGGCCCAATTTACAGCCATTGCACAGAACTGCAATAAGCAGTTGCAGTCTATAATTTTCAAGTAACACCACATTTATGAAAACTGCAACAATCCCTTTTGCTGTGATTTGTGGACTCTGATGGCAGAAGAGCCAACCTCTCTCTCATGCAGCAGAGAGCAAGAAGAGAGAAAGATGAAGAGAAACAAACTGGCTGCTGCCTCAGCATGTAGTCTGCAAAATAAATAAAAATCAGTCTTTAAAAGTGTTAATAAAATATCCGCTAAGAGTAGAAGGGGAGATTAGACCTGACAAGTTGGCCATAGGGCCTTCTTCAGGCTCTTCCAGTTAGAAGAGAGACAAGATGACAAGTTGAGAAATTGAACTATGTTGACATGGCCTTCATTTTCATAAATTTCCTGCTCCTTTTTTTTTTAATATTAAATAAAATCTGCAAAATAGAAAGGATAGAACTCAAACAAAGGCCTGTAATACTGTGTTGTTCTCCTAAGCATCTTGTACCAGGCTTTGGAACAAATGCAGGAGTAACTGAAAGGCCTGTAACAGACAAGACATTATATTTACTGAGTAATCACCTCTGATTTTTTTCACCAAGGATTCTATTTGAGTGGAACGCCTTCAGCACGAATTGGATGAGGTCCCAGATCATCCTGCAATTTTTATGGAGAGCAGTGCTACTGCTACAAGAGCGAATCAGAAAATATAGTGGTTAGAATTTATTATCTTTGGGTTTTTTTTCAAAATCCTAACAATATGAGCAGAAAGGATTCCATTAGGTTGGATCCCTTTCTGATAAACAGTTAAATTCTTTCTGAATTGGGATTAAAATTGCGACATTTAGGGGGAAAAAAATGAAGAAACCAGGGATGCTTTTTATAAATGGTTGAAACAAGCAGCATCTACTCCCCTTACGCCCCAGAAGGGTCAAGCCCAGAGTTCCACATTATCACAATTTCACTTCATGTTTCAGGCAACTTTAATGTTTTAAATCTGAAGTGTCTCCTCTTTTTCCCAAAAAAACCAGCTCCATTATTAAATAACCACACCTCTACTTTTGCTGTTTGGGAGTTTCTTTCCCAATTGGACATTTGGGAACTGGGAGTTTTTCTCTAAATTGTTCAGCCTAAGAAAAGGTGACATGAGAGATTTTCCAATTACATCATTTTATTTTTATCATCATCATGATCTTTTCTCTGGTGTTTTAGTTATTACCTGAGACATACAGCGCAGCACAGCACGTAGTCTGTTTTCACATTTCAAAGGAGCATAGCCATGCAGAGATCAGAAGTCCAACAAAGAGTTTATCACAAGTGTATCTAATGTTTCTAATCAGTGAACTGCACAACACCAGTCCAATCGAGCCAAAGGCCAGCAGGTTACAGAAGTATTTCTCATGCAGTGAGCTCAGTAACAAGGATGTTTCAAGAGAATGGGTTCTTACCAGCTTCAGGCAGACTCTCAGCTGCATGGCTGTTTTGATATTCACCTTCTTTGAGGGGGAAGTAGATGATGCAAATCTTAATCCCTTCAGAGCAAAGGGGGCTTGAAAGGCAGTGGAATAAATCTGTCTTCACCATGTTAGACATGAGTAGAAAACAAGAAAGAACCTCAATAAAGGGTTTACACCCCTGTATTGACATCTTCAATTCTAGACCTCAGCAGAACTCAAGTTATTGGTCCTGCTGGGGAAACCAGTCCTGAAAGGGATGAAATTTTAGCAAGGGCCTTCTTGTAGATGTTTTTGTTAACGTTGTGTTCAGAAAGTGCACTCACCTGTGGTGGAGTTGGCCTTTAAAAACTGAGAATTCCCTAGGCTTTTGAGAGATCATAGGAGAGATAGACTTGTCAGCTAGGCTCCTGCCTTGAGTTTCAAGGTCTGGGAAGGCCCTGATCACACTCCACTCACTAGCATTTTAGGACAGTTTCTGCTTAAAGAGCTCTAGAGAGATGGTAAACAATTGTCCAAAGGGTGCTGCTTACATATGGTGGACACCTTCTCTGTCCTAGAACATCAGGTATAGAAAGACAAGCAAGAAGCTTTAGCAGCACAGTGATGGTGAGGGCCCAGGCTGACCAGGACATTAAGATCTCCCTTGCTTACTGGCTTCAGTCGTTTTCCTACCAAAACAGCCAAGACTATCAGGTGTGACTCTTAATGAAAGAAGTTATGTAAGGACAGAAAGTTTGATTCACAAAGCCGCCACACTGGCAACACGTTTACACAACTTCTCCACCCAAAATCAAGAGATTTAACCTGTAGGGATAATTGCACCCCTTTGGCAAGGGCGGTAGAGAACACTTAAAAAGGCAATCAAAGCAGAGAGAAAGGGAAAGCAACATCATTTTGGGTAATTGGAGCAAAGAGGTGTCACAGGGTAGATTGGCCAATGCAGTATTTATTCTTATCTCAGAATTGTATTTATTGAAGTAAACCGTGCTTAAGTTAAAAGGAAGCACATAAATCTTCTCTTATTGTCATCTTGCAACTCACAGCAACTGCTAATTATATTATAGATCTTCCAGAAGTATGTATAGTAGTTACCAGTTTCAGCCACATTATTAGACTTTCAAATGCAGTTTGCTCTTTGCAAACCTGTCAGGAGCAAAGGGTCAGACCTAAAAGGGAGGAAATCAGCACAGACTCGAGAAACCAAGCGGGAATCCCTAGCTGTACTGGACCTGCTCTGATTGCACTGGATGAAGACACCACCTTTAAGACATGCACAGGTTTCCTTGCTGAACTCTTTGATTTTGGTGCGCTCACCCACGTTGCGTGTTATGTCAGGCTTTCCTCAGTGGCCAACTCATGGTCATTGTCAGGGTCTGACATGGGCCCAAACTCAATGTATTGAGTAATGAGTTGGTGACAATTCCCTGCAGATATCAAAGCCTTTTAGAAAGAAAAATTAATGTTATTTTCCTTAAAGTAGGAGTAAGTTCAAGACCTCTGGAGTCCTTGAGGACCTCTGGAGTCCTTGAGAAACCCTTGATACTGCATAGATCTGTGAATGAATGGAAGCACCACTTTTGTCACTTTATATAAACAGGCAAAAAGGAGATCTAGTTAAATACCCAAGGTCTCATACTAGCCACTTTCTCCATACCATAGCTGAAGGCAGAAAGGCTTAAGTCTTAAGTATTATTAATATATGCATACATACATAGGAGAACCACTCACATTGCTAATTTGTTCTATCTGTCTGGGTTTCATATCAACTGAGCACTGGCTGGAATTCTTAAGCCAACGGGAATTATATGGGCAAAAGACTGAAAGACTGGCATGCATGGTAGTTTTCAAAAGGATTACATGACTTGCGAGCTGAACTGCAAATAGGAGAAGTTACTTATTTTTATAAAGTACTCATATTCTTCCATAGAAAATATCGAAGTACTAATATATATCTATTCAGAATTAAACTTCCTTCCACATTACAAACCCACATGGAATCATTATTCAAACCTCTGTTTTCTCTAAAGGGTGGTAGAAATGCAACAGTGACTAAAATAATAGACAAGACTATTTTTTGCTAGGCCATTGGGGCATTCAAATATCATGATCTCTCTTCACCTCAAGCACAGCTTTTTCTGTGAAGTCACAATAGTAAGAAACAAATGTGTTTTCTTTGTGAATGAGAAACTGCAAAGCACTTTGATACCTTTCCTGGAAAGATTTAATGTGAGTCCAAGGCCATATTACTAATGAGAATAAGTCATACAGTCATTTAAACTGAGACATCTTCATCCTGCTTTGTGGCTCTAGTGTCTGCCTGGCAAAGTACTGAGTTTCCTCCATTCTCATTGAGAAAAAGTGTTGAAATTAAAACGGAAAACATTTTTCTTTGCCCAGCTGGATGGGCAATGTTTAATGTGCAATGTCCTCCTTGGGACAAGAATCTAAAGAGGAGTTTCAAGATTAATATCCAATTTCCAGCCTTTCATGCTTCTCGGCAATCACTCAAATCTAGCTATGAAACAAGGGAAAGATTAAAAAGCCAAAGGCCACAAACCTGTTTAAACTAGTACTGTGGGTTCAAAGTTTTTTCCAGGATCTTAAGCCATAGTTTCCAGATATCACTGAAGTAAAAACCCTAGGCAGCCCCACAGATAAGCTCCTATTTACTCTAGATGAACCGAAGAACTATAACGAATCACATGTTGGACCTTGTTCTTAGCTATAATTAATACCTGGTTACTCAATGAAAAGTGACTTCAGTATCACCTACCGGAAGCATTTAAGAGGAAAATGAGCTGCAAAAAACCCCAAACAACCAGAGCTGCTGCTGCTAATGAGAAGCATGGTGGGAAAATACTTATGTCTCCTTGCCAAAGTGAAAGTGCGTTAAACTGCTTGGAGTCGTTGATATTCCTGCTCTTGGTGGAAATCCCACTGACTTTGGAGACTGCAGGAGAGAGTGCTTGCAAACAGAAGTGTATGTGACAGAAAGCAGGGAGAAGAAAGAAGTAATAACGCAGAGTCCTTACTTACTTGTGCTTGGCATCTAGCTGCTTGTTACACTGCCTTGACGTAGGACGGGCTTTAGTTCTGTTGCTGGATGTGATTCAGACCCTTATGATCCAACTTTCACCAATGGGAATATCAATAGGCTCCTTCCTCTCTTTCCAGTCATCTTACAGGAAAAATATTTTACATCTTGAGGAAGGCGAACCATTTAACTGTTCTCCTTTAAATAAAGCACCACAGAAATCCATTTTACCATTCTAATATTTAAGACACTGAGCCTAATCACAGTAGAAGAATATAATCAGTATTTATTAGGCTCCAGTAGCACACAGTTACTTATATGACTGCTCATCCAAAATACCAGGTATTGAATACATGTAGAACAAAATTCTAAACGCACAAGGAAAACTGGCAGAAGAGGAGACTGAATACAGGCTAAGTTATATGTAGATTTTTTAAGAAAAACAGTTTTATCTCCAGTGGCAAAATATAGCCTAACTTTTTCCTTTTCTTAGAGAAAAAAAAGCTTTGTGTCTTTCAGCAAAATATTTGTGTATCATCTGATGTCCTCAATTGATTAACTGCTGAAATCCTATTCTGCATGTTTACCAAGATCTAGATGATGATGTCTTGTGCCAAACTGTTTTGCAATAACATCCAATACCTTTCCTATAAAAGAGAACAAAGCTAACCTTGATGACAGTTAGGGAAACTCAAATGTTTTCAACAAGTATAAAATCATCATATATCTGAAGACTAATACCTGTCCTTTGCAGTGAGATCCACAGGATCTCATCTCTTGGCAGCTGATAACCAGTTGTCACAGCTGGGCAAGATCAAGTTCTGCAAAATGTGTGATGAGCCTCAATTCGTTGACTCCAAGGTCATCAAGAAACCAGTTCAAAACAGGAAACCTCTCTAACCACGTGGATTATAAAGATCTCGTATAACTATAATAACTGCTTACGGTAAATTCCATCACAAGGAACCTCCATCAACAGCTAGAGCTGTAAACTTTTAAAAACAGAGGGCTTGCCACTTGATTCATGGCACCAAGGACATGTCTTAAACCAGTAGCAGCAAACTGGAGGGGAGAAAGACTGATACATTCAGTCAGGTCTCATCTCTTCATAGAGCTTTAACACCAAGTCAATTTTTATGCTGCTGGGTCCCACTGCACCATCTTGGAAGAAAGAGCTGTAATCAGTTCAACAGGGTGGTACTTGGCTGTGTATTCCCAGAGGACTGTCACTGACCTGTCCTCCCCAGTCTGGCTACACTGTGCAGGTAAACAGCCCCTGCCTTCCCCTGTGAGCAGCTCTCACTGGCAGCTACTCCCAGTTCTGGAAAACAAATTGCAGACCATTATCAGCTCTTCTGGTAATTGCTGCAGGATGGAAACTGAGTGTGCAATAAATCACAACATCATTATACTAAGGCCCAAATGGTCTGGCATATTTTTGCTTTAGATGGTTAATACAGAAGTGGTGTAGACTACAACGGTAGATAAAAATATCCTATATTGACTAGTTTGCATGTAGGCTTTTTTGTACTTGTTCATATTACTCACAACAAGTTTAAATTAATAAAACCAATCTTTTCCTGTCAGCTACAACAGTAACATTTTGCTTTCTAACACTGTGGGAAGAAAATCCCTCAGCCTTTAAATGTGCCACCCTTGAACTCTGCACCAGGCATTATATCTGTTACAGAGGTACCACACATAACGACTGTGGGCTAAAGGTTGGTGTATTTTCATTGTTTGTATTCTGTCTTTGAGGCAAATCTCCAGTGACCAACTATATCTCTCTATTTGCACGGACATCACAGTTTCCAGTAAAGTTTTTCAGGTCCAGGCACAAAGAAGTAACCTGGGTCAAAGTGAAGTTCTCCAAAGTCCAATATAACACATTAATTTCAAAATCCAAACATTAAAAGCTGCAAAACTAGGCACTTTCAAGCAAACATTAGGTCATGTGAACGGGAGAAGTTTGATGGGATTTCCCTTGGGATATTCCAAGAACATGTACAATCCCAGGCACTGAGCCAACAGGATCCAGGCATGTCAGTGAGGTGCAAGATAGGGAGGAGTCAGCAGTCGTGTTCAAAAATATGTATTTAATGTTCAGCCAAGGAGCAACATTAATATTACTTGTGGATTTGCCAAGTGCCTAAAGAAAAGTGCAAGGATGGAGTAGAGGATAAGGAAATAAATAAAACTGGAGAGGGAAAATTCTATATAATAGAATTTTATATATAATTTTTATATATAATATCTATATAATAGAATTCTATATAATAGAATTTTGCTTCTCCCTCCAATTCCAGACCAGCTCATCAAAGCCAAAAGGTAATTCTACTCATTGCAGTATCTTCCATCTTGTTCAGATTTCACCCATGAATAAGCAACTGGATTTCTACCAGTCAACTGGAAACCTACCAAAAGCACAACCCTCTGACACGCTAGCAAAGCTGGAATTAGGTAAAACATTCATGAGAAAGACCCACAGATTTAGTGGATGTGACTTTTGTAAACTCTGGTGTTCAGAAGGAGCAGCTTTATAGAAAACATTTGCCCCTACTTTAGAGTCTGTGCTTAAATGAGTTTACCTTAGTATAAAAGGTACCTTCTTTTTTCCCCATTTTTTGATGATGGTGGTGTTATTATTTTCATCCAGTTAAAAAAATAAAAGGCTCTGCAGGGCTTGTACTAAACAGGTTAGGATTATTATAATCAATTTTTGATTGAGATACTATTAATGATCTGTCCTGGGAATACAAAGTATGATGTTTTGGGTTGATAGCATCTTTGTGATGGAAAGCACATTTTTTTAATTGGATTCTTGGAGAAAGTACTGCAAAGCCTGTTCAGTTTATGTCTTAATCCAGACTTCCCTGTGCTCATGTATGTGGCTGCAAATATTTAAATACATTCATTTGAATACTGCATTAGATACAATTCACAGGGCAAAAGCAGAGGACAGAGCAGCAGATGAGGAAATCTGCTTCTTTTCAACCAAGATCATGAACGCGCTGCTAGACGCTTCCTCGACCGAGAGTAAACTCGTGACAGAGGCCACGGGATTGCTGGTGCCAGACACACCTCCCTTGGGCCACCGGCTGTGGAGAGATAGGCCTGAGCCTCCTGCACTTCAGCCAGGAGTTCTTTTTCTGACCCTTGTACAGCAATACATCTCAGCTGGAGGAAGGAGTATTGGGCATTTTCTATCTTCTTAATATCCACTTCTTCGTGTGTTGGGAACAACAGGTACCTGCACTAAGCTGTGAGCAGCGCTGTGCACACTGGTAGTTGCTCTGGCACTGAGAAAACCAGGGTCGCTTATCTAAAAGGTAGGGAAACACACCTTTAATTGCAAGCTGACAGCATTTACATCACTGAGGATTTAGCTGCAGCAGAACTGCTCTTATGACAAGCTGTGCAGCTTTGAACACTGGACAGTTCACTTCCAAATCTTTTGCAGCTTGACAGCCTCAAATGATCATTCTCAATGATCAGTCTCGAACAACCATTTGGCAACTGAACTGTGGAAGTTCCCAAATGGCATTTCCGAAACTGATGGGTTTCCTGCTACCATCTTTACACCAGCTACTCCAGCATGACTGTTGAAGGGTTTGATTATTTTAGAAAAAACAAAACAAACCAGGCTGCTGCTGGTACTCCTAACCCTATGAGCACTGCTTCTTCCACACAGACAGCGAAAACCCCCTTACCTTAGGGAACGCTCCATAACAGTGGCTCTTACACTACCATCTATCTACATAAATGCAACTTACTTCTGCTGCTGCTGAGACCTAAGATAACATATTCAAATGCAGACTGCTTGCTGCTACTTTCACATTATTTCAGTGTTATCACATTAAATTAAATGAAAGTCAAAGCAGAACAATACATCACATCCAGGCTGAGCTTCTGGTATCAGGGAAACTATTGCAGGAATGTACAATTCACAGAACTTCTCTTTCTACAAAATATTTTGTGGCTTGCAATTACATCAACAAAAATGGAAATCTTATTTACAAGAGTGGATACTGGCAGGGGAAATGCTAAAACAGCTTTGCTAATTCCAACACTGTCAGATATTCCAGCTTGCCAAACACCTGCACTGATTTCTGAGTGTCTCCCTCCAGCACTACCCTCTTGTACGGTGACCGTTCTTACCACTAATGTTATTGCTGAAAAACAACTTTTTCTGACAACATTCAGCTAAAATCAGCAGTGTCTTTAGGCACCAGGGCTGTGTCTAAACGGTAGAAGAGGCAGCATTTCCTCAAGCTTCTCATATTCTTCAGCCACTCTCTCAAGTCAATTCCAGGCCAAAATCCAGAAACACATCACAACTTAATCCTCCTGCTCTTTTTATTGTGGGAAGGAACCCAGGTGCATGTGCTGGATGGGAACTCAAATGGATGCCTGAGGCACTAGGATCTCCTGGCACACTACAGCTCTTGCAGCCCTTGCTGTACAGATCACAGTCTCACAGACAATGGTGAAGTATCTGAGTGCGGTGTAAGACCCAGAGCATGTCAGCACTTCCCACAGCACTACTGAAGTTGGGGAGTCAGAAGGAGTTGGGCAGATTGGATGAAATCTGTAGCTGCCCTCTAGTTCCACCTCCAACCCAGCACAGGGCCATTACCAACTGCAGATCAGACTTGGCTGTCCAGCCCTGCAAGTCTCCTTGGATGGAAGTTCCAGGGCTCTCTGTTACCTGCCCCTAGCTCCTCTGCTCTCTTAAATGAAGCAGGGAATGGGAGGAGTTGGTAGTAGTGCTCACAGGACCAGGCTTCTTAGACATAGTCTAAAAACATACACTTAGAACTGTAATCAGCTAATAAAAGATTTCTAATCTCTGAGCTGCATAAGAGGCATGGTATTCCATCAACAGGGATTGAAGCATTTATCACTTCACCCCTTGTTTTCCTCACTGAAGAGAATCATTTATCTCCCATGTCACCTGGAGAATGGTGGGTGTTGTCAGAAGATCAAGGTCCAGCATCAGGGTACGTAACAAACATTAACCACTTCATCTCACTTCATCAGGCACTATTTTAATTTCACTTTTTAATGAGTGCAATTATTAGTTTACAACAGGCTGTAAGTTATGGGAGCAGCAAACCTAGATCACCTCCTGCAGGCCAAGGAGGGAGAAGACTGTTCCTGAACTGCTCTCCTACATTTCCACACCTCTGAAGAGCACTGAGTCCAGCAGACTGAGCTCACTACACTGAACAGCCATTATTTATGTGTTAGATCATTATGGGACCTTCTAACTCTCTGAATTGCAGAGTTCATAGCAGACTTCCCCACCCATGTGTACCAGCCTGTACAACAGGGCGCTTTGGGAAATCAAACTAAAGGACCCATTAGATGTCTCCCCATTTTATGCAATCAGAAAAAATTCATTTGCATATGAATCAGGGATTATTTTTAATTTCTTGGAATCCTTTTCTGCAAAATGGGGTTTGTGCAGGCCATTGTAAAGTATAGTGGGGGAAAGACATATTAAAAGTATAATATATTCTCTCACTGATCATGATCTGAGAGTTAAAGTGTGCTTGAAACATTGTGTTTTGCAATCCAGCCTATGTGATGAGTGATAAGTTATATAGCCATAATAAACAGCAGCGATACATAAAATGTATTACATTCTGTACAGCCCTATTTGCATTGCAAAAATCCCTATTTAGATTACAATGAACTCTAAATTACAGAGTAAACAAGTTTTGCCTACATCTTGAGGCCCAGCAGGGAGGAAGGTATCGTTTGCCACCCCAGCAGAGGAATGCTGTTTACATCCCACTAGACTGTACTTGGAGACTTTGCAGCTTTAACGCACAAGGGGCTGCAACCAGACCCCTTCCATCTCTGTGCTTAGAGGTTTTTACTGGATGGCTGTAGGCTCTCTGCTCAAAACCAGAAGCTTTCAGCAGAGCTTCCCTTTCCCAAAAGTGGTGAGGGCTCAGGGGATTAGGCTGAATCTAGCCTACCTTTGGGTCAGCTTGCTGGGCAGCAGCCTGCTGGGTCACTGCAATGCTGTATGCCTTCATAAAGAAACAAGTCTGTGATTTCATTTTGGACTAGTAGTAGATAAGGGACAATAGCATATTGCTTTAAAGCTTCTCTTGGCATTCCCCTTATGGAAAACATAGCAACTTTGCAGTGGCTCAGAGCACCCTGACCTCTGTCAATCTGCACCAGTATGAGTACTGTACAGGCTATGCCAATTGTGTTGGTTGTTGATCCCTTCTCAGAGCAGTGTTAAGAAAAGGCAGCTGTTTGCTTTCTGATATCCAAACATTAGCAGGTCACCTGCAGAGTCTGATACCACTATAAACTCTTCTGTGCTCTAAATGGGACTCTTACCAAGTTCCAAATTGATGCTTCCTTTCATTGAATGCACGCACAAGGCTATTAGGCTATCAATTCTGGTGATGTCAGGATGACAACAGCGTGCCTTTTTCTGACCTGGCAGGGTAAGATCATGTCTGGAAGTGATATGGATTGTGAACAGCAGCCAGAGAAGGCTTGCATTAAAATCTGCTCCAGATATTGGAGGTGGGTAGATTCACAACTCACAGATCTGGTAAGATCCTCAATTTCTTTTGGACAACCAGCTTCCCACAGCCTTTATTCACTTGTCTCCACCAACAATGACATAAAACACTCTTCTTCCCTGTTGCCCATCATAACCCATGTTTTATGCAGTGATCTTTTGGGAGTCCCATCCTAAAGTCATGCAGAAACTGAAGGTGGTGCAAAAAGCATCAACTCTCTTCTTAAATGTCTTTTTTAGACCCAGACCACACCAATCAGCAGTTCATCAGCTGCAGCGTGCAGTGGGGTAAATTTTTGCCTACCTGCAAGCTCTCAGATCACCACAGAGAGTGCCAGGGCACATCACCCAAAGCATTCAAGCTCCAACCCATTCTATACTTAAGACTAGAAACTTAAGAGTCATTTGAAGATACTGGACATAGGAATTTATTTCTTCCTCTTTGTCCAAAATAGCTTAAAGTAGTTATTCTTCCACATACACTGCAATTTTCTTCTCTGGAGGAAAGAAAGAGGCAGGGGTTTCTCCAAAAGGGAAGCATTTGATAGGCAAGGTAGGGTATCTTTCCTTTTGCTTCGGTGTATATACTGATGGCTGCTACCTTGTGTGTTTAACCTTAACTTACAATCAATAAGCAAGTGTTGGGCTTTGGGTTCTTGTTATAAATCAGGTCATTTAGACTTAGTCTCCTAAATTTAGGTTAGGAGACTAACTTTGAATGCTCATTTATTCTACAAATAATTTCTATAAAATTGGAGCTGAGATAAAAGCTTGACTGACCAGATAGGATTCCTGTTCTTTGGAATGAGGTAGATCACTCCACCTAACACCTGTGCACCCGTGGTGGCTTTCTTCTTCATCCTCCCATTTACTGTTTGAATAGGGATCTAAATGCAGGAGAGGCCTGAGCACATGAATGCAACCAGTTAAAAAAAAAGATAAAAGAAAAAAAAAACCCAACAGGTTTGGTGCATCACCTGAGGTGTATCTATGCAATAAGCAGGCACCAGAATCTTCTGGTTCAGGTGACAACAGAAAAAATAAAACAACTTGTTAAAACATTACCTGAAGCAGAAGTTTCTAACTCTGTGCCAGGTGTGGGACATGCTTGAGCAACTCCTTTCAATTAAGCTATCATCCCAGAGATGCCTCGTGGGTGGTATGGCTCCGCACTGTCCTCAGTGTGGGCTAGCTGCTCCACCACATGCCTTTGCGCTAATTATTATCTTTGCTGTCGTATGTGTTCATCAAGAAGCCACGTTTTCATCATCACAGCTCAGCCCCACTCCTGCCAGGCAGGGACTGCACACCATGGAACCAGATACCTCAGTGACATCAGCAGCCAAAGTAAGCAAACATTCTTATCACAACACAGGCTGCTCTTCTGTATTTCCCAGTTTCTTTTGCTTTTCAGATTCCCTCACAAAACAGGCAAGTGCCACCAGTCATTGTGTAAAACAGCAGTTCCCAACCCAAAAATGACTTTCTATGTGAAATCTATTCCTAAAGTCAAGGACAGAATTTCTTAGCAACTCCTGTACTCCTTGGCTACTAATTCCCAACCTGCTGAAGCCATTGGCAAAGTAACAGAATAACAGATTTGTCTTGGAAAACAGGAAGACTTTCTGGCTGAATTAGCTTTTTTCTGATGTCTCCAGAAACAAATCTCCTTAATATATCAGCAACAAATCAATTTTACTCCTTTTCAGTAGGGAGTAAGGAAATTACCTTTCCTGATTTCGACCTTCCAGTGTCACAAACCCATCAGGCCAAATAATCTCATAAGAATTTACCATATGTTCAAATTGGAACTTGAAAATGGGCTTATTTTCTGTTTGTTCTGAGTCCAAAGCTACAGAATGAAGTTTATGTTCAAGGTACCTGAACCTGGAACCTCTCAAAATGTGAAGGCTTTAGGTCTGTACTTGTAGCTTTGTTTTCTGTTCCATTTCCAATAAAAGATAACTTAAAAAGTAAGGATTAACAATTTATGTGGTAGTAATCTATAAAAATCTCTGCATCCAAGGTATTAGAAAGCAATATAAATTCTTTTGTGGAAATGTAAACGGTATTTAAATGTAAGTAGGTATTATACCCAGTTGGTCAGATGGGGACAGTGCGAAGTCTCTGACTGGCTTTTCTGGGAATCAGATAGGTCCCTAAATCATTAACTTAGTATTAAATCATCTCACAGATATAAATAAATTGAGGGACTTATTCAGAAATGTCTTGCAGAACCATAAGTAGTTTCTAGATGAATGACTCATAAGATCAAAGTCAAGGAAGACACCCATTTAATTAGGGAGCAAATCTGTAACAACACTTCTGCCAGGGCCAAAACTTTTCTTGCGTGAGCTCCAGTTTGACCTACCTGTTCTGGGACACAATTGCCCCAAACTATCTCAAACAAATTTAAATGAAGCTGAGAAGCAGCTGATCTAGGAATCCTCCTACTAATTTCAGAGCACTGCAACCACCAATAAATATTCAAAGGTTTTCCTACAGTGTCAATTATCCAACAGAACAGGTCTGCAACCAGAATCCAGCCTTCCTCAAGTAAGCCCTTAAATTCCACAACAACTTGGGCAGCTCTTCCCCTCAGCTGGCTAACTGGCCCACGTTCACAGCACAGTTCAGTCTGGGAATTGCATGGTTGCTTTGTATCACAGATGATTTCTGCCTGGCATAGTCTGTCTTCTCATGACATCATCAATCATGCTATTAAGGAACAACTCATCCTTGATGGTTTATTCAGAGCTAACCAGAAACCACAAAACTCTTTCAACATTCAAAAATATGCAGCACTTACTTTCCTCTCCTGCCAGCCAATGTATCTTAGCTGATACCTGGGGCAGGGCACTTGGACTCACTTTCCAGTGGATTTTCAGAAATTGAAAAATTGAATAATTTCTTACAGTCCAAACCCAAAAGAAACCTCTTTGAATTTCTGTGTTTCACATGAACTAGGGTGTCTGGTATGTCAGGAAGGAGAAAATATTATTCATTCTATGAACTAATATTTCCTTTGTTGTAGTTAGGAATTTGGTAGGTGCATCCCTCTAATGGAGTGGACAAATCATGGTCCTGTACACTTTACAGAGTGCCTTATTTTTATACCAGCTGACCTTACTGCAGCTATTTATAAGCACATTTTACCTCACAGACATTGTTACTGCTGGATTTAGTATCATGGCAATTGAAAAACGAATATTCTCACTGCTGAATTCTCCAGTTATATGTACTTTGCCTATTTTGTTCACTTCTCACTGCAACCCAAGTTCTTTTTTTCCTGCTCATTCATCCTGCATACACACTCGACTGTCTCTAGATCTCTTCTGGAGAAGAACAACCAGCCAGTGCTAAATCTCTGCAATGGTTCAGTTCTTTGATCTCTCTGGAATACAGAAGAGACAAGAGCACAGCTGCTTTGACATGCTGCTTATAATTTTCAGGGGATATCACAAATTTCATCTGAGATTCTGTTGGAAAAGTTGAAGTTCAAAAATTATCTCCAATTTCTCAAAATCTAGTGCGCAATTAAAGGGACTATCCTCCTTGGACCTGGCTGCTAGCAGTACTTTGGAACCTACTGTTTCAAGGCAAATGTGACATTAATGTAAACTTGAGTGCTGCTTTCCTATAATCCAATTAATTTTGTCAAGAAATATACACAGTTTTGTTTGCCTAAAGCTGCAGAAACTAAATACAGACAGACAGTTTATGTGGCCAAACTTTCAAGCCCTTTTCCAGGCAGCGCTTCACGCAAAAACTCTCTCTGAGCAATAAATATATGTGCAGCAAACAAGATCTGCACTGAGAACTAACCTGAGAAATATGTGGTCCCTCAGAAGAGGTCAGGTTTTTGGTGCTCTGTGTGGTGGTATCATAGGTCTGCATCTTCTCTCCTGCTCCCTCTCCCCCTCGTGTTTTCTTTCATTCAGGAAATGTGCAAGTTACCCACATCTAAAAAACGATAAACGCGAAAATTGGTTGCACTGGCTTTTCCTTTAAAAATCACATTTACCATCATCCTCTCCTCCCCATCCTTTACTAGAAAAGTTGTTCTGGATTTTCTGGAGAAGCCACAGTCTGAATGAGGGATCTTGCAAAGAAATCAACTGTCTGGACCGAGCATGCTTTACTGCAAAGCTGCTGCTACCAATACCAGCAAAATACTGGAGAATCTCAGCAGCACGTAAGAAAGCATGAGGAGGACAACTGATAGAGGAATATAGTCTGTGCCAAGATTGGTCACAGATTACTGTGATCTTTTCCAATCATGTTTTCAGTTCTCATTTCGCTACAGCTGTGAATTATGAAGAAATAAAGATGAATAGAAGCAGGAGAAAAAAGACAGGCATTTCAGAGAACGTAGGGAACAACAAAGGAGTGCAAGTAAAACCATATCTCAGGAAAAAAGACACATCAATAAGTGTAATTACATCTTTTCCTTTATTTTTCTGCACTTATCTGGTATGATCTTCTTTTCTATGCTTTGTTCAACACAAAGGTATGACTATTCTAATCATTCACCTTTCTATTACTGCCTCCTCTCAATTATGTAATTAAAATCAAGAAAACTTATATAGCTTATCTAAAATCAGATGTACAAAATAGGTTTGCCATTTGCCATGTTGTACATGAAAACCTGACATCCCACAAACAGAAAAAAAGGAAAAATAGTCATCTGTTCCCCCAATTTAAGGTGTGCAATTAGCAAAGCTGGAATGCAAACACTTTCTCTGCTCAAGCCACTGTGGGTGTATGTATGTATGACATATCTAATAAGAAGCTGAGCATCCAGCCACTAAGATGCTCCTATAAGCTGTGCCACAATCCTCTTAAGGATTTAGGGAAATCAGAGGCTCAGCTTTGCCATCTGTGGCTTAATAAATATTTTTCTTCGGAGACTTTGTGCCTTGTTTTAGCAACCAAGAAAATAGTCATACAGTAATTTCTGAGACACAGCGTTACCACAAAGCCCCTTCTTCTCTTTCCTCAACAAGACATTTTGCAAGTGTACAACCAGTGCTAGCTGTTCTGTATGAAGCAGTTGAAATAGAACTTCCAGGCTTCCAAGGCTGTTTTAGATCAAGGGTTTCTGTGCACTCTGAATCCTTAAGATTCTCACAAAAGTTGATTTATTGCAACATTGTCAGGTCTCCTTGAGTGCCAGATGGACTTAAATTGGCATGGTCCCACAGCAAAGCAGAGGGATCTCTGAGGAGCAGTTGCCATCTCTGATGAAGACCTCTCACATCCTCAGCTCTGAGGAATGTGATACTTTAGAGGTGATCATGTGAAAATTTTGGTATATGACTCAAAGGATCCAAAATAATCCCTTCCATTTTTGCTCAGGGTCAGCAGGCACACTATTTTTACCAGTGCTGTTTAAGCCACATCAGCAGACATAAAGCATTTCTACAGTTTTGTAGTTTCTTCACCACATCCTATGATGGGGCCTCATCCAGTACTACCTCCAATTGCTCCAACTGTGCTACCTATATCCCCAAGCTCTGAAGCTTCAGAACTATCCAAATCTGCCTTAGAGTAAAGGAAAACAGAAGTTAGTCTACTGCTAAGAGAAAGACAAATTAAAGAAATAAAGAGGAATAGCATTTCCCTCTGCAGCTCTGGATGAAGATAAAGAGGACTTGCACAGGCCAAGGGATGTTAGCATAAAAGGTGCTGGTATTTAAGTGGATGTAAGAAAGCTTCCTAGGGAATTCAAGTCAATAGTTTCCAAAAGGTTTTGGAAGAATGGAAGAGAGGGTGAGGAATATAGAAATAAATATATAACAACACATGGAAAATAATATTCTTGTATTGGTGCAGTGGTAAGGCTAGAAGACAGTCAGAAGGCCTAATTTCCAGTAATGACTTTGCCACTGACTTGATGTATGATGTACTCGGCGTATGGTGTCAGTGAAGTTACTGTCTGTCTCTGAGCCAGACCCCTTCACAAGTGTTTCAGATGTCATTGAGCTGAAAGCTCTCTCTTCTTACTTAACTTTCGTATTTTGAGGGGGGTTTGATTCCTGCTTGCAGCCTGAAGCTGTTAAAGTTATAATACAAAAATAAAGGCAAACCAGAATGGAAACTATAAGCTGGTTTGTTTTGGTTCTTCAATGGTTTCAAAAGTGATAGCACTCATATAATTGCTCTGTTTCCAGAGTCAGAGCCTGGGCTTGCACATCATAATTTCTGTGTGTATTTTCATCAGAGCACTATGCACAAGGAGGCTCTATTTTAACCTGAAAGCATGTTTTAGTGGGAGCTTCAATGTACTGCCCTTAGCTCATGCAAATCTTAACAGGCACATCTGCAACTGTTTCAAGAAATGTTTTGTGAACAGAACTACACAGGAATAAAATGCTGCCCATAGGATATTTCAGAAGCCTTTCTTTTCTGAAGAGCCATGTCCTGGATTCCTTTGTACTACCACACATCAAAGGAAAAAGAAGAAAAGAAGAAAAAAAGAAAAAAAACCCCAACAAATGAAATTTCTCTGAATAATTTGTTCTAGGGGAAGATCTGTCCTTGTCAAATGAATGCACCTCAGTCTCTTAATTGTCAATTTTAAGGGATGACTGAGAGATGCCGTTTATTTAAATTGAAACAAGTACTCTGCTCTGGAAAGCAGGCCACAAGTAGAGGCCGATTTGCAAATCAGCCAGCCAAACCAATGCCTGCAAAAGACAACAGCCTTTCCACTGTGTGGATCCAAAGGGACAATCCTGACAGTGTCTGTGTGCAGTCATGGGAGCTGCACACGTAATCATGGTAATTGCACACAGGAATTGGATGCAAACTGCACAGCTAATTTGTTTTTTTTTAAAAAGGGAGTAATCTTGCAACACTGTATACAAAGGAGACAAACAATAATTACGTGCTTTTCAAACCTCTTAGAACAAACTCAGTGTTTCCATGCAGTTCTGCTAAAATATTTCCCAGCTGTCAGGGTACCTGCACTTTGATACCAACAAACTCTTTTTAAAAAAACAACAATCACCAGGAGAGATGGATGAATTTCATTTGCTTGACAGAATGCTTGTATAGTCTTTCTTAACGAAGGGTATCAACAGCAGCTTATATTGCTGGTCTAAGGAGCGCAGATCTGTAGCAGAGCTCTTATCAGATCCATAAATGCATTAGAGAATGTGGTGAGAAGTCAATGGAGTCAGTGCAGTTCACTAGGAAGGCCTCAGCTGAGACTGGGCATTTTGCCTGGGATGGCAAACTGAGGATTAAGGGCTTTATGGGACATGTGAACTCCACTCAAATGCAAACATAAGCATGATTAAAATTTAGCAAACTATGATGTACGGGCCCTTGGGCAAAATCCAGTAGACACAGCTGTATTTATAGGTTGATACAAAGAAGAACTGTTAGACCTAACAGCAATTCAGCAACACGATGAACAGGGAGGGGTTTGAGATCTCGTGCAGTAACACAGTGCTACAAACCTCCATCTAACACAGAGTATCCTTCTCTTAACTATACTCCCTTTGGCAGCCTTGACCCTACAGTTGTTATTCAGGAGCATTTTTCCTATGGATCAACACATTAGCAACTCTAACTAGACTCACAGGAGAAAAAAGCATCACTCTTCAAAGACCAGGTGTCCACACTGCTATTAGGGTAATTTTAAGATGTTGGGCCAGGGATGCACTTCTGTGCTGATAATGAGAACAAAAGACATTTGGAAACAATACAAAAAAGTAATGGAGAGGAAGGAGCTACAATCTAAAATGGCTGCAGAGAATCACACACAATGAAACACTTCACCAGCAGCGAACGCACTGAAATAAGTGGAAATAAGTGGAAATAAGCTGTTAGTATCGCCCAAGAAAATCAGAACTTCTGCTGCCAGTTCTCTGCAACAGGAACAAACCTGTAACTTCAGTATCTGGAGGAGAGACCAGTGGAAGCACAATGGTTATGAAACCTTCCCCTTATTTTCTCCAAGAGAATCGACTTTATCACTCTGGAGAAAGGCAGGAAAGATACTTGGGAATCATCACAGACAGTAGCTTAGTGACAGCAGACAATGGGCTACCCATTTGTAGGTTAGTCACCTTGTTCTGAATCAATGATGGGAATAGAGCAACTTCAGTGCTGCAGATCTCTTAGTATCACCTTGTGCGTTGCCTTGCTGCTACAGCAGTGTCAAGCTAAGCTGTTTTCAGGGGTCATATGGCCTCCCATCTGCATGAGAAGTGCTTTTGGGTTGGCCAAAAAGGCTTACTGCATTGAGCACTTTGAAAACAACCCCATCCTGTAGTTCTGTGTGATCCCTTTGGGTAACTTAGGCTGGGCAGGAGTGTCTGACCTCTGCTTCATCTCTTCACAGCAGCCCTTGATAAACTCAACACCTCAACCATTAACAGTCCAGTGAGCCTATGGTTTTTAGGAAGTAATACATGGAAGAAGTAATTCATGCATCTCAAATGAACAGGAAAGTCCCTGCCTTAAACCCTGATCCATTCCCGTATTCCCTTTCACATCTGTTCCTCCCACACGTGAGCTTTACATGACCAATAACTCTAGGTGTTAGGCAGGCTTGTGCCCTGCTCCCAGACTCAACAACCGCCTGACAGCTGGGAAGAACCTGGTTGCCGCTAGTCTAAGTAGTAATGTGTCACATCTGCCTTGCATGTGCTCTCCAGAAAATGATCTTGATGCTTCTCTTTCTCCTGTGACTGGGGAAAAGGATCAGGAAAAGGATTATTACTCTGATTTGGATGCTAACAGTCTTCTGCATCTCAGTGCATAGCCTGTCTGGAACATAACTGCAGGTAATGAGCAGAGTAAAAGAGTCATCCTGGAAGCATCTCTGCATCCTGCTGAGTCTCAGACAGGAGTAGATATTCACCTGTGCTGGAGTGGCACTGGAATGCAGCTTTTTCCCTGAGATAGAGGGCTGCGAAACAGTGGATTACATGGTTGTCATCACTGCTTATTGGCTTTTGTTCTTTTCACATTGCAAGGCAGCAGCGAGCAGGGTGCCACAGTGCCGTGCTTCTTGGATGGCTGAGGAGAAGCTCATTGTTCAATTATTGCAAAAAGGCATTAAAAATAGTAAGGAAAAAAAAACAAAATAAAACTGGAGCAGCTTTCCTCTTTGGAGCACCAAGAGCCAGGTGCATAGCTGCTGCTGATGACAAACAATTACTGGAAATATTTTGCACTTCATCAAAATAATATTTAGGAATAGAACCAACTGGCCTTACTCATACTGAGCAGCATCCCACAGTTCTCTGGGGACTGGGGCTGCATTCATGGAATGAGACATGTTTCTACACTGGTAAAAATATGAGAAAGTATCAAGTCTTAAAGGTCAGACCCCTGCATACCTGTTTACATAGGTTAGCACACGTGTCAGTAGAAACTTGAATTACTGTAATGAGGTTTCTCAGAAAGTAAGGAAAACCCAGACAGGAATAAGAGCAGTAAAAATCTAGCCTTCATATATTACAAAATTACCTGTGAAATTTGATTGCGTGGCATTAGCTAACGATGCCTGATCTTGGTATCATTCTCCCTGTTTGGCAGGTGAACATTGCAGTATAAAGACTTCACACTAAAACAGAAGGATGTGTAATTTTTCCAGACTGTACAGCACGCTGCATCTTGCAAATATTCTGTATATTCTACAGTAGGGTACAGTGTGTACTGGTAAAAATAGATATTCAGAGGAAGTAACAGTAATCATGAAACTATAGCAAGTAATAAAAGCTATACCAAAGAGTCAAAACCAAAACGAAAGAAAGATTGTGAGATGAAGTTTATTTCTTTACCAAACAGTAACTACAGCAACTCATGCCACTTCCACCAGAATTTTCTACCAAAAAACTTCCTGTGTCTGCATTTCTCTGCTTAGGTGAAGTTTGGAGCTTTGTATTTATATTTAAAACCAGCTATAGGCAGTGAGAGGTTGATCTAATCATAAGCAGTGGTCTGCAAAGCACTAACTGTGAAGACCATGCTTCTCCCCCAGCAAGGAAGCTCTCCTTTAGCTGGGGTCTGTATGTTCCATAAAGTGGTCAATGGAAAAACTAGGTGAGTAAATCCGAGATCCCTTCTTACCTACACCTGGAATCAAAGAGCATAAGCACTGTTCTCCAAGCTTTTGGACTATGCTCAAGACCTCCACCTTGGGCTCAAGGACAACTCTCACCCAGGCTGAGTCCTAAACCTTCTAGAAAGAAGATGTTGCTCTAACGTGCATAATTATAATCGCATCTTATGTACAAGCACCTCATCATGCAGCATTTATAGGGTCTCATTTTGCATTTTTTTCTTATTTCTTTCTATTAATTTGTGTGCTGTTTTTAAATATTTTGAATAAGCTTCAGAGGCTGACTTACTGGTAAGGGAAAGAGAGCCAAAGAGCCTCCTCTTCTCCAGTTTCAGTATGAGCCAGATGGCCACATTTTAACCATTTCCCTTGAATTAAAAAAAAAACCCCAATAAACAATTTCAAGTCAAAATACATTGGGACAGAAATATCAGCCAGTGCAAAGAGTCCTAGCTCTGCTGACTTCAGGGAGGCAGGCACTTTTATAGTGAGTGAGCCACTTGCCCCACTCCATGTTGCAACCTCTAGTGATTTTATTTAGTCTGGCAATAGCAAACATTTTTGAAGGTGTTGCTTAAATGAAGAGGCTGCACAAGAACCTAAGTTTGGGTGATTTTTGTGTTGAATGTGTTTTAAGTTTGAATTTCTTGTCCATATGGTTGTAAAGAAACAGTAGAAAACATTAGGGCAATGCTACTATGTAAGAACAGTCAACAATTTTAAGCAAATTTCAGAATCATTATTCCTTTTATACCTGACATTATGTTTGGTTGGTTTGGGGTTTTTTTTATTTGAGTGAGGTAAACAAATATTCAATTCAAATGGAACAAATAATAGAGACATTTAAAAATGTGCTCCTAACTCCCTCTGAAACTTTTACAAAACAAAACTGAAGAGTGCTGAAGCTGGCAAAGTGCTGTCACATCAGGGGCAATTTCAGTGCAATGAGCAGGGCTGACAATAAGGCATCAATAAGACCTGTCCTTTCTTTAAGAAAGGAAGAGAATCTTTCTCCTGTGTTTCACAAAGTCTGCACTACCTTTGTATGGTGTACAGATGGGGAATGGGTAGGTGGGTGTTCTGCTTAATGTCTGCAGGTAATACTTAAACACAAGCAAATTAAGAATGGGAAGGGCAGCATTTGAAAACTGATCAGCTGAAATGCATAGGATCTGCAAGGAGACACGCTGGGATTGCTCTGCTCATGAGCTATCCGGCAAGGATGGTGCTTATAATGAGATTTGAAGTTGCCCTGGCAGTGCCTGCCCTTTTTTCCCTGTTTTGTGTGTGTTTTTACCCTCCCTTACTGACTGTACAGAAACCCGCGCAGTGGTGTATTCTCCAGGGACTGGAGATCAAAGCGTTAATACAATTCAAACAGAATCTGCCAATAAAGGATGAAATTCACTATTAGGAACACACTTGCAACACATGAGCATAGCACATAATAAATAGATTGAAAGATAAACTTGTTCTTTTCCCTGCCTGATATTTTCCACTCAGAACGCAAAGTTAAGGCGGTAGAAAACAATGCTCCTTTCTCCCCTGAAATACACAGTGCATAATAAAACAGTAACACGCAATCGGCCTCTTGATGTTTTTAAGGCAGTAGCAGGAACTGATACTGCCCAGAGCAGCAATGAGTTTCTGAGTCTCACACATGGTAAGAGAAACTGAAACGAGGGATGCATGGAAAATCCATTAGCAGAAACCTACGTGGAGACAAAACATTTTGGTTTTCAACAGATCTCAAGAGGTCCAAGCACAGCATGTTAATGTTTATCATAAAGTCAGTCAGTCTCCAAGCTTGTGTTATTTTGTTTTGGTAAAAGAATATGAGATGTCAGAATAATCACTGGTATTTTTACTAACTCCTCATAGTAGCTTCTCTTAAGTGTAGCTGGTTTTAATTTGTGGAATGAGGGTGGGCACAGCTTAGCATCTATAAAGCTCTAATGGAGAGCCTTTTCCTCGCAGAGAACAATAACACAACATTTATTTCTTAGAAGTTTTAAAATTAGATGTTTGATTTTAGTTGGCAAATTTCAGGAGTGGTTTGCTGAGTGGTTTGGGTTTTTTTCCTAAGTCCTTTGCCTTTCCAGTGAGACTAAATCCAAAATATTTGTACCATTAAGATGACAGATGACACCACCCAAAGGCAAACACACAGGATCATCTATCTGGTGCTTGACTCTGGTGTGGTTTGCTGCATGCTTTGCCAGCAAGTCTTAGCACCTTTGTGTGCGTCTGCTTCCCTACCTGTAAAATTGAGACAGTGACATGTACCCTCTTTGTTAAAAGCTCTGGCACCTTTTCTATATAAAAATGCTACACAGCACTAAAATACAAATGTAAAAGCTTAGATAACCCTACCTCACTAGATATAAAGGAGAGTTGAAAGGAGAAGAAACAGTAATCTTTGTCTCAAGGGATCTGGGGTAAGTTTTGGTTTCCAGTCTCTATTTGGGGTGATTTTTTTACCTTCCAGAATTGTCTGAAACATCTGCTGAATTGGCACAACGTGAATGGAGAGATTCCACCTCATCCTAATTTTGTCCTGATGAAAAACTGTCAGTGTCTGGTGTTTTCAAAGGCAACAATTTTTTCAGAGTGCAGTGCCAGGAATAATCTCCTGCTCTTTGACTCAATCTGTAAGCCCACAGGGTTATGTATTTATTTACTTATTTATTTTGATGCCTCCAAAATAGCAGTGCATGTTGCTCTACCAGACTGCACGCTGTAAAACAGTGGAAGCAAATAAACTGCAATTGTTAATGTTAATTGGTCTTACTTTACCATGTCATTTCCAATTTTTTTCAAAATGGAGATTAAAAAGGGTTGGGGAAAAAGCTGTGATTTTGTCATAAGCAATCCAGTTAGTGGAGTGAACTGAAGGGATTTGATTGTTCGAGCTCTGCACAGCCAGCGAACCGCACAAATTCACATTAGTCCGTCTGTCCACACCCCCTCAGCCTTGTCTGCACAGGCCTATGTTCCACCATACAGCCGTCACGTAGGCCCGAGTGGGCATACCCACGTACAAGGCCCACACCGTCCCCTGTGCTCTGCACTGCTCACCCACTGTGCAGACCTTTGAAAGTGGAGATGATGAAATTTCAATAGGAATATGACTCAGCAAGGCCTCAGGTTGCCTGTTCAGGCCAAATGGTGATGACAGTTTTGACTTTTCACTTGCGGATGACATGCAGCTTGCTCTGAGGAACACTGCAAATGGTGACAACCCAGCAAGCACAGTAACTTGCAGACTTAAACAGCTCATTCCATCTAAAAATCAGTACAATGGACTCACTGTGCAGTAGGAAGGCAGAACTGCATCCCCACCATGCTGCACTGAGTGTGCTCCCCAAACTGAATCTAAAAGACTCAAGGGAGAATGTCCCAGCCTAAATGGTCTCACGCATTCAGGATGCTTTCATTAATATCCTGCTTCAATTTTCCAGTTGATAGTTTCAGTTGTATTATTCTTAGCAATCCCTTGATAAACCCTGCATTGCTGTTTTCTAATGCCACGGTGTTTGTGCCTCTCACATTCCTACACAGGGTCACCACCCATTCACACCACTGCCCTCAGTTTCAGCAGTTCTCAGGGAGACTGAGCCACTGTCACCTGGGAGTACATAAACACATCCCCACATGTACACATAAACTCAAGTTATTTCCTATGAATTTCCACCCAGTCTAGTCCTGAGGTGCCCAAAACAGAGCATCCCATCCTGAGAGAAGTTACAATTCTGGTCAAAAATTCCTGCCTCTATTCCCCATCCCAGTGGGGGACTTTCTTATTGCCATGTCCTTGCACGACAAATTTCTATCTCATTTTCTGTCATCTATCACCTCTGGTCCCTGTCAGCAAAATGTTCCTCTAGGTCTCTCTCTAAGAATGAGGTTTTCCTTGTGTTTTAGCCTCTCATTTTCCATATTGCATGGGGCTGTGCTGTCTTCTGTTCAGATGCCTGTCCTCTCTGTATGTCTATTTAGACACAGCAGGGCAGCTTCACTGTCCACACGACATCCCAGGTGACTGCCACCTATAGCTTTCATTAGCATAGCCTTCTTTCAAATCATTACCGGTAGCTAAGAGTCAACAGAACTCCCATCTTGCTGCCAACCTCTGCTAAAAATCTTCCCAAAAGATTCTATGTTGCTGTTAATAATTATCCTTAGCCAGTTTGCAGTCCTTATGACACAATGTTTATACCCAAACCAATGGTGTAAACTTGTTTTGCAAGCAGGAATGTCATGAGAAACCACATCAAATGCATTACTAAAATCCAAATCATCAGTAGATCCAAGCAAATTGCCTTTTATCCATTGATTTTGTAATTCTCTTTTCTAAAAGAAGTTTGAAAAAATCTATTCTCTAGTCTTTCTTTGCCACCAAGGTTTATTTTTTCCTTCTCCTGTAAAGAGAATTTCCATTCCTGCATTCCTTTTCTCAAACTGAGATATTTCCAAAACTTTTCATTAATTAGCTAGGAAGATGATATTTGTCATAGTTCACCCTGCATCACAAAAGCCGATGATAAATTTGATGTTTGTTGCAGCTGTGGAGCAGATGTGGGCCCTGAACTCTGAGATTGTTGTTCCCTCTGTGTAATGCGAGTCAGAATATTTTGGGAAACATATATGCCAACAGTTACCAGAGTCTGATACCTGAAATGCCTCAATATTTGTCTTTTTGGAGGAACAGGATTTAGCTATAGTATCTCAGATAGTGAGGTGTGCTCTTGCTGATGGCTGCAAGTCAAAGATGGGTTTCGTGCTTGGATCTTGACCTTGGAGCCCAGAGCTAGACACCAGCTTCCTTAAGATTGTCCAAGGCTTCTGGCACAGACAAGATTAAAGTCAGATATCACACAAGTACCCTGAGTTTTCTAGGTAGCAGGCACCTCAGTATCACTAGAAACAGACTGAAGTCTTTGGGGCCCTCATGCAGGAGACTACAAAACCCCCAAATGAACATGGCTGCAGAAGCAGAAGGATCAGAGGCTGCCCCTTCACATCATTCAAGGCCACACATTTTATCTTATTTGAAAGAGAAAGAAAACCTGTCAGGAGGAAAACAGGTAGGACGGTTGTCAGGTCTGGAACTTGGTGGGGAAAAAAGAGACTAGATACTTACTCTGTTTGAGAAGACTCAAGCTCCCAAACCAACTAAAAGTAAAATTTACTGTACCTTTAAAATACATGGAATATACCTGAAAATCAATTATGGGGAGTTGGAAGAAGGCTTTGTACAGACACCATGATCATACGGCCAACGTATGGAAAGCAAACCAAATGGCTACCGGTTTTTAAGTTCCAGAAGAACCACGGACTGAAGAAGAGCAAGAGACCTCTTTCTTACCCTGTTTACTTCCCCACTGCTTCCCACTCCTCACAGCACCATAGCATTTACCCCATTTTTCAGGTACCTGACACTTTTAAGTCCTAGGAAGCCTCAGATTGTTCTGTAAGTATTCTGACTCCTTTCCTGAGCAAAGCCACACAAAGAAGCAGCATATGAAACAGAAGTATTAGCGTGCAGTTTCCTAAAATTCCCCACAACAACCTCACCATCAACACTCAGCTAATTCTTACAGCCAGAGTAGCATGTGAGCATCACTGTGCACACACACACCCAACATGTTTACTTAACCACATATATATATAAAAGCCTGTTGAAATCAAAACATCTCTCACGCCTAGGCAAGCAAAACGTTTTAATTAAAGGAAACACATTTTCCTCATTACTGCATTGTATGATGTATCAACGACCACGACATACTCCTGTGGCACATTTTTTTTTCTTCTCTGCCTGTGAACATCTGTACATTTCCCCCAGAAGCCGAATTTGACACATGTGATGCAGGAACAGAAATGTCTTTTCAGTGGAAGTCTGGAGCAAACAGATGTGTCAAGCATCCGCCAGCAAGTTATGAGGAAGTTACTCCTGCTCCAGGGCCTGGAACAGGCTGCCCAGGGAGGTTGAGTCACCATCCCTGGATGTCTCTAAAAAAAGGATAGATGAGGTACTTAGGGATATGGTTTAGCATAGGACAGGAATGGTTGGACTCAATCTTAAAGGTCTTTTTCAACCTTGTGATTCTGTGACATAATAACCTATACACGTCTCCTTAGCAGAACATTTGCCTTTTGTGGAAAAGTCATCTCCATTTCTCCATGTCCAGTGGGGGTTTGATTCTCTCTAGGGATGGACAGTCCCACACACTGAGTAACCTGCTCCAGTGTTTGACCATCCTCATATTACAAAATAAAAATCTTAAATTTAACCAGAATTTTGTGTATTTCAAGTCATGCAACACTAAGACCCACACTCCTTTACTCTCCTTCATCAAATACTGACTGATACAAACTGGCAAGATAACCCCTGAGCTCTCTCTTCCTCAGGCTGAAGAGCCTCAGCTCTCTTTGCCTCTCCCTGTGCATCAGATTCTCCTGTCCCTCAACCATTTCTGTTGCACTTCACTGAACCCTCTCCAGTACATCCATGCCTATCTTGTACTGGGAGCCCGGGTCTGGAGACAGACCATGGATGTGTCTCTCCAGTGCTAAGCAGAGGATAAGAATCACTTCTATTAATCTGCTAGCAACGTTCCTCATAATGCAGCACAGGATGCTGTTGGTTGTCTTTGCCGTGGAGGCACAGAGCTGATTCACACTCCACTTGTCACCCACCCAGAACCCCAGGTCCTTCTGTGAGACCTCTGCCTTCTGGGGAGCTCTAGTATACACGGACATCATTTTCAAATCTGCATATCTAAGCCCAGGCACATAAATCCATATCAGGCATCAAAATAAAAGCAGGTTGCTATTCCAAGGCACTGCACACCTACAGCTCCCAATGGAGAAAAGTGGAAGTGTTATGATTAAAGCCCTATTTCATGTTTCCAGGTTGCCTGCAGCAGAGCCTTCATCATCAAATTGTGTATAAACGGAGTCTCTGTAAGATGCCACATTTCAACTACACTTTAACAAGAACCACTCAAGAGAAAAGTGCATTTCCTTCCAGTTTATTCCTTTGGTTTCGACTGTGATAAGTTACAAACCTACTGTAAGATAGATACCACACAACACAGGGGCATGCAGCTCTAAGATACCTCATCCTACAACAGTGATCTATATGGAAGGTTAGATAATGCTGCATTATACATGAGAGTATCAGTTTCTTTATGAACAGACCCCCACTGCCGTGTGCTGGGAGGTATGAATTAGACATGATGAACATAATAAAGCAAAGGCATCAGTGTTTAGGATATCTTTTTATAAAGCACTTGCCTGTCCCTGCACTTAGAATAGGTACCTGCATCCATTCATTCCCTTATTAACCACCACAAACCTTCATCATTCTTGAACTCTCTTGTTAAGGTGAATAGTAAAAAAGGGAAAAAGTAGGATCGTACTGCTAAAGACCAATTCCTGGCCCCTGGGGTGCCTACTTGTATGAGATAGTGCAGAATGTAAATGCAGAAGTGAGCACTACAGAAATGCTTATGGATGAGGAAACAATATCATGAATTGTGTTATGTCAAGTGAGACCCTATTTATAAACAGACAAAAAGCTTCTTGGTGTGTAAGTAAGTGATGGGAGGCAGGAGATTGTTCATTGTACAAATGAGTGCAAAATATGATAAAAAGGAACTGCAGGGCTCTCAGGAAGAATAATGTATGTGCCATTATCATTTTGACACAGAGGACAGTAGCGCATTCATCAGTATTGAGTTGCAGAGAACCTGAGCCTACTCATTGTGACTCCCAGGGGAGGTTATATACATGGTTGGTTTTGGGGTAGGTCTTTGGAAGATCCTAGAGTTCCCCATCAACAGCATGATGAGAGCCAGGGCTTGCCTATATTAAGGCAGGTTTGGCAGAGGCACAAGAGTCCTGATTTGAATGTGCCAGCTCTTACCCTCTGCATGGCAGACAACTTTCACATGCTCGCAAGTGCCTGGAAAGCCATGGTGGGGAAAGCACAAAGAGGGCAGGAGGCAGACAGTGGCCAGTGCTTCAGAGACCAGCAGCAGCTCCAGCGGGTGATGGGGCAGCTATTCACACTGCAGGAAAAACAAGGCAGAAACTCTCCATGTAAGACGCCTGTTGTTTTTCTAGTAGTTTGTAGCTTGGACACCTTTATGCTCTAGGTAAATGCAATGGTGTGTCCTACCAACCTTTTTAAGCATTTTCTTTTTACTTCTTTACCATCCTTTCCCCCTAAATCAGTCATATCTTGGACAAGACTCTTGAAAGGCAAAGCTGTCTGACAAGGCATCAGATCCCAGGGTGTAAACACCTGGACTGAGAGCCAGTTTCCAAGATGTGGCAAAGTGCTGCAAGGCTTGACAACCAGTGTCCAGACTGAGTTTAGACTATGGAGGCTTAAAAATCCCAAGTTTCCTAAGAGTAATATGGTGAGCTGACTAGATGCTGCCATAGCATTCACTCACAGAACTGGGGTGACTGCTTTCTGGTACCAGTCCTTACAGCCTACAATCTATATGCAAAGCTCCTAGTGCTTTAAGGAAAGCTAAAGTCAGTTCTGTTCAAGGCAGACATTGTGGTGCCTGCACCTCCACACCACCAAGCAGCAGCTGTTTTTGGAGGCTAAAAAAACACTTTCAGATGGAGGAAATCTCCAAGAAGGAATCAAAGTCACGTTACTCTGAAACAGATTACAGTGCCTTTGCATCTGCTGTAAAACACGTACGCACACACTAAGTTTAACTTTTCCAAGGACATCGGTGGGACTTGGAAATCAAATCCCATTCACAAGGTACACTCCAGACACGTACTGCAACTGTAGTGCTACACCCACCATTCCAGACACGATGTAAACAAGGGACAGTGGGCAAGATGCTGAGTTTGCAGTGCTAAATATATTTGTTGTTCTCTGTCATTGCTTTAATAGGAGCCACTATAAAGATGTTGTTCAGTGTCACTGATTTTTTTTCCCCCGCTGCACTTTCCTAACCCTGCCAATCTTTGAGTTTGGGATTATAGCAGTGAGCAGTTTATCTCTTCTGAAGAAGTAACAAAATGCCGTGGCTTTCAGACCTCTTATCTCATAGACCCTTATCTTTTTCTTTTTTTTTTTTACTTCCAGTTGTGCCTGGGGAAAGGATGAGGACCAGATGAACACCCAGGAATTTAGCACATTACTAGTAATTTTTTTTTAACCTAGGGGCAAGGAACAAAACAAGGGAGCTAAGTGCTGTGAAGTAGCGTGCTTAACTTTGTCTCCAGATCTCTGAATCCAGCACATTAAAGGATGGTGTTGCCGTTTGATACCTGCTGCTGCTAAGAGAATGCATAATGATAAAACCACCAGCTAAGCTCTTACATCATTTTACAATCAGGCATCTCAAAAACTGTTTATCTGATCAGCACCAAATTCTGTCAGAGCGTTGACATGTGCATTTCTAAATAATTTCAGTATGTCAACCTGAATAGACACACAGAATCAGAGAGTTAATTATCTTTGACAACTTTGCCAGCTAATTTCCTATTTATATGTACCAAACTAGGGGCCTCTTTTATCCTTCCTTGTCACAAAGAGTTTATCAATCAAATCAAGGCCTAAAATTGGCTGCCAAGGCGGTCTGCCATCCCAAAGGGGAGTTTATCTGTTTGAAATCTTTCCGACTACCCTAATGACAGCAACATTGACATGAAACATAATAGGCATTGTTTTTTGTTGTTCCTTCTCTCTCCCTGCCCCCTTTCTTTTGCTACTCAAGGCAGACATGGCCTCTCTGGGAGAAGGTGAAGCTCAGGCTGGTACCTCCCCTGCCCTCCTGCGGCTCCCTGCTTCCTAAACATGCCTGCGCCTGGATGCAGCTGTCAGGACCGGGATTCGGATGCACACAGTTCACCTCTGGATTTGAGCTGACAGAACCTGCCCGTGTCAACTCCATCCTTGTCTCTGCCAATTCAAGCACGTTCATTGAGGAATATGAACGATGTTAAAAACTACCCGCTCCTGCTGACAGGCATTAGATGGTGGGGCCTTCGGTGCATGTTGTCACTACTTTTCTCTGACAGGCAGTTATGTTTTACTTTAATAGCCATATATCTCCTCTCCAGTTCCCTTTAACTGGGTGGAATTTTACAAGGATACCAAGAGGTTGTCGCTTTGTCGGTGTGCACTGGTGTTATCCCTTATCTGGGAACTCCCCCTTACACACGGCGTACAAACATGCTGCATCCCATGGTAAAGGCAGCAGTCAAAACCTAGGATCTTCTTCTTCCTCACCCCAGGTGAGGAAAGGCCAAGCAGTCAGGGGCTGAATCCTAACAGGCAGTTAAATCCACAAGGGTGATTTCTCTGGGGAAGTTACAGAAGAGAAGTGATTTCCTCTAGGACCAGGATGACACAGCAACACTTCTCAGATACAGCTGGAGGTGGCAAGATTCATCACACATGATGCTTGTAATCCATCATGCCACCCTTACTAGTTAAAAATAAATACAAACACAGAACCACTGAATTGCTGCTTAGACTGTCATCGCCCCTGGGCCAGACCACCCAGGGAAAATGATCTATTATGTGTGAAAAAGACAAAGCCACAGTGTCGTTTGCGTTCTTGGAGATGGGGCCATTTCTTCCTCACCAATACAACCATGCTGACCTAAGGTGGAAGACACTCAGCACTCTGCCTTGCACTCATGCTGTGCACTGTAGAACCCAAGGAGATAAAATGTCTGCTCCAGTGGTTTCCCTGACCTCTAGTGTCAAGGCATTTAGATGTCAAGGTTGTTCCCCCTGAAGTGAGCCACAGAGAGTTAGAATCACACTTTTTAAACAATCCACTAACATCTTATATCCATGGGTATTTTCTGTCTTTGGAAAATGTCTCCCTTCCTAACTCTAACCTTCTGCCCCAAAAGCTATCTTCTCATTCTATCAGTTTCAGAACATGGTGGGCCCTGTGCAAGCCAGTGCCCCTGGGCTGGAAGAAGAGCAGCTGAGCTTGTATTCTTCCTGCAGTGAAGTAGGCATTCAAGATATGCACCCTGACCCTTACAGGATGAGGTTTCACAGAAGGTACAAAGCATCTGGAATGAAGAGCCTTATCATAATGAGGTCATGAAAGCAGATTTTATGTTATTTTATCACTTACTATCTAAAAGAAGAGGTGAGAGGGGGAAAAATGACTGGCAGATTCTTTAATGTCACCCAAAAGCCTCAAGGGCCCAATTAATCAGGAAATATGTTTGGCTTTTGGACTTCAGTTGCCCATTCCCTGGGGCTTCTGCAGTGCAGAGGCTGGACATATGTTACTTGCTCACTCTCTAAGAAATTATATTTGCATGGGGAGTGATACCTGCTAGTCTAGAATTAAGATGTCAAGTCCTTCTCTCATTCAAATGCCAGCACTCTCGGCTGGAATGTGTCTGGAGAGGGCCCACAAGCCAACCGAACAGCTTGGTTCATAACCTTCGCCATTCCCACAAGAGTCTGCGTGAAGATCCAGCTGTTTGGGTAACACAATGGAATAGGAAATTGGGGAACGTGCATTCTTACACCCTCCATGACTCTCACCGAAGAGTACAACGTGACTCACCACCAAATAACTCAGGTAATAAGAAAAAAAGATTTCATGGACTCATGAAACCAATAGTGATTCAAGGTTCTCTACAGGCCTGCCGAGTCTGTGGAGAAACCTCTTCTGCTTTTGAAACCAATGGCAAAACTACATCAGGAAGGGTATTTTCCCCCAGATATAGAAGCCAGGAGTGGCTTTACACTGCTAAAGTTAAGCTGGTTTCTTTGGAAACAAATCAACAGGAGTTTGAGTTTTTCTCATTTGGGTTTGCCTGTCCTGAAGAGCTAGAATTGTTCATAGGTGCCAACAAAATCTAGTCAGTTTAGCACCATCAAAAGGCCCACTTGCATTCACAGAAAATACTCTGACAGCCTAGATATACTTTTCTACAATTCACTCTGGGACACGCAAATAAACTTTTCCCATGCTCCTTGTTCCAAGGAACATCCACTTCAGAGGGTGAAACCCATTGACTGCTGGACTGCTCTGATCTACTGAGGCATCGCAGCAAATCCCTATTCCAAGGCTCCACTGCGTGCAGAACAGTGTGGCTTGGGGAGGAGTGTCTCTGGACCAGACATACACAGAAACAGGTGTATTCAGAAATATTCAGTGTGTTCCAGGACACTTCCAGTGACAGATCTTGCACAGCTCCAGTGGCAGAAAACAATGGCCCGTGCCACAACTACAGGAGCGATAGTGGGGGTTAATGTTGTCTCTGCAATGGCTATTATATTTATTGCCCTGTCTCTGGAAGATGAAGACTCAAAAATATTCTTAACTATGGAGTGAAATGACTGTGCCCAGACCCTAGAGAACAATCCTCGGTGATTAATGCCGATGCCCTGGTTGGCAGTAGTCCTGTTAGTGCCGTGAAGTGCTCCTTACAGCTCGTGAAGGATTGCTAAGGTTTCATGGAATGCACACAAAAGCCGCCAGGCAGGAAACATTGAAAAGACAAGTCCTTCTCTTCCCACTGCACTAATAAAGCTGCTGTGGCAACAGCACAAGGTCTCACACACCAGACAACCAGTTCGCAGCAGGGAACTTCGAAAAGAAGAGATTACCTCTGGATGCTGCCTTTGCCAGGACTCCCAGCACATGCTGTTGGAGATGCAGATGCTTATCCAGTAGAAGCTGGGCAGAGATCAGCAATTCATTTCACATTAGCCAGTATTGAACATCAGTCATTCCAGCCAGCACAGTCCAGATTTGAGCCAGTGACCCAAGGGTGAAAGGCTGCAGCTTCCCAAGCCGGTAATCATTACGTTTTGACACAACCAATTATTCAAAAACAGTCACTCAGAGCTCAATTAAAATTTCAGTAACTTTAACCTTTTCTTTGCTTCTCCTTTGTCTCCCGCCCGTTGCGTTCCCTGCTCTAAATAAACTGAACACTTTGTCACTGCACTATATAATCCTGCGTTCAAACTGCCAGGACCTCCCGTAGTCACCTCTGTCACTGCCTCTGCCGATCCCAGCGCGCTCACTCAGGCCTCTCAACAGTATGAAAGTGCTCTCCCTGACAGACACTTTGATAGCATCACCAAGTACATGCATTGAGGCAAATTCCTCCTGACAGCATTCACTCAGCAAACCAAAAACTGAAGAGGTATACGGATTTGGTTTCGTTGCCTTGCTTGTGTGATAGATGTTATAATTAACTCTCTGCCTAATACTGAAAAGCTATTGTTAAGTTTCACGGCCTTTGAAGATTCACATTTGTAACAGCAAACCTCTCAAATGAACACATTTAGCAATGACTGCATTTTTCAGTGATTTCTTAATGTTGCCAAACAGCAGCACTGAATATTTATAGAGTTTCTGTTAAGAAATTACACATATCATTGCTTGTTTTTGCTTTGATCCAGAATTTATTGTCTATGAAGTAAAACCAGACAGACACCCCCCACACCCCCTCTCTCTTGTACACCCCCAGTGCTTGTTGGCTGCTTAAGACATTGTGTAGAGGCAGGTCGTCTCAGACTCCAGTACAAATCTAATTAAATTAATGCAACCTCTTGGACAACATAGAATCATTATTGCTGCAACCATTCTAACATTTATCACATCCCTACAGTCATCCATCAGAAACTAAATGCTTAGTCTCCTACTCTGTGTTCACCATAATGGATCCAGGTACATTTTTTTCTCACCAGCAAGAGCAAATTAACACAGAAAGACTCTACATTGATGTGCCCACCTTCTGTATTACCAGCAGGGTCTGCACTGCAGTTTAACAGTGGGTACTCCTGCCCTGAATGCTTTCTGCCAAAGCAAATACTCCCTGAGCCCTTTGGGAGTGGTGAAGGACACAGATTGACTCTGGTTCCTACAGATGCCCTGATGGTTAGGTGTATGGCTGGGTAAATTAGCAGCTTTGGAGACAGCTTAAAGCAGGAGCACTCTCCAACTCCACATGTTCTGCAGTGGGAAACTGGTAGGGAGGAACTGCAAAAAGCAGCTAATAAGAGGGTAGAAGTTTATGTCAAAACAGGTCTGTGCTCATAGCTGCTTTCACTTCTGTTGATTTAGAGTCCTTCAGACACACCTACAAACATATAATTTGCAACACCATGGATGTCACCTTTGGGTTTGGCCCAGTAGGTAACTTTCTATCAGGGTCATGTGTTTCTCTGTTGTAGGAGAATGCATGGGGATACAGCAAATCTTAGCAGAGAATGCATGCTTTTCACACTGTTGTTTCTGAAAGGCAGCCCTGCAATGAATGTGTCTCAAGGAAAAAGCTAAATAATCTGCCTACATATGGCAATACTGCTGTACTCATTGCCTGAACTGCTGCTGTTCCTCACATTTCTTCTTGGAACACAGATAAATTAGGTTATTCTGGATTTCTACCTACCAAGGAAATAATAATGAGCTAACTGAAGGGCTGCAAACATTGCCTGCTGCCCCAAGCAGCACGCACGGGTCCCAAAATTTCAGAGGCTATGCCTCCTGTCACTGCTTTCCAACACCCCACTCAGACCAGCAGGATCTTGCTCTTTAAGGCAGCCACAGAGTGCTCAGCAATCACAGCATTCCTGGCTCCACGCTGCAGAATTTACTGAGCAGCAGGACGCGATGAAACCCATGATGCAACTGCCAACTTCAGGTTCGTGATGTCAAAAATAAAGGAAAAAACCAAACTGGAGTTGGAATTTACTTCTCGCTCCCAGTTTTGCCCCTTTAGTTACCATTATGGGTCCTTTCCACAATTAGCTCCACAATCCTCCCATCTTCATTAGCTCACCAGGCTACCCAAGGGTTTTAATAGCTACAGTGACACAACCAGCCTGCCCCGGGGAGATGACAGACAGGCACTTTAAACAGTTTGACCACACACTGCACACATTTCCTATTGACATACTTAAAAGCATGAATGGATATATTTTTTTTTCTGTACCACCTTCACATCATCAGTTATTTAAATTATCTTTCTTTTTATTATAATGATTTTTTGTTTAATCTTGAGATTGATTTTAGGTGATAGCCTGTCAGTTCCCTTTTAGCAAAAAGCGATCTATGAGGGTTTGTTTCAATAAATATTGTAGTCCCCTAGACTATTTTAAGCACAGAGAATAGTCCTGTTCTGATGAAATATAACCAAAGATTGATGACAGTGTTGGCACCTTCATGTCTTATATTCCAGGTAGATGAGGTGCTGTCATTTTGATTACAAATGTGGTACTGGAGTTGAGTGTACCTTACTGCTGGAGCAAACACTGTCCATGTTTCCACTGGGAAACATTTCTTTTGGGGTTTGTTCTGTAAAACTTGCTCATAAGCATCTGCTTGAAGTTTGGGAGAGAAGTTGAAGGGAGCGTGATTTTGAAGAATAATAATAATATTAAAACATTTCAGCTTCTTTAAACTACAAGAGTATTAAGAAAACACAAGTTAAGCAGTTTATGAAGCTTAAATTTTTATAACTGTTGTGGGGTATTGGTCTGATGCTTAAAGAAAGTTCTTCTTTCTATGTACATTTCTGTAGAATGCATAACAATACCTGCTTAAATTCAAATTTACCCAGGAGACCAGAACATTTCTGAATTGCTCTTCTGCTTTATCATGCAAATTTTTTTATTTATCATACAAACATTCTTAGGGATAAATAATATACAGTTTAAAATTATATATTATACTTTAAATACATGTGCAATGTTAGCGAGAATAAAGACTTTGGATTAAATATATGTGCAATGTTAGCGAGAATAAAGACTGTGGATTAGGTTTTCTGGGCCAGTGTAAACTGAGAGGCTTCATTCACTCCAATAACACTTTTTCAGGTGCACAGTAGTACCCCTAAGACAGGACTGTGGATTCTTCACAGATTACAGCCTGAGATAGACATGTTCATTATAGCCTTTCTAGGATGCAATTTATGGATGGGCATTGCTTTTAGTCTAAAAATGCTGTATAAAAACTCAGTACTCTTAATAGACCTTATCCTCAGAAACAACTGGAGATGTGTCCAACAGCTGTGTCTGCTCCCTAACACCACTTCACACACAGGGATATCCCTGACAAGGTTCCTTGCTTGGAGCCTCAGGACAGAAGAGACATAACGTAATGAAATACTACCTGAAGTTTGGGGTTTGGCATGGAAACCTCCTCTAGCATTTGTTCACTTCATTCAATCTTTAGTCATTTCCTGAGATGATTGTAGGGGTCTGGAATTAGCTATTGTGCTGCTGGACCTCTTGCTTTCACCTTTGCATATAGATAGGAAACATATTTTTTTTTGCTGCAGAGGCATCATTTGGTTTTTAAGTTATTAAGATGTACACTTTTTATTAACAGCTCTCATTTAAACTGGTGAATGCAATTGCATGTGTGCCAGTTTGTGACTCTACTTCTTCCAGGATATATCCTTGCCCTCTGACCCAACTTGCATCAGATTGGGCATTCTCCCAACATTTATAAAATGATTCATCTTTTTGCTTCTTCAATCTCTGGCCAGGAGTTGCTGGGGTTCTTGTTAGCTTTGGGTCTGGTTTTAATTTATTTTTTTTAACAGTCATTAACTCCTTTTGTGATGCTGGCAACGTTGCAAACTTCTGCTTGTTAGCTGAGCTGCCTCTCAACAACTAGCAGATATTACTATTAACTATTAGATAAGGGGAGGCTTCTTTGTTTCTTATCGCTGGCTGGTATAGAAAAAGATTACAAAGGATTTACTGAACAAGCTGACCACTGGCTGAGAATTTAGCTGACAGCACATGATCATGACAATCAACAATGAATTCAAGAGGAGCCTGTGAAGTTCTCTCTTAGAATCTATGATTGTTTTTGGCCTCATGGTACCACCTTCTCTTTACAGTGAATATAGGGCCAGGTAAAGATCCGCAAGTCAAAATATATCCCAGCCTTCTTTGTCTTTGACTCTACCTTCCTAGCAACTCAAGGGATTTTTTTTTTCCTCTTCACCTACTTAATTTGTCTTCTGTTGAGAGGAATTAAAAGTTCTGATGTAGCATTTATGGGTGATGCTATCCAAACACAAGAAAAACTCCCTACTTCCCTGGGGTTCCAATGGATGGTAAAGATGACATTGCTGCACGAATTAGCGACTGAACTTCATCAGTTCTGAGCAGCTTTTCAGCACATAATTTCAAATTAAAGCCATTTGTCACCAACATGTCTCTGAATGAAAAGATCAAAGGCATCTGTTTGAACTCTTTATATAGATATGAGCATTCATTTGTTGTCTTGCCTATTAGGTCTACATTAAAAAAAAGACTATGAATTTGTTATGAGATTAAATGGTATTTTCATATTTGGGAAGCAGAACAGGTATTACACAAAAGATGACAGGACATGTTTTATACTTGACCGTTAGGTCAAAGGACATTGATCAAACCAGAGTTGATCTGTATCATTAATCCCCACCTTGGTAAGAAGGTTTAAACAAAAGAAATGTCAAAAGCATTTGTAAGCAACTGAAAGTAAAGTTCTACATTTCCTTCTCCTAGTAATAATAACATTCAGTTAAAAAAAAAAAATCTCAATCTCATCAGCAACTCTATAGCAATCATTTGGGGAAAATAATATATTCATTTTGGTCAGGTAAAAATCTTGGTTTAAAAAACAAGATTTCCTTTTACACTCCAGAACCAACTTCAAGCCAGTGCATACAAATCATGCCATGTCCAATTAAATGAGATAGGAATGGGTTGGAGGTTCTCCTTGGGTTTTGTACCTCAAGAGTGGTCAAGAATAAGCAAGATACCACAGGAGATCAGGGAAACAACAGTCCAAAGCAGGAATGAGGAACTCTACACCCTTGGCCTCTTAAAAGCACATCAGTGCTAAGTAAAGTCCTACCCACCTAAAGTGACAGACCCAGTTCTCCCACTTCCAGTGTCTCATCTGCTGGAATAAAGGACAAAAAAGAGCATTTTCTAAGTAATTCTGTTTTCTGCTGCCCATATGTCTGCCTAAAAGGATCTGTTACACTTGCTCCCATTCTTTTCTCTATGCCATATTTTAGCTTCTATCTTTATGTCCTATTGCTTTGTCAGTAATATAAATACCTTATTATATACAGAGCTCATATTTATATATATAATTATTAACAGAGTTAATTTTTAGAAGATCCTAAAGCAGGATCAGCTGCTTCTTTTTCATCCACCACTCCTACGTAGATCCCTCTATCCCCTCCAAATCATCTTCGTCCTTCACTACTTTAAATGAAAACACAGTAATTTCATAAACGACAAAAAAAAACTGACAGTCAACAGCTTAACTAGGATCCTTCCCCTCCAAACACACAGGCTTTTTTCCCTGTCTGCTAAATGCAGATCTAGAGGAAAAAGGAATGGAAAACAGATATCAAACTAGCTGGAAAGCCGCGCAGAGCAGATAAGCACCTGGGAGAACGTAAAGTAGTGCAGATACTTATTTGTTTGCTTGAAACAGTCTTCCAAGCAGCTTCTCACTAATGCACAGTTTTAACTCATCCCAACCTCTGGAACCAAAGTGGTTTCTTTTTAATAAGTATAACCAAGAGCACTAAACGCCGCAGCTCACCACCCTAACTCCCAGATGGGCAACACCAAACACAGCACTGAAACCTGACTTCGGGAACATTTCAAATCCCATCCGCAGCTGCTGGAAGCCAGAATAGTTCTATATTCTCCAAGAGAGTTGCACTGATTTTTATCACCTAAGAATCTGACCGTTGTAACACAATATACACAGAGGAAATCCAATGTTATATCAGATACCGCGTTAACCAGCCCTTTGTTTCTCTCTCTGATCTCCTCTCTTCAATTGCTGCAAGCAATTAAGTGCCCACCACTTGTTTGAACAACCAAACCAAAATAATTACAAATGCATGTTACACTACAACAATTGCATATTAACAAAGGCTTGGGGCCAATTAATCATTACACCATCAATATCTAATTTGCATAAAACTATTCTCTTTAAAGACTCCATGTTTGGGGTGACAGGGTTACCTCATTGATTATGTAAATTCCCCATCAAGCTTTTCAGAAGCAGTCAGAAGAAATAAAAAGGCTTGTCTGTTTCTAGCCAGGTCAACATCCTACAGCTATGAGGCAAGACAAAATTGAGGGGGACAAAAAAAAAAAAAAAAGAAAGTAGGAAGGAAAGTACAAGAAAAGCAACAATGTAGACTTAAGCTTGAAAAGGCTGGGCTGCAGCTCAGGCTCAGGAATATAAAGCTGCAAAAAATCAAACCAGAGTATGCCAATTAACAAGGCATACTTGGTGGACTGACTTCTTTACAGGGATATCATGTCACAAACCCCAATAAAAAGCACTGCTATAATTTTCCATTTTACCTAGAGCTTCCTTAAAGGTACATCCTAAAAGGGGATATGTGCTTCTCAAGATCAACCTAAGTCCTACGGATGAACCCACCAAAAAATGATGCATTCCCCTTGTGATTTGAGATATTAATTTTCCTGAAGGTTTTCTCTGGAAGAACTCTGGCTTCTTAAATTAGCACTTTTCTCCTTGAATCTTATGAAGAATTCTCACACTGACTGTGGGCGACAATTATAATTTTAATATTTTTCCACTTGCACAACTGGACTGTGAATTAAACAGGCCAGGAGCTCTAACCACTTCTGCCTGGCTCTGCAGCAAGAGCCAAGGGGTCTGTTGTCCAGTCACTTACAACTCAGACACCCCCCACACACAGCCATGGCACAGCTCAGCGTCCCCTGTCAGCTGCTGGGACAAAGCTGGAGGACTGACGCTTCTCTGCATCCCTCCTGAATAAAATGAAGGTATTTCTTGACTCCAAGTTGGGGTTGATGCAAGGCAAGTACAACTTGCCTTTTTCCACAGGTCTGTGCCAAGTGAGGAGTACCCTATATTATTCTTTTCCTTGATTGACTGGGAACTAAGAGTCATGATATAAACAGGCCTCCAAAAGGATAATTAAGTCCCTTCCTAAGGTAAAAGAAAGGCAGAGCAGGTGGATTTCTCTTTCCCCAGAGTTAGAGAACGAGCTTTTAACATTAAAACAAAAAAAGCCCTCCCATCTGAAAGCAAGGGTTCACTGTGGTTGCCATGTGCTGGGCAGCAAGATATAAGCCAGCCAGGGCAAGTTTCACACCATCCAAAGTACACACACCAACAGAAGAGACCAAATATTTGGAAATTCAAACTAGCGAGAGTCCCAGCAATGAGGCCACCAAGCAGGGAAAGCAGAAGACTTCTCATAGCAAAGTACTGCAAAAAAGCATCAGCGTAGCATATATTATACCTGCAACATACTTCATGTTCTATTCTCCATGGAGGGCTTCTCAACACCAAAATGGGGGGCAAGGTGAAGAGAAGGGAGTTTAAAGTGCAAGCTGCACTCTCTGCTCCAAAAAGCACACTCTGCTGATTCAAAAAAAACATTTTCAAAAATGCCTGTGGGTAAATTTGAGCTGCCCACAGCTCCCCAGGGGCAGTCGAACTTGCTGTCGAGCCATTTATGTGGATTTCAGTCAAATTCTAATTTTAGTGTTCATTAAACATGGGTAATTCCCAAGCCAATCCCTGCATCACCTAGTATACATAATACTTCTACAATATAGGTCATCCTAGCTTAGAAAACATATACAGACATCAAAGTGCAGCCGTTTCATTATAAGTATTAACTTTATAAATAATTATGAACTTCTTAATTCTTTACAAGATGCTGTATAATCACAAATGTTTAAAAAAGAATTACAATAGGAAGAGGGGTGGGTGGTTATGGCATGTAGGTATATATTTATGCATATAGCTACACACACATATTATTAGAGAAGGAAGAGAGGTCTCAACAGGCGTGTGCCTGTCTACTTGAGGCAGAAGGAAGGATGTTTTCCTGAGATGTAAGCTGGTGAGAACAAAGTCTGCTCCTTGCTACCACCAAAAAAAGCCTCAAACCTGCTGTCCTACCAGTGTTCTCAGCCTCTCCCTGTTCTCTTACACAGCTCTTCTGTGCAGGCAGGTCCCTAACCAGTCAAGATGTGGGCTTCAGGTTCCTTTGAGACACTAGATACACTTTGAGAACTAGAATGTGGTAGAGCAAGGTGTGGGCATCCTGCATCAAAGTTCAGTGCTTGGGGAAGCTCTCCACAGAGCTGTATGGAGTCCAACCTCATTCTTCCTTCCCTTCTGCCTGTACCATCTCCCCTCCCTACGCCACTGAGGATGTGGGGCAGATGTTCCATTCTGTGTCTGCCATTTCTTCCCATATTTTTACTTACATTTTGGGTGCTGCAACTGAGGCTTAGAGAGACTTGTGCTTTCAGAAGCTCCCTGGAACTTGATTGACTGGGCTGAGCCTTATTACTGGAGGGGGGATCATTCCACATCTCTGCAGAAATTAAAGTGAAAAGAGGTAATTCAGCACTGTGCTAGATTATGCCAGAACTCATAAGTAATTAAAACTGGACAATTATGTCAGACCAGACAAGTCTAACATGCAAAGCAAGAAAGAGGTTGCAATGCTGGAAGTAGGGACCGTACTGAAATGAACTGTACAAGAGGATACACTTCCCAAAGGACACGGATTTATCATTTGGGATTAAACACTGTTAGTTATCAGGTGCACGGATATCTCTGGTGAACTTCAAAGAACAACAAAGATGGTATCCTGAAGCAGGCCAGGGACTGAGCTGGGAACAAACAGATCTCAGACCAATAACAAAACTCAGTCCATGTTTTGACAGCTTGAAAGGTGGCCTGAAGAGCCAAACACCAGCACAGCGCTGGCCTGAGCACCTGCATGGCTCAGCTGCCCCTGCTCTCTGCAGCTGGTCCTGCTGTGTCTCACCAGACGACTCCTGGCTGCTGAAGTCCAGCCTGACCGAGCACACAGGTCAGCACACATATGGCCCAGTTGACTTCTTCAGATGGCCCCAAAGAAGGCTCCTCCAAAATAACCCTCCATAAGAATCATTTATTGTTTCCTTTGGGCAACATCTGTTACCAATCTCATAGCAGCATTTTAAATATTCGCCCTTGCACAGCATCAGTGGGAGAAAGAGGATTAAAAATAGTTTGACTGCTTGCATTTTAACAGCTCCATAGCTAATGCTGTTTATGGGCTGTTGGGTTTCTTTTTATTAATTTGTATTGATTTTAAGTACTCAGAAAAGCAAAGCCTGAGAGAATGAGCTGGAGCCAGGCGAAGCACGGACCAGCAGTAGGCACGCATCCCCTCCTAGCCCTGCCAGGGGAACTCACTGCAGCGAGCAGCACACCTGCAACTCTGCTCCCCAGTGGGAGCCTGCTCCTCAAGCCCAAGCCTAGGTTACTCTTCCACAGGGTGAGCCAGCAGCACCCTAGAGATCAAGCTGGGATTACACTCCTAGTCTTGGTCTAAATTAGGAGTGCTTTTCATTCTGCTTGCAAGAAACACACAGGGTCCATTAGAGAATGAAAACCAACAACTATTGTGGGAATATGGCAGAAAATTATATTTTAAAAAAACAAAGAGTAAATTCCTGAGCAAGAAGCTGCTCCTTCCATTCACAAAATTTCAGCACTGAGCAGGAATTAAGCTAGTAGCAATTTGCACAGAAACTCTGGAGTTGCACAGTTCATGGCCAACTGCTTTCCATCTCCTAGAAATAAACCCCAATCTTCCTTCCATCCCCTCCCTCTGATGCTTTTGCTGAGCTGGTCACCTACACAATTATACAGCCTTGCCATTCCTAGGCAATTCTAGGTAAATGAGGCCAATCACTGCTGCTCGGTACAGCTGACTCTTATCCCTTCTCCAGCCTTACTTAGGAAACTGCAGTGGGATTGATTATTTGGGATGGGATTTCAACCCCTCACACTCCTTGCTAGGTCATATGCTGTGGTTTATTTATATCTATCTCAGTCACCCTAAGGACAAGTGGAAATTTGTCAGTCACCATCCTAGGGCATTCGGGCAGAGTAAGAGTTGAGCCCAATGTAAAGGACATCCTTAGGTTTCTTTCGGTCCTGGCCCTTCACTGGCCCTGGATCTGCTTTTGTGCAGTTACTGGCTACACCAACCTTGACACAATAGCACAAAGAATGTAAACAGGAAGTTGTGATTGATACTGAGAGCATTGCTAAATAGCTCAAAAGGGCACGATTAGGAAAGGAGGAGCCAGTGGGTAAGATGGAAGGAGAAGGAAAAGCAGTTAGTTATCAATGCTATCCATGTATAAATAATAAACTGCAGCGGAAAGAGGGAGAGCTTGAAAGCCACAGATAAAAATTAGAAACTAAGAATTGTAGAAAACTGCTAAGAAGGCCAAAAGGATATAAGGGCCAGCAGAATTAACAGCAATAAGAAGAATTTTTAGCATGTAAAAGACCTATATGGAATCCTAAGAATGAAGTGGACAGATGCCAAGAAAGGCAGATATGTTCACTAACAGTAACAAGCTTTGTTCAAGGCTGCAAGAAGCAAAAACACTGGCAAGTTGTCAAAATTTTACAAAACATCACTTGCAAAGTGGGAAAAAAAGTGTAGGTTGGGCAAAAGAGTATCTTCCTGATCCAGCAGTGTGATTACATACAGTTTATTCTGTCTCTTGGTTTTCTAGTTCGTAAAGCAAGGAAAATAAACAAACATCCTTATCTGGCAAGTTTCTAAAGTTATGGAATCATCTGAGATGCTCTAGCCTGGTGCTTTGAGACTGTTAGTGCACGATGCCATACGTTATTCTAAACTCAGGGAAGAAAGATTTACCCAACATGTACGAGCACAACGTACATTTCACAGCATTTTCAAGGACAAAAAAAAAAGAGTAGGGGGTGGAAATAATCCACTGAGGCCATTTAGACTTTCCAGAAAAATCAAGAGAGAGTATGCCTCACAGCTCCTGACTGTCAGTGGGAGCTGGGAACCTGCATCCCTTTGAAAAGCTCAGCTTAAATATTTCTTGGTTTTGACCCAATAAATTCTACAAAGAAACGAATAAATACCTCCCTTCAGTTCCTATCATCTCTGCTTCCCTCCCTTGCTAGCAGCCCAATAGTGAATTCATTAAATTTCATTAGAATATACATCTGGTTCCTGCTTTTACAAGGCTATGAAATCTGTGGGTCTTTGCAGAGCAAACTCGGCAGTTCCCTGTTTAACACGGCCTGTCTGGCACATGGAAGCTAGATGGGAGCTTAAGATCCCCCTTGCTCAGCTAACAGCCAGTGGGTTCCTGTGATACAAGCACTAGAGACTGTGGAAGATTAAGGATGGCGTAATGATGAGGAAGCTTGGTGCTCCGGTGTGTAGAGCACTAGAAAACTACAACTCCCCTAAGACAGCCTGGCAGTCAGGGCTGAAGCATATTACATGTCAGTGGCACCCAGAACATAATCTGGTTCTAAAAACCACAAACTCAAGAAGTCCAAGTGGAAACGTAATACTTCACTTGCTCTCCCCAATGGAGGATGAATATTTTTGTGACAATAACAAAATTTCCTCTCAGAAAATTCCATAAATCATGTTTTCTATTAAAAAAAAATTAGAAAAAAAAATCCCTTATAGAAAGTTCCAAGCCTCATGGGATGCTGCATGCACTTGCCTAGTCTATATTCACCCTCAAACATACATAACTGAAGTGCATTGCATTAACACTGACTCACATTCCTCTTGGCAGTTCCAAGATACATCATTTTGATTTGGGAGAGATTCTGCTAGGGAAGATTCACAGGGACTTGATGTTTCATCTCCAGGCTGCAAGAAAGCAATGTACTTCTCCCCTTCTTGCTCTGAAACAACTCAGGCTCACGTCAGCTGTGAAAGATGTCGGTTTAAATCCCACCCCTTCCAGAGACACAGTAAAAACTCTTCTTACAAGCGATTGCTAATTGCTGGACACTCTAGGGCTGTGGTCTGTCAGGATCTCCTTTTTATGCTGATGAAACAACTCTACATAGTTGAAACAGCATGTGTACAGTGCATAAAACTGCACTGCACTTTCATAAGGTACATGTACAGGTCCCACTTTAAAGGGAGCGTGAAACGCAGGACCACTGGAATCAGATTCTCCTTTGTTCCTCTACTGCCAAGTCAAGATACTTAGAAAATTATTATTACTCTGGAAATGCAAAGATTGCTATCACCTTTTTTTAAAATAGGCATTTATTTCAAACTAAGCACTTATTTTAAAATAAGCACCTTATTTGCTGAGGCTAAAAAAGCCTCAGCTCACCACAGCACCAGCATACACACACACTGCACCGACTCCCACTGACTCCTCCTTGGAGTTAGGAAAAGGTCGTGCCTTTGCTATCCTGATTCCAAAGTTTCTGTACCTTGACAGCAGCTATTTTCCACCTCCTGTGACCTTGAGAAGTGCTGCTCCCTCCGGGCATGCCAATAGTTGTAAAACAGGGAGTGCAGTAGGAAATGGATATGGATAGAGTGAAAGTGATTCTGTTGTCCTTTCATACACCCTCCGTGAGATGTTGAATGTGTTTGAATGTGATCCATCAAGACATTGATTCCTTGGGGAAGCAGAGATGTGTAAGGAAACTTCAAGTGCTTTCTAACCAGATCTGCCTACAGGAGAATGTCCTGAGCAGTACAGTAAGAAGATACATATATTATCGATGGTCCCATGTCATGGGACAAGTCACCGCAGAGGTGAGGGGAAATCAGATGTGTTCTGGTGCTCTGGAGGTTACACATTCACTCAAAACAATTTCTCCTTGAAAAGTAACGGGCAAACTGCTCTCTGTTGTGGTCTCTTTAGCTACCCTGGGTTAAACTCAGCTGCAGGAGAAAAGGGAATGTGAGACAGAAGGGTATGCTTTCATGTTACATTTTACAGGAAACACGGCAGAGATGGCATTCTGTTCTAAAGCCGCCAAACTCCATAATTAAAAGAGAAAAAAAAAAGTGTACAATTAGCTATAAGAATTTTCTGCTTATGTTTAAGACCCAAAGAATTAAACCAAAATCCTTAAAAGCCACTGCTAAACGAAGGAAACACACAAGCTGGCCCTAGCCGTGAAGTCTGTCACCAACGCAGGCTTTATCCAGCTTAAGCCACTTCATTCTTTGATCAGAAAAGAGTGGCTCGAGTGGGTTTATTTTAGAAGGCTGGCAAGTGTCTCAGCTAGGACAGCTGCGTGCTCAGAGCTCCTCTCAGGAGTAATCCTGCTTTCCCTTCCCCCTCTTTCCAAACCCCAGGGCCTGATCTCACAGCGGGTCCTGCCAAGTACCAGGAGTGACTTTCCGGTCGGCCGGGCTAAGCACAGCAGCAGACTTCACACACTTCTGGCTGGCTCAGAAGTTCACCAAGACAAGCAGCCTACAGGAAAATGAGAGTGAGCTCCAATTTCTCTTGTTTACTCCAATCCTCACCTCCTAAGGCCCCACCATGAGACACCTACTTCAGGGTACGTGCCCTGTGAAACCAGGATGACACTGGAGAAAGCACCTTCCCCAAAGGAACTGCTGCAGCTACACAGTGTTCACCACCTGCCTTGTTCTCACTCCCAAACTGTGCTTACCCAGCCCATCCTCAGACCAGCTCCACGTGGCTCCCTGAGCTCAGAGCTGGTGACAGTTACTGCTGCCACACTGCCAACACAACACCAAGAAGAAAAGGTCTCAGAGTAAGTTTCTCACTTGACGCCAGGTCAGGTTTAGGGCTCGGCGATCCACCCCAGCAGCACACAACATCTCAGAACGCAGCCTTAACTGGATTAGCCAGAGCACTGAGTGAGGTGCGGAATCAGGCTTAAATGTCAGTAATTGCATTATGAGACCGAGGACTGAAGCCTGCTAAAGCCTGCTTCCCCTCTTACTCACAGTGATCTGCTCTGTTGACAGGGGGGAATGAGAGGAGCTCTAGCATTTAACCCACAGAAACCAACAGCAAGCTCCTTCTGCTCTTAACGATGACAGATGAGGACATCCCTGCCTCAGAAGAGGTGCTTTGCAGGATCACACCTGTGCTTAGCTTTTGTTTTCTAAGGAGGGATTTATTGAATGTGAAGCTAAGCATCCTACATAGATGCTTTGAGGGTTTATTTTCACAAGCCTGACTTTTTGCAGTGGTTGTTAACGATGGTGATACAGGTCTTCAGTGATGGCATTTTGGACTTAATTCTGATCTAAATTTGATTGGCTATTTTATCAGTTAGGTTTCTAAAGAATCTGGACACCAATGGAGCTCCTAACCATGAAAAATGTGACACTGCTCTTTGATTACCAGCTGGGATCTCAAAGGTCTTTTGGCCTACAAAGCGACAGTTTTTCAAAATACACAGCAAGTAATATTTCATTTCAGCTGGCAGGGCTCCATAAAATGGTTTGGACCTTACAGCACACTTAAACCCTTTGATAAACAGACTGTATAGATTGAGCAGATGGTGGTTCAGGAGTTCAAAATGCTCAGGTTTCTAACTGAACATACAATAACTTGCAGGCAGAAGCAGAATAACATCTGAACAGGTTGGAACTACATCTGGGATGGTCTGTTCTACTTGTTAGGTGCTGGGGAGAACTGGTCTGAAACAGGAACATATGATTGGTTGGGATAATCCATTTCTATGGGAGAAAGCATTCAGTCCTCTATGGTCACAGAGGACCACAACACCATGCAGCCCTTTCTACAGTCCAGTCTAGTTCCATCCTCACGGCAGCAGGCTGATGTGCCCTCATCACTTCATTTGGAAGGCTACATGTAAATCTGATAGCTCTAAGGAACATATATTGACATTTAATCTACCTTTTAAGAGCATTTACAATGAAACTGAACCTTTAACCTTCCTCTTTACCTTTCAAAGGGAGATGTCTACAGGAAGACAGGTCATAGTCATGTGTAAGAAGCCACGAGCAGACTGGCTTTTAAAGAAACCAGATTCTGCAGGCTCCAGTGCTGGGTGTGCACGGTGCGGGTTGTGACTCCCCACGAAGCCTCCATCTCTGTAACTTCCAAGAGTACAAACTTCAAGGACGTTTCACACTGGTGAGAGGTCTGCAAGACTCACCTCAAGTACACTCCTGTGTTTTCCCTTCCCAGGGTATAAATGACCCCTTGGGCAATATGACTGGCTGGGCAAAAAGGGAGGTGCTGAGCTACCCATTACTGCACGTGAGTTATATTTTCCTCCTGGGATTCTGGTGCCCCATACCATGATCCTCCTGAAGGAAATTGCCACGTGTAGCTCCAGGAGCTGCCAATTTCCAACTAGAGGAGCTGAAAACCTTCCACAAGGCTGGACAATTTGATCCTATAATCCCTCACTCTCTTGAGTTGTCTGTTAAGTCGATGGATCTGCTAACCTGGGTGCATATTAGTTCCAGGAAGAAAGAATACCATGCTGAATGTGACTTCATGACAGTGGCTGCAAAGGGGAAGGAAAACAATGACCTCCTCATATGCCAAATATTAACCCTTCCATTTACAGGAATGCTTTTCTTCCTCCCAAAGCTGGAGTTTGACTAGCAGTTGCACCAGTTAGAGCGCCCAACAGAAATGCTGGAGTTCTGGCACCACATCACCATAATATAAAAAATATTAACTCAGGCTTAGTAACTGTACAATTTCCTGGTGTTCTTTTAACAACGAGGAGGATGAAAATGATCTATGTCAAACATGCACAGCTAATGAGTCCCATGACCTGATCTGGAAAAGAGTCATCAGGATGCTGAAAAAAGCCAGACCTGAGGCACTGGGCAGAGATCTGCTCTTTAGAGTTGAATTTAAAGGCAGCCAGTATGGTGTCCCCAAATAAATGCTGAACCATTCGTTACTTCTGAAAATAAGCAGCTTTCTGTGATATTCTGGCATCTCTCACACATCTGATAGTCTCAATTAATTAAGTCCTCACTGAAGCCTAGAACATCAGCATCTAATGGATGATGTGTAAGTACCAGGATAAGGTCCTGTCTCTGATAGAGCTCAGGCCATCACCTGAAGCAGGAATATTGGAGTGGGCCTTTGATAAATAAATAAAAAGAGGTCTTGTTTCTGGTAGTCCTTCTTTCTCTCTTTAAATTAGTTAATAAGAAAGTCAGCCTTTTTGTTTTCTCTACAAAAAAAAAAAAAAGCAGGGAAAACGAATGTTTCCAGAAATTAAATGGCAAGTTGTGTTATTTTTAGGGGGTTAGATGACAGGAGGCATCACATTTGAAAGTACTCACTTGATCAAAGAGCCCTAAAAGGATTCAGCAGCACTGAGAACTATATATCAAATAGGATTATGACAGAATTAAGGGACTGAGCCATTTATAACTTAGGGCAGTCTCCCTCTTTGAAGCCTGCCTTGGTAATTGATCCATTTTGCTATAAACCAGAACCATAGCATTGCATTAAAAATCTGTATCTATTCCAAAACTATTAGCTTTGTACAAGATAATCAGGGGAAAAGGTAACATTTGTATGTGACGCTAGAATTTTCACTTGAAAAAGAAAATAGTCATGACATATAAATAGAGAGAACATTTTTCTATCACTATTACTGTGTCCAACAAATTCTCTTCTGCAGCATGTCAAAGCACCAGTTGTGCAATATAGAAACATAAATCACACAATAGAAGTGGAAACTATTGTTTTGTGATACACAAATTGAAAAAGACATGAATGCATCAGCAGCATTTATTTTACTTCTTGGGACATCCAAACTGCTGAGAAGAAACCTGAAGACATACACATTATGAGTCCAGCTGCTCTTACTCATGCAAGTTGTCCTTGTTTGTGGGAATACTCTCCTCAGGAGAAATCCCGTCCCTCTTCAAGTCAAGAGCAAAACTCCCAACACCACCAAAAGCACCTACAGATCTCAATGGACTGCATGAAGTAGCAGCTCCTGTTTGCCACTAAGATATCGCTATACTTGTTAATTTATTAGATGCATTAGCCTAACTGGAGAGAAGGAATAATTCCAAGCTTCAGACTCCAAACCCATCACAGTTATTAAAGCACTTTGTTCAGTCAAGTCAGGGCTTTAGTGAACTTAGCAGCTGAAAGTACTGCCATGTGTCTGTCTCCTCCTACACAGGCAGGTCCTACCTTTTCAGAGGATGTAGATATAAATAGGACCAGTGTTATCATGACTGAAATTCAGATAATATTTTCACTACCTAATATAGCTGCTAGAAAAAAGTTAATAGTCTAATGTGTTCAGGCACTTTGGTTTATCCTCTGGTGGCACTGCCCTCCCCTCATCGACTGTAACAGGAACCTCATAAACCAAAGTTCAGACTTAGCTACAAATACCCACTCCTGTCCCTCTGCACGTGGCTTCATCTTAGGAAGTCACCACGGCAATTACATCCGTGACACTGTCCAGACACACGTCTACGTGCATGTGCATAGGAACATGTAAGGCAGAGAGCTGCACAGATCTTTTACTGAATTAGACATTAACTGGAATTCATATTCACTTCATTTTTCAGATTTGTTAATGAATACCCTCAGTATGATTTAACCCATTATATAGCTCCTTTATCTACAGCGAGGAGAGGCTGTGCTGGAGCAGTATATTCTCTCCTGCTATTAATAGAAGGTGCACCTGGCAAATTCTTCGCTGCTTCTATACATCTATTTTACGTATGCACAGACATATGGACACACAGAGAGATGGAAGAACCTTTACTATAAATGTTCTTGTGAGGTGGTAAATGTGTATATAGACTAATTCATAGATTAATGACAACTGCAGGTTACTTGCAGCTTTAGATCCCACCTTCCTGTATTACACTCTAGTAAAGCGTTTTCAGAATCAAGCTGCTCACCCACCACCAGAGATCGTAAGAGTTTTATCTGCTGATGCAAAGAGGTGCAGAAGCAAGATGTTAGATGACAGCTAAGAATCTACCCAGCGTGTGTATCCAGACTGAGAAGGTAAAAACTTGTCTCATTCTCGGGGTCCTTTTCTACCATAAATGCTCCTCTCTTGCTTTTGAGGTGAGGAAAGACATACACACTTCAAACGTATTTAAATATGAGGTATACTGTGGTTCCTTTTGTGGATTAAATATTCCCATTTTGAAAAATAAAAAGGAAATTTTGAATCTAAATAATCCTTCTTCACATTTCTAATGTTGGGAAAAAATGGAGGCTTTTGCTCAAAAAACCCATAAAAACAATAAACCTTCTTAATCTGTATCTACTCGTTAGCCACTTGGGTTCCCAGCCAAAAATCATCCTCAAAGTCAGCAAAACCCATTCAACTTCACAGACTTACACTGCAAATGAATTTCTCACTCCTGCCTACTCGGGGGGTAAACAGACACCACCTGACCTTCTATTGATTTCTTTGATTAATTTCCCATTTAAGCCCCATTCTGAGGGGTTTAAATAGGACAGATGAGATTCATGGCATCCGGACAGGCCCTTTACACAGGGTTGGATTTCTCCCTTACCACACTACCATGCAAACTTATGAAAACAATCTGTCCTTAACCATTCACTTCAGTCCCAATTACCACAGACTCCATCACGGCCGCTGAGTTACTCCAGCAGATCCAATCTCCATCAGAATCAGCCTAAACTTTGTGTTACATCTTGTCAATGTTACTCCCATTTAAAAATATTTACATAAGCTTGGATTTCAGCAGTATTTACAGTTACAAAATAGCAATTTCTGTCAGGACAGTTCATCCCCAACCATGAAATGCTGTTCAAAATGTCACTGAAATGGTATGGCAAAGGTTGCTGTGCTAATTCTTTGTTCCGCTTGTTTCTTTTGAAAGAAAATGAAACTTGATTTTATTTATTTTGCAAGGCAGTTTTGCAAACAATGCTCACTCTTCAGGGAAAAAAGAAAAGGTTGGTTAAACTTTTTCTAAACTTCACAGAATCACAAGGTTGGAAAAGACCTTTAAGGTCATCAAGTCCAACCATTCCCATCCTATTCTAAACCATATCCCTAAGAACCTGATCTACCCTTTTTTTAAATGCATCCAGGGATGGTGACTTAACACCCTCCCTGGGCAGCCTGTTCCAGGCCCTGACAACTCTTTCAGTAAAAATTTTTTTCCTAACATCTAATCTGAACCCTGGTGCAGCTTTGTGCCACTTCCCCTTGTCCTATTTATTCTTACCTCAAAGCTTTACATAGCAGAACCAACTCCCACCATGCAAGCACAGGTCTGCTAACACAAAACACAAAGAACTGTGTGGAACTGAGCTTAGCAACTCCTTCCCATGTATGACCAGCATCTTCAGCCAGGGATGTGGGGACACCCCATGAGGACATGGCAGCAGACCTCCCTCCTGCTCCACTTCTCCAGAGCAAGAAGGGATTGAGGGGGAGATCTTACCTTCAGAAAACAACAAATGAGAAGTCTGCCTTTGGCTTCGGTGAACTTAGCACTAAGTCTCTTGAGTGGGATCAGCCCACGTTTCATGGGCCAGCATCGTTTTGTGCTCTGGTGTTCAACGGGAGCAGTGTGAAACTCTGAGCACTGCAGAGGCCTGACTCAGTGGCAGAGCTGATGCGAATTTGCAAGGAAATGTTGTTCTTACACTACACACAATTACACTATCACCCAGAGACTCCAATTAACAGGATAGTCTCATTGTACAGCTCCAGCTTCAAAGGGAGCTTGATTTAAATAGACAAGGCAGGTAACTGAAGCCTTAGGATATACACTGTACAACTGAGAAATGAGGCAAAAGTAATTAAGTGACTTGACCAGGATCATACAGGAAATCTTTGGCTGAGCCAGACCCTGATTCCCATTATGTTTAGCCCTCGCCTGCAGCCATAATTACAGCAGCATTCTTCTGCTCTGACCTCAGCCTCGCTGCAAGTGCACGCACACACGTCAAAGGCAGGGCTCCAGCCCCTTCACCCTGCAAACCCTGCTCCACAGTGCTAGCCAGGCACGAGGGAGTCTGGAGAGTGGGGGAAAACAACTTTCGAGTTCGAGTTCGCTTCCGCACCCGTCGTTGTGCCTCTGCACCCTGGTGCAGGCACACACACAGCACAAACACCCCCCCCACAGCTAACGAACACGGCTCTGGGGCCTGTACCCAGCCTGGCCAGGGTCTCAGCAGCCATAAACTACCCCGACAGTTTTAGTGTGTTAAAAACACTGTGGTTTATACGCTATAGACCCATGAAGACAAGACTTTTTTTTGCATTTCTTTAGTGATTGCATTTTCACAGGAAGTCTACCAAAAATTATTAGCAGTGGTTTGGATAAACGAAGCCTTAAAAACATTAAGTGATGCTGCGAGCTGCCAACTTCGTAGAAGATCAGGACCTGCTGTAATTTCAAGAGAAGAGGGAATAAAACGGAGCATTTCAGTAAGTTTTCTTTTTTCCTTTAAAAAATTATGTTAGAATATACCTGACGTATTTCTTGCCCCAGTTTGATGCTGTCTGTAAGGATGCCAAATAAACTTAACTGAAGGATATAAATACTTTTCTCTCTTCTCTAAGTGCTACCAGAGGAAAAGCTCTTCAATACAGCTTATTGTTAAAATTAATAGGAAACAGTCCACTCTAAAATCTGGGAGCGCCAGACCATCAGCCACTAGAAACTGCCATAGTTCCACTAGCAGTTACTGCAGCTGAGCTCATAGCCAAAACCTCTGAAAAACACAACAAAACTAGACCTGCCAACAGAAGGTCAGCCATCACATGGAGGACTTGCCTATACAAACAGCACAGGCACCATATGACTCAGTTCCTGTGAGGTCTTTCCTTATCTCAGTGATTTTTGTAACAACAAATAGGGTACAAGTCCCTCATCAGTAGAGATCCACCAACAGGTAAGCGGTTTTAGCTCATGATCTCCAATTAGCCCAGTATGAATTACTTGACAAATTATTTTCACAAAGTTGACTGAAGCAGAAGTTTGTTGCTTTGTTTGGGCATCTCTACATCTTACTTGAGATGGTATTTCCTCTCTTGGTGAGCATTCACCTGAAAATGAAGTCCTGCTAACTGGCAGGATGTGGCACAGTTTTAGGGCTCAGGCAGTCAGGAAAAGAGAAGCTTTGTAACGTGCCAGCCAAGTGCAAGAAGCAGTACTGGGTTAACCATGATAATCTAACACCATAATATATCTTTTCCCCACATCTCCGCTGACAGAAAACTGTTTAAAACTGCCAGTGACGGTATCTCCTCCAGGCTGGAGCTGAAAACACACTAATTTGAGTTGGTGAGAAGTAGGGACACACAGAGAAGGTTTTTGCCCCAGCTTTCCCCATTGAGCTCCAGTTTCTGTATATCCCTGTATCTCCCAACGTGGAGAAGAGAAGGCTGCGGGGGGACCTCATTGCAGCCTTCCAGTACCTGAAGGGAACATACAAACAGGAGGGCAATCAACTTAAAGGGGTAGACAGTGGTAGGACAAGGGGGAATAGATTAAAACTGAAGGAAGCAAGGTTTAGATCAGATATTAGGGGGAAGTTTTTTACAGAGAGGGTGATGAGGAGCTGGAACAGGCTGCCCAGAGAGGTGATGGATGCCCCATCCCTGGAGGTGTTCAAGGTCAGGTTGGATGGGGCCCTGGGCAACCTTGTGTAGATCCAGGCCTAGAGGTTGGTGTCCTTGCTGCCTGTGGCAGAGGAGTTGGAGCTCTATGATCCTTGGGGTCCCTTCCAACCCAGACCATTCTATGATTCCACATGGAAACTGCAGCACCTCCGGAGGCTACTGAGCACTTCACCCACAACTGCGTAAGGCAGGATCCCAGTTCTTGAAATACCACGTACCCACTACCACACATTCAGCTTCCCCCAGACCTATGTTACCTGTAACCATAAGAAAAAATATACAAATCAAAAACAAACTTATCAAGGATTTACACTGAGAAGGCAAGCCACCCAGGAGATGCAGTGCATCTTTTTAAGTCATTCAGAATGAAAGGCAGAGACTGCAGATTAATTACCCAACTTGCTCTTCCACTGCTGCTTAGTGAGATTACCACCGTGACTCTTGCAGAAAGGGGACACTGCAGTATAATTGTCTTAGAAGCTCTCTGTAGCTTAGTGAGATTTAGCCTGTTAGGGTGAGAAACAGGCATCAAAGGGGAGCAGAGAGGGCACCAGCAGAGTTCAGGTAGCGTGGGATGCCTCGCCACCTTTGCTGAGGTGCTGTCAGCGTGCAGCGGGGCTAAGACAGAGAGATCCTACTGTGATATTAACTTTGCATGTTGAAGGCAAAGCCAGCCTGACTGATTACGTTGCTGATTTAACCTCAGCGTTCAGGCTTAGCACATTTCAGGGCTGTCCTTTACTTAAGCTTCTGAAAGCAGGAACTGCATAAAAATGTTCCCATTTTCTTAGCAGGCAATTTTTCTAAGATTTATAGGGACATTACAGTTTGTTTATCGATTGGTTCCTAAAGGAACGGAAATTAACACATCGCTTCCCCCACACCTATGCCCAGTGCCAGGTTAATACTTTGTCACACCATCAGGTGAGCTGGAAGCATAAATTCCTTCAGAACTGAAAACAAGCAATATTGCCTCTCAACTTTCCAGATTAGCATTATTTGCAAAGGGAAAACAATGGATTTATTTTTTGAGAGGGGTACTTTCTGATTCTCCTGCATGTCAGAGAAGAGACCATCATTTTCTCCCACTTCACTGCTGCATTCCTGGGTTTTCCTCAAGAAAAAAGCATGTCTTTTTAATTTTGTTTTAGTAGACCCCTGCCATTATGAGTGTTTCATAATTACCATGAACTCCTGAAATCAGTTGTTTCCACAATTAGAGACTGATTACACAGAGCACTACACAGTGCTGGCTACAGTTCATTAACTCCTGGTATCAGGCAGTGTGAGGGGACTCAGGCTTAATTCAATCAGCGCTGTCCACAGAACCACACAAGCAGTTTGCTGGGGGTTGTGTGCACACAGGAATATTCCTGAACTTTAAGAAAGCTCCCAATCCTGACCTGAATTAAATTTCCCTGGCTTTACAGGTGGCCTAACCAAACCCTCAGATCTGGATGGCATGAAACACCTCAAATGAATCCTCCAAAACTGGAGACAGATTCTGCACCTTTGGCAGATTTGAGGGTTTCCCTGAAGACCATCCATGCTACCTGACTGACATGTGCCTGTACACGGACACCTGGGAGTGAGGGGTCAAACATTTCTCTAAGAGGAATTACTTCACAGCTTTTCTTTTTACAAGGAGCATGGATTACAAATATACAACAATTAATACAGGTAGGGCAGCTGAGAAAAGTACACCAGCTGTACACCTCCTTTAGTCTGTGATCCAGGTTCATCCCATAACAGCATAACAGTTGATGACATATAACCTCTGCTACCAACTTGGGAAGCAGAGGGAATCTCTGTATCCACACAGCCTTTCAGTTATCGACCTGGGTGTTAGTAGGGCCAAAGAGATAGCGACAGCCGCTAGTAAAAAAAGCAATCGAACAACATTCATTGACAGAATTCACCGGTCCCCAGGGACTGGCTGCAATTGGCAGCAGCTTCTCAGTTTCAATGTCCTAATATAGCAGGGTAATCACGGAGCTGATGTATCCGCTGTCCAGTCTCCACTTATCAGCACATTTTTTTTCCTTTTCTTTTTTGCCATGGACGTTGACAGACTAGCATCAGAGAGGAGTTCAGCAGCAGAAATAAAAGAATGAAGAATAATACACACAACAGTCAGGAAGATTTTGGTTTTGAAGAACAGAAATTACTTTAAGCACACCGAAGTCAGAGGAAAAATTCCTATTGACCTCTCAGGGGGTTAAATCAGGGTCTTAAAGATGTTACTAGATGCCCCAGGAAATGCTTCATAACATTTGTGATATGATCTCTTCCCAAAGAGAACTTTAGAGAAAAAAAAAAAAGCTTGCATGTTGTCTAGGTGGAAGTCTTATTCTGGCTGCAAATCAAATGTCAACTTCAAAAGTCCTAAGGAGCCTCTCTCAGGCTGCACTGAGTTACTACAGATGCCTCTTTATCCAGAATAAAATCACAGTAGCAAGCTTGTGATACAACCATCCAGGTCAATGTAGTCTTCCAGGAGCAAGACTTCATGGTGATCAGTCCTTAAGACCTTGACATTGTACACTGTCCAAATGTGAGCCCTTCCAAGGCCCAAGGGAACCTTAGTCCCACTTACAAGTAGTAAGAAACCACCTAAGTACGTCATGTGGATGAAAAGTGCAGTATCAAATGTCTTTCATCCAAGGATCTGGATTATGAACCCACTGACCTGAAAGTCAGTCTGAGCTGTTACTATTCTCTTGACATGAACAGCCCCGTTTCATGTGTCAAACACCACGAAGCTAGAACTCCACAAAATCCTTTTAATCCTAAATGGACTAATAATCTGGGGGGGGGGGGGGGGGGGGGGTGGGGGAGGCAGAGGGGGAAGAACAGCTTCTAAAACCAGTAATTTTCTCTCTACTATGTCTCAAGTGCATGAGAACAATTCTTTTGCAACACACACACGCTCCTTTCCCTCGTACTCTCTTCTCCTCCCTGCCCAACCATTAACGAGAGAAAAAGCAGCAGTGCAGGATTTCCACTTTTCAGTAGAAGATGTTCAAATGAGTGAATCCCAAAACATCAAGTAGAGACAAAAATAGGTAACACTTCAACAGGGCTGTCACGTTGGTCTGTGGGAGTACTTCTTCAGCATGCATGGAAGACAGGTTGTTAGATCGTTCTAAACCAGTGCCATGATGCACACATAATTAAAAGCCCTGTTGTCTCTAAAGTGTCTGTTGAGAAATTAAAGGAGAGGTCACGGACTTCTTAAATTCCTCAAACTCCTTGTGCCCAAAATAACTTCCCAGAAAGTAGCTAATGACATACAGAGGAAGAAAGGCATTAGGTTCCAAAATGGAGTAAAGGGGATTAAATCAGTTTGGGAACATTAGTGGGGAACTCCATGTTTTCAAACACTTGGATTTGTTACGAATTTATCCTGAGACTTTAATTCCCTGTCTTCCTCCCTTCCTTTTCTCTCTTTTTGTTCTTTTTTAAAAGAGCTGTCATTCCAGAAGTAACAGGGACCCAAATCAGAGACAAAAAGTAAATTTCAGATTGAGAAACTGTATCAGAATTTACTTTAGGGAAACTATAGAAACAGAGACTCATTTTCCAGTCTTTTTACTAATTACAACCACTTATACAACCATGATTGCCTGATAAGCCTGACCATGCATTATTATAAAGCTCTCTCCTACCCATCCAAGGCTATAAACAAGGGTTAGCAATTAAAACTCTCACTGAAGTTTCATATTGCTTCCCATGTAAGCAGAGGGTAGACGACCTCATTAAGAATGCACATGACCTCTGGCTGAATGCGCTGCGCGGAGCTGCCGCACGCTGCAGAGGCAGGCGCAGACACGGTTAGGTTTCTGCTCCAGTCCCAATCTTTAAACTTTGGCTACTGTTGCTTTAAATATTTATAGCGGATGCAGGAAGTGTGGCTTGAATGTAATGGAAGGGAAGAGATGGCAAGAAACTCATTCTCTCCAACTTTTGTTTCACTTCAACCCCTGCTCGCTAGAAGTCAGGAATCCTGACACGAGATCTTCGTGCTAACAGTGGGGGCTGTAGGTCCAGCAGGCTCCGGGCCCCTCAGCACCGGGTTAAATGTCAGAAGCAGAGGAAGAAGCTGTCTGCAGTGAATGTGAAGTGTTCCCTTTCCTAGCAAACCAGAAAAAACATTTGCCACCAGAAAAAAAAGCAGAAACTCCTGTAGCATCGTGTTGGAACAACTAATGTGTGCTTCAAGATGTCACAGTGGGTAGCACGGCTGCCAAGCCTGCAGTACTACCTATGGATGAAATCCAGTGGTACCTTGTGGACTGTCTTTGCTTTGAGGTATTTGCTTTGAATCTCATCTTGCTTTTCACAGAGTACATCATCTATCCCCCTCCCGTTCTGGCCATGCCATGCACAACATAAATAAAACACTATTAATTACGTTAATCAATTGTGATGTATCCTGTTCCCATAATTAATCCCATTCATTACAGTGGAATCTTGCATAATTATGAACGTATGTTAGCAAGTTAAGCTGGCTAGTTTAGAGCCAATAACAATATTAGTCAAGAATGATACTTCCTCCTCCTTACAAAGGGAGCATCTCTGTCCCATGAGCTCGAGCTCCTGTTGGCAGATGTTCTCAGAGAGGGAAGCACCAAGTCTGAGCACAGGAAAGGTACCTCTGATAGAGTGTTACACACACAGTCGGACAGCTGAGGTGGGCAGATGTCATTACCCACACTGTCTAGAGTAGAAAACTGAGAAAGTCCCTGATAAGAACACACTGGCGCAAGGGCTGGGAATAAACCCAAATCTTTCTGTTCTAGCAATAGGACAAATTCCTACACCTCAAAAGCTTTTTCTTAAAAAACATACCCTGACTAGGCTTGGCTCCAACAAGGCTGTGTTACATTATAATGACGATGGAGCTGAGGGAACAGTAAATAAGGGAAACTTTACTGGCTTTTAAAAAAGAAGGGGAGATGTCATCACCCTAATTTGTCAGTGGATCGGACAGGCTCAACAACAAGTGAGCATTACTGACACCTCCTCAAGACAAGGACTCAAAATGCCAAGTTTATTTACCCTGACTTTCTGGTTCCAAGAGCGAGGGTGTTTGTCTCTCAGAGTTTCGTCAGACCCACGACACTGAGGGATGTCAGTTCTGAAGGGCCACGACCACAGGGGAAAGGCTCCCTGCCTGTGGGCGTTGGAGCAGGCCTCATGACGGTATCTGCTGCTGAATTCTTCCAGATGTCAAAGATGGAGTTCAGGCGTGATTCCATGGTTTACCCTGGCCTTCTGTTTTATAAGAGGGAAACAGAGGTCCCAGGAAGATCCCCAGTTACAAGATCAACCTGAGCTTTGGCTGAGAACAGAATGAGGGAGGGTACTGGAGGACAAAAAGATTCAGAAATTACCTGTGTGGTAATTTTTTGTGGCTTTGCCCAACTGTTGCTTGGAGAATTAAGAATACGGGCATGTCCATGCACATGCTTTGCTCAGAAGTTGGAAGGTAAGGAGGTTGGAAAGTAGGGAATGATACAGGCACTGTGGAGCAGGGAGATACAACTAAGTGACAGACAGTAAAAAAATGAAAACACAAAACAACAAAAAAACTTTTCCAAACTACTACAAAAATTTGCTTTGCAGTATTTTAAACTTCTGAATTACTAAAAAAAATAGATTTTCCTACTTCATGATTTCTATTCTTTCTTTCCCCCATCTTCATACAAATCTAAGTGATGGTTTCAAAAGGTTTGGGGTTTAGTTTTCCATTTGATTTCTTTCTTAAGCCACAAATAACCTTGGCACAAAACAAGTTTTGGAAAGTTTCAGGATCAAAAGTAAAATTTTATCAGTGTCCCTTTGGACACTGGAACTTAAGGCAGTCACCTTCTACCCTCCCTTGGTCTCAAATGCGAGCTCTCAGGTAGATTCCCATGTGTCTACTCAGAGCTGAGTGCACCCACACATCTGTTTTCACAAAACTCAAATGCATTTAACCTTGACACTCATGTTACCTGTCAAACTTCAGGAAATAGGGCACAAAACAGAAGTTTCTGGGAAGGGATGCAACAAACATACGCACACTAAAAAGGGTGATAAGCAAGCCCTTCAGAAACTACGATAAAAGGCAAATCAGAGAAATTATAAGAGCGTCTATGTGGTAAAAAAATAAAAGAATAATGCTAAATTCTTAAAATTCAAAGTTCCATGTCAGTAACTATTTGACAGGAAAATGTTAGTAAATGGAACTGCTTTTCTAAAATCCCCCAAAATGATACAGAAAAGAATACTCTGGTCTTCTCTGACCTACCAGTGAGCTTCTGCTTTAGTATGAAAAGCCTGTCTCTAAGACCAACTGGAGATCTTGGGTCACCCAGAGCCTGCCCACAAGAGCAGTCAACTCCTTTCAGCCTGGTTCTGGCTACAAGACACAGAAAGCATCCAACGTAGGATGAGCTCATTTTTTTCACCTTTTGGCCATTTTGCTGCATAGATCTTCTTGTATTAAGCATGGAAAAGCTGGGACATCACACAATCGGGTCATGAAGTGTCTGCATCAGAAAAACTATTGAGCCTGCCACCTGAACACAAAGCAGAGCTCCAGGGGTCAGGGTAACATGATTATAAAAGCTGATGATGTATAAGTACAAAGAATGTTCCTGCAAATGCTTAATGGTGTGAGTAACCTAACTTACACACAGAAATCCTTTGAGTAGCATAGGAAGTTGCAGCTGGGTCCCTGCTGAGCGTTTGCAATTCTTGGGCAACATCTTGTATTGTGAATTCTAACTACACTTCAGTGATGCGATACCCGTTGCTGTTCTAGGCCATTTAGCAAAGGAAAATTACATGGTAAATCCAGGCTCTTTGGGACTGTTGCTCTAAGGGGTTTCTTGTGGATTTCAAGGTCAGAACAGACTGTTAGCTCGTACATGGGGTGCAGGGATTAGGCCATGAAATGGAGAAACCATCCAAGGTCCCCAAGCACAAGCAAAATCAATCCTGGTTGTGAGCTTGAGTTTGGCTCTCTAATGGAGACTATGCCTAACAGTCTAAGCCATTTCATAAAATCATATGCTGTGAGATCATTAAGATGGGGTTGCTTCTTCCATTCATGTCTGCTGGAGTTTCACACATAAACAGAGAGCTTCTCAACTCAAAATTCAACACCTGATATCCTGGCTGTGCTCTGGAACTGGCACAAACAAATCATCACCAATTTCAGCACTTTGCATCTACCTTTGCTTCTCTCAGAACGCTTGACCAGTGGTGTGGCCCATTGCCCTGCACTGACAACTGCTACGTGGCATCCTGCTGCTTCATCACATGGTCACCAATACCTCGTGGACTAATGTGCGCTCCCTTAAAAGCGCTGCAACTACTTTTTCCAGTATAGAATCACAGAACCATAGAACGGTCTTGGCTGGAAGGGATCCCAAGGATGCCAGAGTTCCAACCTCCTGCCATAGGCAGGGCTACCAACCTCCGTGCCTGGATTTAGACAAGGTTACCCAGGGCCCTACCCAACCTGGCCCTGAACACCCCCAGGGATGGGGCATCCCACCAATTCTCTGGGCAGCCCATTCCAGCCCCTTACCACTCTCTCTGTAAAGAACTTCCCCCTAATATCTAATCTAAACCTTCCATCCTTTAGCTTCAATCCATTCCTTGTCCTGCCATTGTCTACACCTTTAGAAAGTTGATTCCCCTCCTGTTTCTGTGCTCCGAAGTTAAATTATTCCAGTATCCAGCAAAGCAAGAGATGACACTTCTCCAGGTGCCTTGGTTATTTAGATACCTCAGGTCTGCCAATGTAACAATTTATCTGAATGGCATTCACCAGGACCAAAAAAAAAGGGAACATCTTTAGTAATACTGCTGCATCAGTTATCTGGTGCTTGTAAACCTGCCTTCCCGACCTCTCAACAACAAGGGAAATCAGACATTTTCACAGCAGCGGAAGAACTTATACAATTCTGTTTTATGTAGAACTCCACTTCAAGCCCTAAGGAACTGCTTTCTCATTTTATTGTTGCCCTTTTCTCTTCACCCTGACCTGCCTCTGTATTCCCAAGTTGCTCAGCCTTTATCTCTACGTAAAGAGGGCAAAAGCCTGCTATTCGGCACGCTATTCTGACAGGGAATTCCTGTCACAGGAACGCTCGAGCATCGCTGCGACCTGACAAGGGTACCTCCCTGAAATACTACTACTGAGCACTCACTACATATGAAAATGCATGAATAAATGAATAAAAGTCAATAATCAAATTTTTAACAGACTGGAGCCCACAGGTTACCATCTGTGTCAGAGGTTGAAAGTCTTTCAGGAGTGGGCTGCTCTTACTCAGATAACAAACCCCAACTCAAGTACGAGCAAAACCATGAGGTCAAACACATCACACCCTGCTCCTGGCATGTCAAAACCAAAATACAGCCCCTAGAAATTCAGGACAACCACATACACACGGTTTTGGGTGAACTTTCAAGATTTTAAACGCAAAAGGATCTAGAATAGATCAACTCCTAGGAGGACTTTTTGCATGGGAAGATAGTTTACCTACCTATTTACTCAAACATTCATGCTTCTTGTGTTTTTAATGGAGGCCTGCACTATTAGTGTTGACAGATTTAAAGCTTTTCTTTAAGTTTCATGTATTAAATACTTAGCTGGGCAGGAAAGCAGATTTCTTCACAGGTTACTACTCCGAGGCCAACAAAACAGCACTGATGATGAATGATGGCAAATCAGTCTGGTTCAGATTTTCTCCTCCATTTCAGCAAGGTGTGGGGTGCTGCTCCTTCCTGACACTGGTTCTCACTGCAGTGCCACATACCTCTTCCAGCATTGTTCTATGTTTGCAATACAGCCCAAACCTAAAATAAAACCAGCACCAACTCTTCTGCTCGCTCCAGCAGGCTCCAGATCATGGAAACTCACACAGACTCCATCTCCTGACTATGGAATCAAGCTGGAATATTAGTAAATCTTCATAAGCCTCACTGGATTCACACCTGCATTCATTTAATTCTGCAGCTTCTGGTCCTGAATCCTGTACAAAGCCCCACGCAGTACCGTCAGCACATAAGCATGTGGGGGAAACATCATGACCCATGTCATAAGTCATTCTTTTTACACAAATAGGATCCTAAATACCAACTGATTGTTAAAAGGGCACTCACCAAGGTTTATTAAGTACATAAAACATAAATCCATTTGGCATGTAATTAATTCAAAATTACATGAGCACTAAATGTGCAATTAACTCTGCGAGGAATGTTTAGGCCTTTAGCTGGCATTTACAAAGGAAGCTCCAAGTTTATTAGCTGGCAATTTATTGCTAAAATACTGGCAATTCATGAGTACGTTGATTGAAATCTAACTTACTATCACTATATTGTTATAGGGCAATTAAGGGTCTAAACAATCCTTTCAAGTAAATTAAGAAACAATGGAAGTTTTATGCATTAATAAGAATGCTGTTAACCCCACAACTAACAGGTCTTTTGTTAAAGCCAACAAGTGGGCTTTTCCCCAGCTGTGGAGAACCCTTTCAAACACACTCAAATGCTTCAGCCACACATTTCTAACCTCCATGGAGATATTAGGGATCTGTTGGTAAAACCCCACCACTAATGCTGGACAATTATTACGTAGGACATCCTACAGGGTTTAGCCCAAAAGCCACATTTTAGGGACTCTCCTACACATGAGAAAAGCTCAGCACAGGTGCTGACACAGAACAGAGCAAAATGAGAAAGGCTGCTACTGATCCCTTTGCTGGGGAAGGTCTCCTCTTGGGCCAACAACTAGCAAATTGTGTTACCAGCTTGCAATAGCATGCTCACACATGTCCTGCTTGGTATGTTCTTCTGATCCTACCACCTTGGTGCTCAGACACACCGTACGTATCAGCACTTAACTACTAGTGCCTACAAAGAGGAGTGTACACAAGTACTATCAGACATCCTGGAGCTTACACAACAGAGGGGTCTTTGGGGCTGTATTTTTTCGTTTAAGAATCGTCACCACCAACACAACTCCAGCACAAAAGGGAAATGCTAGTTTCTAAATCTGCTAGATCTGGTAAAAATTCGGATTCAGACCCAAGCTTCATGGCCTGGAGCTCTTTTTACAATGAACTAAATACTGAATCTGAGAATCCACAAATTTCTTGAAAATGCATACTTAATACAAACTTGGAGGCCAACCCCATGGTCCAAGTCTATTACTCAAGTATATATATTCTCCTGGCAGGACATCCAGTTTATGATTACTCTTTTATCTCTGGAAAGCATAATCCATCCATAGCAATGTCAACAGAGAGCCATCTGCAGCACATATTTTGCTTCCACTTATAACCTCCACCCTGTGATGCTTTTCATACAAACTAATAACCAGCTCCCATGTGCCAGCACTTTATTGCAGTTGGAGCACTGCACCCGTTCTCTGCTGCAGCCACTGCGTACCCCGGGTTCCGTATAGAGAAGCCAATTCAAGTAACACAAACAGATGCCAACAGAGAACACTGCTCCCTTGCACCAGGCCAAGGCAGAGGGATGTTTTGCCATCTAAGATTTCAGTAGCATCGGGCTTCTTGTTCTTCAGTTTGCTTTTCCCCTCAACATGAAATTTCGTGCTATCAGTGAAAATTAATCCCTCTGGTTTTAGCAGTAGAGCTAAAGGTTAGGAGGGAACAGAGAAAAAGGGGAGAGACAAAGTGTTCTGGGATTATCTTTTAGAGTTGAGGGTCAAGATTTTTTAAAGGACTGAGACATTGAGGGAACAAATAAAACCACTACAGCTGATAAGTAAGAGACACCATGTGCCCCTAAGATACGGGCAAGTTCCTTGGCACTGTCCTTTCCCTCACTGAGATCCTCCCAGCCCAAACAAGCAACATCCCACCCTCCCTGCAGTGAGCTAAGCTGCACGCAATGCCACGGCTCTGAGAGCACCCTCAGCCTGGTGCCTGAGAGCAAAGACAGACTCTGCACACGTTGCTCAGGAGTACTTCTGTGCAAACAGGCATCACCACCTCCGCAGCACATCTCCACGTCCTCTGTATGATGTCCTACCCACAGCATAGAGATTCAGTATTCTGATTTTTTGCAGGCACATAACAACTGCATTTACTGCTTCACTTTACAAACTATTTCAGGTTGAGGCACAGTAACTCCTTCTGGTTCTGCTGTGCGGTCAGGTGCTGGTTGTCTGATGAGCAACCTGCACAAGGATCAACAGTCTGTGGAGGACACAAGCAGCCCTGACTGCTCTGAGCACAGTGCAAACCAGAACAATTATACTTTAAAACTTAACATGCGTCCTCTCCTCCCAAAGAAATCCCTCATTAAATCCAACAGTGAGGAAGGTCACAGCAAGAGAAGGAAATGCGTTTGCTGATCAGTTTATTAGTTTCTTTCCATGTCAGTATTTGGTGGGAGGTCGGTTGGTTTGTTTTGGGAGCTTCACCTTTTGCCTTGCTCAGGGAACTCAGAGTTACACACACCTCACAGAACCCAGGGGCTGCAGTAACAGCTAGTGGTTCTCTTCAGAAAAATCTGAACGCGAATGTTACAGGTGACATTACTTTGAAGTTCTGTTCTCAGATCTCCTGTAGCTGTTGAATGACATCAGAAAACATTATCCAAGGCAATACAATTAATCCCACTGTAAAATCCCTGAACAAAAGCTGTCTGGCACTGAGTGCACACCCCAGGACAGGGAAAGCTCCCAGATCCCCCACCCATACCTACATACTGCTGAGGGGCAATTCTGAGCAGACTCCAGTATTACCTCGGTAACGCTGCCCTCTCTGCGGGCACCACCAGTGTCTTTCTGGGTGCTCAGTATGGATTAATCTCTCTCAATTTTTAAAGTTACAAATTAGGCTAAATTAATAACCAGACACCCCAGGTAATAAGAGGCAGCTGACAAAGACTGTGATGGCACCCTCGAAATAACAGGGTTCTATGCTCAAAGCAGGGCATCCCTGCCTTGCCCGTGCCTCTGCAGAGGTGGCTGTGGGGCGGATGAGTGGGAGACACAGATTGTGGTGGTGCTGTCTTAGCAACTTCCAGTTCCTGCTTACAAACCATCTTGCCTGTTTATGTTGGATTTTCAGTGCAAAATGACACTCAGGCACATTAGAAGTGAAGAGGGAGGTTTACCCTGGGACTGTATCATGCTTTGAGTAGCTGCACACCAGGACAAATCACCTCTGCTGAGCTTTTGTTTTACATGTTAATACTGCTAATTTACATGCAATCTTCATTCAATCCTGGCCAGGCCCTATTTTCTCAACCTCCACCTGTTCCTAAACCACAGGGAATTTGTCTCCAGGCTAGATTGATTGACCAGCGGGGGGGAAAGTTGATGGGGCCGTTGCATGGAGATGCCTAACCCCAGTAGATGTTGAAGAGAGGTTTATATGCACAAATATATTCACAAACAACAAGAGAGGAGGATTTACTGGTGCCTGCCACCGAGACCTGAGTTATGATGAGGACTGTGTCAGTTGAGCTATTTCCAATGGTCTTTTGTTTAGGGTTGATTGGAAGTGCAGGCTGAACTGTGCAGCTCCCACTGGCAGCCTGATAAATACAGGCACAACAGCTTTGTTGATTGTCATCCTCTCCTCTCCCTTTCACTCCCCTCTCCTTAAAAATGCATTTCCAAACCAGCTCCATTCATTCTATCGCCAGGCCACCAAAGGAAATCAGAATTTACTGGATGGCCTTTAGTTTTCAAAAGGCTATTTAGGGAAAGTAAAAGAAAAGAGTCCCTTGGGAAAAAAATCCCATCTGAAAAAAAAAAACCACAGCACATTGAGAAAAAAAAAAAATCAAATACAAACAAGTACAAACATTAGGCATGAATATACCAGCACACCACTAAATAAAAATAATCCTTCAAGCTTATGCAGAGCTTTTTGACTCCACAAAGTAAATATTAACCAATTAGTTAAAGCTAAAACACAAGCGTTAAGGTCATCTATGCACTAAGCTGCTGCACTGTAAATCTGAACCAAGTTCATAAACTTAAATCATCGGTGCTTTGGATTTCCAGTAGCATGTCTGACAGCAGAGGCTGGCCAACCCACCAAATGCAAAAGATGTGCTAAACTTTCAAAAGCCAGTTTCCATGAGCAAATAGATGCCAAGTACCACTAGAACTGGGCAACACGTTTCTCCCATAGATATTTTGATACTCAGAGACAGTTTTCTGCTACCTTTTTCTAACTAACTTTCATAGCAAATGCTACTTCTGGAATTGCATCTCACACACACGAATTCTTAAATAAATACCAATGCTTTTAGAGTATCCACTGCCTCATCCCTGTCCCCCTCAGCAGCTCTTTGGAGCAAGCAATTTCTTTTAAGCTCAAAGCTTAGTAGAGCCAGTAAAAGAAAAAATCTGCAAAGCAGCTTAGGGAACTTCGAAGTTTTCCAGCTCTAAAACAAACACGCTTCTATCTCTTTAAATCTGCTTCCTCCTAACCGCAAACATGTATGTTTTTCATAAAGCTCTGGAAATTGTACTGGACCCAAGGGAAGGTACCAAGTGGAAACCCTGATATCTTGAGATTAGAACTCTACTAGTCCTGAGGTACAATGTGCTGTTTGTAACAATTATAATAATACACCTGTACTACCATTGTCAGTGTGGAGTAGCCACATGGGGTCTCATTAGTATTGTATTAGGACTGCATGGGGAAACGGATAATGGCCCATAATGAAAAATGCCAAATTTTCTATATAATAAAAATGAACTTGATTAATGAAAATCACTTTCAGGGAAAGAGTTACAGCGTTGTTAGAAATAAAAAATGATGTATTAATCCGACACTCTTACAGATGGTCCCAACCTCCTGACAACTGCTATTCATTTGAGATGCTATTAGCATGCATAATTATGCTAATTAAGTTGTAATTAAGCACCAATTCTTCAGAGGGCTTTTTTTGTCTATCATTTAATACAACTCAGCTTCAAAGAGTGCTTAAAGCTTTACACAGTGTTTCATGAGAAAGGGGTTCCCAAGTTTCTTAGCAAAGATTCAGCAGCTGAGCTGCGGAACAGGGCCTGTAATCTTTGTTTTGGTTAAAGGGAAACCAGTAAATTGAAGCAGGGTCTGCCAATTGTTGATAAAATAATTAACACTTTCTGCTAAAATAGCACAGTTCATACTAGGACAATTATGAAAAGGAGAAAAATGGTATAATTATCAATGGAGCCAACACCAGTGGCCTATTATGGCTGCTACCCTCTAATTTGAAAAAAAAAAATAATTCATTGAAAAGTAGATTCCCGTAAATAATAATAATAATGGTCCTGATTCAGATACTCTTACTCATATTGTGTACAGTCCCTCATTCCAAGACTACTCCTGCAGGCCTAATTTAAATAACAGGGCAAATTGCATCAGCTCAATTTAAATTGATCTGAAAATCAATTTAATTAAAGCAGGGCCAATCTCAGTGTGAACACTCCTGCTTCATTTTAACTTACACCTGTTTCCAATTGATCAAGGATTTGATCCAGCAAAGGAGTTCAGATAAAGCCACTCTTATTTCAGGATTTCCACCCTTTTAGTGCAACTTTCCTGTTTAAACGAGGTTCAATCGGATGCAAAAACAATAATCCTTTCTGACAGCTCATTTCTAACATTTTTGTTCAAACATTTATTAAAATGAGAGAAATGCTTTAAGAGCCAGCAGAAACCCAATCCTCTGTTTGCAATTGCTGGCAAATCCTCTCCTCCCTTTTGGAACAGGGCTGGGCAGCATTGTGAAAGCCATATTCTTACAATTCCCCATCTCCCTTTTTCTAGCGCAGTGGATCTGCACTCCGATTTGGGCAAAACTCTACTGTCACATCAAGCCAAAGGAAGATTTTTATTTAACTGAGTCAGCTGATTTCTTCTCTCGTGAGCAGAGCTGAACTTTAAAAAAAAAATAAAAGACTCATGATAAAATATTAAACTATGTCCTGTACGTGCAAGTTGACATTGTGCGTAGCCAGGCTTGGCCAATTTCCTGGGAGCCAAACATTTGGCTCTAATCCTCCTTTAAACAGCCTTACAGGACCAAATCATTTTGCTTTCTCTTTACCACAGACCCCATCCCAAACATTAAACACATTGCCAATAAAACCTAAAGCAATGTGGTATTATTTGCCTCACATGGAATACTAAGTGATATATATAAAAGCATATAAATATTTTTTTTAAGTAAATGGGGAACATGCCCTGTAAAATCAAAAGTCTCTGCACTAATCTTCAGATAAACAACTGGTTGCTGTTAAGAAAATGGCCCAGAGGGGATTATCTAAAATACTGCTATGCTGCTGACAACTTGGCTGTCTCTTTTTTATTATTTTATTATATTCTTATTTAGTGCTTTACTCTATCTTCTGCTGTTTTTTCAGATTGGTCTTTACTTCTCAGTTAATTCAGTTCCAAACGCTGGCACGGTCATTTGGCTCAGATTTCACTTAAAGATGTAAAAAGCAGCAAAGCCCACTTCTGATCAGGATGTTTTTAACCTTTGGGGTCTTCAGGAATGAGAAAGCAAATTGAAAGTGGAGGATTTGACTTTTAGTCTGAAAACAAACAATGACATTTTAAAAGCAGGCTGGGCTGCTTTGAACACAACTGATAAACTCCACTTAGCCAGATGCCAACTGGAAATCCCTTGAACAGTGTCTGGAGCCAGATTCCTGCATGAACAAGTTCATCAGCAAAATGTGCATGATTTCCATATGGATTTTTCCATTCCCATACATTCAGTCTCTGTAGGGTCATCCACAGACCATATCTCATTACAAGTTCCTCACAAACCCAGGCTCATGTGTTAATGTCTGAGATCAGACCCTGTGTCCTTCTGTTCAAAAGCAGACATGGGTACTTAGGAGGACTATAGGAAAAGCCACTGAAACAGCAGATTATAGGCATGTGGGGCAGTCTAGCCATACTGATTCAGTATTTTGCTAAACAAAACACCTACTTAGAAGACAGCACTGATGCATGCTATGCTAAATACAAAGATGGGCACAGTCATTATCTCAAATCTGCAGCCCCATATTCAGTATGGTCCAAGGATCTCTCATTGTAAGGCACCATTAGAATTTACAATATGATTACAAAAGCCGATCTCTGGTAGGAAATCCAGCCCCAGCACCCTTCAAAATCTTTATCCAGTTTGAAAAAAAAAAATAAATAATCTCAGAATCTGTCCCCAAATGCTTTTTTCATCTGTTCATCCACACATTCATTCTCCCAACTTTGCACTAGTGGCACTGACTTCCTGTGAGTCACTTGGGTAGCAGTATAACCTATGTCAAGGAAGGTATGTGGGATTTCTTACACTCCCCTCATTCCTCTGCACTACGTTAGTGCTAACCAATGCAACACAGCAGGAACCCTGTTATAAAAGCACCCCAACCCCAGGCAGTTGGTGCTTCCTCAAAGGGCTGCATGACTCCAGCTTCCTGCAAAGCCACCTGGCCTTCAGACAGCCACGAACAGCATTGTAGGTGAGGACAGTCAACTCCCACTGCCCTAGGAAAACACAGGACTCTCAATGCTCTCCTGCCAGATGACTATGGATGGGGTCACGATTCCCTACACAGGCGTTCTGGCAAATCTTAGCAAGCTAACTCGTGCCAAAGGTTCCTGAAGACTACCCCGCCTGAACCTTAAAGCCTTTAGAAAGGCTCCAACAGAGTTTGTTTCCTCCTTGTGCTGAGCACAGACAGCACACTAACCAGCATTGAGCCCAGCACCACACACCAGACCGGAATTACGTGCTGGAACAGGAAGTTTTCCAAGTCTGCCTACTGAGACCTCCACCAGCAATAGAGGATTAGACCCATCAATTGAGTCTTACCGCTCTTGCCCACATCTTCAGACACATGTATTATTTTCAGCAGTGGGTTAAGTAAATACCTTACATCATCAACAAAAGACAGACATGCAATACACATAATAAAAGCCCAAATGGAATAGAATATAGCAGTGAAAGTTTGGAAGCTTTCAATTCAAAATACATTGTGGGTTTGCTTTCAGTCTGCTTTATGTCAGCTACACTGAAAACTATCCAAACTACAGGAGGCTACTTCAGAGACAACAAATGCAGGTTGTTCTTTCAATACAGATTGTATTAAAGGAATCATGTGTTCTCTGAATGTCAACCAACCATTGAGTATCAGCAAAAGGCAATTTCTTTAATAGCAAGGTTAATTGAAATACCATTGAAAGCTGATTTCTGTTGTACAATCGAAATTAGTGGCTTTATCTGAAAAATCCAATTGGCATTGAAAAAAGTTGTTAGCTGATGATAAAATGATGAGTAGAATGGTGCTGAATGAACGAACTCGTGGACAGGGAAAAAGAACTTGGCCTTACTCTCCAGCTTCATCACTGCCCAACTTCATGGGATTTTGACATTTGAGTGAACTGTCAAACAGGAATATTCTCTACTGCAAGAAATTATAATTAATACTTGAATCCATCATGAACTTATTACAAATTCTGGAAAACTAAAACCTAAAATATCTAAAAGGAGATTTTAGATTGCCAAGCACTGGGGAAGCATATCTTTGAAATCAGTGCTGAAAACGTAGCAGACTCTTAGCTGCAGGTAATGAGCTCCCTTGTCTTCCTTTCCTTGCTGGCCAGTACGGTATTTGCTTTCAGTGTTGTCCATATGAATCAAACATTATCTCTAGTCTTCTCACACTAGAGTAAGAGTTTCTAAAAGTAAGATCTAAAAAATGAAAATTTTTAGATGAAATCTGAAACCAGTAGATATTTTTCTTCCAGCATTTTGCTTACATATATAAAACCAGACTCTCTGACAGGTGCCTGATCCAAAATCTAAGTCAATGGCAGTCTTTCCATTTTTCTTACTGGGGTTTAGATCAGGCTTACAGTGTCCATTTGTCCCTGGTTTAGGCAAGAACAGAAAAGACTCTTGATCCAGTGTAGAACTCTGACCTCCAGATTCCATCAGAAAATTTAGTAGTATACAAGAAATACAAAAATTCATGTCAGGTCTACCCATGTCTCAAAAAAGTAAAAATAGGATTCTGTGTAATCTGTTAACCCATCCTCCATGAGAGACACTTTTCTTGATTGTACTTGATAAAAAACCCCTCACAGAAACATGATTCAATTGGCTTTCTTTGAAGAGCAAACAGACAACAATCCAGAGGCTGCTTCCCTCCTTCCCCACTAGTGCAAGAAAAACAGTGAGAAATGATCTTTTGGCTTGTGGCAAACTCAAAAAGCATCACAGCTCATATTGTACGGACTGTGACACTTTCAAGTCAGGCCTCAGCAACAGTAAATTCCTATGAAGACGACAGAAAGGAATGTGAATTGAGAGGGAAAGCTTGGAAGTATCCCTTCCACCAAAACTCTGTCCCCGTTTAGAAGTCTAAAGCGATTAGAAGTGATTCAATTTTAGAAACACAAGAAGAGGATATCTTCTAGTGATTCATTTTGGGGTCACCAGACATCTGCAGAAGCTAAGTGGGATTGTTCTTCAAGAGCAAACACCGATGTCCTTATTGATAGAACCCTTGTAACGACATTTGGCTCTTCCTCACGAGAGAGGTTGCTCTCCAGTAACGCACCGAGTTTACAATGAAACACAGAGTAGGGGACATTAATACTCACTTTGAGCAGAACAACAGCTCCGATGCTGTTTTGCTTTTCCTTCCTCCCACTGTTCAGTGGGATTAACACTCATCTGCTACAAAGTTTGTTCACAGTTAAACCAGAACAAATTTTACTCAGCAGAGCATTATGCCCTGTATACAAATAAAGCCCTTACAGGTTTTGATTAATGTTATTTCATGCCCCCAGGGCACTGGGACAGTATCACATGAGAAACTGGAAAAATCCCAGGAAAATTAGAAAACATGATTACTGTAAATAATAGAAATGTACATATTGGGGGGAAAAAAGTTTTATAGGAACTCCACACAGAAAAATGCTTTTGCCCACACTTTTCCAGGACAGGTTCCCTCGAGGACACTTTCTACAACAGCAGCCTGTCCGCACACAAATTCCCAAAGCCATGGGGTTTGCACCCTCTCCTCAGAGCCCGGATTTGGCAGCTTCCTGCTCATACTCATTCCACTGCTGTTTTCTCTCAACAGCAGTGCCTTGATACATCAGCGGACCCAAAGTGCCTGACCAGTTCTCAAGCAAGAGTCCAAACACATGCTTTGGCCAGACAGGGCACAGTCCAGCTTCTGTGGCATCAAATTGGTACTTTGCTTGTCTCACTGCTTGATGAGTTTGGCAGTTGTGCACTCTTACCCTAACAGCTAAGAGTATCATTTTCACAGCTAGTGTTCAGAAAGTGCTCTCAGCTAGTTTGGGCTCTGAGAATCAGGATTACTAATTCCTGTGTTGCTCATTTGCCTTTTAGTCTGATACTTGGCTAGTTCCTTAAAATCCACATCTTTAATCTGTACATCCATACAGCAGGGTCGCTGAGAGCCATGGCATATGAATCACTTTTTTTTTTTAATCAAATTTAAATGGTTTTAACCTATATACCAACAAATACTTGTATTTCTTTTTACCAAATAATATCTGTGTGGTATCCTGCTGCTCTTGTAAAGGATACTCCTTGTATGAGTGATTTATTTTCTAATGAATTACTGCTGGTAAAGTACGTTACCACTCCTCAGATAAGGACTCCCACATAATTTCAAAGAACTAAATATTTGGTTTCCTTTTTTAGAAGATTGTCCAAAGCATTATAATCCTTAGCCATACAAAGACATAGCAGTTCTACTCAGTTTCCAAAGCAGTCATCTAGATTCTTATTTTCTTCAGTTATATTTGCACACCAAATAGGAAAATGAAATGAGATTAAACACTGCTAAGGGATCCTGACAACGAGAGGGAGTCAATCAAGTGATCCATGCAGAGAGCTCCTAACCATGCCTGCCAATTGACCTAGAATTAAAAGAACTGCCAAGTTTAAGAGTAAAGATTCCTCAATGTTAAAAAGAATTTAAAGAAAGAAAAACAACCCACCACCCTCTACCCTTCTTTTCTTAGTCACTCCTTCAAGGAAAATCCTGACTCCAGAACACAGTTTGCACAGGGTTTTAGTTACAGTTAATGTATAAGCCAACAATGTTTACTCAATATTATATAGGCTTTGCAACACACCACGGCAGTAAATTAGCTTGATATATTAGCTCTGTGCTGAGAAAATGAGACTGTCTCTGAGATCTGTAAAGCACTGCAAGTATTTCCCCTACGGTACAAAGATGAGTTCAGGTCACAGCAATAAAATCTAGGCCAACGTGCTGTGCTGCACACAGAAGAAAAACAAGCTGCAGGATCCTCAGTGCCCTCATGTACACATGTGGAAAACATCCACTGACCACCACAGTGGCAACACTTGCCAGCCATAAGGATAAGCCTCTTTCTTCTGTTCCCCACTATACCTACTCTGAGACAGTTCTGTATGGAGAAAACCAGCTTACCCTGCCTGTTCTTTCTCTGCCTTCTGATTTCCCCTACAGATAGTTTTCTTCAGAAATAAAAAAGAAAGAAAGAAAGAAAGAAAGAAAAAAAAAAAAACAGTCTGTAATGGGAAAGGAGGATTAAGGACAGCAAGATCATTTCAAGCATCTCTTCTTTCCTTGGCTCTGTCTTTCCAGCTCAAGCTGCTCAGAACAGACCTGTTTTGCTCATCACCAACACTTCCACTCACATCCCTGCTTAAATGTGAACCCCAAAATGCAGCAGAGGAGTCAGGGTCTGTACACAGGTATTTGATGTAAATGCAAATACCCTGGCACCTGTCCTATGTACCAGCTGCCTGTTACAGGGGTACCCTCCAGAAGTGATAGAGCTACTCCACCATTGCCACGCTCTCTGTTCTTCCACATACCCCTTTATAGGATGGAAAGGTAACGTCTCCTTGGTGCTCAAGAATGCTAAAAAGCTTAAAATAGAAATATCTGTAAAATGCTTTGAATTATTGAGTAGGTGGTGTTCTGTAACAGCCAAGTACTCTTAGCAGAGCTACAATTTAAAGCGTGTCCCTATTTGCTGACCAAGACCCATGTGTTACCCTCCTTTTCTGCGCTTGCGGCTTGTCACTTAGGTACAAAGTGATGAATGAAGGAACAGCCAGCAGCTCATTTAAAATCCCAGACCTTGGACTGAACACTCAGTTATCTCTACAGTTTAACCAGAAGAAAGAAAACATTATAACCAAATCAAACACCGGTCATGTGATGCTCGCTATTGTGTGATAACTGAGCAAACAAAAGAGATATCTGAAAGGATATAGAAGCACTACAGCTTCCAAGAGGTAAACTACACATTTTGCCAAACTGACACTGGCCGACTGTCTTGAGACTGAGATAACTAAGCATGGGCTAAAAGTATTTGACTGCCAGCTTGAGAATTTTTAATTGCTTCTCTAAATCAGATGGCATAAATCCACACCAGAACATGGGGTAGGTGAATTCTGCATTTGACAGTTGACAAGTGTTTTATTACATTCTGAAGTACTGTATATATTATCTCACAAGCCTGGTATCCCAAGGGAAAAAGTGTGTGCGATACAGGTCTTTAAGATTACCATTCATACAACCTTTAACACGACACAGCTATCGTCAGCAAAATCATACCGTGTTTCCATTGTGTCATATTGAAAGCTATTGTTAGCAAGCTTGAAATAAGTCCCATCTGACTACAGAACTCAAAATGTTTATCTGCTGAATGAGTTTCTTCTTCCATATTCATGTAGCATGAGCTAGTAACTACTAGCATAGTATTATCCAGGCACAGAACCTTCAACTGACGCTTGGTTTCTCATTGAAACAGGCGATGAACTACTTTGGTCCAAAGGATCTACTGTTTTGTTCATACTTTAAATCATGATTCTAACATGACTTAAACTCACACACTCTCTGCCTTCTGTTTTACATGCTTTTTCTCATTTATTGAAAAATATCTCAGTGTGACTCGTAAAGTAGATGTTGCTGCATGAATATCAGAGCTGGTTAAGTGTGGATGTTTTTAAATACTAAAAACAAAACCTGACCTTTTGTAGTAAGGAAACTAAAGCATGGAGCTGAAAGCAGAAATGATGGAAAATATAACATTAGGATTTAGTTTGTAATTCTCTAGTGAAAAAATATTAATGAAAAACATCTCCCACCTTGGAAACAAAACATTGCTATCAAACACCTCAGTGCTCAGTACCACAGCAGGGCAACCCAGTTGGTCAGCACAAGTTGGCTATGCTGTCCTAGAGCAACTACTGTGCAAAGCCAGGATTTTTCTGGGTGCAGGTTTGTCTGCCACTGAAGTCCATGGTTTGTAGGGACACTCCTTCCCTCTTCAGATGTACAGTTTTGAAAACACAAGTTGAGATGACTATGACTCAGCCAGGTCTGAGTATAAGATATATGCGGATCTTGTTAACGATAGCAAATAAGCCTTGGTGGCTAAAGCTAAAGCCGTATGTCATCAGGTCTTACCAGCATATGAAACAGTTTCACCTTGCACTACATAATCTGGGATGCCATTCTTGTCATAGTCTGACCTTGAGCAGTGCTCTCTTTTTGGTACTGTTTGTACACCTGTCCCAGTAAAAATTTATTGCCTAGTCATTATTTTAAACCATCAGCACCGCTCAGTGAGTGGGTTAAAACCCATTAGCACAATATTAATAGTACCAGTGCTAACAGCCTCCCATCTTCTTCATCAGTAGAGAAGATATCAGATCTACTGTTGCTGGCAAATCGGGGTTATTGAGGAAAAATAAGCTCCTGCCCAAAACCAGTACTGAAATGCCTAAGCAAATAAATTTAGCACTCAAGGAGACAGAGAGGGGTGACTAGAGCATTAGCTGAACATCCCAGAAATGGTCACCTGAAACTGCAGTGGAGGGTGTATTTTCTCCTGACAAGACTTACCATGACAGCTCTAAACTAGCAGGTGCCAAGTGTGCAGCCTTAAAGATCACAAATGGAAAGCTTCTGTTAGCTGGGGTATTTTAAGCTGATCTTAAGCAAGCCTTCCTCACAAATCACAGGGTAAAGCATAGGTAATTAAAATTACTTTTCTCCATCCAAATTTGCTGATAAAGTCTCACCAAATACCAGCACAAAGCCAAAAATGCATCCCAAAAAAACAAGTCCAGAACTATAATCCCTCCAAATAAATTTGCAACTAGGAAGAAACTAGTATGTGAGGAAAACCACAAAACCCCCAAAACTGAAGTTTCCATTTTCTTGTAGCTCTGGGTGTTTAGTATTCAGTTATACTGAAGATACAGAGTTCAGTTGATCACACCATGTTACAAGGTTCATAGAATTTGTTTCCACAAATAAATTAACATGATTTTCCTTTAAAATCTATACAAAGGATAGTTCCATACAAAATCTCTTGCTGGCATGGGAGAGGAGCAAGTCCTCTCAAACACTGCAGTTGCCATTCACTTTTAGAATTAAAAACTTGCCCAGAGCAGCTGTGGCAGCCCCTGGATCCCTGGCAGGGTTCTGTGCCAGGCTGGATGGGGCTTTGGGCAACCTGCTCTAGTGCGGGTATCCGCTCATGGCAGGGGATTGGAACTAGATGGGCTTTGAGGTCCCTTCCAACCCAAACCTGTCTGGGATTCTCAGGGCATTATTTTCATATGAAAATAAGCTGTAGCTTAACTCTTGCTTTAAAGGGCACCACACATGCCCACAAGGGATATTCATGAGATTTATTCTGCTTTCACACTTGAAATTACCCTACTAACTTCTTTGTATAGGCAAACACAGAGAATGACCTCCTTCGTTACATATATAGACAGTCTGAATATACACTGAGTATTGCACTTCCTGCAATTAATGGCAAAATTGCTACAGACATCAATGACTGTCCAACACCCCCTGTTTTGCTAATTAGAGGATTCATCTCTATACGATAAAAAGAATCCTCAGCTCCCATTGAAATGGATGGGATTGGAAAACATTCGATGTACTCCAGACATTCCAACCCCTCCGAAAGTCCTGCTCTCATCAACTGCTTTTCTTCTTGATATATAGCAATACACACACAGAACTCCAACTAGGATCATTAGAGATTTCTTAATATGTACTTAGGAATAAATGGGTCTTTGCTCATTAAATGCTAGGATACAGGAATGGTACTTTTATTGTTTGCTTTTCTCTAAGCTGTAAACATCCACGGGGAAAGCTTCTATTTAACTTGTACGCCAGTGGGCCGGTTAGATGCTCCCAGGTTAGCACTGAGATCCTGTGCTCACATCTGCTCCCTGCAATCTTGCTGAAACCTCAACAGCGGTCAGATTCAGAAGAGAAAATCTGATTGCCCCTTTTGTCTGCAGTTACCCAGCAAAGGTAAGTCAAGCAACACAGATTTTAACACCTAGCTCACTGCAGCTCTGGAGAAAGTAAGACCATGTACATCTCCATTAACTGCAGCACAGCTGTACATGCTGCCTATTTCACATTTATCTTGCAGCAGTATCCAGAGACCTTCAAGAGGCCTCTCTCCAACTCTGAAACTAACCTGAAGCATATGAGGTTGATGTTATTGAAATAGGTTTCCCATTTTGGTTAATAGTCTCTTCTTGTTCTATAGTTACTTTGAAGTGTTCATAAAAGCTGAAATTTACAGAATATTGACGTTATTACACAATCATACAATCACTCACCAGTCCTCAAACACATTTTTCCTTGCCTACACAAGTAACAATAATAATTTAACAAATGACTGTTGCTTCTGTCCTTACAACTGATATTATATACAGCATTCAGGGCACGCTTCAGTTATAATTTTTAACCTATTTTTATCTGCTTTATGTATTTTTTTAAATATACAGTTGAAGCCATACTACCCAGAGTATATTTGAGAAGGCAGATACTGCAAAGGCAAAGGCCACTGAAAAAAAGGGCATTTAGTTTAACATCCTTTTGAAGAGACCTGCTTAATTAAAAATGGCCTTTGTTACATGAGGTTGCATAAAATATCATTTCAATGGAGTACTTGGGGAAACTTTCCCTGACTGTGACAGCACTGCCAAAATCTAATTAGAGATTCATCTAGTCATATATATCAATGTTATTGTCTGTCAGGCAGCCACAATGTATCATGCTTAAGTGGATTTTTAACTGTCTAAATCAGTCTGTCTAAACAACATAAAATAGGAAACAAATCAAAAGACCAGTTAAAATCACGGGAGCGACACGTATTTATTATAAAATACCATTTGTTGTATTAATCGGTTTAATGGCAGAGAGATGGAGCCAGGTGTGTCAGAGCAGTGATTTTCTGCACAAGAAGATGATGTTAGTGCTAATATAAAAGACAACACTCTCCAAGCTTTGTAACTAATAGGACTCAATAGTCTTTGCCATGTTTCATCAACATCCCAGTATGGTTTTAAGGAGCAGTAGCTGTCACAGTACCGGGCCTTCGATGTGCTACAAAACAGCCTTAGAAAGCATCACATGCACATCACAATGCCATGCAGACTTCACCTCAGCCACAGGAGAAGCTCCTTTTCCCCAGGGAGAAAGTCATGTGCCAGGACTCTTCAAGAATCCCCACACAGTTGCATGCACACCCTGCAAACAGCACCACTCACCCAGGACATCATCTTTATTTTAAACTTTTTTCCTTGACTTTCCAATCTTTAATTTTTAACTAATATTTCCCTTTTAAAGTTATATTTTAATCACCCCCTCAGCTGTTCAAAGAGTAATCATGTTCTTCTGCAGCCTTGAAGTCACCTCCAAACCAGTCTCTCCATTGTCTCTTGCCCAGCAGAGAGATGAAGCTGCAAAGGAGCTGACAGAGACCAGAGATGAACTCCCTAAACACTGCTCCTTGGCTCTGTAGGTACCAGACAAGAATAAACATCACCACCTCCCAAGGTAGGCTGCAGCCTCTCACCCCAGGACACAAGCAGGGGTGCCAGGGAAGGGCACTATGAGGCAGAAGGCAAGGCCTGGCACTGCTCAGCTCTTCTCCAGCCACCCCTTGAAGATTCTGGGGATTATCTCCTTTAAAAAAAAAATTAGTGTTTTTGTTCATTCATGGGGCTGGGGACCACTTCCACATCATGCTTGCACGGTGCTATGCACAAAGCAGATTTAATCTATGCCTGTAACACCCATGCAGCAGTACACTATGACTGTGGGATATTTTCCACCAGATGTAGGTTGCTGACAGAACTATTCTTTTTCTCTCTATAAATAAGTATTGGAAACTGAAAAGGTTTGGTATTGAAGGCTTTTAACAAGGGGATGCTTAGATATCTCTAAGTCAGACAAGTACTCACTGACCAGCCCTGTTGCTACTCTAAGGGATGATTTATATTGAATTTAGACCCACCAATACCACTGATTTAGACATAAAGACCATCTGCAGGAGAAAACCACGATCAACCTACCACCTAGAATCTGAGGCTGCCAGTCACTGACACAGTGTTTCACTCAGTCACAGCAAGGAAGAATTTGGGTTCCTGAAACTGAAAACTAAGTGGTTATCAGGCTGGAAAGCCTGTATTTTAAAGGAACACATTCATTCTTATGCAATGACATGTCATGAATTTTGCATGAGGTATAGCACTTGGTGTCAGAAATTATATCAGCTCCAGCTAGGGGGACAATGATACATATGTTTGTACAAAACACATAATATGTTTTATTTAAAGTGTGCCATAAATATTTTTGCCCTGAAGCAGGGTTTGAAATGAGCTCCGTAAGGTGTCATAACAAAATGTATGTTCAGAAAGTAGAAAGAGGTGCATCTATTCCTAAATGTCTAACTTCATCTGAAAAAAAATGCTGGATATTCACTGATAAAGCTGCCACTCCATCCTGAGATGGCTGATACGAACAGTAAAACGTACAAGGCCACGTTTTCTGCCATGGCTCACAATTTATGCATCAAACCTTTCCTGCCTCAAGAGCCTGAAGAAAGCAGTGCACCGAGAGAAGCAGCAAATCACACCACAGATTACAGATGCATGACATTCAGCACTATCCAGTGTAAGAAAAATAAAATTAGTAGCCTGATCTACAAGCAAAGAGGGGTTTCAGTCCCTCCACCTACCCACAACAGTAGCCCTTGCTCTCTGCCATGGTGGTCTTGTCTGGGCCAGACCCAGTCACAGCTGACAAGTGTCTCTTCAGGAACAGCCCTCAGCAATACATCTCTCCTCTGCTCACTGCTGCCTTCATGTACCTGGAGATCACTAAGAATGTGGGTCCTGGAATTGCTCTCAGTTATAGGGCACTGAATATGAGGCTGTCTTGTGCATCTGTATCATTACTGTAGATTTGTTCAGCACAAATTATTAAGAGGAGTAATTACACCCCTGAGACATCACATCTACTTATAGTACTTGGCTATCTCTAGGTAGATCACTGGTTGAGCAAGGAGACTGTGTTGCTTTCTTCAGCTCTGGGGTGAGATTTGAATTTGTATGGATGTACACACACAGATACACACATACAATGAGCAAAGCAGGAAACAAAGCCAAAATAGCTCAAGGCAGCCTGCCATTTGAGTTGCACTCCATTTAACACTAAGTCACTCTTAATAAATCAGAATTGTCTGTCTCCTTTCTCCAAGAAATAGTTGTAAATGATGCCAAAACCCTAATGCAGTAACTAACCCTGCTACAGCAAACTACATAAGGCAGATAGTCTATGTGCCTTCTAGTCACTAAGAGAAATTAAAGTTAACACTGAATGTGGAAAAGCAAAATAATTCCAAAACAGGATGTGACAGGGATAATATTTGGGAAATATTACTGTGTTCACAACTGTAAATGAGGCCAGACTTAAAACTGTGGCCAACCATTTCTTTCTGGGTGTCCATTTCCCAACACATAAGTTCAGGTTTCACAAACCAAGTAAAATCAGCATGAGCCACAGGCCTCATGCCACTGATCTCAACCCTCTTTCATCACTGAGGGAGGTTCTAGGTGGCACTTCAGATTCAGAGATACCAATGCAGCACCAGAAATCAATGATGGATTCGATAGTGATGTACAGGCTTGCATTTTCCATTAATGAAAAGGCTTGGAAATGCTCTGATTTTATACTTGTCCCCAGCCAACACACATTTAGCTGAGCTATAATTATCTGGTTAGAGGTGTGTTAGAGGCATTTTGTTCACAGTGACTTGGAATTACCCAAATGCTACCACCAGGAGTGAGAGTTATGGCTGGTAGCTGAGAGGTTAAATTTAAGCCTGCTGCCCTGAACAGAGTGTACAAAGCCACTGAGATCAGAAGCAGCTGCAAGTTGTATTCAGGACAACTGCAAATTTAAAAAAACCCAACGACAAAAAACCCAACCCCACAAACCTTCAAAAACTAGTACAAAACATCAAACTGGAGAAAAAAAAAAGATATACAGATATAGAGGGGTTGAATCATTCTTCCATGCTCAACCTTGCCCACAGGAAGAAAATCATGGGGGTATACCACAGTATATGATAGATGTGTCCTGTTTGATAGGATAATTCTGGTTTTAAAGCATGGGAGGTTGTAGAAAGAAGGAAGACATCTCCATTTTGACATGCAGCATTCCCATTGATTCTGAACCATCCCCTATTAAATCGATGGCAGTCTTCTCATTGACCTCAATAGAGGCTGGACTGGACCCACAGGGGAATCAATCCCATAGGTAGTAAAACAAATGAAGGCGATGGATTTCTTCATGAGCTAGTCACCAATAGAATTAAGGCAGTCAAATAGAATCAGATAGTGATTTAAAATTCAAAATAAAATCGTCTTTCTCCCTAGCTCACACTTGTCTCCCTCAGATATATAGACATTCAGGATCTAAGCCAGCCTCAGTGCAAGAAATCCAAGGACTACAATTCCTGTGTTTCCACACTAGCTAACCTAACAACACTGGCCTAGGTGGAAACTAACTGAATAAAATAAATATTCACAACATTGGGAATTGGAGCTCAGACAGGTCTTTAAAAAACCCAACTTGTATTTGTATTTTTGATGCACAACCTAATTAGACCAGAGCATCTTTAATTAAGTGTGTCAGCCCCAGTGGAAGCCACAGAGTTCAACGCTAATAAAGCTGATAAGGTTTTTATTTTTCAGACTTAGTTTATTTAATGCCTCATCCATGTTAAGCCAATCTGTAACATATGGGCAGTTCTCCCACTATGGATTTATCATTTGGGTGTTTCTTTTTGTGAATTAATGCAATCAAACTCCTGCCAGTGTTAATTATTTTTTCTCCAAGAGCAAATCCCAGAATTGAAAACACACACACCTGTTATTTGCTGCATAAGCCATAGCTTAACAACTGAAAAATCATTTCCAAAATGCTGGGAGAACCCAGAATGTTTCTGGATTGCATAAAAGAGATTTGGAGAAAGTTCAAGAATGCAGTATTTATATTTCTGGCCTTATAAGACAATCAGCAGAGGTGCAACAAAACCCAGCTCTATATCCCTGTAGAAAGCAACAATTATTCTGGTCTTGAAAGATCCCTCATTTACTATCTTTTTTCTCAAAAGTAGAGCAGGGGAGGAAATCTATGTATTGGAATAGACTTTAAAGTAATGTGACAAATTATTTATGTCTTAGAATAACAAAACCTTCTTTTGAAAAGGTGTCCTTCAGTTCAATCATGACTACCAGAACTTTAAAAGCAATCACTAGTGCAACTGCACAGCTTACGTTACACATCAGAGTAGGCAGCCCTTGCTGCCTTCAAATCTGTAAATGGATCTCCCAGCCTGGGAGATCCCCTGGGCAACCTAACAGTGGTCTGGGACACTCACCTGGAGTCAGCAGCTCTTTGAAATCGCAAACTCACTCTCCTAAGGCATCAGACCAGCAACATTAACTGCTAAATCCGAAACATGATTTCCCAGTGTTTGGACTTCAACGAAACCACTGATTGTTTTCATGGCTCATTTGTGCAGATTAATTGCTTAATATCTATGCAATGTTTTGGAGGTAGAAAGTACTAAACCATTGCTCTCAGTCCTGATAATCCTTTGTTGCTATTTCATCCTCCCAGCTCTGGGCTCTTCATCAGTATTTTAAATTTCTTCTGTTCCATACTTCCTCCCCTTGCAAGCTAATTACTATCATACATAATAAAGGAAACATCCCTTTGTAGGGGGAGATGAACTAATAGGACTTATCATTTCTAATTTTTGGCATTCCTTGATTACTGGGGCTATGGAACACTGACTGCAGAATTGTTCTGTATGTTCTCCAGGCACATTAGTAACTCTGCTAGCAGACACACAACTGTTCATTGCAGTACTTGCAAAACTTCATTTATTCCTACTTCTCACATAGCTCCTGTATATCACACACTTGATAATGCCAACTGTCTTCCCATATTCCCTGCACTAGGCAGATGCATGGAAAACCACTCCTGAACTTGCCTGTAGACTGTCAAAGTCTTAGTTAAATTCCATGTGAAAGCTTGGTTCTTCTGTGGGGCATGCAGGAAGCCAAAGATACTAGAAGAACCTATTTTGTCATGCTCACTGCATGCTTTTGCTCAGGAAATCCAATACATTCCTGCCTTCCTGGCCACTTCACTACTCATTACTTCCACCTTTTACTTCCTAACTACCCATTCATACGTGGTTAACTTCATCCACACATCCTGTTTGTCATACAAGATCTTGACCAAAACATAATTATTCTATGATTAAGTTCCTTGTAGGATGGACCCTGGGCAGAGTATCCCCTACACCCCCAGAGCTGTAGAACAGCTCCCTGGTCCCAAAGGATCTACCTAGTCCCCAAGTTTAGCCAAATTATACAAGATTTTATTTCCACTCTCCACCTTTTCAAGAATCTACTGGAAGCACCTAACAGGTAGCAATGACCCAAAGGATTGCAGCAATTCTTTAGGTTTGCTGCCACAACAGCTCTCTATTTTCCCCTTTCATGCTGTGACAATCTGTCAAAACCACAAGTACTTCAAGAAACTATTTAAAACCAGGTCTGTCCACTGATGCAGGTCTGTCCCCAGTGCAAGCTCCAAAACCAGCTTTCACATCCCTGTGAGAACCACAGCATCCTTGTATTTACTTTTCTCCCCCCAGTTATTCAGTTGCTGGCCATTAAAGCACTTTGCATCTGCTTTCTTAAGTTGCAGAGATTCCCAAAGGAGGGAAGAAAAAAAATCTTGTGTTCAGGCCCAAACAATATCTTGTCTCAGATGTAGAGTCCATCTTTCTAGGTGCATTCAAGTACAAAATGCTGTTACAAGCGACAGAGCTGTATAAACTCCTTGTCCTCTGGACCTCAGATTCTCCACAAGAATTGGGCTCACACAGGTTACTTGATGATACTGTTTGAACAGCAGGGATATTACTACTTCTCATATTATTTATCTCAGGGATTCTTAAGCAAAGCAGCTGAAAAAACAAGTGCAAATACAAGGTTAGAAAAACAGAATGAGAATACAACCACTGTCTTAAACTGTGGTTTAACTGTTTCCATGACCCTTACAATCTCCCTTTGGAGTCCTGCTTTTTACAGTCCAAAAAGACCAGGAAAATAGGAACTATTTTATTTGACTCCGTCACTTTTACCCCTAGAGTGACAATGTTGATTTAGAAATTGTACTTAGAGGTATTAATTAGGTACACAGTGACATTAGAAGCTGATACCTATACCTTTATATGTTTATAAAGGCTAATTTAATATTAAAGCATTATATTATATAAAGGATTAACTTGGTATTAATGTATTATATGCATGTGTATTAGAACACACTTTTTTCAAACTCATTTCAGGAATCAGGATAAAAAGCCCATTTGGAAAGTGTTCCCTCAGAGCTTCTGAAAATCAGTGAACATGAAACAAACACATGTTAGTGTCTGTCCCTTCTGAGCCATGAAGAAGGTCTTCCAAAAATGCAACTACAAATCACCTGGACAATCTCTTGGTAAGTTCTTCTTTTAAAACTGTCTTGTATGCCTGACTTGTCCCCTCTCAGCCTTCCCAAGACATGAAGGTATACCTGAAGCCCACTAAAATATAGAGTAATGAGTCTCCTCTACAGGAAATTCAGGCAACACTGGGAGCTGGAAATCTGTGAAAATCAAGTAATCAAAGTTACCACATTTCTGACAATTATGTCCCCCTCCTCTTCAAAGGAAAAACAGAGAGGTAAAGAAATAAAATAACAAAAGTAAAACCCTGTCAAACCCTCAAGTCTGTCACAAATCCAAGCCCAATATTAAAACAAAAAGAGGAAAGATCCATTTGGAAAAACTGATCCAACTGGGGAAGAAACCCCCAGGGCTTTTAGCCTGACTGATACAGGCACAAGCTTCTCCTCATCTCAGGACCTGAGAACATTTCACCGTGCATCAAGTTGTTACTTTTAGGGATTTTGTTTATGCAAATACTCAATCAAATTAAGGCTTTTCTAACAACAAAGCACAGGAGTCAATACTGAAAAATAAGGAAGCGAAATGGAATTAAGCACATTCATACACAAAGGACTTCCCCAGGGATTCCTATACCTGTCAGGGGGATTATGCCATCCAGGATGAGTCAGGAGCTATAGCCTTAAGGAGTCCCAATTCAGCTGAGAATTTCAGCTTTCCTTCTCCAGTGAAATACTCTGCTACATGCGGTGGTTCAAGATGAAACCTCATGGATACAGAGATATACTAAAGTTTTCCAAATGATGACAACAATACTTTAAATCTGAATTTCTAATGTTATTGGTGAGTGAACTATAGTCTTAACTGTATAGGATCAGTGACCCTATTTTATACAACCAACCATAACCACACAGAGTAACTGGAACAACAATCCTGTCTCTATCAGTACACAGGAGGATACTCCCTGTCACTTCAGCAGAAACAAATGCCTTCTGCCCCCAGAACTTCAATGCTTGCCTTTAGGAACAGCCCTAAAACTGGGGAAAAAAACCACAATTTCACAATCCATAAACTCATCCAAACTATGGGTGAGAGCAGCTTCCAGTACACAGCAGACACACCAGTAACAGCCCCTCTCTGGCCATTTCACGCAGACCTGCTTTGAGAGGATAATACAGAGGTCAAGAAGCCATTTAAACTACCTCCTGCTTTTCTGATTCTGTTCTCCCCACAAGAAACCCTTGCAGTGCCAGGAGGGAAGGCTGGCACGCGAGCTTTCACAAGTATTGAGAGTTCCCAGATGTGCTTTTGCAGTTTGCTGAGCAGCCCTACACAAGACATGCAACTGGTCTCGCTCAGGGACCTCGCACATCACGTGCACAAGGAAAAAAAGCCAAGATAAACACAGCCCCAAAACATCCACACTGCACAGAGCAAGAGGGGGATGCCTGTCAAACCTCACAGCAGATCTCAAGCTGTCTGAGGAAACCCTGAAACAGCACAACATGTCTAGAGGAAAATGCAAAACCGCTCTCCATCTCATCACTCTCCTGTAAACAGGGGTCCAGACAGCTGTTTAACAGCATATTGGGCTTCCTCCTACGGCCTCGCTGCCCAATATGCTGCTGAGCATTGAACACTTTGGTTTTGTTGCTGTTCATGAACAAGAGGCTGCCATTTGCCATATGGGCTGAGCCAGCAGAGTCCCTCAAAGCCTGAAAAAAGTCCTAGTTTGTGTGGCATATAAATAAGCATCTTTGAGTCCTGAGGTCTCCTGGGCTTGGTCAGACCCCGTCTCCTGATTCATCTCAGGGTAGGAGACTCTGAGATTGCATTTCTTGGCACTGTACCATAGTTTGACCCAGACAAAGCTTACTTCCACCTACACAACACTGATAGTTATGCATCCCTTAAATCAAGCAAATTAGGATGTGGCTGTTCACATTACTTGTTCACTTGTCAAAGAGTGGCCTGCAGTTACCTGCTTTCCAGCACACTAAAAGCCCTCCCCATATGTACACACTACCCCCCTTTCCCATGACATGGCAAGGTATTGGGGTTTCCTGCATTTTCACACTGACAGCACATTGCTTGCCAGTTAAACACCATGTTAGTTTGAAGACACCATTCATCTAACATTAGTGCTTCCATTAGCGTGGACACATCAAACTGGGCAAAATGCACATCTCATGCATAATTTAATGGACTTCAAAGAGTGAGTCAAAAAACGTTAGTACAACAGCATTAAGCCCAGACTATTTCTTTGGAAACTTATCACTGAGAGACTGAAACCAAAGGCATTGCTACACAAGATTAGTAGTAATCTCATGTAGCAGTGGGTTGCACACCCAACTTGTCCAAGATGTTCCACCAATGCCCTGTGAAGACTTTCTGGACCAAAAAGCCATCCTCCTATTTAATCGAAATTTCCTACTTTTCCTTCAAGAAAATTTTCACTACCTCTATCTCCAGGGCTTCTTGCTTTTGATCCCAATGACTGATACAGAGTATAAAAATCCTCAGGGAAAAGTCTTTTGCATTATGATACAGTTTTTGCTGAATCACACCCCTTGGATGTGAATGGGCCCCACTGCCAAGCCTCAGCAGCTTTGCCTCGATACACACAGCAGGCTGCAAGTCGTCACCATGGAGGGGAGGTACAGCCATGGGGAGAGGTGCTGGGACCAGGACCCTAGTGGGTTCTGATCTGCAGCAGGGTGTTAGGAAACTCGCACCAGTTCCTGTGCTTCTGTTCCTCCTGGCAGTGCTTTGTCTGCATCCTGCTCCAGATAGCACCCAAAATGATGGGGCTCCAGGCACTGCTGGCTGCTGTTGGCGCAGTGTTACCGCACTACAACCACATCCAAACATGCATTTGATTTGCTAGATTGTTTCTTCCACTTTCTCACATTTTCACAATTTTATCAGGGCTTCTTACACACTAAGAAAGTCCTTAACTAACTCTAAAAAGCTCAAGTACCTTTAGCTAGATGAAGAAAGAACAGAACAGTAATTTCTGACCTTTATCTGGGACGATTCACATGCTGCAGCCCAATTCTTTTGTTACTTTCCTAAATTAGTAATTCAGAAAGGTGGGTTCATCACCATTCGATCCCCTTTACTGCTACTGGAAAATCATCCAAATATAGCAAGAGGGAATTACTAATAGACTATGACACAAAGGTGTAATTTCACGAATTGTCATTGACTTACCCCATTTATCATACCCACTTTTCCCTTTCAAACTCTGCCTGCACTGCTTGTGGAAAGCTGCACTGAATTAACATGACCACATCCCTTCCACTTCATGCCTTGCCACTGCCGCTCTGGTCCTACCCTCTGCCCTGACTGTCCACCCATCCAGCACTGCTTTGACCTCTAGGACTGAATTGCTCCCTTTGAATCCCAAAAGGGAAGAATTATCAAGCTGTGACGACCAGTTTACAGCCCAAGTCTCAATATGATTTCAGCACAGAAACTTCTCCCTGTAATAGTCAAGATACGTGGCTGAATGATATTATACTTGCCCATTCTATGCCCTGCTTCCACTGATCTGCTTTCTCTAAGCAAAGCACTCTGATCAGCATCACATTTTTCCCTGGTTTAAATAGAGACAACCAGATTTACCATTTTTGAAAGGCATTTTTGGACCCTTAGGAAAAAGCTTGAGGTGAGATCTGAGTGTTAGAGAAAGACCTGCCACACAAATTTAAAAATCAAGTAAACAGCAGTTGTCATTTAAAAAAAAAAAATAAAAAAAATCAATACAATTTCCAAGTTGAAGCTCTTAGAGCAAAAAAAAGACCAAATACCTGCCAATGAGACAAGGACAATTATAGTAGTTTCAATAGTGAAAATATTAGGAAAATGAGAGAATGATAGCAGAGCACATTACAAGCTGAAGGAGGTCAAGAGAAAAAAGAAACAGTTGTTGTTTATAATCAAATTATAAGGAGCTGGCACGTATGATGCACAAATATGCAGAATATACTGTGTGCATACACACCCCATACATTGTCTTTCATTAAAGTTACCTTACAAAAAGGCAACACTCTCCTCACCCATGCCTGCAAAAGGTTCATAAGGCTAATGTGAATGATCATTTATGAGACCACTGGCCTCAACTTTAAATGAATGCGACTGAGATAATGATTTCTCTCCAGCTTCAAAGTCAAGACTCTTCAAAACAGCCAGCAGAAGCAGTACAATAGATCTATTTTGAAGACAGAAAACAAGAATCACTGTTCGTGCACTTTTTCTGCAGTCTCCCAGCTGCCAGACCCATTCATATGAACAATGTTTGAAGTAAACTACCAGCCCCAGATCAAGTACACTTGATGTCAAAAGTGACTGGCTGAGGCAGACAAGCAACGCTTGGTGCCTGAACTCCAGAGTCACAGCGGGGTTTAAAAAGATGAACTGGAAGGGTGGTGGATGAAAAAAACATGAGCCTCCCTTCCCAAAACCATCAAATGTTTCTAGAACCCTTGGAATCAATATTTTGTCACTGATGTGTGAAGACAGACAACTGAAGTCTGTCCTCTGCAAAAGTCCTTGTAGGAAATGCATATTTGTCCTTTTCCGGTCCCAGCCAGGTCTTGGTACCCTGCAGCTAATTCACAAGAATTCTAAAAGTTTTGTGGGACTTTTTTTTGGCTTGAGCAAGCCAACATGAGTACAAGACCACAGCAATTGGTCAGCAAGAAGTGCAGGTTAGAAAGAAAGCCCTTTGAATTGATTACACAATGGTCAAGGAAGCTTCTTCACATATTTACAATCACTTTCTGTGATGCTTAACAGCAGGACCAAGAGTGTTCCTCATACAGGGCAATACTTAAATTTTGACCTAAGTGTCAGGTCCTTTGCCTTCAGATAGTAGCCCTGGGTGGGAATCCTGCCCAATAATGTTAGACATTAGAACAAGAAATTACAAGCACTTTGTCTTCTGAGTGACTCATGTGCCATAGAAGTAGTGAAATGCTCATGTTCTCTGTCCCAGACACTCTAGAGCAGGATGTTTTATTGAAGTGCTATGGTGTTCTCTTTCTGTGATTTATAACCTCACATATTCCCACATGTACAGAAAGACACTCAAAACACACCAGCAGTCTCCCGTTTAATAAAAACCAGATCCTATTTCAGCTAACTGTATTACCTGAACAATCTCCATCTTAACAACAACAATGAAATCAAGAGAAAAGACAAAAGGTAACCCCTTCCAACCAAGGATTAGATGACCATTCTCAAGTGTTTTTTCACATCTCACCACAACCTTGCAACAAGCTGATGCAATTTAGACTCAATTAGGTAAATATCACTGAAGCTTTGATTTAAGTGCATTTCTGACCCAAGATTAGACCAGCAGATAAACATTAAACCAAAGGATACCCTTTCCTTGTGTAGAAGTAAAAAAAGAATAAAAAAGAGCAAGAACTAATGGGAGAGTGACTGTACAGAAAATGTGTGACAGGTTACAAAAGGAAAAAAGTTCTTACTGTAAGCATTCAATGTTTGAAGTATTTTAACCCAAATAAAAACTGTATGACACCTACTTTTATTTTTAAAATTGCAAATGAAAAACATGGGGAACAATGAAATGATAAAAGACATTTAAACAGAGGCATAAAGCATCTTTGTCTTTCAGAGGCGTGTTTGTTTAGGCCACTTACGGTCTGTTTCCCTACAGGGAACACTGTATGAAGACAACAACAAACCACATGGCATAACTGAGCTAAAGGTTAATGGGGAATTACAGAATCATGAAGCTGTTTAGGTTGGAAAAAGACCAGTAAATTCATTGAGTCCAACCACTAACATAACACTTCCAAGTCCAACTTGAGGCCATTTCCTCTTATCCTAGATGTATTAAATATTTTCTAGTGAAAAGCTCTTACAAGAAAGGCTTCTCTTCCTATTCAGTTAGCTAATAGACAAACTGAGCTGTTACAAGATAATTATTACTAAGCATATTTTAGAAGGAGTTCTCAATTTGTGTCACACTATTTAAAGAAAATGAGACATTACCAAAGGAACACTATTGGCCTGATAAGCAACACAGCCTTCACCAACATGAGCTCATACTCAGCTCTGCACCCACCCACCCTTACCACACAGCCTCCCAAATTAATCATCTCACCAGAGAAAGGGCCCTTGCAAATGCACCATTGTGAGCTGAAAGACAACCACAAATAAACACAGAAGCTGTACCCAAGCTCCAGAACACCTCAGCCATATCCTACCAGGCAGTTACAGTGAAGCGATTTCTTGCTGTTGCTCTTGTTTGTGGCTTTGTTGGGTTGGTTTTTTTTTGGTCATAGCCCCATTCCTCCTACTTTCTGATAGGCATCCAAACAAAGCAACCACCCTATCTAATTACCTCAGTATTGCTATTGCTTCATCACTGGATGATCTTAGAACCTACAACTTTATTCTCACATCTCCCAAACAGCAATGGAATATCATTATGATATTCCACAACTGGGTAATGCAGACTGAAGGGTTGAATTAATTGCCCTTGGTCACAGATGATGGCTACAAAACAGCTACATTTCTTTAAAGTGATTATTTTACAGCATTTTTAAACAGTAAAGCAAAAAAGTATTTCCATTTACTCTTCCATCATACCATAATTAGCTGCAGTTGCATATGCAAGGTAGATGATTCATGCCTATGCCTTCCTTTGGTCATACGGACCCCACTTAATATACATTCCAAAACCAGAAGTGTCAGTGTCACTGGGGTTTGTGTTGATGTTTTGGGGTTTTTTGTTTTGTTAAAGTAACAGGGATATGTGAATTTTCTAATTAAGTTCAGTTTGCAACCCTACCACTACAGTCACATGGGGCCTCAAACGTGGAGGTGGTTTAACAGTGATGTGACTTGATAGCCCATCAGTTGGACCCGTCAAAGAAGGGGCGCGTACGCTGACAGTCAGCATCTTCAAAAGCTGTTCACTGCTTGTGACTTAGGAACACCACCTAGAATGAAACAATAACAGAGAGCCAAGAAATTCATAGCCTGAGAATTTTCCTGTCTGGCTGGCTTGAACATCCCTCTGTGCAATTAACTGGCTTTTCTAAAGAGAGTAGATGCCACCTCTCCCCAAGATGTTCAGAGAGCAGAGTTCACAAGTGTCACCGGCTTTTCATTGTTGCTCACACAGGATGCACAAGCATAAGAATGGACAGACTCTAACAGTGTCTTATGCAACTAAGGATCATCCTCATTTATTCTTCCCTCACAACCCTGGTAAGACCATTTTATTTCCATGGGAAACCGTTTCAGAAGGTGGTAAATTCACAGGTATCAGCAGAATCGCAGCTGTTTAACACCTGCGTAAGGTGCTCAGTGCATTGCAGGATCACTTCTGAGCATTTAATGTTCTGGCAAACATTAAAAAAATTAATCCAAATTACAGTAACCACACAAAAAGGAATATTTCTTTTATAGAACATTTTCTGCAAGGGTGATCTTTATCAGTGTTCCCCAGGATTTGTAGCAGCCACATGGACAGTGGCTTTACACAGTGGATAAATATGGCCTTTCTCACATATATGCTTGAGAGTGAGGAAAAGTGCACCAACACTAGTAAGTTGCACAGTTTGTCCTAATCTATGTTTTATTCTTTCACATACACCTCAATTCGAGGGGAAAAGAAATAGATATCAGATGTGACAAGTGTATAGTTTTTTCCCCCTGATATCTGACTGTTCATTTTGCCTCGGAAGGGCTGGAGCACCTTTCAAAAGTTTTAGCCCTCTGTTTCTGAGGAACTTATCCTTGTGGCATGTCTGTCAGTTTTCACAGTGCTCAAGCAAGTCTTTGCAATTTTCACATAATGGCAGTTGTTGACAGGTTGTTAGGGCTGACAGTGAATATGTTTGAAAAACTGTCAAGCTGGTGAAAAAAATTAGAGGGAGAGAGAGGGAGCCTCCTTACATTTGTAACAGCATGTTAAACTGTAAATGCAGTCTCAAAATGCACAGGCCTACTTCCAGTCATGTTACTTGCTCTACAATGACAGCATATGAGAATATATGATCCTTAAAAATTAATGTCACATTGTCACATTACTACAAGACTGTTTACCTTTACAGAATTGATTCTACCTTTAACACTCAAGAAGAGCTGTTTCAAGGAAAGAAATTAATAGAAATATGGTGCTAGTGCTGCTAGCTTTTAATTAGCTTAACACCGCTTTTGCCAGAGGTATTATTGGCCCCCAAGAGCCCCTGGCAATGCACAGAACCTGGCTCCTGTCCAAATGCCATTTCCAGCACTGCACAGAGGTGGTATGGAAGGAGGTCTCCCCAAGCTCCTCAGCTGAAGAAAGGTGAGTGACCAAGAGCAGCTGTGGCCAAGGCCCAGCATTGAACATTCTTCCAGAGGCACCAGTATGAGGTTCTTTGTAAGTCTCTTGACTCAAAATTGTGACAGTGTCTTAAGAATCAAATAGTATGAATGGTGACATCTCTGTTTACATTGAACAGCAGTGTGCACCAAAACAGTCCCTTGAACAAAGCTGGTCAACACCTAGAGAAGCACAAATGTGGCAGAAGGTAAGTTATATTTTGTCTCATCATTTTAAGACAGGTTCTGCTCATTTGGAAGATCCTGCAATAGCAAGGTCAGTATCTGATGTTTAATGAAGAATTTCTTCTCTTACATGTTTTCATTATGCAACAACTCTGCAGGACTGATTTTTCTTCTTTGACAATTTTTAGAATCTAACTTATTTCTGTGAAAATGGAACTCACTGTGGTCTGTCACCCAAACTCTTCCTCACGTAACAGATTTCTTAAAATATTTTAAATTCAGCTTTTAAAGACTTGTTCTTGCAGTCTTTTTATAGCACTGCTTTGGTTAGCATTTCAAGGGGAGGACTGTGGATCCTGAGCACCCACAGTGTGAGGCAAGTCTATTTTGTCTAATACTGGAGCAGACTAAAATAACTGGGAAAAATAAAGGGCAGGTTAGCATCATCACAGCTATGAAATTATTATAACCATGATAAAGTACTATGTACAATAGTCACAAGACGACTGGTCTAAAATTTCTCTCAAGTGATAAGGTCAACTATGTAGAAGCAGTCTTCCAGTAGACAGGAGTTAAGTCTGCAATAAGATGTCCAGCAGAAAAATAAAGTTGTTAAAAAGAGGGAAATAACTAGACTGGATAAATCAGTGAAGGAAGAGAAGCCCAAATGTAATGTGGAAAAATTCATGGACTATGGATCTCCCAGGGTTATATGCAGCATCCAAGTAAACACGTTGGGACTTGGAAAGATAAAAATAAGACACAAAATAACACAGGAGATAATGAAAACAGAATAGTAAGGAAGATTAAATTTGTGTGGGAAAGAACATGACCAGGAAATATCTACTGTTGAGAGGAAGGAGACTCCGTGAGGGTGGGTTGGCATCCCAGACTGAGTCACTGGTGTCACAGAAGACTTCTTCCAGCTCCTGCTGAAGTCAAGAGAAGAACTCCCATTTATTTGAAGAGAAGCAGGATTAGGTCCTAATCCTTCTGCTTCACTATCCAGTAAAGTGAGGATAATAATTGTATTGACAGGTAATTCTGTCTCACAGGAGTATTCTGAGGATTACGTAGCGTCTGCACTGTGCTGTGAAATGCTAAGTGCTAAATATGATTATACAGGGATTTCCATCCAAAGATCTCAAAGCACTTTCCAAACATTAATAATTGAAGCTTTATAATACCCTTAGGACTGCACACGTAAAGAAGGCAAACAAGATTCAGGGCTCGGCAAAGCAGGCAAGGATTATTAAGACTTTTTTACAGTGGATAAACTGCACCACAGTGAGATGAGCCTAGAAGGCCAGACTCCTTCATACTTTGCACCAGAAAGATGTGTGTGGAATGAGAGGGTCAATCAGCTTTCGGAAGGAGCTGGATGGTTAAGGCCACAGCACAGAAGTGGAACACTGAGAAGACTGAGGAGAGCAAAAGAAAACAATAAACAAGCAAAACCCCACTTTTTTGGAGAGTGGCAGCATTTGTTTGTTTTTAGGTACATGAGCAAGAACCAATAGAAGACAATGCCTTAAAGCAGCAAAAAGTATAGGTTATTGGCAGGAGGTATAGCTACTACTAAGAACAACATCTATTCTTTGCCTCGCAGATTCAACAAAGAAGATAGAGAACACATGTCAGGACTCCGATTAATTTCCCAGGGGAAGAGCACACAGAGAAGGAAATTAAAATCATGTTCGAACAAGGAATCAAGAAATCAGAATGACTGAAGACTAGGTAAGACTTACAGATGGGGTAGGCTCCTCTCAGCTTCCGGAATAAAAAGCTAAGTATTTACAGAATCCTTCAAAATCATTTTGGTATCAGACAGTTACACAACCTGATCTGACACTGAAATGGACTTGCAGCTCAAGATGGGGAGGATGGTTTCAGGAAATGAGGCAGGCTTGACACACAAGAACGAACATAAATGTAATCAAAGACAGCTTCTGAGAACATTTAAGAATTCAGTCTTGTACAGGCTGACAAAAGAAAGATCTTGTCTAGCAAATATGCCTGAATATCAAAAATACGACTTGAAGTGGATGTGCTTCGAGTGTGTTACAGGGTTTGAACAGGGCCAACCAACCACTTCACAAAGTACTGATATTCTAGTACATTAAGTGTGACCTTCATCCGACAGACAAGCAAGACCTCGGAGCAAGGCAGCCTGGTATAGTGCTGCAGTGTTCAGATGAGGCATCACAGCAGATGCTGAACACGAAAGTTTGTCATCAGGACCAGTATTTGCAGGTGAGATGATTTCTCTTACAGGCTTCTGAGCTAGAGGGAGTGTAAAGACCAGGTCTGAAGGAAGCAGTAAGTGGAGCACACTGTCAGTGGTTACCTCAGCACTGAGAATCGCCGTTTCATTGCAGGAGTGAAAGGAAAGAAGAGTGTTGTCACCTCCTTCGTGTAACACAAAGTGTTTTGCACCAAGGAAATGAACACAAGTCCAAGATAGACAAACCAGATCTAACACAAGGTCTTGAAGAAAATACCGAAGTCTATACAAGCACAGATTGTTTTTATAGAAACAGAAAAGAGGAAATTGAGTAAAAGAGATGTTCAACACTGGAGGAATACAGAAGTCTTCCATAGTTACATCTCACCACAATTGCACACAGAATTATGGTAATAGATGTTTCAAGTGTTAGCTGAAAACTTGGTTCAGAAGTAAAACTGCTAGTCTAAAAGTGGGACTCCAGAATTATTCTTGGCTTAGCTTCATTTGGATTTAGATTTTGGTAAAGGAAAAAGCCTTTCCTTGGTAATTTCAGAGCTCAAGCCTTGAAATAAACACGGGAGAGCAGCACCTGAAAATTGGAAAGTGCTTTCACTCTCATTGCAGTCTCTTTTCTGGACTGGCTGCTCAGTTTTACTTTTGCTAAGTCTTTTTATGTCATGCCACATAATGTCGGGCACTTAGCTTGAAAACATTGTATCTAGTAATTACTTAAAGAGTGCTATGAACATACATAGTTAATACTGACCAAAAGGATAAACTCCACAACAGTATTCCCTCCTCTAATGTAATTAAATTAGAGCTGAGCAATAGGATTTGATACAGACAGAAGCCTCATGACCAGCTTTGTTACAAATAGACTATAAAAATTTTTGGTTCAAAGTGATCTGAAAATACAGATGATTTAAGGGTTTTCCTACTTAAAACCCTTTTAGGCTCATTATGAAAGATAGAAGAGGTCCAGAGAAAATATTTTGGAAGTACTCAGGAAACAGTATCCTCTACATCTGAGGATCCAAATCAATTTCCCTTCAGGTCAGTGTGAATGTTTCCATTCATTTTCAAGGGATCATTGTGAAAGACAAAAATGAAGTTTATATAAACGAAGATGAAATCTCCTTTTAATCCCAATTTCCTACACTTCCCCACTACCAACTGACTTCACTAGCAACAGGATTGGGATTAATAATTGATGATATAAATGATAAAATATAACATGGTTCTTTGATTCCTAAGTGAAATTTGGCATCTCCATCACCCAGATGCTTTTTGAACTCAGCCTATTTGGTAAGAAGCTGATGACCTGTGACATACACAGGCTGTTCTTATTCCGAACTAGACTGCTCTAAATTCAGATTTCATAAAATCTGACCCTGTTGAAGTAAAGAAACATGTCAGGTATCAAACATTCATTTTGACATTTCTAACCAACACATGAGATTTGCAAGATTAAGGCATTTTCCAGCATCAAGACCATGGACTTCTTATCCATTATTCTTTCACAAATAACATGTACATTAAAAACACAATTGTTCAGCCTCCAATTTGTAATGGATTTCTATCATTAGGATTTAATTACACAGGATTGGACTTTGGTATTTTAAAATTATAGATTTTCTCTATTTTTCACAATACTTAGGAAATCATTTAAGCTACAGGCTGTATTATCCTCACATTGACAAAGTTTAAGTACTACCATCATAAACCTAGAATATTGGACTTCAGATTGGATAATTCCTGCTATTTAGAGTACAAGAAATAAATTGTCTCAGTTAAATGTAAACAGTTGTATTAAGAAGTAACTAACAAAAGCTGCACATTCACCTTCCTAATACATTTCTTCCTTAATATTTCTGCAGTACATGTCATGTTTGCCATCACTCACTAGTTTGTCCCAAAAAGAAGTGCAGACATTGTGTTTCACACACAGATCCCTAGCTCTGATAACCTAAGACAACAACATTAGGAAAATTTTTCAAAAGTATATAAAATAAACAGCTTTTTTCCTATTCTAAAATAAGCACCTTTTTTTTTGTTCTTCATTGCCATTAACAAGGAACTTGTGATCTAATAAATGTCACAATCCGTTTCATTTAATTAAAATAATAAATATTATACAGTAATGTAGATTGACATTTATATCTTCATTTACGTGAAGTTGGATTTATGGTCAATGCTTTATTTGATGGAGGCCACAAATAATGGCTATTAAACTGCCACAGGATGGACACAAGATCACATTAATGAAATTAGACAAGGCAAGGCACTGATATATGGAGCCCTCCTGCTAGAAAATAAAGTAAGTCATGTCCAAAGCAGATGTTTTCTTTGGCTGCAGTTTAAGTTTGCTAAATTTTCAGTGGGCAGTTTAACTTCACATACACAAAGGTGGAAAGGAACACAGCTCCCGTGACAATGCCTTTCAAGATATATTGCAATTAATGCAGCACATGAGCTCTGCTTCCCTTGTCAAACACATTCATGCAAGAATGATTCTTAAGTGTAAAGAAACATCTAATGTAATACTAATTATTAAATTTGTTACAAAGCCTGAAATAAGGCTTTTGGGTCTATTGGTGCAATAAATACCTCATCTGTATTTTGCTTATTAAGCATCCAGCCAGGAAGCTACCTACAGATACACTCAAATTCTTCAGGGCTTTTCCTTTCATTTTTTTAAAAAATAGAATATAGAACGAGCTTTGGAATATTGGTATAAGGTTATTGCAGGGCAAGCAGAAGGGATCAGAGGGAAAGGACATTTCCACAAGGGAAGGCTCTCCTCTTACCTCTGAGCTGCACCCTTACCACCTTTTCTAGCCCATCCTGGAACATGATGCACTGGGCGATATCGCTTCTCACTCCGAAGTTCTCCACAAAGGACAGTACTGCAGTATGTATCCTTACAGTGCCTGCTTAACAAATCAGGCTAGTCCATAGCTCTGCTGCACTGAATAAATAATCCCAAGTAGCAGAACATTGTGAAAAATGAAACAAACTTGCCTTGTGGGCAAATTATCTAACTGGATGCTGTGTGTTAAGTTCAGATAAACATTCAGTTACATGGAACAGCATCTCAAAGTTTGATATTTATCTTTGTGGATTTATTTTCACCTCAGGATCTTCATGTGCCACGCTAATATGTTGCCACACAGGTTCAGGAGGAAAAAAAAAGTAGTAAATCAGGCACAGACATTTAAGGGAGGCAACAGACAAAAAGACCCAAAACAATGAAAGTCATTATATATTCTGCTTCTGAACTAGACAAATAGCTTTTTTAAGCTATGGCTTCTACAGAACGGCTTGGTTTGGTCATTTATGCTAAAACTCAAACATTACAAGCCTAAGGGTCTGGTCTAAATAACAATACCTTCATTAATCAATTTTTAACAGCTGAGAGCCTATTTCTGGCTCTAGAGAGGAATGCAATATAGTCAGCTGAAATTTGGCCTCACATTGCTCAGGCTCAGGTGAAAATGACACTGCAAATAATTTAGACATCTCTGGACAATTTATTCCATAAATTGTCCAGATTCTTGATCTATTTATCACAGGGGATGGAGCTGATTTAACTAACAACTTTACCTGCCTTATTCCAGAATAATTTCTCCATTCTGCTTCAAATTCTCCCTTGAACGAAATTAATTTCCGTACACAGATAAATCTGTGCTTGGGTTTCTTGAGAAAACAGCTGCAGATAAATCCGAGGCCTTAGGCACTTCTACTTCCAGACCACAAAAATCACCCAGTGATGAAATATTGTTGGCGCAATGTGTGACTTGAGCCATTTGTCAGATGCAGTACCAGGTCTGAAGAAGACACAGTCCCTTCCCAAGAGTCCTGCTGGATGGGCTAAATATACAGACTACGCTACCCGCTCCATCCTGCATGTGATTGACCTTTCAGAGCCTTGGTGTTCTGCACAGTGATGCAGGCCTGGGCAATACCACAGCCACGCTTGTCCTCACTCCCTCCACAGTGAGGGCAGGCCCAAAGCAATCTCTGCCCCACGCAGAAGACCAGAGACAGGTGGTAGGTCAGCCTTCACAGGGACAGGATGTGAAATCATTGGATGGCCTTAAGTAAACCAAGAACACAATATCACCCCTTAGGTCTGTCCTTTGAGCCTAAGGGATTGTGATCTATGATCCCCCTACCTGCAGCCCCAGGGAAAGAGCAAAACTATCATTTTATCAGGGTATTTCCCTTTTTCTCTGTACCCTTATCCCCCTGGAGACACTAAGGGATGCTGTGCGTACAGGACACACCTGGGTTTATGTGGGGTACAGCAAGGGATGTGATGGCCATAAGCATGCAGGTACTCATGCACACCACCGCCAGCTCCAATGTCCCTTCAGCCCACTATGGCAGGAAGGAAAACAGACCCCACACCACCAGCACATTTTCAATGCCTCACTACAAAGCACCACACAAAGGTTTTATTGCTTGAGAGCACTGTGAGAGAAGTTAGCAAAGAGTTCATTAGTTGGGACTAATTTTTTTCAGTTTATCTTCAAATGTGTTTATTCAGCATTAACTCAAAATCTGATCTCTGAGGCACATCCCAACTCAGGGTCTTTGCAATGAGCACCCACTTTGGTGGATTTCTACCTGGCTCCCTGCATCAGACTCCCAAGGTTTCTGAGGATGACTGTTACTCAACAAGGGACAAGTGCGCCTCAAGCTTTCCTCAGATCAAACCTACATACAGTACCCACTTCTCTAACAGCACATGCAGCATCTTTTCCCTGTTGCCATTACTCTCTAGGTTTGTCTCACGCATCTTACTCCTCCACACTGCAAGGCTGAGTTGAACAATTTTCATTGACATGCACATCTGCATTGCACTAAAATCCTAGAAAATCAGGGTAAATTGAGAAGAACAGGCCTGGGCTGCATAGTTGAAAGCAAAAGAGCAGCTAAAACACCAAAATCATGCTTATCTTAATGAAGGACTGAGCCCTTCATTTTGGTAAACTTTCTAGGCAAGTTGTGTTCTCTGCTACATCTGCCACATTAAAGGTAACCTTTGGTAAAAGGAAAGGAGTTCCTCTGGCACACAAAACCCATATCACATTTCAAGAGTAAGCAATGTGTAATTGTCAAGCATAAAGCAGACATCTCACAACATGCTGTTATTTTATGCATACACGTAATGCTGACGAAACTAAAACCAACAGCATAGCAGCTTCAGGAAGAGAAGAGCCCAAGACACCTGCAAACGCTGTTCTTTTGTTCTCTCCCATTTGGGCACAACATTCTGCTAAGTCAACCCTTCAGGAAAGGGCTTCACAACATTAAGTGTTTGTATCAGCTCGTGCAGATGAGTCATTAAAACTCAAAAGCCAAGCATCACTCATTCCTTTACAGATTGAGACTTCTGGATAAAAAAAATAATAAAATCCCTGTCTGTATCAAGTTTCTGTACCAATGACCTTAGTCAAACATCCACACACAAAGCCATGTTACAGTCCTGCTGAAATCCAAAGGAATGTTGCCACTGTGGTGCTGAACCTACCAAGTTTCAGCTCAGTTATATTACCAGTCAGGCTACCGAAAAAACAGGGTTGCTTTAAACAAACCCAATTGCCTTTACAAGCAACACTGCTTCCCATTTTCCTTGTTTACCATGCGAAAGTTAGGGCAACATTCCTCCTGTCAGGCTGCTCAGCATGAATAATAGATATGTCATTTTTTAACTGTCAACAAAGTATCTGTAAGAGGTGCACTTGGTCCTTTTGACTATCTACAGCAAACTGGTTATTTGGCATCGCACAGGGATCACTTTTTTAGCAATTTCTTTGCTAGTTTTAAGAGACGTACGTTTTAAACCATAGAAATAATTTTACTCACACTTTATTACCCTTATGTAATATTTAATTATCTCCTCTCCTACTCCCTTGCTTCAGTGACAATTTGCTCAATGATGTGTCAAGGAGATGGAGAAAACAAAACAAATGAGGTCAAATCTGTGCAATAATAGGCTGGTGTTTATTTACCAAGGGCCAAAGCCATAGCAGCTGCAAATGGTATGACTCCTGTGCAGGCAGCTTGGCTCTGCTGACTTACACCAGCTGTGGACTAAAACACAACTGCTGAGAAACAGATTACATTGCTGTAATCTTAAATGTAAACCAGGTGATATTTCAGATACAAACAGTAAAGACCTTACAGGAGAGCTGAAGCTGTATTGATAGGGTGACAAATACTCTGTACAGAAGAGAACAAGTTTGAGTGTGTAAATGGCCATGCTTCCCCTGGAGCCCAGCTCAGGACCACCCACCATGGTGGTGTGGTCTTCACTGCTTCCTTTGTAACAGTTTGTCTCAATTCTATCTTCTCTTCAATAGTCTGTTCAGACAGGGCTTCAGCATCGCTCTTCTCTCAGCGGCACCTCTGTGGCATTTGGCAGACTCACCCCTACACTGGCACAACGGAGAGGACAGTGACCTCCAGTATGTGGTGGTGGAGAGGGAATGGCAATTTGACCATTTCCATGACCATGCTCTAAACCAGGTACATGAAGTGAATATTCTTCAAGAATATGTAACGACTGATGGAGACTGAAGAGCTTGACTACACAAAAAGCTCAACAGGAAAGCCAGAGTAGGCAATGGGAGCAGGAGTCAAGTGGCGGTAGGAAAGGAGGAAGCCTCTGAAATCAGATCAGCCACAACAGCATTATTGCTGATGTTTCAGTAAGTCATGGGTTATGGCTGGGGTTCAAGGACCTCAAATTTGAGGTTTCCATCATGGTGGACACACAGTACAGTGATTTAGTAGTTAGGTGCATTTGTTCAGAGCAAGAGAAAAGGTCCCTTTAAAAAAAACCCAGCTAACTACTTGCTACGCATTAGAGTTTTCATTCTTGATAGCACCACAAGAGCTCAAAAAGTGATAGGAGACATTGGGGGAAATTAGGATAGAAATGGGGAAAAAAAAGGAAAGAATAGACAGCCCTAAGAATGAGGATACCATTACCATAACTTGACAGACCATTAAAAAAGGTCAGTATGCACTTTAAATATATGAACAAATTAACAGAATACACCATGTTCAGCTACATGTTAAGAGGCATTAATGAGAATGAGAATAGCTTGCAGTTTGGTTTACTTAGCTCTTTAAATAAACATGGGCTATTGGAAATGTTATACAACAATGCAAGCACCCTAAGTGTAGCTCCAACTCCTGTCATTCCTGCAGATGAGTTACAAATCTACAAGAACTTGTCTGCTCCATGCTTGCAGCCACCGCTAAACTTAAATTAGTAACTATGTAGGCCTCTTCCAAGGCATATCAGAGACCAGCTGTGCAAGGACCTGTCACCTTCTTGTCAGTGAAAGTTTTCTGTCCAAAGAACTTTCGTCATCCCCCATTCCTCAAGTAGCTGGATGTCACTTGAAGAGACAGCTGAAGTCACTTGCAATGAATGGTCTCAAATCAGAGCTCACTGCCCTTGTCACAGAAAGTCTCACCCCGCAGCTAAAACTGTCACTGATCATGTTTAGATATGTACGCTGAGGTATCAGATTAGAAAAGAGTATGCACGAGATGGGAGTTTAAAAGAGGCCAAGTTGCAAGGAAAATCTTAATAGGGAGAATCGAGGGCTTGAAGGGTTAGCCCTTTTCCAAACCCAATTTATATTTCCCATCAAATCCAATAAAAAATATCTAGCTTCTAAAAACAGCATGTTTCCAACCAACATATTCAAGAAGAAGCTAAAACTTTAAGTACTTTGGCCAGAGAGCATGTAGATTGCTAGGATATTATGGCATCTCTGCAGCAAGTTACTTCATTAATAGGAAAATACCCAAAAGGCATATTCTGACCTGAAGATTAATGCTCAAAATGGTGGGTGCATGTGCTATAGTTAAAAAAAAAGAATGAAAAAGTGTATTAAATTGGTATATTATTAAGAAACTCTTGAGAATATTGTAACATTTGCTTTGTGTCTAAGCCTCCTGCTTACATTAGCAAGACAAGCATTGTCTACCAGTTACAGAAGAGATGGAGCCACCCAGGCTCCATAGTTGCTTTCCCAACTCATGTACCAACTTATAGGTGACTTGTTTAGACTCTCACTAACTTCTAGGAAACCCAGCTTAACCATTGGCAGACCTCTTTGCCCAGGCCTGCCAAAGAGCACTTGAGGACACATTTCTAAAACTGCCCTCAACACTAAAAATAGCCAAGTGAAGTTGGGTTGCAGCTGCTAGTAGAGACACAAAGAACACAGAAACATCCAGAAGATGTTCATTATTTTCCTACATAATGTCACCTTACACTTGTCTAAGACATTGCCATACCAATACGTCACAGGGGGTAGATCCCAGGTAATGCTCAGCAGATTTACCTATGCTACACTGCAACCTCTGGTGCTCCTGGGGGCCAGACCCAGAGCAGTGCAAGAGCAGCAGATCTAAAAGATGGCACTTCCAGTCCAGCAGCTTCAGAGCAAGGGTTTCTCTGCTATGCACCTCCTCAGAAGGTGAATTTTAGCGTGGCAGTCAGCTAAACGCATGGGTAGTGGCTTAGTCAACAGCTCCAGAAGGCATTCAGATGAGGAGGCAGGTATGCTTTCTCCTCTGTACATAGTACCACCTAAACAGCAGGAAATAACCAGGTAATTCTTGACAAATCTCAAATCCTGGTGCAGCCTGGGAAATAAGACATGTTCGAGCTTTCACTGATGCCTGTCCAGTTCTCCTTCAAGGATTTGGCCATAATAGGTGGGCTCATTTGTTTTAAAGTTGATCTAGCAAGTACCTTATTTTCCATATATAAAATGCCATCTTCACTCAGCAGCATTACAAGCTTCTTTTACCTTGCACTATTGGATTGAAAGAAGAAAAATTGTTCCAACTACATATTTAAAGATGATTTGCCTTGTTTCTTGAAAACATGGCCAGAGCAATTTTAGTCTAAATTTCATATACCAAAATTCTTTCTACGAATGAAGCTCAGACTGAAGGGACTGAATTCCAACTTAAATATATTTGTTTCCATTTTGCCTGCAAAAACAGCAGGTAAATTTTATTTAAAAAAAAACCCTAAATATGCAAGAGCTTGCTTCAGAAGAGAAATCCAATTTTAGCCCAGGAAATTTTATTCCTCATTTTCCAGGCTCCCCAAAAATCACAAGCCTGTACAAGACAGACTTACAATCCAAACTGAGACTGCAACCAGCTTTTACAGGTTTTACTGCTGATGAGTCCTTGAAATGCCAACTGCAGGCTTAGAACCTCTAGGAGCTACCACTATCCACTTCACATTGAAGAGGTCCTGGTGGGATACCAGAATTGATCCACAAACCCCTCCCATGGAAGGTGGCTCAGAGAACACAGACAATGAGGTGCTCATGAAACTCAGAATGGCACCTAGAAGCAACTACAGCTATCTCAAAGGAATCTGGATTTATCTCAACACAAAGGAAGGTGGCCTTTGTTTTAGACAAAGGCTGCATCAGTTCAGTGATTACACCGCTAAACAGTCTTCCTTAAAATCATCAATAAACTATTAACTCCTTGAACCAACCAGACCAGCATGGGGAAGTGTATGTGTCTCTCAGGCCAGGGTGCAAAATGGAACAAAGTGAACTTGGAAGAAAGCAACAAGCTTCATCTGGCTTCAACCAGCTTCCCTGAGACCTGGGACACCCAGCATCATGAGGGCAAGCACGTAGAGACCAGCAAAGGAGATGAACATCTGCACTGCGATCTAGCTGCGGGGTGCAATCACTGCAGCGTGTTTGGTTTGTGGTGTCAGAACATTGCTGTGCTACTCCAATGAAACAAAATCCCATGCAACACTAAATGTCTACAAATAAGAAAGATTTATATTAAAGCATTAAACTCTGCTCATATGGAATATTTTAAAACCTGTCCAGAGAGTATTAGACTGGAAGGTATAACCACTGACCCCAAATAGGAGCTCCTGGACACTCAGCCCTTTTGAAAATTAGGTCACTGCCTTAGAAACCTAAACAGTCTAAGGATCCTAACTGTAGGCTCCTATTTTTGAAAGTCCTTGGTCTTTAATTTTCATTGCATGGTAAACAAAGCATCTTTTTTTCTTTCCCACTAGAAAGTACTCCGGGTTCAGAAGTTTATTGGAAACATAGCTGACATCCAAATCAACACAGACTGCAAAAACAACAGGGCTGACAAGACAGAACACTTTCAAAACATCACACTGATCATTACAACAGCAGAGCAAAACATTCATATCGTAAGCTTTTGCAGTCAAGGACTCTGCTCTAGCTGGGTATAGCTCTTTAAGCAACAGAAACCTGGGAAAATAGACTTTGAAGATAAATAGATGGATTTGCTTTCCAGCAAACAAATACAGGATCAACAAAATTGAACATGATGACTATTCCATAGGCAACAGTGAGGCTGCCATGCAGATTTTCAGAAATGTCACTATAGCAAATAAGCCTCTGTTTTGCTCTTGGGAGGAACAGAAAGTGAGAATGAGCAGATAACAAAGGACACTTTGGCAAAAAAAAAAGATTGAAAAGAAGCAGCTCCCCACCACTAAGCTCCATTTTCAGTTGGCTGCCTCGCTCAGATCCAGGGTGGACAGGGTTGTAGCTTTAACAACGCAATCTTTTTCCAAAAATTTTCAAACAGAGAACCATGATTTTAACACTATGCAAGAGAGAACCAAAGCCTCAAAAATAGTAATTCAGCTTTAATAGAAGGGGCTCCTATTTGCAAATGGTGTTTGGAGTAAAACCACTCCAGTCCCCCTGAACCCAAACCCATTACTGGTGAAAGCCTCATTTGTCTGATCCAGACTGAAACCAACAGCAGATTTTTTTTTTTTTACACTGATAAGATGGGAGATACTTTTTGAATACTGAAGGGTCTTTCTTCAACTTCCACATGAGAAATAACTCCCTACAAATACAAACTTCATACATTTTAGTGACGTGAGTGCCCACAGTCCTTTCACAAACAGACCTACTAATGATCTCCACAGGAGTAACACACACAGAGAATCAATACTGTTGACACTGTATTAATAGTGTGCAGATATACTATGCCTGATGCATGAGCATAAGTAGTAATATTTGGCAGTTTGGTCTTCAGATTTGATAACTTGGAGGTGCTGGGTCCTTCACTATTTGTATTGTTTCATTCCTGCATTCTTTTTCGGTGCAATGACTTTGACCTGGCAAACACCTTTTCCTCACCAGAGTATGTATATTTACAGCAAGGAAACTAAAAAGCATCATTCCCTAATGTCTACACAAGGCAGCTTAGCAGTAAAGCATATATTTATTATCGTGTCACATACTGTACCAGTATAGTTAAATATCTGAGTTTGTCTGTATTCCCATTATAAACCTGACCATAAAAGTGTGTTTTGAGCGAGACTTAACAAGTCAAAGGCCCTGATTCTCCTCACTCAAAGCAATATAAATCAGGAGTTAGTGCACACATGGCATGCATGAGAAAGACTCAAGGTTCTGGGGGGAAAAAGAAAGGATGCTTTGCATACATGATGCTCAATTTGCAGACATTCACACATATTTCAGCTCCACTCAGCTCTCACACTCGTAAAAGCATTTACAGGAGCTTCATACGTGATCTTCCTCACATTTAACAGAGCTGAATACTCTGTGCTAACTCCAGGCTTACCTGCCCCTGAAACAGGATCATATTGGTGAGACCATTTAATTGAAAGGGTCAAGTTTGAAAGTTGTGTTTTCAATGAAAGACAAATCTGAAACAAACACGGGACTATAAAGATAGGAATTTCCAGACCTTTACCCCATCGCTGCCAACAATTTGATGAGAGTTCACTTACTGTTCTGATTATCACACATTCACCAATTTTTATCTGAGGACACCAGCACTTGCTTACTTTTCACACTGGGGTGTTGCAAAGATCCAGCGACGTTTCCACGTGTTGCACATTAGAGAAGTGCTAAGCAGTTATAGTGCCTGATTTAATGCTCCCTTTTCTGGCAGCTGGGGTAGAGTTACAATTTTCATTCTAAGCTTACCTCGTATCGCTTGTCTGGGTAGAGTAAAGGTCTCTCCTTAGCTACATATCACACAGCATAGATATTCCAAACCGGTGAATTTCAGGCCAGAAATATAAAAGCAAGACAGCATGACATGCATGCTGGTGAACTTTAAGGAGCAAAATCAACCCCACACACGTGTTTTATTCGTTTTTCCTGTATATCTTTCAGTTTTTGCTGCCTTAGTTATTCTGTCCATCTCCCTCCTTCACCAGACTCACTGGCTCACCAAGGTCCCACTGCTGTATATGACATCACACATCACAATCCCCGTGGTAACCACTGTGTTGTCACAAACAATATCGTAGAAGGAAGAGGGGGAATAGACTTAGAAAAAAGTATTTACACACAAATATCTTGGCAATCAAAAAAGGCTGGGAAAGGAAATGCACAAAAAAGCCTATGACAGCTTAATGAGGTTTTGGTAACACACTGTAGTTTTCCAACTGTGCTCAAGTGTGATCTTGGTCCTTAAAATCTGATTTTCCTTACTTTTATAGACTTAAAAGAACTACATCCATTTTGCTCAGCACAGCAATCTGAAAGTTCACATGTCTGATTTTATTATTTAATGTGTAGGAAGAATTGCATTTCAACGCCTGCTGAAGAAACTGCCTTTTATAAAGACAGTCTACAGAGATATGTTTGGAATTTTAAATCCTGGTGTTTTGCTTTTTCTTTAATCTTTTATTAATGGTTTGTGTTCCCATTACTCCAAACTGAGCATTAGGTTGCTGGGGAAAAGCGCCAATCAAATGTGTACAGCGACTGGAACTTATTTGAAAATAAAGGAGGGTTAGCTGATCAAAATCTGTATTTCTGAGATTTAGGCCTGTGATGGACATCTTGCATCGAAGGAAAAAAAATAAGAAAAAAGGGAATCATTTTGACAGCAGCAGGTTGGGAGGCAGTGAGAGAGACTCAAAACCGGCTCCTATTTTGCTTTAATTCTGACTGATCGATCTCAAGAGGTTACAACAGAACCAAATTCAAATGCCATTTACTTTATTGTGACAGAGATAGGCATAAATTAATTCTGCTGGCTGACCTGGCCACAGGTCCTCCTGGGGTCCCTCCTCACAGCTCATTCTTGCCAAAGATTTGTGTAATTTGTTTGAGTCATGAGGGATAATGGCCATGATTTGCTTATTTGAACTCAGCCTATGAGAGAAAGGAAACCAAAACTATTTCTGTCAATACTGACAGCTAAACCTCCATTTTCTGTCCTTCCTCTGGAAACCTAAGCACTTGCTTGCCACTGAGTTATAACTATGTCCAAAGATTATAGAAAACAATTGAAATAGAACTGTGAGGTAGAAAACAGCTACTTACACCTCCCCACCTTACCTTCCCCAAGCCCTGGTTAACCTGGCTGCACACTAACAGAGTTCCTCACTCTACACAACCTCCCAGGATAAGAGGTAGTTGGTCACATTGGTTATTTCCCCATGAGAAGACAGCCCAAGCAGAAGTGATGCTGTGGTATGTCTTCACATTTTGGTGGGGACAGTGCTCTACTCTATAGAAGTATTTAGCAGGGCCTTCCAGAACATGTATTCAACTGCTATTACTACTATTAGAGCACACTCTCTTTTGTTTTCTCCAAAGATTTCTTATTAATCCTTCTTACATCATTATGATATGAAGTTTTATCACTGCCAAGGAACTCTGGATTTAAAGTTGCCTACAAGAACCATTTTAACCTGGGCAATCATGTCTGGATTCTAAGGTTGGTAATGTTATTGAAAACAGCAGTAAAATATTAACACTTCACCTTTTTCTTTGTTCACCTGAGTGAGGAGCTGTGTAGATACCACATAGGAACCATATGTAACCATGACTTTTAAAAAACAAAGTCAAAGATAGGATAGGCAGTAGGAAGCAACACCACAGTATTCCCTTCCTTAGAATTCCCATAAAAAAAGCTTGCTGAGGTCATTGGCACAGACAGGTAAAAGGTCAAGCATGTCCCATGAATTCTCTGTTAACACTATAGACACAAAACTTAAAGCCAAATACTGTGAAATCTCTAGGAACAGTGTAACATTTGAGCAGTTAAAACCCAGAAAAAGTCCCAGCCCCAATTTTTCTTTGAAAGCCCTAGAGTGCCAAGGATAAGGCATGGCATTCCAACAATGCTGGGGTTTTGCATTTGAAGCATGGATTATAGGTCTAATATTCACTCTTCACCACATCCTGCTTACAGATCTCAAAACCAACACTTCTTTGTTTTAAAGATACTCTCTGTACTGTAAAGCAGAGTATCAGCTTGGCCTACACAGAATTGGAACCTCCTGAACAGGAACATGTGAAATGCTTTAAAAATATTTTAGATGAAGAAATTGGAATGCTTCAACACTGTAAAACAGGGAAGTATAAAAATGAGAGTTCACCATTAATCCAATTCAGCTTCTCTCTGCCGCTGTACACTCAAATCTGCCTTAAGACACATGGGTAGGGTAGCCCAACTGAAAAAGTGAACAACATATTTTGAATTTTATCTGATCCATATATTTAAGTTAAAAATTTGAAGATCATGATTTCTTCTATTTTCCTAGCCAACATCTTAGTATTTGAGCTAAAAGCAAAAAGTGTCAAAATTAGCTCTATAGCAGTAACACAGCGTTTCAGTACTCAGTGAAAACATTCTTTATTACACAGAGCCAACAAATGATTAAAAATATAAGAAACACTGACAAAATCTTAAACCTGCAAGGGGTGACAAACAGAGCATAAGAAAAATCAAAAGCGATTAAGCAAAGGTGACTCATCTTGCAATTAAAAGAAATGGCCATTAGTTACCTCAGCAAAATTCTACTGGGGCCATTTGCAGCTTGAAAAGAGACTCCTTAAAACCACAATTGAAATGGATTTCTAATAAAACATTATTAAAAGCAGATATGCTTATAAATATTATTTTTTCTCAATTGGTAGTAGGATCAGCTGTCTGTTCTGCAAACCTCTTCTGCCCATACAAATCAGGTCATTTTTCAGTGGTTTACAAACAGTGCACAGAGTGCTATAATCACACCCAGAGTGTACAGAACATAATACATGAGCTACAAAAAGTGCCTTGAGTTCCAGCTGTGCTTTTGGTGTGACTTTACCTGCTCACTTCTTAACATCTCTCTTTGGTGGACAGTTGCTGTGCTTATGAATCTTCCCAGGATTCAAAAACACTTTAAGCGTTCAGTCCCAAGGTCTAGACCTTGCCTACTTACACACATTACAGTGCAACATAATCTTCTTTATACAAAGTATCCAAAAATGTCCTTTTAGATCCCCATGTATACAACACAGACCCAGGTTTAAAGTGCTATTAAACATCCCAAGTACAGATTTTAAAACAAACTCAGCAGCAAGTCTCGTGTTCTGTAATTACCAGCACACTTTAAAGGCTGTGGGACACGCTTTTGCAAGTGTGCATCACATCGAAAACAAACTATGTTTATGTTGTGATACAGATTCTACTCTGCATCCACCTACATCACAGTACACAGGAAAACCCACACACTGCAGCCCCAGAGCTCAGAAATGACATGGTCTGTATCCTCACAGGTACAGAAAGCTTTTCCAGTGGAAATGCATCTGTCCCTCAGGCAAAAAAAATACAGGATTTTAAGGAACTGAGACAGAAGATGAGAAGTCAGCTGGTTTAATGGGGATAGGGGAGTTCTGGCCATGGGGAGCAGGTCAGACAGGCAAGGGCAGCAGTCCAAGCCTGAGACAAACAAGGGAATACTGAGGGGTTTTCACTGCAGAATTAGGACCAAGGCTCTGACAACCTATGCTGCAGAGTGTGATACTGTTCTATGAAGATAATGAATTTAAACACTTCCTCCGTATTTGTTAGCTGCACAGTTGAACAGACAATGGAAGTAATTTATCCAAAGAAGGGGTGATTTTATTTTCCTTTTTCCTTCATATTGGCTAAGTCATCTGAATGTATTTCAGATTATAATCATTTTTCTTATATATCAAGTCCTTACTTTTACCCATACAATTTAATTCTACAAATACATATTATTTTTGCTTTTTAATTTGAGCTCCCTGGTTGAGCAGTTAATTTCTGTCCAGAAACTGATCAAGAGCTCTCGGTGTGAAGCTCTGTTCAGACTGCCTCTAAAAATCACTCTGACACAGGCAACGTTTCACAAGTTCTTTCTCCAGTTCTAAGGCTGAACCAGGCTCTTCAAAACACTTAGGCAAACTTACCCAAACATATTACTCCAGACAATCAGTGAAAGCCACATGCAACTGAAATTACAATACTGTATTACTGAAGAATTTCCTAGTTGACTAACAAATTTATCTTGTCCTCACCCAAGAAGGAAACCCATGGTACACGGGTATGTTTGGCCAAGACCAGGCACCATTTTAACCTCCTAGATCCATCTCCTCTGTGGCTCTACCCACTTGCCAATATTTGTTTTTTCAGAGATCCTGAGCTTCCCACAAACACCAAAATCACATCTGACATTTCTGAAGAGCACTTCAGTTGACCAGTAACTTTTGCTATTGCAAAAGCTAGAACACTTCCACCTTGTCTCGTGGCTCATTGCTTGAATCACTTGGGATATTTCTGTGATTTCAGGAGAGCAGCTTATCTGTAACACATGGGACACGAGCCTCTGCTCCTCAGAGTCCTTTATTGTCTCGTGTGGCTGAAGACTACTCAGGGGCTTCCCTCTCTTTGCTTAGTTAACTAATATTGCCCCTGGTTTATAATTCCTTAATTCTAGTACATACTGCGCAGTCCTTGAGTGACCTATGCCAAACAAGAGTAGCCACTTCCAGGAATTTCCAGCTCTAATTACAAAGGAAACACTACCATCTGGTGGCCTCTTTGAGAAGACTTTTTACACTAAAAAAAGGAAAACCACGGTTCTCTTTCTGGCCTAACACCTTCACAAAAATCCAGTTTCTTTTCTTAAGGCTGAAGAAAGCTCAAAGACAAGAATCAGAGGCAGATGCATCCTTCTCTCACTTCCATAGTAAGAGATTTGACTAAATCCCATCCTGAAATACCAGGATAGCCCACACCTTGTAGTTTCACTCAGTTTTCACTTGCACATTGTACTCCCTACACAATGGAGCAAGCTAGGAGGATAGGAAAACTTGCCAGATGTGACAAGTCCTCCTGTCCCTCAATGTCATTAGCAGTGCAAAGCTTCAGCAAGGCAGATGGGTCTGAGCCAGCACACTCCTCCCAACCCTCCCAGCCATGCAGGACCACCAGCTGCACAATCTAGCCTGAACTTCACTTGTGCTCTCTATGGTGACAGGTTAGAAAGCAACCCCTTTAACAGGTTTGGTACAAGTGTAATTTCTCACAGGATGTTTGATCCAGGTTGTCCAGCTCTGGTTCCACCACCCCATTCACACTACAAAGCCTCATTCAGGAGCAGAGACATTTCACTCTTCAAGCAGCTGTCTCTACTGCACCAGGTTTTGTAATTTATTTCCTTTAAAAAATATTATTCTTTCAAGTATACAAGGTATGCAAAATTCAACAGCACCTGTCAGCACCCAGGGAACAGCTTTAGAAAGAATCTCCTTAGGTTATATAAACCCCTATTGTTTCTTTTCTTTAAGCCATTAACTATTTTCATACCCTTTACATCAGCTGGGAAATATATATCACAGACAAAGACAATCTCATTTGTTTTAATGGCTAAGTAAATTCAAAATGGAAATGACTAGAGCAATTTGTTGTTCTGCTTTTTTTAAAGTCTGTCCCCTCACTCCCTCAGCCCCCCTCACCACCACTCTCCAGCCCACTCATCCCCACCCAAAAAACCCTTTCAGTCAAGGATTAGTTTTTTGCCAAACCAGTTAAATTCAATATAAATCAGACTTAAGCAAATCAAGAATTTGGCCTCAGAAGTTCTTTAACTTCCTAGTACTAGGCTAGGATGTTTTATTACTGCCATTCTTCATGAAAGTACATCTTTCAAACAGTGAAATCTTCCGTAGAGGCCAACAGATAGGAGTGTAATAGACACATAATTGCTAGTGGCTGCTGCTAAAGCAATAGCTGTGCCTGGTGCTGTGCAGGCAGAGGGAGGTCAGCCCCCGATGGATGTGCTACTCTGCCGTTTCACTGGGGCACACTAATCCTCAACAGGTAATTATCAACTGTCCACCACTCCTACCCTGGAGTTCATCTCAATCTACAGTCAGTCTGATTAGATTGACATTTGTTTTCAGCACTTCTACATTCAGAAGACAATCCAAATAATAGGAAGGTGAAAGACATGTTTTTGTTTTATTATCTAAAGGCTCACACATTTTGGACACTGACTCATACCACTTTGTTAGGCTTTGCTTCCTTTTACAGAAGCTTCTCAGGGTCTCAGGCACATGTTTGCTAACACATCCAGGCCCATGGAAGAGCAGATAGTCACTTCATTCTTTCATTGTTTTCAGGCTGCTTGGCAAACTCTTAACTTGCCATGTACATTTCAACTCCACATAAACTGTTCAGAACATGCCAACAGTAGATTTTTAATAAAACAAGTACATGAGAAATATCAAGTATCTCAGAAAACTGCTTCTGAGCTACTCTAGAACTATTCTTATTTCATTATGCTATAAACCATATGTTAACCAGTTCAAGGGCAAAGCAGTGGTCCAGCCCCCTACCTAGAAGGCAGACAACTTCAACAGAATTTGTTGCAATTTAGACTTTGTCAGCTCTAAACCTCTTAGAATGAGCTGCAGAGTCACAGGGCACTGGTAATATGGTACTGCACTGAGTTTCACACAGCAGGGATTTAAGCACACAAGTTCAGCTGATTCAGAACCAAATGCCAGCTATGTACAGCTTGGTGTCAACTAAAGGAACTGCATTAGGCTTTAATCCAGACAGTATACAAGCAGAATCAGTGCTCATTCGAACCTAACACAACCTGGTATGTGCCCATGCAGCAGCCAATACTATTCACTCTGTAAAGTGGAAGGAAAACAATACCAGATATTATGTTTTTTAATCAAAATTAGTCAACCTCACTGGAGTTTATAGACCATAACAAGTTCAGGTCCAAAAGCCAAAGACAGGAAAATGAAGTGTTAAATGACTTGGTAGGACAGGCTGAATGATGAGAAGACTGTTTCACCCCAAAGATGGATATAACTAAAGACTTATCCTGGAAATCTAGCAAAGATGAGTTCTTGAACAGCTGTACACCACAGTTAACAGACAAGTGCTAGTATACCTAACTAAAGCCATGTGTGAAAAACAAAGGTATGGACAAATTGCAAAAAAGATGTCATTTCTGAGCTGCAAAATGGATTTATTTTGATTAAGAAATACAAGAAGGTAATACAGAGAGCAGTGACCAGAGTTTCAGATCATACAGCAATAGAAAAGGAACTCATAAGCCCCTTAGGGACATCAGGCTACCCACCCACGCACAGCTTATATTTCAAGTCTTCGTTTTAAGGCCATGACTTGACCTCTGCTCAGAGACATATTAAGGTCTTGGCACAGTATCAGATGCCTAGAATAGTGAAGTATCGTAAACAGATTTAGTGTATGGAATTTTACACTGGCCAAAATTAATTGGCTAAGAGGTCAAATTACAGCCGTTAATATTTTGCAGTAGGAGCCAAGGCCCTCCGATTGCCCTGAAGTCTATTAACTGTTTCCTTCATTGATTTTTATGTCTGTAGTTACTTTGATGGAAAAAGTCACAATTCTGGTGTTTTCAAAAAGTTACAACAAATATTAAAACACAGCTCAGCTTTGTGCAAATCCTTCTTGCAACCAGCTGCAGGTCTGATAAAGACATGGCCTGAAAGAGACCAGGAGAAGCAAGGTCTGGGGTTTATAATACTAACCTAAAGTCTCAGGCAAATCTAAGTTAAGTTGCTCTTGCATCAGCTTCTTCCATGAATTTAGGCAAGTCATTCAGGCACTATCAGCACACAATACTGATAATAAGGGCCAACATCAAAGGCCTCATCACTCTCATGAGACCAATTATAAATCTCAAAACTCTGTAGCAGTCCAGCAGACCTTGAAAGGTCTGAAATACTTCCAGATAGGTCAGCCTCTGCTGTAGCCCACTTGCAGTTCAACCATCCCTAACTGCTCTTGGTCTTGACCCCTTCTTTCCTCCTCTCCTTCTGCCTGAAAATATATACTCAGGTTGATAGAACAGTTGCCTACTGACCAGTTTCTCGGCCTGCTGAGCTCCTCACTATGCACCTGGGATTCATCTTAGAACAACTCCAGGGTAACAAGAGCCATATATACATGGTTGGCTCTAGTGCAGGTCCCAAGGTTTAATACAGATGGAGAACTGACTTCATGGCCAACCCTAATTGCCATATAAAAGGATGAGGAAATATTTTCTGGCTCCACTGAAGTCAGTGGCAGCGGTCCCATTCTCCGGATTTTAGCTTAGAGTACTACAGCTATAGCATCAGCTCACTTCCCTAAGTATTTATGTACTAGTGCTAGAGTTGGGGTGTATTTGAGCCAAAATCCAGAATTTAGACTTGGATGTACAGTGGTGTCAACTGTAAATTTTATTATCAATGATCCCCTACCTAAACTTTGCAACCATATTTCATACTTGAGTAATGAATTGTTGGACCCACTTCAGTAATTGTATCCGTGCCTGGCATGAGCCCATAAAGTCAGGGATGCTCAGGTTTATAGATCTTGAAAGTTTGTGTATTATAGCAACTCTTAATTGTGCCTAAATTCAGATTTGACTAGCATGTTGGTTTTGAGCCATTAAGTTTCATGAAGTGAAATCTACTTCAAAGCCAGGGTGGTTCAGCTGATCTGTATGTTTTGAAGCAGTAGGAAATCTTTTAACACATGAGGTCTCTTCAGATGGGACACCAGCACAACTGAGCCATTCAAATATACAAGTTTTTAAATCATCACCTCCTTCAGAGATGAGCATCTCCCAGCTCTGTTGGGACTTGAGCTCACTTCCATCAGGACATCACCACTTAATAGCCAAGAGAAAGCAAATCCAACATCAACCTGCCCCAAACAAAATGAATACCTTTATTACTTGTAACATCAATAGCAGCTCTCTTCCATGAAGCCAGGCCTCTGAAAGGAGGCTACCTCCTTTCACCAGCTACAAGGTAATAAGCAGATTGCATTAGTGTACCACTCCCCCCCAGCTCAGTATTGCCTAACCTCATTTTTGCCTTCCTGCATCACACAATCATCACCTCACAATTATGGAACCACCATGCAGTAGCCATAGCATCACGTGCATGAAAAATAGAATTGGGAAAGCATCTCTGTATTGCTGGTTGACTTGAAAGTGAGAACAGATACATTCTTTGTGAAAGTAAAGACAAGACAGCTGTCTCTGACATCTCAATTCATCTTTTCCTCCCACATGCTTAGTGTTTTTTCCTACCAGAAACCAGGCAGAAAGGCTGCAAGATGACCAAAGATGTAACACTTCAAAAAGTTAAAAAGGCATTTTAATACAAATTTTCTTGAGCAGCCATCTTAACAGTTCCATGGGTACTGTTGACATCCTATCTACACATTCCAATTTTTACCTGCCCAGTTTCCTTATGCAGGTTCATGACCTGTTACAGATAAGTTTATCCTCTTGCTACTTCAAGTCTTGATTGAACTGGGTCCCACTCTGGTGTCACATGAACATAGCCTCGACCTGTGTATAGTGCCTACCCTTTGTATGCCAGTCACCTGAGACTGACTTCTTCAAATATGACTGCATCAATTTGATTGTGCTCTGTAGATAGGTGTGGATGCCTCAAGGTTATTTTTTTTTTTTAATTCTCAGTCATGAAGAGGGTGGGTGTTGAGAAAGCTAGATCCTAACTGAAGAATTAGGGTCAAATACTTTTCCTTTAGGCACTTTACAGATCTTCATCCTCACATTACGCAAAATTGCAGATCGTTTATTGACAGGCTGGTCCAGGTCACTGCCATGCTCAGATCAAAGCTGAGCATCAAAACTCACAAAAATACTCAATATCAGAGAAGTTAGCTTCTCTTCCTCCCTTGCTGTTAACATCCATTAAAAAGATTTCTTCTTCCAAAGGCAAGAATGATACACCCACCCCAGCAACTTATCCCTTACAAGGCCAGAAGGTGGAGTTGTGAAGTAGAGAGCCATTGCAGAATAGCAAAAAGCTACACATCCAACTGAACACTAGTTCTTCTCTCATAGAAGAAACAGGCTACAGTTTTGTAATAATTGAAGAAGCCACTCCACTGTATTCATGACTCCTAGCTACTGGCACATAGCACCACTGCACAACTGTGTAAGAGCCAAAAGCAGAAAGCCACTTAAAGCCAAAAGGTAGCCTAAAGAAAGCAAACAAAACCCATAAATTACTGGAAGTATGTTCAGTTTCCACATATATTCTCATTTTTTCTCAGTGCATTTTAATAACATCTGCAAGGAACTGTTTAAGTTACACATTAATTTGTAAATGCATATTAATAACATATAAAGTCAATGGTGTTATTTCTTATGTAGACCACTGCATAACCATGTATACACACATATCTGTTGAAACACACAGCCAACTAAGCCAGAAAACTATGCACTAAATGGAAAATTTGAAACAAAATCATCCTGTGATTACATCTCAGTGTCCCTTTAAGCCAAAACAAACATTTAGCACCAGTCCATCAGTAGTTAGTAGGAGGATATATTTAAGCTGACTCCCATATATTGGCACCAGTGTAATTGGGGGTGGGATGTTAAATATGCCACCCTTTCCAAGCAGTGCTGATTTCCCATGCTGGGCAAATGAAAATGAAAGCACATAACATCCCTGAGAAGCACCAGAGCCCTGCACTCACAAATGAAAACTGAGTCCTCAGTTAAGACTTGGCAGGGAACAAACTCCTTGACACTCAGAGCCGATGCTGGTGCAGCAACTGTATCATGTTAATACTTTCAGTGCTCAGCTGGCCCAGTGGTCTGACTGCAGATTTGGAGATGCTTGGTTCTAGAGTTGAAGAAATAATTCTTTTAAATCCACACAACCCAGACCCTCCCCAACTCCAAAGTACCAAGAAGATATTAAGGACTGAACTTAGTTCTAAGACTTACTTACTACAAGGCTGGGTTAAGGACTGAGAATTCCAGACCAAAAGGAAGTCAATTCTCAAGAGAATTTTTTCAGATGAAGAAATGTGGTAAAAATTTACCAGAGTTTTCTTTAAAAGGCTCACCAAATAAATTCTGAAAAGGGTTTTTCAAAAACTAGAAAAGACAAGTGAAAAGAACCTAATATTCTGTGAAGAGGAAACGGGCTTTTTAGTTGGATCAGGCTACCACCTTCTGTGTAACAGCAGTTTCAAGCAGGACTTACTTCACTATGAAGGCAAAAACTTCAGCATAATACCAGCAGCTGATAACCTGATAGAAATCTTAAAGGGAAACCCTGAAAGCTTTTTCAGAAATAGTACTTTTGACATCGGTTATTTAAATCTCCACACCAAGCATTCTCTATCCTGTACCTTGCCCATACGTTGCAGTGAGTTTTGGAAGTGCTGAGGTCAGCTTTTACAGCTGGGTGATACAGTTACTGCTCTGCTGGGAAAAGCCAAAGCACAGTGCCAGTCAAATCACAACTTTTGGGATGTTTCTGGTAAGGGCTGCCACCATGGGAGCTTTGTGACTACGAAGCTGAAGTGAGGACATTTGGAATTTTAAACCTCCTGAAGTAAAATGTGGCATTTGCTTGAGAAAAACAGAATTAAAATAGAATGAAAGAAGAAACTGAGCATTGTAAAAAAAATTCAAGCAAAACAATGTTCAATGTATACAAATATAAGTTATCATATATCAAGAAGAAAAAATATGACAGGTAACATGGCTGATAAAGAGGAATCTTAAGGAGAAAAAGACAGTTAAAAAGTAAATTACAATTCCCAATAAAGTCATGTGCTTATGAACCCCAGAAAGCTGAAAGGGAATAGCTTTATTCAGGATGAGACTGGATTCTTTAAGAATTCTGCTGAACTGGAGCTTGTAAAAAACTATAAAAAATAAATCCTTCAAGAATGTGTAAGTACAAGGCAGAAAGTTAATATTGTATGTGGGACTGACACCAAATGAAGTTACATGAGCAAATCTAGCAAGCTAGTGAAGACAGGGAGGGGGAGCAGCAGGGAGAAGAGATATGAGGAAGACAGCAGAAAAGATGTCAAGCACTACAGTCTGAGGGCAGAATAGTACATGCTGAAGGAAAAAAGGAACAAACCACTGCAACTACAGTCTCCTTGCCAGAAAGGAAGTGGGGGGGAATGACAAAGTAATTTTTATCTTGGGGGGAGGGGGGAGAGGCTAGAGAGGGGAATCCTTGAGATTAAGAGAAAGAAAATTACTTAAAAACTTACTTCATTATTGATGTAGGTAGTTTTAAGAGTTACTCAGTTAAATATTCCTTAAAAAGAACAGTCTTGATTCACCATATACTTTTTAGCTTAAGATATTTAAAAAGTTTTGGGTTTGGTGGGTTTTGTCTTTAGATTCAGAGCATTTAAATTCATTAACTAATATATAGCCAAGGTCACAAAACATTTCAAATAGAAGGTAGCATAAAAGGAGTGTTAGGAAATTGAGGGTGCTTTTAAAAAAGCTCTTGAAGTGATGTAACCCTGCCAAAGTTTTATTACATGCTTAACAGATAATCAGACATCTCTATTGTCATATCTTCCAATTATTTTACAGAGTGCTATGATAAGAATCAACAAGATCAGCACATGAGCAAACTGTTTCTTATTAGGGTATTTCCTACACTTAAAATAGCTATTACAATACACATCACAGAACTTTAAGTACCCTAGGCACCAAATCTCTATTATGCTCTGACTGAAATCATTGTAAGTGATAAAAATACATTTGATTCATATTGAAATGTGTGGGAGGCAGCCTGTCTTTGTCTTTAAGTGACAAATACTTCAGACACATCTGTTGTATTGGTTTAACCACTTACATTGCTTCTATTATTTAGCCCATATGGATGACTACCTTGTTTCTTTCATTTATACTTTGCTTTTTTCCCTCCTTGAATGACCTAACATTCTAGGTGCTGGAAAACAGCACGGCAGTAACACAGAATGAAGCCTTGTAAAGGGCATCACACTGAATTAAACTGTTTGCATCAAATCCACTGCTCAGAGTCGACCTATGCAGCTGGGAGCTCCTTTGCCAAACCAAGACTTCAACTGGGACAGAAAGCACGTTTGCAAGACGTACAGAGGTCAGTCAGACCAAGTCTTCTTCAAACTGACCTCCTGTAGAGGACAGAGAAGAAAACCCAGAGCACTTGAAAGGAAAGCAACATTTGCTTCTAACAAACCCTTCAGGGAGTTAAGCAGGTGCAGGAGCCTACTGTCTGAGAGAAAGGAAAAGATCTGTTAATATTTAGCTCCCAAACAAACGCAGAGATTACTGCAGAACAGGCTCACAATGTGTACAGTGCTGAATCAAGCAGCTGGTGAAACACTGAAAAGCCTGTAAGGTAATATGGTCATTAGGACTATTTAAATTCCTTCAAAGGAATTTAGCAAAAGATTCCTGGGCTGCTTCAAACGAAATACGCAAAGGCTCTCATTGACAGGCCATAATGGGATGGACAGGAATGCTGTGGTGTTAAGAGGACCTTTAAAGCTGAAGCTTGCTATGGATAACTTTTGACAACCTGGATGACAGCTCTGAAGACAGAATATATATGAAGAGGCAAGAGGTTTAGATTCCTATCACCCTTCTGAAGAACAGCAAACACCCAGGTTGTGAACAGATCTGTCTGAAGATGCTCTGAGCTATAATGCAGCTTCACATGGACAGCAACTGATCTTTACAGCGCGTGAGGGACAGCAGATACTGCCTGTCAGCAGCAGGGCTACTGGATTACGAGGATGGGAAATCTCTTTTACTATTCTAAGGAGATATCTATCATGACCAGACACCAGCATATGCTACCCTTTTAATCAGTGACAGATCCGGACTCTCATAACCTGAACAGAACTTTCCGTCTGTTGTGCTGTTCAACAGGTTTCAGATCGGAAATCGCTAACATTTCAACTTATCTCTGATATCTGGTGTCCCACACAACAAAGAATCAATCATTCTAGAAGCTGCATGTTTTCATCACTCTAATCCAGGAGAGGTTTGTAGTGCAGTTTATTAATACACTAGGAGGAACTATAATTATTTAATTAATACTGTTGGGCAGCATAAAACTAACAAGCTCTTCATTCCCTAAATTAGAAAACAAATCAAAGCAGCAGCCTAACATAGCCCAGTTTTCCAGGCTCTTGTCTCCTCTGGTTCAAACCCAACCACTTCAGTTTCTACTTAACTTGCTTTCCTTTCCTGCCTCCTACCTCCATACCCTCAAGCTCTGGCATGTCCTGGATCTTTCTCCACCACAACACCCTAACTTCTTTTTTCCCCGGACTTGTCTCCAGTACAATACCTCCACATGTTTAATCTAGTTCTGCTTGATCTTCCAGATGGGAGGAACAACACTGGCTGTGACTAGACCAGACCTATATGTGTGTATTGGCCAAACAATCTTCCACTTGGCCGCCAAGCAAACCAAACACAAGAGCAGCCTTTCAACTACTACAGGTCTGCCATCTAGAGTAGGGGGACTACAGCCCCCATCATGTTGGCAAGTCCAGACTCACTGGAAGAGCCCAGCAGATTAAATCCATTTGCACTTGTTAATCAAGGGACCCAGTTACAGAGGAGAGGGCTCATAATCCTTGCCTCCTTAAAAAAATGAAGGAAATCCAGCAGTAGTGATTAAGCCACTATTGTGTTGTCAGTTTTCAGTCCTTTTGTCCAAGGGTGGTAGGACTGTATCAACAGTTACAGCACTTATCATTTATACTTAAGCCTAGACTCCTTGCTACCTGTTGTGGAAAAGGAAAGACAAGGACAGAAAGCCAAATCCACACACTTAGGACACACACACTCAAAGTCTGAATGGAAGCAGTTATTTTCAGAGATACTCTACATGCTGTTAAAACACAGGAAAATACAAAGGGAATTCACTGGCAATACTTCATAACTTTTTTCTTTTAAACTCATCTTTAAAGTATTAGATTAGAGGAAGGAGGGAGGGACCTCTATGCTGTACCAAAATAACATACACACAAACACCTACAAAATATATAAACAAGGGAGGAAAGCAGTGTGATTTACTAAGGGCATCACACAAGGAAAACAGTGCAAAGCTGCTGCCATTTAGTCAGCTAGAACCAGGTCAGAATAAGTGGGAGACAGGAGGCAAAACAGTGTATTTACTAACACCATTTGGTAACAACACTGCTGTATGTGATATTAAAAAGGTCTCATTTCCACTAGCTCCTCTGTAAGAAGTGGGCTATTGCTGCACTCCCTCTAGCAAGAGGCAGCTTCCAAGACTTAACACCTCACAGGTACACCCTGCTCAGAAGAACTCTGAAACAGAGGACCAGATCCTATCATGACCTTGGTTTACTTCTTCATTTTACAATTCATATATATACACCAATAGAAAACACTTAAGTTGATACTATAGCTAAGTACATAACCATTAAGAGTGGCCAGCAGTATAGGAATCTCTCAAACAAGATCATTTAAGCATGTTGAGCTTAATTATACAAGTTATTACCTGGATGGAATCCCTAACAAGGAACTGAATGAGGCTGTACACATCAAGTTTGCTCAGGCAAGCTTTAGCTACCAGAATGAGACAAGTCCCCAGGACTCATCACAGACAGCAAACTCACTACATATTTTGGTAGAGAACCTATACAAGGAGATGATCATAAACCATGGTGAAATACATATATATGGAAAGTGGAAAATTCAAAAAAAGCCTTAGCATATTAGAAGCTAATATTTTAATGATTTCTCTAAATAATACATCATCTTTTGAACAAGCTAATACTTTATAGATGAGAATCTTTAAGCCAAGTGTAATTGAGCTACAGTGTTTCTATAGTGGTGTCCCTTCATCCTGAATCTTTTTTAACACCCATTGATTTCTGCCAGACACTCATTGGAAGAATTAATTTATTTATGAACTTGTCATTACAAGTAATTGATTAAGATGTCCTTCCTTAAAGATTTAATTATGCCCAAAGATAAAAGATTTGCTAATTATTGCCTTTTATCTAATTGAAGCTTTGTATTACAAACAAAGTTCAAAGGTTTAAGACAGTTGCCCTTTCAACCATTTGGGCAAAGACGAGAATTTAATTAGAGGGGAGACCATGTTCTCTCTAGGATATTCAGACATATTCCAGGAGCCATTCTGGTACCAGAATTGATGACTACTCAATGTGCAGAGACCCCAGAAAAATCTTTTAACCTTTTTTTGTCTTTCACATGTTTTCACAGCACTGCTCTTTGTTTTGGACCCATCAAGCAATTTGACAGCCTGACCCAGTTAGCTAAATATCTTAAATCAACAATTAAGAACTTCCACATGTCTTTCTTCCACCTTAACTTTCTCTTAGGTACTGACAATGGGAACAATTCTTCAGAATTTTTCCAGGTCTTTTTCAAGCTTCCTAGGATAAGATCACATTTGCACAAACCTGAAGCACAAAGCTATCCTGTTTGGTACACACACAGGTCTATCAATACCACATGCAGATATCACCTGTGGGAACTGTCCCTGCAAAGATATCACACTGTGTTCATAATTATTAGGTTTTGCTGCAAATCCACAGTTGAAAAGAGCTGGCCCACTGGGAAGCCCTTGTTATTCCCCTAAGAGCACTTACTGTTACATCAGAGAAGCCAAGGCTCAGCAGACACATCCTCTGCATGGATAGCAAGACTTTGTGGCAGTATGGGGCAGAGGCCCCAAGTCCCCATTAGACACAGGAGGATTGCTCTGAAACTCTAAGCTACTCCAAGTAGGTATTTGGTCATAATAGATGTCCACTAGACTACTGCCTAATGAAATTCCTTGACATTTAGACATGTAATTAAAACAAGTGTAATCAATCAATCCATCCATATAAAATTGAACTACAGTTTTGAAAGTCTCATTGATTTAGGACAGTTTATAGGAATAAAATATTTAATACCTCAGTGAGCCAGGGTTTCCTCAATTTTGTTTCTCTATCAAAAACCACATATTGGACACTTGAAACTGAATGAGCTTTGAGTGCCCTTTACCAAAATAGCTGCATACCACATTATTCTTGAATTAGAGTACTTGGCCCAAATCCCTGCACTATGTTGTTACTTCTGAAAAGAACTAAGTAAATTTCCATGCACACAGTGGAAGCACCCAGGCTAAAAGAGGGAAGATAACTGTTGAAATACCCAGTAATAGAAGACCCACACTTTTTGTGAGCAACTCTTAGTAAACAATTTTATGATTCTAAGAACACTAGCAAAGCTGGATTTGTGCACTTACCATTTCCTTAGTTAATTTATGAGCAACAATATAAAATAAAATTGACAATATAAAAGAAAGCAAGCTTTCCACTCCTACTTTAAATGCTCATTAAATATTAATATTTTCTTTAAATGAAACAGTGGATTATCAGAACAGAAAAATAAAAGCACTTGCTAAGACCAAGAAAAAAAACCCATGGCAGTTCACTGTAAAGAGTTTGCCTTTGTACCAGAGACAGAACTCATGAAACAGTGATTTGTATGTACTCCCCCAGAAACACACCACACTTAACTAAGCAAATATAGTAATCTCTTCAAGTAATATTTCAAATTTGAAAATTAATCTGTTCAGTTCACTGCTGTATAATTTTTTTGCTCTCAAATATCCACATTGCATAAAGTTTCCCCACTGGTGAAGCTCACTAACATTGCTGACAACAGAGCAGGCTAGTGCAGTGATCTTACCAACACACAGTCTACACTTCAGGCCTTCTGAACCTGCTTGAAACATAAATGCTATCAAGAATTACCAGATAAAAGTAGTATTAACAGCTAAACTGCTGATGAGAAAGTAAAAACTAACCACAACTAGAACAGCTCAAAATTGCCTAGAGAGAAGTGACATACCAAAAGGAGCAATTCCAATCAATCTTTTTTTTCCTTTAGATATTGATCTTGCTTAAGGAATGGTTCAGCTCTCCAGCAGAAAAGTGGGGTGGTCACCAGAAGCTCATGCAATATTCTTACAAGCACCTTTTTGATATCTTTATCTCACCCTCCCACTGAAATCAGACAATCTGCCTCTTGCTTCTGTCACACTCAAATCCAGACTCTCATTCCAATACTCTTACATCTCAGATTCCAGAAGTTTCTGCTCAGATACTCTTTTTTGTTTAGATTTAGAATTTGGAAGAGATACACAGTTAAGTATGCCTGTAAATTCCAACCTTGATACTTTCATGCCGTCTTACATGGTGATTTACTTCATTGTTTCTCAAGGGGCTACAAGTTAAGGATGAGGACCCAGTCCCTGCACAACAGACCCTGCTCTCAGAATAGAAAGTGGAAAGAGGGAAGTGAAGTGTCCTCATATGGGAGAGAAGCTTGCATCTTGTCAGATTTTTATGGGGTTTATTTATTTTCATAAGTAAGCTGTAGTATCTGGGCATCTCCCAGTATTATTTATAGGCTTTTCTATAGAGCTCATAATCACAGTATCTGAGTGCCTCACACTATTTACGATATGCCATTTATCTCTAGAGGGTAGAGCTCTCCTCCTTTCTGCTTTGAAGATGGCTTCTCATAGAGATAAGGTACAGATGATTAATGCCTTCTGCACTTGGCATCTTGTGACATGGCTGTTTGGGGAAATGCAAGTCTTTAATCACACTCTAAAGCAGAGGATTTGGGCTCAGTTTGATCTTTTTTTGGACTGTACCTTTTTTCCAAATACAGAGTACAGTCAATTTAAAAAACAGGAAGAGAACAGGAAACTCCAAAGAAAAATCAGCAACTGCAGTTTTTCTCTCCTGAAAAGTCACACATGACAAAATATCTTCCTTAAAGAAATACAAACCTCAACAATGCCTTCATGTTAGGTAGATTTGCTCCAGTGGGACTTCATTTCAAGCTTTTCTTAGAACTCTCAGGTATTCCAGGGAACCTTCTTTTTTCCCCCCAGTCTGAGAAAGTAACAATGTTTCCTTAAAGCTTAAGAGATGAAAAAAAAAAAGAAGCATCTCATAGTGATGGACACTAAGTAGTAGTTTTCTTAACTGGCATGAGCTCATTTACCCAGTGAGCAGCCTCTGAATAACCTTGATGAGTTCCTTCAGCTCCACTGAAGGAAGGACAGATTTGTCTGTATATATAAGACATACAGAAAAAAATTAACCAGTTGATACACAGTCAGTCTTTGGTGATGACTCTTTAAAAATATGTTTAGGAAAAAAAGAGTAAGCAGAAGCCACGTCAAAGAGGTTCATAGTTCAAGACTATTTGATCAAAGTGGGTAGGTTTCCATTTCTGAATTTAAATCTGTAAGCAGAAAAAATTAAGTATAAACAATATATTTTTGTTCACTAAGGTAAAGTTTTCTAATCTTAATTCACAGCCTTAAGGGTGTGACTGATTCTTAAAAGACTTTGATAGCAAAGACTAGAGAAAGATAAAGAAAAATGTCAATAAGAGTAACTTAGATTTTAAGCTCTTTGGCTTTCCTTGGTTATGTATCTTCAGCTTCTGACACACTGACCTTAAGCAGAACTAGAATACAAACAGGCATTTTCCTCACTCGAGTAACTACTGAAAAATCTTCTTTCAACATTCCCTTCATTGATTAAATGAATTTGCATGGACTTTGCTGACACACAAATTTCACAAACATTTCCATGATTAAGATTTCTGAAGGAAAGGCAACTGCCAAAGGATGAAACTCATGAGAGCATAATTTAATTCTAAAGATAGCCTTAAATAGCTCTAAAAGACAGCCTATGAACAGGCATTTCCAGAAACTTAGCACATATCTTCAGGAAGCGTCACCAGAAGTTTATTCTGAGCAAGTTGGTGTCAACTTAGACAGATACACATTATTTCTATAAGATGACTCATTTACTAGTTGCCAGATACTTCCCCATCCTCATCTTCTAGTCTGTTAGAAACAGGAACATGATTTCCACATGATGGATACAGAAATACTAGTTAGGAAAGGTGAATTCAGATATCTGTTGAGCATTTGAGAGTCTGGCTAACCAACCCTTCCAGTCTCAAAATAGGAACAAAGCTCTTCTGACAAAATATTTCCAGACTGATGAACACAGGGTCCTTTGGAAAACAGACCCAGGGTTAGGGTTCTTTATGCTTCTTATTTCAAGAAGTCATATCATGAGTGTAAAATATATTCCAAAAGGGAAATAAAAGCTGGCAAATAACTATGCTGGTATGCCCAAGGAATCACAATACTTGCACAGCCTAGGAAATTTCAAGTCAGAAATGCCACAGCATAGAGCTGGCTCAGATTCCTGAATGTATTTGCGCCCCATACGTGGGCATGTTAGGAAGACAAAGAGTAGTGCTGATGCAGGGGCTTTTGTTTCAGTTTGGGCTTTATTTAACAGAGTAGTCCAGCAATAGAGGGTCCCAGCACCTCAGTGGCAGCACAGCCTCCCATTAACCAGTCTACATTCTACACAGATGGCCATGGTGAAGCTCTCTCTCAATCCAGTGTTCTTACCCAAATTAAGTACAGAAAGGGGAAATAATGGAATGGATTCAAATCTTATCTTAGAACCAAATTCAAAGAGAAGTAATTCAGCTTAAACTACTGAAGTTCACTGGTATGGAGTGGGGAAAATTGATGGTAGAATCATCTGAGTATTCTTCACTAGGAATTTATTTCCTTAGCAGAGGCTTCCATAGAAAAGCATATGCATGAAGACAAAAAAAGGCAAAGGCAAGAGACACTGAAAGGTATAAAAGCTTGGGATAAATCAGTTTAGAATTTTGGGGAGGAACAGTCTCAATTTCATGAAACTATGCATCACTCCATTCTCATTTAGTTCAGAGAAAACATGTAAAACCAGACAGATACAGAGGGCAGCAAAAATAATTGTTTTCTGGAAAGATACAATGCCGAGTGAAAATTTGCTGGGATTGGCCTCCATAGCTTGAGAAAGGATGAGTAAAAGGAAGATGAAATTCCCAATAGACTAGAAAGACAACTGGACTGATGTAGATGAACCATTTCTCAGTTGCTACTTTGAAACAAGTGGGCATCAGGTAAAGCCAGGTGAGCAGCAACATGTAACAACTCAGTTGCATGTCATACACTGTGTTGGCATTGAAGGCAGCAATGGATGTAAGCAGCACAAATCAGATCAAGAGGCAAATGAACACACACAAGGCCTGATCTTCTTGTTTATCACAGCACACAGCAGGAGGGAATGCAGAGAAATCAATGTAGCACAGAAGCTCAGAGAGGAGAATTAGCCCTACAAGGTTTGGGTTGGTTTGCTTTGTGGGTTTTTATTTGGGTGAGGGTACATGTTATAAAAAATAAAAGCAAGCAGATTAGATCTCTCAAAGACTGAGGTGCTGTGGCTCAACTGATGTAAATCTGGCTTAGATGCTTGTTGAGCACCATTTCCTTCCTGAGGCAGCAGTCCTCAAAAGTGTTCTACCAGACCCAGTGCTGGAGTCCACACTTCTCTGGTGCTGAGCCCAGAGGTAGCAGTAGTGCTTTCATGTGAGACTCTAAGCCAAGTTCTTAAGTGAAAGCTATTCCAGAGAATATATTCTAAACCAACAGGGCTTGTCAGATTGCATGTGGAAAGCACAGAACAAAGCACAGGACAACGATGGCAGGTTTTTGTTGCCATCTTGCAGATGCTTTGCTAAAGTAGGATGGACTTTGCCTGTGCTAATGCCATACTCCTGTCAAAGATCCTCATTACAGGCAGAGCTGACAGGATGGTGGTCCCTGTTGGCACTCTGGCTACACAGTATCATCACAACTCACAAGAACACACTTACAAGGACTGACACAATGCTTTGCAAGTGCTAAAATTGTGTGTCTCATACTGAGGTGGGACAGAGGGGGTAGATGTCTTCAGCCATTTGAATGCATTTTATAATGCTTCCAGATGCTGTATGCTAGCCTAAGAGCTTCTCATTATCATAAAATTTACATGCTCCATGCACTGAAAGACACTATTCAATGCAATGATAAAAGGCATATTAATTTGACAAAAATGAGAAAGACCATAGAGCAAGCAAGGACATTGCAAATAATCTTTTCTAAGGACTTGAAAGAATAATAGGAAAACAAAGCACCTGCATTTTTCCCCACTATATACTCAACTTAAGATAACCCCTCAGAAACCACACTGCACCTGACATTTAAAGCAAGAACAACACTAGCTGTGTTCTGGAGCACTCCTGCAGATTGGTGTACAAATTCTTTGCTGAGAAGACAAAACATCCTCTGATGAGTATTATCACAGGCACTTTAAGGTACCCTTGAGCACTGAAGTACATGTACACTGAATAATGTCGGATCCTGTCAATGATGGGTCACAGTATCATTTTTTCTTTTCAATCCAACAAGTGATGGAATTTTAGGTTAGGATACCTGAAACAGCATGTGGCAGAGATGCTGTTCAAAATGCACTGTGGAGAACAAGCAATACAACAGCTCCCCACAGCAATAGGAGTTTCTCAAGTAAGTTTTTTTGCCAACATTTCACCAAAGCCCAGCTCAATGCTAAGACCTTAACACAGCAAAGGCACAACCTGCAGAACACCTCAGTCCCAGTAAACATTAACAAAAGAAATATATGTTTATTCAGACCTAAAGGAAAAGGCAGATTTGGGAAACCCCTTGTAAATTCACATGATAGAATATGCCTTCTCATGAATGGGGGTTGGGCCTGATGATCTCTTGAGGTCCCTTCCAACCCCTACGATCCTGTGATTCTGTAAGTGACCTCAGTATTTTATCAGCCCATATTTTGGTTATGTAGTAACATCTCCTGATCTCAATAGATCAATATTTGAGATTAAGTCTTTTATATGTTTTCTTACAATTGTCTTGAAGGGTCTTCTCAAAGTATTACACATTAAAACCTGAGAAGCATTAGCTACACAACACATTACAACTTTATTTTATGTACAACCATGTAAATTATCTGTCTATTTTTTCCAGAACTGGTATCTCTGAAAACATTTAATATTAAATTTGAATTAAGGAAAAGTTCTTCTAACCATGTGACAGAAAAAAATCCATACATTTTTACACTCATTTACCAGATTACAAAACCATCTGCACACCATAGCTGTTAATCACTAAAATGCTACAGATTCAAGGATGCCATTCCAGATTTGTACTGGCTTTCAAGAGTGTGGGCACCATAATACACTGTGGTCTGAGGTGTTAAGTATAAGAGATAACTGATAGTTTAAATAGCTTTGTATATTTGGGGGATTTTAATAACTTCTTTAATAATGTAGCAAACTAATGCTTATGAAATCTCTCTAATATTTCTGTAACTGCAGTGGGTAGTAACAAATTGATCCATTCAAACTTGTTTTCCTGCAAGTTAAAAGGAACTCCAGAAAAGCTACCATTCCTCCTTCAAGCCAGCTCTCTCCTCTCATGTCTGGGATAGGAGAGTAATGAAACAATTGTACACAGGGAATCCCAATATGCAAAGAGTTCTGAAGAGGTTTTGCTGAAGAATTTTATTACAACAGACTTCTGCTGATGCTCTGAGCCAGCATGCCCTCCAATTTTGTAAGATAGCCTAATAAAAGATGTTCTTTTTCATTTATGCACAGTGTTCCTTTGAAATGGAAGGGAAGATACCTGTAACCATCTTGAGTTCTTCTAATGGCTTTTCTAAGGCTAAAGCAGACTATTCTGGAGAACTAACAGCAAAACATGCCAGCTTCCAAACCCAAATCATGACATACACACCATTACTAAGATCTATTCTAGGATGGGTTTCTGGGAGTTCCAGTATAACCTCTGTTCCTTCATGCAGGAGATACCATTAACATTAACAGAATTCCAGTGTTTCCAAATACTGCCTTTAAAGGACGTATTTCTGATGACCAGTAATACTTTCACAGAATTCAAGATGTAAGAAAAATCTTCAGACAGATCAAAAAACCCACAACCAACCTCTACTGAAAACCAATATTCATTAACAAAGGCTTTCTCCCCCATAGCCTCTCACCATCTTTTATCCATTACATGTCCACCTGATAATCCTAAGTATCTGTCAAAGTTTAGCCCAGAGGAAACAGTTTGGCAGTTAAATGAGTTAAGGTTCTTAGACTGATCTAGAAATACATTTTATTCATTAAAGGAAAACATAATCCACATTTTAAAAGTTAATTTTCATATTTTGTAAGTGGCATAACTTACAGCTAAATCACTAGAAATAATAACTAGCTCTACAAATTGAAACACTGAAAAACTGAGTTCTGCCAAGTTACCAGCCTATTAATCCAGTATAATCCACATCCTTAAAATAACTTCAGAAGGATTGTGGCTATATCCATCTGTTCAAGCACTGAATATTTTATTATGTCTTACAGAAACACCAACGCACTATAGAAATATCATCCAGTGATGTTTTAAGTCTTTTTATATCTGACTAGCTAAAGACATCTCTGTTCCTGAGCAGAGTTAGTGGGTAAACATCCTACTTTCATTCAACAGGTCACTGGAAGTTCGTATTTCGGGTAGAATAACAAACTCTGTCAAGTATCAAGGCAAAAGCAGCAACACTTACAATCTCCACGGCTGCACACCATGTGTGACATCCACCTTGTTACACAGGCAGTGATTATAGCAAAGGTTCCTTAAACTGAGCTGGAAACACCACACAAAGTATAAATAAGATGGCTAGCAGCATTATTACCATGTGAAAAGTAGTAATCCATCAGGTAAATTACCAGCTCCTTACACACACTTGCTAATCAAAGTTTGTAACAGTCTTGTCTACCAAACCTATGAGAGGATTAATGCCTTCTCCATGGACCCAACCTTTTCTTGTTACACCAGAATAAACCAATAGATAACATGTTTACAAACAACAAATATAACAAATCGAAGCCAATGCAACCTAACAGAAGATAATTTTATATCTTTAATTCATCTAAGCAAAGAGCCAAAGCTATTTATCTTAATGGAACACCACTGGTCTGAGTCTGACAGTCATACCACTTCAAAGGTGCATGTCTGGACCCAAGAAAACACTTCTAAGTTCAGAGGTATCTTGGGATTTGAGTGGAGCCCAATGCTCACTTATAAACCCTCATTCCTTGAGGGGCAATCACAGACAGGGACATTTCATTCCACTCAAAAGGACCAAGAAATCCAACGTACTTGCATGTCAGGCAATTCTAATATGGCCCAGTTAACATTAAGATTAATGGCAGACAGAAACAAGCCATATCTGATGCCCATTTACACCCCAATAGCATAAACTAGTCTTACATTGAGCCTCAGTACAAAAGCAGTGTAACCAAGCAAACTCAAGGACGAGGTCAATTCCCAAGGATTTAAATCCACATTATCCATTCTCTCTGCCCTCAGACTACAGAAACTTGAGTAACATTGACAAAAAACTTTTTTTTACATAAATGCTACTAAAACCATACAGAAATCAGTAGAAAATTATAACTACTTTAAAACCAAGCTGTAGAATTTTATGGTAAGGATATAATTTTCTGCTAAGTTTTATAGACGTGCCCAGAAATAAAACACCAGGCCTCTATTGAGTTTTATAGGGCTTTTCTGTAAGAATTACAAACAGTGGTATTCAAACAATACTTGTGGATCAGTCTGCCAGCAACCCTGAAGCTAAAACTGTATTGCATAAACCAGGCATTGAATAATTTGGGATAATGAACAAATTCATAAAAAGTCAGTGGCTGTTTGTCAGTAATCTGTGAACAGACAAAGTGGTAAATTCATTGAATAAAAAAAACCTCCTGGCTGTGAATAGTTCACCCAACTTTACTGCTTTGCCTTTAAGGGACTGCCTGAAGGGCTTATAACTCCACAGCATTCTTGCCAGGTAATTTGTGCAGCATTTTTTAGCAACAGTTAAATTAAAAAGCCCTTTTGGGAAAACTCAATGAATTTAATAGAGATGAAATCAATATGGTTCTGCAGAAATTACTCTAAAACCTTCAGTTGGATCCTCTCCCCCAATCTCAGCCCCTTTACAGTGCATAGTATGGTCAAAGCAGTGTAAGAGAATCCTGAAATGATTACAACTGCAGGGAAAGTCTCTAGGGAAAGCACTTCTGAGACCCACCAGAGCTGGTTTTGCTCTGGAAGAGGACAGCAAAAAACAGAATGAGACAGTTCTCAGAACAACCCAAATACACTGATGCAGCTTAGCTAGGAACAAAATTATGCCAAGCACCTCTCCAGTAGCTTAATGCAAGGAGAGCTTAAGTGCTTTTCAACTTAGCATTTGACAACTCCTTTGCCTGGAACAGTGAAGGAGACCATAGAATTAATATGGGAATTTAATACTAACTAGGGGACCACAGCCAACTTCATATTCCCATGGAAAAGCTGCCCTTCCTGGCTAAATTCTGTTCAAGACCACCTTTTGCTACTTGCTAATGCTTACATGTCCTCCACTTATGCTACTAAATGGAGAGAAGTCAGTGATACAAAAAGCAGGACAAAGCCTGCTCCTTCCCAGATGAGGGAACACATCCTGAAAACCCCAAGTGAGGCCCATGCAACGAGGTAACCATAGAGGGTGCAGCCAACATTGACAGAGTCTTGTGTACAGAGCCATCCTAACAAAATTCCCTTTAGGAAGAAAAGCCTCACAGTAAAGGTGACTGGGATGTCAAGAACATTAGTAGTAAATATTATCCTACTTTGCACTGGTGTTAGCTCAGATTACATGACTGTATACACCCAGCACCACCCTCCATACTCAGTTTCCACAGAGCTAGAATAAGACTGAGTCCAACAGATGGAAAGAAAGATGATGCTGCACTTAAAAACCTCTTGATTTTAACTAAAGCTACATTTTCCTCCCTCCCTGGGACACAATGCAGGCTTCAATGCATTTTTCCACAAGAAACAGGTTAGCATGGAGAGTGTAGCAGCACCATAGACACAGAGGGGGCACAAGATCAGATCTGCAAGCAGTTACACATCAAGGGAAAGGATTTAATTTTTGTGCCTTAACTTTTGCACTTCCTCTGAAGTAGCTTTTAAAGCTTAGTTTTAGTATATCCAAGTTCATTTAAGCAGATGACCAAGGGAATAAAGTGTAACTGAAATCAACACACTCTTAAGAGCTTTGTTTAGTACTGAATGCATTCATTAAAGTGCAGTTACCACAATAATTAATGTAGATATCATAATTACAATACTCAATTTTAAATACAACCTCAGTGTCTCCAGTGGCTTTTAAAGTGGTGTAATACCACAGCCAATTCCAATTTAATTAAAACTCAGTTTAATAGTTCACACTTACAGCTAGAAAAACCTTAAAAAGAAATCCAAGTTTTACAGCCATTCTGCAACTATATTCAAAAATGTGATATTAGGGAAAATCAGTATTTTTTTATAACTAACTTATCTCTTGACCCATCCATGCTTATATGTCATCTTATTCTCTACTTAGCTTAGAGGGGAAAAAGCACACACTTCCCTTTACTTAAGGGATATATGTGCATTTTTCCACTCAGTGCTTAAAGAATTGAACAAATAAATCCCACTGGTAATTACAGCATGTAATCTTATCTGAGGTTCAATCTGCAGCACTAAAAGTCCCCCTTGTGACATCTAAAAGGGCAGACAGATACAATGGAAGACTCCTGGAATCTGCTCTGCTGTCCTACATCACTGAAGCCAACAGCAATAGGACTGGGCTTAGAAAATTGCCTTCAGCCTCTGAGCATTAAGCTTTGATTTTTAGAAGAGTCCACAAAAACAGACTCTGTCTTCTGCTCTTTTCAAACTCCCCATCTGCATCCCTGTTTGTGAGGATGGTTTTTATTTTATGCAGTGGTTGTATTTAGAGGCCCCAGCAGAGATCAGGGCCCCATGTACTACACACTGAGCAAGCACATAGACCTGTGCTCTGGAAAACTGACAGAAGAGGGAGGAGAAGCAGAGGCACAAGTAGCTTGCTCAAGATCACAGAACACATCATTAACAGGCCAAGACCTTTGGGTACTCCATGAGGTTAAGGAACTCAAGATCCCCAACATGAGGTGAACTCTCAGCACAGAAAAACAACACCTTCCTTTTAATGTTTATATAGCAAGACATGCCTCACCTGCCTGTAAAAACACAATATACTGAATTGTCAGACAAAAGATGTTGGTCTACAATACTCACAGCTCTGATCCCCTATGAAAGTGCTGATACTCCATCTAGCCTTCAAAGTGAAGGCAAATCACAGCATCAGGTACTTGCCGAAGAACTTCTATATGCATCAGCAAATAGTGCCTGTCTCAGGTTCATCTTCACATGCTCCACAGCCCTCTTTCAAGGATTATATATGTTCATACCAATTTGCCATTTCCTTGGAAGGGAAACTTGCACCACCTCTTCAAAACAACAGAAGTGTCCCTCTTAAAATTATAGTGCTGACACTGATGTGAATGGGAAGACAACGGAGACAGTGCAGAGAAAGGAGACTGGTATTTCAGCCTCTCAGGTACTGTATAACTTGACTGCCTCAAACAGCTATCCTCCTCTGCTCAGTACAGCATCAAACACCATGACAATTGTTTCAGGTTAGAAGGATGCTGAGTAGCTCCAAAGAAATGCTGTTCTCTAAAATTTGAGCAGGAAAAGTCCTGCAAATGGCAGCAGTTGTACTTTATCTGCCAAGTCAATTAGCACAGCTTTTTCTAAGAGACCTTTAAGTTCAAAGTGATAGAGCAGTGGAGGATGTGTACTACATCGGCTCCAGTTTGCAGCCTTCCTTATCTTTTTGTTAAGGACCACTGTCTGAGCTGGGATGTGAAAGGCTGCACAGAGAAGTTCAGGCTTGATTCAAAGCTCTTCTCTTTACCAAAGACTAGACAACTAACTAGACATGATTAGTTTACAACTTTAGTTTTCAAGTACACTTTGTAGAAAGCCTAGCATGCAGTTAAAATTGTTAACATGCTTATGCCTGAATGCAGTGCTCATTCTAGCACAGAACTAGGCCAGAAATAGAGCTACATCATTGTGGCACAGCTGTCTGATTAAATCTGAACTAGAAGGTACTTTTAACCAAAGATGAACATTAATCAAGCGTGACATTCATGAAGTAGCAAGCATCCTAAAAGGTTCCCTTCCTAATGCCACATTAAAGCACTTCACCCAACTGCTGAACCACTGCATGACTTAGTGCATTCCCAGAAATTGTAGAATTTCCAGGAAGAATTGTTCAGGACATTATTCAAAGTATTGATTTTTCTCAGAAACATCTCTGTTCTGCCTTCATCATGTTATCAGTAGTCAAGGAGTCAAGTGTACCTGAAGGCACAAGAGGTGTGGTGGTAGTTGTCAGAAAATGTACCAGGACCAAGTGCAACCCAGGATGGAGGGGTAAGGTACAGAAACTTGGTTTAGAAACACAGGAAGAAAAAACCAGTTTGATCAAAAGGGCAGAGAGCACATATGGGCACATGAAGAGATTGTAACAAGTAACAGACTCATCTACTTGCTTACCTTCTTTAGGCATGGAATTTCAGCTCACCTTGTGGCTACATGTTATGTCAATCTTGTTTGACCAATAAATGCTACATAAACATCCCTAATGCATCAATACTCCACTCAGAAATTAAGGGGCTTGCCACTGTCATACTTCTGTCACACACTGTCAAGAACAATGATTGCTGCATCACCATAAACAGAGGGAGGAAAAGCCTCACAAGACAACTCAATGTACAGCAAAAAGCTTAATTGAACCTGAGCCACACAGATTTCCACTGACAATGTGGCAGCTGACTAAGCACATCCCAGGACCAGTACCTGAGACAGTATTCTAGTATTCTCCTGGCAGCCCTTGAAGCCAGTTCCCATCTCCCACTCACTCAAAATTACGGCCCATGAAGTCAGTACAGTTGAACCTGTCTGTACACCTATCTGTGCAAGCTGTCCTGCCTTGGCAGGGGTGTTGGATTACCTCTACAGGTCCCTTCTAACCCATGTGAACCATCATAAGACTGGCAACTTAAAAGAAAATTAAGTTCCCTAGATTAAGATACAGGAGCAGATTGGAATCAACATTAGAACAGCAGCTTGCCAGGTTGACTTTCTTTTGAAAGTTTTATCTGATACAACTTTAAAAACTCTTAATTTCTGTTTTATAAAAACTAGACAAGTGGTGCCCAACAGCCACGTTATACTTGCCTGAACTGCACCCTACCTGCACAGTGAACATGCTGAAACCAAAACTTCACTTATGTCCAGTGAGCTTAGTCTGGCATTAGATACAAGAGTCTTACTGAATTTGATTGTGAAAGAAAGACCTTCTCGGGTATCCTATTAACAGCTGTTTGGCAGCTACCACTCATTTTTCAAAAATTATTTTAAGTCCAGAAATAAAGCTGTTTATTCTGTTGACATGAGTGTCCATCAGAGTTTTCAGTACAAACTCTTGAGCTGCACAAGCTGAACCGGCTCACATTCACTTGTCAGGTGACAAAGAAGATGTTAGAACAAATGCTGCCAAACAGACTCATACCACAGCAGAGATCATCGCTTTGATCTAGAGAATCACAGCCTGAAAACCTGTAAATACCAGCACTCTGCACTGTCACAAATTGTGGTAACAGTTTAACACTGAATTGCTACTGAGCTTCTTTTCTTATAATAGCTGCTGTAGGTAAGGAAGCTGGCAACAGTTTTGAACTTTCATCCATGGGCCATTCCAGTGGATGAGGTGAGAAAACTTTAAATATTTGAGCATTTTTTAGAAATCAAACTAAAACAGCAACAAAAGGAGATTGGGAAAATGCCACACCAAACACAGGGTGCTACATAGGTTTAAAACAACTGCTTAGAAGATGGGAAGCTTGCCTCAAACAGAAGAGTTGAACCTGGATATCACATGAAATCCAGGAAAGATTAAGACATTAGGATAAAAGGAAGGACTTCTGGTACTGCAGCTTCCCATTTCACTTTAACCCCCAAGCTCAAGGGGTATTGGGTTATACTATCCCAGCACTCCAGTAATTGGCACCTCCTGAAACAGCAATTTCTAAAGGACACAAGATCTTCCAAAAAAAGCCCCAAAAATAAATCCCCCTACTCAGTAAACTGTTGTGAAACCTTAGATTCAAGAAACAGGGTATTCTGTTTCAAGAAAGTGTTAATAAAATGCACATAACAGAGGAAAGGGTCTGGATTTCACTGCAAACTCCTGCCCTCACATCACAGATCACTGCTGTTCACGATGCACCCAAGTGTCCACTTGAAAGAGAACACAGAATCCCACAAACCATGATTGATGGTGTAACACAAGTTGTGTTTGAAGTGTGGGTACCCATGTTTATACCTTGTTACTTAGAAACCAGGTGCCAATGGCTATTTTTTAATTTACATGTACAACCTCACAGAAGCATTTCCACCACATGAAAGACAGGGAACAGGATTTCACTGTGGCTTCTGGTTCCACTCTAATGAAGCCAAAGTCATATGTTTACATTTACTTGAGAGCCTGCCAGTTCCAAAAGCACTACAGAACCTCGTCACAGGATGCTGCCCTGACGCCATTTCAGTACCCTCACAGTTACCATTTCTAAGGCTTCTAGCTGTACAAGGATTAAACCAAACACCAGGTTTCCTGGTTAGCCGACACAGAGCTGAAGAAGGTGACTAAAGCATTTAAAGTGTCACTAAGTTAGTGGCACACAGGAAAATTCAACTGATAAGGCTGCAATTTCTGTTATAAAACTTTAACAAATCCTTATTCCTGCCAGAAAGTTTTACAGCAGCCACATACAACCTCTAAAAGCTTTCTGGTTTACTACTGGATATATTCCTGCTTTTGGACACACACACAATCTTGAGATACCTACAGTGAATAGCTAAAAACAATACAAGATTAATACCAATACTAAAAGACCAAGTGTCTAGTTGCACTGATTATGTTTGTAACAACTTCAAAAAACCCAGAGTTATCACATTGGCCAGAAAGTTCACAGCATTCAAGTTCTGTCAGCCAAATAATGGACATGAATCTCTGAGCAAGCATCTCTACCTAGAGCCCCCTCTTGGCTTTCAGGCAGCCTAGTGAGTTACTAGTCACACCATTCTATTGCCACCCACAAGGGGCAATGTTTAGGGAAAGAGGTGGTGTCACTCAAACAGATGTTTTATAAATAGTTATAAACTCTACCATTCTATTTGCTTTTCTTTCAAACCAGGAACTCTGATTTTTCCAGAGTAAGTGTAAATGCAAATTAAAATCAAATCTGCCTTGTATTTAATACTTAATACTAACTACTGTGCTTATTGTTTTATGAGCAATGGTCCCAGTAACTCTCACAATTAACTTTGCAAACTTTCTTTATATTTAAAAAAGCCTTTAGGAGAAACTCCTAATAGCAAGATTGCTCCAAGCAGTCTTACCCTAGTAAGAGAGCTGGTGTCATTAGTGATGGTGAAGTCTCATGATATCTAATTATGTGTGTATACTTGCTGTGGTGTTCTCAGATTTCTTTGGTTTGCAAACACTGACATTATGATACTGGGGAATTTTTACTTCTGAACCAAACTAAAAAGAAGAAACAATAAATGAAAATATTTTATCAAGCTACAGGTTGTGGTTTTGGACTGTAGTTTAATTGGGACTTTCAGAGATCACCCAGAACACTCAAGTAATGGGAAATACAGCTCTTGGACGAGAGTTGTCAATTACAAGTTCCACCTCAACTCTCCACTAGTTCCCTATCCATTGGTAGTTGTAGTCCAGGCTGCTGATGATTATGTACAAAAACACAATTTGCTAGGAGCCCAGCTGCATTCATTCTTTCTTCCAGAATGGCAACTACAGCCAGCACAGTCTAATACTTTATCTCATATCTGAATACTATATTGGGGTTCTCATTTAAGAGCCCAAACCCCTGATTTTATTAGCACAAACAGCTTACTCTGTCCCAAGGTTAGCCACTGCACTGCAGACATGCAAGGTATTAAAATAGGCAATTTAACTGTAACCAGTAATTGGCAGGGAACCATTGAGTTTCTGGTTATCTTTGTTCTGAACATGTGTATACACAGTACCCAGAACAGGTCACAAACTTGTTTTGCCTTCAGTTCATGCAAGCTGAAATCAACATGAAAAATACATAATTTTTTTACAGACACTACAGTCATTCACTTATCTTCTGGAGCAAAGGACAGCTGTGCTTTGAAAAGGCAAATAGAGATCTAAGAGAGGTGGCAAAAATACCAAGCTTTAGGTGCTCACTACTCACCTCAATCACTATTGCAGCATTTAATAAAAACAATAGCTGACTTTTGGACAGAATGCTGCTACCCAAAGTGAAATCTGACCACTAAGCTTGCTCTCTACTCAATGCATAATACTATATATGTTTAAATAGTGTAAGTGAAGAACACATCACTATTTCATCTCCTAAAGCAGAAGCACAAAAAGTACCTTAAATTATTTATCTGAAAAAAGCCAACTAAATTTTGTCCAGTCTCAAAAAAATCTAAAATGAAAGCTATCAACTCATATCAGAGAAAATACAGTTATCTAAGCAAAATAATGTTTTAAAGAGCAGTTCTACATATCAGGCTTCTCCTTTCCTATTGTCTGAAAACACTTTTTAGACAGACATCTTGTAAAGATGGTCACGTTCCTACTCTTACAAAGGACAAATTATACTGTTGAGCTCAATCTAAGGCTCAATTAGAACCAAGGCTGGATAGCTGGTCCCCTTCCTAGGCTATGCCCCTCTTCTCACACTTCTGGAGTCCAGTGTTTCCATATGGGTTAACCACAGACACAGCCCTTATTGGCAGCAGTGGGACTAACCTCAATGATTCAGCCATCAGTAGAGTCATTCTCTAAACTCTTACTGCTTCACTGGGTATTTCCTATCAAGACAGGACTGTGGAATGTTAGCATATAGGGCACAGCACCCTCCTCTGATGCACACGTCTGCTGCTTATTCACAGCAGACCACACATCACACCATGGAGTACTGCTGAAAAGCTACTACATCTGTTCTGACTAAGCTTTACCAACTGAAGTAACCAGGTTGCAGGGGAGTGCCTACCTTAGGAACAGAGGGGATCAGGCAAGGGTGGTGGAGCAGATTCACACCTCAGTGTCCAAGTGGATGGTTTAAAAGCCCAGACAGCAATGTGCTTACTACTCAGGTCTTTGCAGAAGTACTTCAGTACAAGAACAGTTCACAGAATATAAATATTAGTTTTGATGAAGTTCTACATAAGCTTTCTGCAATTACCAATAAAGTGCTTGTACAGCTTCTGCCTTACAACTAAACAAGGGTTATTATCAGTTTATTCCTCATAAGAAAGCAGTTCTCATGTGCCTATGTCTGCTCTCAGAAGGAAGAGAAAATGGTTCATGAAGCTCCTGTTGGCATACAGAAGCAACAACTGCTGGGAGCTTTCAGAGGCTTATTGTTGTCTCAGTCAGGACCAGAGGCAGCAGCTGACCAACTCTGCCCTCCAGGAAAGGTTTCAAGAGACAAGGGAATAATTTCAACATACAACACTTCCTCCAAGACTTCAGTATAAAAACTTTCTACTCTGCTGAGAACAGGTAAAGCACCTATGCTGGCTCCCCTTGGCACAAAACTGTGAACAGTACTAGAGCTGAACTCACTAACACTTTCATACAATACATGACTTAAGTGTCATTTTAGCAAGAAAGACACAAAACTTGAGTTTCCTTCTATGTGCTGTAGCTGTAGCACCATCTAGAGGGCTTGAGCCAGAAATTCCTCACACAAGGAGCAAGAAAGCCTGGGAAACTGCTTTCAAGAGTTGTGGGGGAAAATTCTTCACACAAAAAGTGTTTTGAGTCAATTTTCATTTATCGACAGAGAAACCTTAAAATTATTTCATACAAGTCTGCACGACATACAGCTCCTCACATACTTTCTTGCTTAACAGTATTTGAAATCCTGGAGGTCACAGACAAAATATTAGAACAAATGAAGTTTCATTGACAGTCAGATTGGGAAAGTCCTTGATCTCATTCACTCTAGGTCACAGGCTTGCTACCAGACCTTTTTCAGGTGGAGAAAGGCAAGACCTTTCCTACAATTGCCCTTCTACCTTTACAAGGACAAGTAACTTCACTCTGTTTTCCTTAGATTTCACCTTTTTCAAGGAGGCTTCTTAATAAAGCCAAAGCCAAATTTCCATCAGAGAAAGGGAAAAAGTTTCTAATTTAATACTAGAAATTGTGTATTTTATTATGTTTCCCACAGAGGGGGTACTTACAACAGCTGCTTGCTCACTGCAGAGCTATTAGAGAAGGAGATGGACAGGTACAGCCCCAGAGTGCTACTAATGACATTTTTCCCCCATCCACAGACATCCCAAACCTCATTTTGACTGCTTCCAGCATGGCACCCTTTACCCCATGACTTAACAGTGCTACTGCCACAACACACTTTTGCTCCTGAAGCTTTCTAGGGATAGCAAAGTTCAATACTTGCATTACTTCTCTAGAATTGAGCCACAAGATTTACTTCTCTAGAATTGAGTCCACAGAGGCTGAAAGTCCAAGCATTTTTTGAGAATATTCACAACCCAATCACCTCAAAGCACCTGTGGGCAATAAATCCCACCCATAGCCCACCTGAACACAATTTGTATTTCTCTCTCAACATTGTATCAAAGTAGCCATGCAATACCAAACAATCAGGCATTTATCTTAGGTGTTTGCAAGGGCTGTGTACTAAGAATGCATTCTATGCTTTCAGCTACTACACCACCCTATCTGCTGCCACCAAATTTCCTTGGAGATCATTTGGCTAGAATTAAAAGCACAGAGGAAAAAGCTGAAAGAACCAACTGTACAGTCATCAACAGCATCACTATTGGCATGCATGACTTCATTCCACTTTATAGGCCAACAAAACTGAAAACTTCTAGAGATATCCTACAGCATGGGCAAGAGAAGCTACTGTAATAGCTGGCAGACCTTTCCAGTTACTTGTAGTCAAGATTACTGGTTATAAAAAGTTCTTTCTGAATTGAAATGACATGCTATTTCATAATGGCTGGCAGGAAATCATGACTGTTTACAGCACTTCCATGTAGTTTTACTCCCTCCATCTGAGTCTCCAGGTTCAAACAGCAAGAAAGGAATGAAGTTTTTAAGTACTTACCAGCAAAAATCTTCTTCCTAGCTTCCAAGTGGAGAATCACATCTTCTGTCATTGCTTGAAAAAAAAAAACCAAAGAGTTTTAAGTAAATATTTTCCATCTTTTAACTGACTTTCCCCTCAATCTCAAGTAAATGCAGAAATTAGTTCAGACACCAGACTACAAGTACTAACACCCAAACTTTAAGCTTCTCACTTTCTCCTTTTACCAGCACATATTTAAACTTACTCAAAGATAAGCATTTGCATGGTTCCAGTCCTAGATTATGAGGAGTTTCTGGTTCTCAAGCAGTACCACTCAGTTCCAAATACTGCATTCACTAGCATGTATCAAAAGAATAATTATATTGCTCAGAATCTGAATTCTCTGTTAAATTTCAAGTAACCAAGAAAATATTTTCACTCGTTGTTATGTGTCTAAGTCTGAGACAAAGCCTATCTCAGTGTCTGTAAAAGTCTGCAAGCTTCAGTCTCTCATGCTGAGCATAAATAATGCTTCCAAGAATAATCCTGCATCATCCTAGCTGTCATTTTGGCTCCAGTTCAGTATTTTTTGCAAAGCCAAGCTGATATTTTTATTGGTTTTAAAGACACATAGGCATCTCACATCTATGAAAGAAAACAGTGGCCTCAAAAGAAGCCTTGAAAATTAAAAAAGGGCACCAGAGTAAATGGAAAAACTCCTCCTTTTCATTTCTCTAGATCCTTGAAATTGGCAGTCCAGTTACTGGGGGTAGAATTACCACTATCACTTATGCTATCCCATAGCATGCTGACTGTAGTAACAGCAAGGCTCACTCCTGTGACCAACGCCAACAGTACAGTAGGACCAGATTTATATTGTATAATCTGTAAGTTTTCATTTAAGAGCATCTACTAACTGTATGAAAACAAAATTGCCCAGCAGATGCTCCAGTCAGATTCAATAATCATGCACCAGTGCTTCCATTTGTTCCAAAAAAGAAAGAGTATCTCACTTCCAAAACCTCTGAGCACCATCCCTGTTACTGTAAGGAACCAGCACAGGTGTAGCAATGCAAACTTAACTGCTGCCTGGACTGCTCACAGGTGAAACCATCCCCACAGCTGATCCAGTCACTCACATGGACCTGTATCTGCTGCAGGCATAGTGCTCCTGAATACCTTCCACAGCATCTCATAGGGTGCTGGATTAGCTCCTAGAGTAGTAGCTTTTGAAATAAGTGTAGTTCTGTTAATTTTTCCCTTCCCTTGCAAACCAGATTCACAGTTATCAGAATACACAGCAACTGCAATACCCCAGATTTATTCTGGCCCCCACCAGTCTGAATCTTAATAAATTCCTGGAATAACATTGTTGCAAAAGACAGAGCAATCCTACAGGCTGAAGTTATTTTCTCTCCAAGGTAGGGCTATAAAATGCATTACATTATGTGCTGATACACTGCTGTATATTTCAAATACAACTTTAAAAGCTATAGATTAAGAACTATCTTGTTAATTTTTAAGCCTTCACTGTTTAAAAAAAAAGTGGGATGTCAGCTAAGGGCTTCCTAAAACACAAAACTTCATAAACTTTTCATCTCTTTAGAGCAGAGCAACCAAGTCACTGGAATGAGGCAGCCCTGGGAAGCTTCACAAAGAAGTCTGAAGACTCAGTAAGACTAAACCCTTCTACTTAACAAGATATGTAAGAGTCCTTGGAACTCTTTTGAATTCACAAGATCATAGGGGCTAGAAGGGACCTCCAGAGACCACCAACTCCAACCCCTCTGCCAAAGGGGGTTCCCTACAGCAGGTCACACAGGCATCCAACAGGTCTTGAATATCCCCAGAGAAGGAGACGCCACAACACCCCCCAGACAGCCTGTTTCCTGTGCTCTGCCACCCTCCATGTGAGCAAGTTCTTCTACAGATTGGTGTGAAGCTTCCTACACTCCAACTTGAGGCCCTCGCCCCTTGCCTTGTGCCCGCAGACAAAAGACCCGCCATTTTCCTTTGTCTCCCAGTCCTGCCAGCGCTACTGGCCACGTGCTGGGACAAAGACGGCTCCTCAGAGGTCTTGCACCTGGAGTTTAATCTCAAACCACTTGAGCAAAGAAAAGCAAACGCACCAGGGCAACTTAGTAGCACTACCCCATGGCAAGAGCAGCCAACAGCAGTGTGGAAAGCCTGCTGCAGCACTCAGCACCTCTTTTGAAGACAGTGGGTTTATCTATCTAGCCTGTAGCACAGCCCCTGATGGTGAAAGAGAAGCTCTGCCCACCCACCAGGTAACGCTCAGGGACGCAGAGCGGGTTAGAAAAGAAAAGCACGCATTAAAAACAACCAAACCCTAATAGCTGCCAATGCCAGTCCCAGCTTAAAAAGAAACTAACAAGAAAACGCCACTACAACTTGAACCCGCTCCACCTCACCTGCAACCAGCATCCAGCAACACAGCAAAACAACCAGAGCCTGGCCCCCTGAAAGCCTTTATGAGCCCGACCGGACCGGACCGGACCGGACCGGCCCCGCCCGGCCCCACCTGGGGCCGCCCCTCACGCCCCGCGGGATGCATTTAAGCGCGGGCCCTTGCTGCCCTTGTGTTATGCTACAGCTGCCCCTAATTACAGCCTCTCATGGTGGCTCTCACAGCTACTCTCGGGGAGGGGGCTGCGGGACCTGGGACGGACCCTGGAGCCCTGCGGCAGTCGCCAGCGTCGTAGTGCTCAGGCTGTGGCGAGGCTGGGGGGGCGCGCTCGGCCTGCGCTGCCGCTCCCGCCGTCACTTCCGCCGCCCCGTAGCAACGACCGAGCGGAGGCGGCGAGGCCATGGTAATGGCGACGGGAGGGGGACCCGGGCTGGGGTACAGGACCCCGGGGACGCTCTCGGCCGCGGCGCTGCCGTGGTCTCCTCACGGGGGCCTGTGCTCGCTGTCGGGCGGGGTGCGAAGCGTCCGCGCGGTGCTGAAGCGGCCTCTCTGCTTACAGGCCAAAGTGGAGGAAACCCTCAAGAGGATTCAGGCCCACAGAGGCGTTACCGCGACTATGGTTATAAGCGCCGAAGGTAAAGCGTCCTCTGCTCTCCCCAGGTAGCAGGCAGGGTGGTGGCACTGAGCCTTGTCACTCAGCACAGAACTGTGGGTGGTAATGGAACCCACCTGCCACTTCCAGGGATGTATGTTTCATCTTTAGGTACAAGCAATTGGTTTGTGGCTGTTTCTTGACAATATCCATTTAATGTAGGGTTTTTTACTCAAGCTAATGGAGAAATAAAAGTCAAGAGCCTCAACATAAGTCATCTCTGAAGAAATAAGTAGGAATCTCATAACCTTCACTCAAGGACCCAACTTATCCCCCTCAGTTAACTAAACTACATTTACTTTTCAAGAACCAGGTCTTGGCCATTTCTCCTTCGGTTACAGCAAGGGGAGACATGTGGCACTAAGCTGTTACTTTTGCAGGCATTTTTAGTCTAAAATTCTTCATATATGCAAGAAAATTCAGTAGTGTTTCACTCTCCCTCTCTTCCTCTGAAAAGTTACAGAAGAACGAAAGCATCAAGAGAAAAATATCTATAGAACAGAGTTGTTCTGCTGTGGGAGCTGTGCTTTGGCCCTGCTAAATACTCACTTCAAATTGTGTTAAGGTGTGTTGTCATGGGAGGCAAAGCGAGTTCCATGTTGGGCCAGCATTGGCTGTGACCCTGAGGATTGCAAGCTGAAAGAAAGCCAAACTGGTCATGGAAATCAGTTTTCAGAAACCAGGCTTTCTCAGGTTAATCTCTTAATTCCCTGACAAGAAAGACAACTCAATTTCCTTTGCCCATAATTTAGTTGATCTCTTTTGCTTTTACAATTCCCCCCAAAGTCAATGGCACCAGCAGCAGTTTAGCAACAGGAGGAAAGGCTGCTAAGAAGGAAGCCTGAAAGTTCGTTAGGCTTTAGAAAATGATGGTGTTTTAATTTGTATGCCTTAAATTTTTGTTAATAGCAAGTACATAGTGCTTTAGTTCACAGGATAGAGGGTGCAGGTCAAGAGAAGGGCATAGCCCAGCAAATAGACACTGCAAAGCTGCTTCACACCTGCACATGCTCACGTCTAGATAGGGCTGTTCCCACAGCTGAAATGCAGCCTGGTTTCCAAACCAGCAGTCCTTACTGCTTCAGCCCTATCAGTATTCTCCTTCAGTAAATACAATGTGACTTGATCCAATGAGCATTTAGACTAAGCTGAAGTGAACAATATCAAGCACTTAAATAACACAAATGATCCTTTTTGAGCTTGTGGCCTGACACGCTTTTCAAGACAAAACCACCAATGTAATCTAATAGAAAAAAAATAACCCAGTTTTCTTAGGTTCTGTTACTTGGAACAGTTGCCTTGGCACAATATTGGTCAATCAGGTGTGCTGCTGCAGTCTATCTTCACCTGTGGTTGTTCTGCAGTACTGAGGGAAAGCTCACATAGCTGCCCAGAGTTAGGACAATAGTGTGCTTTTTTTTAAAGGCTGGTTTGGATTCCTTCTGTTTCAATTTTGATTAGCAAAGGTGGAAGAACATTCCACTTCCCTTTTTTGTACATTCAGACTATTCACAGCAAGGTATAAAGTCCTCCCCTGTCCAAACTTCCTCATCCTCACAAACCTGTAGGAAATGGCCACACTGAAGCAGGCAGACAAGACTAGTACAGGAATTTTGGATTTAGTTCATCATTTAGAAATGTTTTCAGACCAGATGTGAATGCAAGAGAGTCTGTACTCTGTGAGGATGTATTCAAGGTACCAAGAGGTCTGATTCCACAAAGTAAACCTCGAAGCAGGTGTATAATTGGAAGTTTTTCTAACATCTTAAAGTATCCATAGTTAGTACTGGTTGATCTACTTAAAATCTTTATGTAGAAAATTAAATTTATCCTGAGACATTTAAAGCAAGTGTGCAACTTAATCATAGCAAAAGTACTTGAACCAGTGGTGCAGTAGTGAGGTTTCTTAGGTTGTTCAGATTCCCTGAAAAGGTGGAATCTTTGTGTGTAGGCACACTTAGGTGAAACAGCCAACTACGGATTCCTGAGACAAACACTCCATGTCATTTGCTTTGTTGCTCAAAGTTGATTTGTCCATTGAAACCAATGCTAAGTGTACACTGTTTATTTAGAAAATAGCAAAAACTGCAGCTATCCTTCACAGCTGGGAAGGGTCACACTGCAGCATTTCTAATAAAGGAGGTGTTTACCTTTCTCTAATTTGGGTGGCAGAAGCAAAGAGAATTTGTCCTAAAGTAAGCATAGCTCAGCTTTAATCTCAGGATGTCACTGGTGTCAACTCATTTTCATGTTTTTATTAGCCCTTGGAGGATCATTTAACATTTACTATTTTCATTAAAGTGCTGTATTTGTTGAAGCAATCATTCAGATCCAAGGTCATATAAACTTGACCCTAATTCATTGCTGCTTTTAAGTGACTTACTATTTAATGCTGTGATTATATATTCTAATGCTAATGCAGTGCTTGGGAACACCTGTTGTCAATAAAACATCAGTTTCAACCTCTGTAATAAGCAGACACAAAGAATGTACTGGGTGATTCCATACACTTCCCTACACATCCTACCAATGCAGAATTATTTCTTAAGTGATAACAAAGATTTCAAGTGATTAAAATAACACTTTCCTATGACAACTATGGATTAGTCTAATATCTGAGGTGGTTCTAGTATGTCTTTTACTTATTTGCCTCCAATTCTTTACCTGGCATTCACTTTTTTACATATTAATTGTTCTTTTATAATCAAATTCTTCTACTTAAGTCACATTACTCTTTTTTTGTATTCCTTTCCTGTTCATCTGGAAGACTTAATATGAAAGTATGCAAAGAGCAAATTGCCTTTCCAGCTTGTAAGCCATTGTCTTTGTTAGTAGGTCAAATAAATTTTTTATTAGTGAAACAAGCTTATTAAAGCCAAACAGTTTTACACTTACAGGATTACTGTGAACCCTGCTTTCAGTTTCATCTGGTAGCCTGTTAATATCAAAAGCATGATTTGACAAGTCATTGGTAAACAATGATTCATTAAATCATAAAAAAGCACAATCATAAAAATATGTTTGTAGTTGTCGAGATCAACACACTGTGTACTATCAATTGTCAATATTTTGTGACCAATTGGAAGGGATTGTTCCAAGGGTGGGTTTGATTGCCAAATGCAAACATGCCACTTCTGCCCTTTGATTGCTCCTGGTTTTTCACTGGGAACGTGCCATTTCTATCACTGCACATGACAGAGGCTGCAGTTAAACATGGGTTAGATTCTTGCAGCCAGGATAGAAACTCAGCAAGAAACACCAAGACTAGAAAAATACTACAAAATGGAATTTGATAGGCATTTCAGAGCTTTAAACAGAAATCAGGCTCTTTCAAAAGTTTTGTCAAAGTTTAATTGCCACTGATTAATATAAATATTTTTAAAGCATATAGATACCTGAAATCAACATCACCTCTTTCTGCTAAAAAACAGAAAAAGCTACAATGTCCTTGGTTTTTCTCTTGTGACCTGCTATATATGAAGAATGTGCAACTGAATGTTTGTTAGAAATGTCTGTGTTTGCAGGGATTCCAGTAAGAACAACCCTTGATAACTCCACAACCATCCAGTATGCAGGGCTCCTTCATCAGCTCACCATGAAAGCTCGCAGCGCAGTGAGAGACATTGATCCTGAGAACGATCTAACCTTTCTTAGGATCAGATCAAAGAAACATGAAATTATGGTAGCACCAGGTAATATTTCTATTACAATAACAGTAGAATTACATGTCCTTTTAAGTTTCTTTTAATTCTTCACAAATAAGGCTACTGTGGAAAATGCATTTTGAAAATGAGTATATGAAAATATAACCATAGATTCATCATGTAACCAGACGTGTTAGGATTTTAATGTACAGGGTTTACAGTATTGGAGCTTGGAGACAACCAAACAAGTCTGAATGTGATGAATAGCCTGGTTACTGTGGGTTTTCACAAAGGACAACCAGGCATAAAAATTTATATATCAAGTTGTGTGTGTCTGTATGTGGTATTAAAAGTAGCAAATCCATTTTAGCTCCAAACAGATGAAAAAAATCTCTTTTTTTCCCTAAAAGATTTTTTTTTACTTGATATGTTATCACGACTTTCCAGACATAGATGGGATTTCTGTGTGACAATGTCACCAACATAGTAACTGTGTTATAATTACCATCCTTCTAAAACAACCAGGGGGGACACAGCAATCTCTTTCTCAGGCCTGTTAACTACAAATATATGTTAATTTGTTAGTTGTGTCTCTAAAATAGCTAACAAGGCCAGATGAGCTGTGGTGAAGCTGTGGTCAATTACCAGCACAAGGTGAATGAGGCAAAGTGGAAGTGCTTGGTTGGGACCGAGATCTGAATGCGTGTGCTAGCTGATGGAGAGACTAATGGCATGCAGGACTTAGACAGAAATATGCAATGCAAGCATGCAGAACAGAAGGGAAGCTTCAGGGATCTCCTCAGCATAGCCACTGAGGAGGATGTTGGCTCTGAGCTTGTAGTGATGGACAGCCTACGCTGGGGTAGTCTGATTGCAGGGCAGATGTAGAGCAGAGGTACTGCGCTAGGTATACATCACCTCGTCTCACTGGAATTATTCATAATGCTGCTGTGAAACCTTTGTGTGTGAAAGAAATCTGGCACTGCCATTAAGTGTTAGCAGTAGTCATCAGTTGATATTAAGATTAAAATTTCAGTTTAGTTTCTATTTTGGAGTCTAAACCTAATGCATTTTTAAAACTGTGCTTTTGGCTCACTGAACTGATGCACTTGATTGTTATTTTGCATTCGCCCTTCACTTATTTTTTAGAGGTGACTTTTTTTTTAGACTTCTTGACTAGCAACTATTAAGGCATGTTGACCTGAAAATAAGCAGTATAAAATGTGAAGCTTTTTTGCTAACAGGGAGAGAAGTTGTTCAAAGGTTCGATTGTATTTTACTATAATGGAAGGTGGCACACAAACTACCTTTGATTTATAGTAAGTTGCTTTTGCATGAAAGAGACAATGCAGGAGTGCAAGTTCTTAACTCTCCAAAGCAGATACGACCCTACTAAACTCATTGGATATTTTCAAGAGAGGTTTTGTATAAAATAGGTAATGTTAAATAGCTATCCAACTGAATTGTTTCCAAAAATTGCTTCGGCTTTTAGAATTTGTAGGCGAAGTCTGATATGCTTAGAAATTTAGTCATAGGAGAAGCCTATTCAAATCTTCCCTGCTTTTTTCATGTCTAAATGGGGTTCTCAATTTTGAATAAACTAGTTAGTGAACTGAAAGAAGTTCCCAGCACCTGCAGAAGAGGCTGCAGGTGTCAAAAGTGTTTTATTATAACAAGTGCTGGCTTCCAGGTGCTTATCTCATGACTTGTTTTTTTTTTTCATCTGGTTTAAATATCTTTACAACTTCTTGAAAGCAAATCTGCTGCTTACTACAATAGTTTTAACATGGTACAGTTAAGCTTTATGACAGGGGGGTTTTATCTGTAATATCAGTAACTGCTGACATTTTCCAAATGTTTTTAATATAAATGCTATTGCTTATGTTTTGTAAACTAATAAAAAGTTGGAGAGGAACAGATGAATAAAGAGTGTTTATCTAGAGATAAGAGAAAATATTTTAACCAAACATTTTTATATCTTTTTGCAGATAATGACTATCTCCTGATAGTTATTCAGAAGCCCAGTGAATAGTCCTACTATGGCAATATTTTTAGAGAGAGTGATGTAGTTCTACTTGTTAAATTAATATTATTTGTCGGTATTTAGTATCAAACATAGCACTAAGTAATTTGATGTAGTTCTACTTGTTAAATTAATATTATTTGTTGGTATTTAGTATCAAACACAGCACTAAGTAATTTTACACAAAGCTTAACTGTGATGACTGAAATGTTGCCAATTTAAAGTTCTCAGTTGTAGTTGTATCAGTTTGTGTTTGAGCAAATTGTAATGCATATATCAAAATATTGTATGTTTATCTTTATACTCAGAAGAGCAACAATAAAGGAAACTGCTTAGAACTGTCTTTAATGGTTGTTCAAGCTGTTCTTGCAATTAAATCATTCTCTGTACATTTTTAATGTTATGTGGGAGGAGAAATCATACCTCATGGGAAGTTGGAGATAATGTACGTTCATGTCTATAAATGCATCCCTCTGAACCTGGTGAATCAAAGAACTTCATGTAAGTAATGATGGACTGGGTATTGCCCTGTCTTTAACTCCTGGGTTTAAGTTTTCTGAGGCAAAAGTGAATGAAAGACACTGTAGGGTCAAGTCGCATGTGAATCCTTCCTGTACAGACGGGCTGTGCCAGTGCCTTGGGATGAGTCTCCTGGCTGATGTGGGAGGGCGCTGCAGAGCTGGGTGCAGCACCCCTGTTCTGGCTGCACTGTGTGCCCCAGGTGAGTAAGCATGGCTGCGAGCTGTCCACCCGCCTGATCCTGAAGTCGTGCTGCACTTTGCACCTGAGTATATGTGGAGACACTGTGGAAGTGCAGGGAGTTTGAGCTTGGGAAAAAAATCCAGTCATGTTTGTACTACAAACCATCTCAGGTTATGTGAATTATGTCTAAATTTTATCAATTATTTAAAATTTAAAACTTCAGATTGTCTTCAGGTGGTCACAAGATGGGGTTTTGTCTAGATGTCAGAAGGAAGAACAGCAAAATTGTGGGGTGTCTGTGAGGTTGAAAGGAAAAACAAATCTGTTGAATACTGCTCAGGGATCTTTGTAGTACATCATATGAATTGTGGTTGAGGTTATGAAACTGATAAATCACCACATGTCTCAGTGGATACAGAGTCAGCAATTTGCTATTAAGGCTATGTTATGTATCACTCAAACTTACACAAAGGAGAGTATCAAAGCCTGTTGGTATTTTTTTTCCAATCTGAGTGTTTGCTCTGGCTTTGCTGAAGAGCTTGGGAAGGCTGTATTTCACTGAAAAATCTGGAAGGATTGGTCCTGCTCTTGAGAGTGGAAGGTCTCAGAGCTGAGATCTCAAAGGCCAGCAGGCAGGTCCCACATCCAGGCAGTGGAAGATGGATGATTCAGTGCCGCTGCGTACTGACAGGAAGCGAACCCAAAGGCACAGAGCCCCACTGTGCTGGAAACCACGTTGCCATCTGTCCCCCAAAGTCCAGCATAAGACAGATGCAGCCATCACGACCCCCACCAATGGCTATGGTTTAAGGTGGGAGGGGGGCACACTGCCACAGGAGGTTTCAATCTCTAAGTCCAGAAAACTGCCAGAATTACAGTCCCTGTTACGCTGCTCTTTTGTCAAAAATAACATCGGTGGTGTAATTTCCAGCATCCCTGAAAAACATCCTTCAGACCTACAACACAGTAGTGCCCTGCAAAGAGAAGAGCTTAGTGTCTGGCAATGTTCTTTCGGTTTTGTCTTTCTGATACATGTGTTAGTTCCCTTTACAGACTTTAATCCAATATTTATTAAGCAGCTGATGATTGCAGTAGCTTGATAAAGCACTCAAAAAGACACTTAAGCCAAATCATTAAAATTAAACACATGCTAAATCATTTTGCTGAAGAGTGTTTTTATGTGGAAAAATGGCCTTAAGCAGATGTGTGGAGTTCTCCAAGGGTCAAATACTGCTCACAAATTAGTTTCTTTCCCTGTTCCTAGGAGAGGCATAGATGCAGATAAGAGGGCAAAGTTTGGTCCATTTGTAATGATGTGCGTAGAAACAAACGCTAAGCAAACACATGGGCCGAGCTGAGCTGCTGCCAGCGCCTCTTACCAGGGCAGTCTCTAATCAGGTTTCCTTGAAAGCACTGCACTATTATACAATTTTGGCAACATCTTCACTAGGGAGTGTAAACTGAAATACTCCATTTCATTCCCTGGTAATTTGTTCCTATTTTCTATTGCAAAAGCAAGCTGATCACGTGTAAACTTTGAAGTTCTTCAGTAGGAAATGGAAGTAACAGCAGTTGAGTCTCTAACCATCCTAGTGGAAAACCCTCCTCAGCACATGGATCTGAACAAAGGCGGGCCATTGAGAAGGAACGGGGTTGTCCAACAAGATACACGGAAATAAATTTTCAAGTTATTTGAGCACCACAAAACTATTACGCTGAGTCCTTTAAGCTCTCATTCATGTGATCCAGCAGAGATTTTACTGATTGACAATTAACTGGAGGAAGGTTGAGGAAAAAAGTAGCATGAATGAGATTAATTTCATAGATGGTCATTTTGTCAAGGGAATGCTGAGAATGTCAAGAATGCCTGTTGTTCATTGAAAGGCAGTGCTTGGGTTGAATTGTAACATGCTAGTTAGGCAATCGGCCAAGGAATAAATTATGTCTGTATCTTCTGTTTGGTTGAAATCCTCAAAATAAACTAAAATAGAAAGTTCTCAGAGAGCTTCCCACTTTCAAAATAAAGTACCTGGGATTTTCCTTAATGTAATTTTCCATGAAAAGAATACATGGTCTTTCATGGGACAACAGCTTTGGCCAGCTGATTCAACCAAGGCACTTGTTCATTCTGTACTTTTCTCATCTGCCAATTCAATATTTCTAAATGTTTCATTTAAAGTAGGCAGCCAATCACTTAGTTCACAGTAGATAATGTATATAGAAGCATCAAACACTGTGATTTTCAGTTATGCTTTCAGCTTAACTCAAGGTGTATATAGATCTGTGGTCTGATGTTTCTACCTTATTTGACTGAATAGAACTATGGGAAACAATGAGAGTGATTCACAAACTGTGGAAATGATAAAGCATTTCTGAGATAATGAACTGCTAACTATTTGTCACTTGGGCAGACTTGCAGGTATTTACACGCTTGTATTTTGTCAACCCTGCTTATCACAGGGTTCTTAGAACGAAGCAGAACAGTGAGGAAGGTGCTATTAAATATTAAGTCAAAATGGTCTGAAGTGGATAGTATTCATTAAGACTGTTCCCAGTTCATCTAGGAAGCACTAAGATTAAATATGAAATTCTCCTACTGCCGGTGAATGAATTATCAGACTGTGTACTTTGCCATATACTGTGTGCTTGCCAACATCATTTCAGTGAGGAGCTCCTCAGATTTACTGATGATGCAAGGCAACAAATTAGCCTTTTGTGTACAGCAGTACTGTATATACAATGGGCACATACGTGTGTTCATGTGCATATAAAGCATGTATATAGAATTACTGTGAACTTCCCGAGAGGTGCCCATTGGACCACACTGGATTCACTTAAGAAATGAAGTGTTAATAGTAGCAGCATGAAAGGGGCAGCTCAGTAAAACATCACTATCATATGAGAAAATGCAATTAGGAATCAATATTATTTTGAAGAGTCATTCAGTCAGTTTTTGGAATTTAACAGTGGCAGCAGCACTTGCATCAACAGAGGGTTTTCTCAGCAAGAGGAACCAATCCCAGCTCTGCTGTCTCAACTCCGTAGGACACAAGTTCTGGTGTGGACCTGCAGAAAAAGCCACAGTTTTCCTAAATAAACCGATGTCATCCTTTTAATTATGTTTTAATTCTCAAGCTACTATCTAGAGACAGCAAGATAATTCCCCTATTGATTTTCTAAATCTTGGGCAGCTAAGAGTAGCCAGGAGAATTCCAAGTTTGTGTTCCCTTTGCTTGGCACCTGAACAATTAAATCTCTCAGTTTGTAGGAAAATTAGGTCATAACAACAAGTCTCACTGTGGGACTTACCAGTATCCATGGGAGAAAGGAAGCCTAATGATTGGAGAGAAAGCCTAGAATGCCCTAAGTTAATTAAGCATAACAGCAGAGGTACATCATATATCTGTTCAGATCATAGCACTGATTTGAAGCGCTCTGAACTTCAGGACATTCACATTTGAGGACACAGTAGAACTAGAAGCAGAGCCCCATAAAAATACACAACGACTAGCCAGAAAGCAGAGGCCATGGGGAGATCTCAACTGACTCCTTGAGCTTTGCGGACAATTTGAGAGAAAAAAGGTACATTCTCCTTCAGGCTGCAAGTAAGCAGAAAATCAGCTAGTCCAAATACAGGGAATTGTTGGCCATCTCTGCAAATTATCTTTAAATAATAGTGAAAGCACTCAAAATTTGCTTCTGAAGAATTTTCAATAGTTGCATTGGGCAGGGAACTCCACTTTTAAAAGCAACACTGATTTAAGTCTAAATTCTTCAAAGTGGATGTCTAACAAGAGGGTGTGAGTTGTAACTGCCCACATCCTGCTTTGGACAGCTGGGCTTTCAGCCCTGCACGTTGTTTTGGGTGGTGCTGTAGTAAGGAGTGCTCTTCCTCTTTTCCAAAAAAAATGGTCTGCCTTTGCCCTAAGCACCCTTTTAGCTGCCCTGGCTCTGCACCTTTGGTTTTGGTGAAATTGCTTTTGTCTAAAGGAGTTAAAATGACACACAAAACCTACCATCACCTTGAGTCTATGCCAGTTAGGTCAGAAAGAATCTTGACATGCTCCAACTGCTTTGCTGAGGAAGAAGACAAAGATATCAAACTATTCTTCCATGGTGATGGACAGAAGTCATTGTTAGTTACCAGCTGGCAATAGGATGACAAATTATTCTTCAAAGGTCATGACTGCAAGGAACAAAATACCTAAACAGAGGTTCAGGCTAAGAAAATTTGCTATAATATGGCTCGTAATTTAAAAAAAATAGCACTCAGTGGCACTTCACACTTTCAAAGCATCATAGGAACACAGAAGAACCTTGTACTGAAGTGCATCAGATATCACAGAAGGTAGAAGGAGAAGCAGAGATTCAACTTTCTTTGGTATTTATAAACTCCACAGTTAAATCACGAAGATGACTGCAAGGAATGATGCAAGGGACACAGTCATTAGCACTATTCAAGCAATTTATACTGACTTTTCAAACACAGAAGGAAGACTCCAGGATCCATTAAATTATTCCTTCCCCCCATGTCCTAAGGGGAGCAAGCATCTGTCAGATGAATCCATCTGTTTGTCAAAGGCTTCCTCAAAATCTGGTCTCAGGAGCAGTGTCTGCTTCTTAACCACAGTGCCTACCATATAACTGTGTCTGCTGAATGTAGTACTTAAACATATTCTGCTGCTGAAATCAGCTAGAATCTCATGGACATCTCCCACAAGATTTCTGAGCTATGTTGCTTGCAGTATCTCACTATGCCAGGGTCAGGCTAAACCCCAGAACACTGCAGTCAAATAGAGATAATAAAATACTGATAAGATACTCAAGTTAGTAATGAACGTGTACCATTCCTGCAAGGAAATCTTACTTTAAGTTGTGAAAAGCTGCCAGTTTCCTTCTTATTTACTAATTAGAGATTTATAAAAGAGGGTGCCCATCACCAGAATTACCCTTTTGTCTGCAGAAACGTCATGGCTCTAAGTCCAGAGCTCATTGTTGGCCAACTGTGTGACAGCTAGCACATGTGTCAGGGCTGTGGAGAAGAAACTGGAAATGCTCTTGTCTCTAAGCAAGTGAAAGGGTGGAGCTAGATGGAAAAGTGAGGAGTGTTCTCGGTTCAGCAAAGGTTTTATTTGTGGTGACATTTTGTTAAAGGAAGTTTGTAGCTAAACCATAATCCAGATAAAAAAGAGACTAGCTAATCCACAGTCTCTGCAATTCCAGGTTATTGTTAATTGTAGAATATCACAAGGGGACTTTCCCAGTGTATCATCCCAGGAGCATTCCCAATGCACTTTGTCTATCCCAAACGACAAAACCATCCTTGGACTAAAGACCTAACAGTCTGTGGGACCAATTTTCTTCTTTCTACCAGTGTTTCCTCAGAATAACTTCACTGACTTAAATGAAATTATTCTGCATTCATTCAAGCTTTACTTTCCCCTTGTGTGTTCCACTTTGGACAAATTTCAGAAACAAAGGAGAGACTCACGGTTCAGCAAACTGCAAAACAAGAGAAGTTACACTCAAGAAAATTTAGTACCTGCACAATATCACTGCATTTTTTCCAACTAGTTTTATTCCTTTCCTTTAGGGGAACAGAGTAACCCCAGACAATTTCTACTTACTTACCCTACCCCAGTCCTTAATAAGACTGATGTAAGTCTCCCTGGCTACGGGCAGTATTGATTTCCCTAATTTCTCACAGAGGTGCCTTAGCTGCATGTTCACTGCAAAGCTGGGATATGAACTAGGCTGTGGTTTTTAGAAAGAGCAGCTATGACACCACCAAGCCTATTGCAAAGACAGGGCAGTACTGACACACTGACTATTTGTGAAATTTCATACACTGCAGCCTGGGTGAAGCCAGCACTACGGGAGGTAGCTAACTGGTGGTTTCTCTTTGCAAAATGGGGATGTATTTCACACACACAGCATCTCACTGAAAATAACGCGTTTCACCTTCTGTTTTGGGTTAGAACACCAGAAAACACATTTTAAAGACATCAGCTCTTGTTTTCAGCGACTCATAGTTATGCTTTTCACCCATTTTCCCTCCCCTGCCGATGTTCTGTAAGATAAGGTATGAATGTTTCCCTACTGTCACATTTTACTACTCTGAAGTTTATTTGGAAGTGTTCCATTGATCACCATTTCCTGTTGAAGGAGGCAATGTCTACCTGCACCACTTGCATTCAGAACAAGCAGAGCTACGAGAAGAGAGGAATGTGTTCACACACAGCATTACTGCAGCCAGATGCCATATTACAAATTGCTCTAATCTGTAGTATTTAGACTGAAAAGATCACCCCCCTCAAAACATTCATTTGGGTGTGGAAGTAGGTTCCCTGAATTTCCAGGGAAAGGTGGAAGAGAAAGGAGGTCTGTATTTAGGAGGAGCAGTTCCATTTTACCGTGTCTTTTTTGACTTCTGCTGTAGATCACACTCAACACCAATATTGACTCGGTGGCTGTGGATCAGATAAGCACAGGGAATAATGGATATACAAATATTAAATGAGCACACTCCACAACAAAAAAATCCTCACATGAAAATTTGGCAACCGAATGCTTGAATTAACATTAGCATATTCAAATCAGGGCTTTTGTGAGCAAGCCTGCTATCTTCAGCTTCTGTTTCACAAAGAATAACAAAAGTGGGTATTTTCTTAGAGCAGGGGAAGGCATTTCAAACAACATTATGAAATTAAAGGGCATGCTTCCTAAACAAACGCACCACCACAGGCAAGCGATGGTCTTTCCTTCACCCACATCCTTTACTACTTAAAAGTATTAATGTTGCTCCAGGAGATAAAGGAATCTAGAAGGTGCTTCATAATTTCAGCTCTACTCAGACACCCTTAGTGACAGACGTTTCTAATATAGATAAGAAAGATGGAGCGGATATTAAAGCGGAACATCTCCCCATCTACCCTTTGTTATTCTAGCAGAGATTTACCTCCAGCACTTTCTCCGTACGGTCAAACTGCTGTTGGTTATTGCAGATGCCACTGTGGTCTGCCCAAGAGGAAAAGGCATAGGCATGTTAACATTCCCCATCAGTGAGAGAGCTTAGATATTGCAAATTATAATAAAAGAATGGTGGGGGGAGAGGCAGTGGAGGTGGCAACTGGAAAGAAGAACAGTTATTCACCTGCTAGAGAAGGAGAAAAGGGGAGAATTGAAATGTCTCAAATTATGCATTTCCATTCATATACAGACTCGTATTTGCTTTAGGATATGCAACGCTTAAAAACAATATATTGCCAGGCAAAGATGAGAATTCTTTTCTAGTATTTAGCAGTTTTCTACGGTGGCTTCACAATACTTTTAGTGGCAGTATAAGCCCTTGTGTAACACACTTAAACCTTTGAGCAAAAGCTTGCTTTTTTCTTTTTATTTATATGCATATTTAGCTCAAGAATCCCCAGTGATCCAGAGCCCACAGCCTGAAACCAGGGTAGTTTGCTTTCCTCTCTGGCCATTAGATGGCAGACAACTGAGCGACCATTGCTGCACATTGTGTCCTTGAGTTCATGAAATAAGCAGGAAAATGCTGCTGCTCTCTAAATTAGCTCGCTTCACACCCACTAAGGAGAAAGTGCACACCATCCCAAAGGCCTTCGAAGTCTCTTTCCTTCTCCTGACTCCCAAACCATACGGCAGAGCCACCCAAACCCTGCAATAAAAACACAAAGCAGCCATTCCTCTTTCCCTGACAGTCAGTTGCACTCAACTTTTAAGCAGAAAGCACCATCCTCACCTCCATTCCCTACCATTTCGGCACTCATGATTAGTCTCTGCAATGAAGTAATTGGTCTCATCTGAACCATGACTGATTTCCCCATGGCAGGATTTCTCAACAGTATGAGAAAAGGCCTGACATTGCACTCCTGCTAAAGAGCTGTTTAAGCAAGGGAGTGTAATTGCACGCTCCTAGCCTTCTTTTTGATCATCCAGCACTGCAATATTTGCAAGGGTATTTATGTACCTGTGCCAAACAGACCTTGTGTTTCACAAGTTGGTGATAACATCCACACACACCTGCTGACATCAGGAGCATATCTGCAACACAAAAAGCCAAATATAAGCATGGAAATACATAAATGCAGTCCATGTCTGTCCTTCTCAGACACACATACAGAAAACTCATTGCTTGGTGTAATCGCACTGTTAATCCTTGAGGAATGCCAAAAGATTAAGGAAAAAAAGTTCCCCTGTGTCACATCAATAATGGGCAATTTCTATCTATTGTCATTTGAATAAGGTTTGACTGGTAGTGTGCCTTTCTCCCTGGTGACAGACCTGTGAACAGATGCATCAACAGCACCAGAGCCCTTCACCAAGATAAGATATGGAAATAGCATTGCACAGACGTCTTGATGAAACCTCGACCTCTGTCTCAGTAACTGGCATTCACTGAACCAAAACTCCCCTTTCTTGGACTTTGCCTTCCTGCACAGCCTTTCACTGAGAGTTTCTAAAGGGAGGTCCTGCCTGCATGAAAGCTGCTGTAGGACAAATGAGGGTCAGGATTGTGCATGCTTTTCCAGCAGTCCAACTACATGAGGTGTTGGAATAATGCCGGTAGGAAGCACAGCCAAGTGTAAGTTAATGGGACTCTTTATCTGTGGGAAGCATTTAGAGTGGAGACAATGCAAATACACCTGCACGTGCACCACTGAATGTGGTGTATTCCCATAGGCCAGCACAGAAAGCAACACCAGCTTTAGCAAATGCAGTCAGGGGAAGGTGCCTACCAGACCAAATTTACAGCAGAGGTCAGGGGCATTACCAAATCCATAGTGATTGACAGAACTACAAAAATTGTATCAGCAGACATCAACATAATCCTTTAGTCATTCACACGCTGTATCCCATCCAACAATAAACTTCCACAAGATTTTCCCATCATCCTAAATTCAGAGGAAAAAACTGTGTCCTTCTGTGCTGTTACCTGAAGCATGAAGGGACGTGCTTCAAGCAACATAAAAGACATAAAACCTGAATATAAAATTGCAAGATAATAATACTTTGCAAAAAACTATTTCGCCAGTTATGCTTCTGCACTATAACTTCTCATAATCCCAGAGCTGATGATCCTTATGGGTCCCTTCCAACCCAATATATTTGAGGCGTCATATGACTCTGTGATAATCCTTCACTTGTAAAGGTGTGGGACTGTACAGCTCTATGTTGGCTCACCAGGCCCAGGTCAGACCGTGCTAGTGGAAGCATCCCCCGTAAGGGCCCAGTAAGCAGCAGTAAATCAAAAAGAAGCTGAGTTTGTTAAGAAGCGAGAGGTGTGTAGATACCATATTGCCCTACAGTGCACTGGGAAGACTCGTTTCACCTTCCCCCACCCACGGTGCCAATTTGGTTGTCAGTTGATTTGCAAGGGTCGCTCACCCATGCACCCTGCTTGGCTCCCATGCCAGCTCGGTCCTTGAGCACAGCTGAACATTCAGAGAACAGAATCTATTCTACTACTATGAGGGCCCAGATTTGTAGTTAACCAGCTACAACCCCGTCACTCACTCAACACAGAACCACACATCCAATCAATCTTGCCCACTTGTACACACACTTCACCAGTGAGCTGGGGATTCAGTTGCCTGCTGTAGATACAATCACTTGGCATATTAAACTCAAGGGTGGTTCACCACATTATCTTGATCAGAAATTAATACTTGGACATGCCAAGATTGGAAAATTTTCCCAAGAAATGGAGAACACAGCTCTAGTGCCCAGGAGTGTGCTGCATATTTCAGGACCTGTCTAGAGTTCAAGGCTTCTTGCACCATGCTCTCCAAACAGAGCACAATGCGTACCATGGCCAGGCTTCACACACGCTGCTCTCAGCCTCTGGATACAGACTTCCATGGAGTCTCTCATTTAAACGTGGAGCTTATTTTTAAATTCTCCATGTGGGTAATGAATGACACTATTTTATTTCATTAATAATGTTAGGAGATTAAGAGGTATTTTGTGGCCTGTATTCTACAAGCTCTGGAAATAATTTTAACAAATACTCCATCAGAGTAAGTGTGTTTGCTGCACAATGGGCATCATCTACTTATGCGATCCTTCAATATATAGAGGGATAAATATGAATCCCACATGTGGGAAATTGTTGCTATTATAGCACACAAGAAATCTTAGTGAATAGTGTTATAATATATTATTCATTACACATAGTGCTTCAAGACTGAGAGTTCCCATGACTACAGTATAAAACCAGTTTACTCAAGTATAAACTATGAGTTCAAAAACACGTCCCAACATAGCTCGCTACCCTTTAAGTTACCACAGAAAAGCTCAACAACGCAGGTTATTGTTCAGTGCAGAATGACTAAACATGAGCAATGCATACAGGAGATGGGATCATTTACAGTCATTACACTTCACTTGTGTCTTTTACCTCCTTGAGACTCCGTATCCCAGACTTCCAGACCTAACTCTTGCACCATGATACCACTAGCTCATCAGACACTTAGTTCTTCTCTTGCTTCCTTGGACTGTCAATTATCTTTTAATACATCTTTATTTAGCAGCACTGGAAATTTTAACTCAGTTGAAATAAACATTGCATTTGTTGCTGAAGTGTAGACGCTAATGCCAGTTCAGCACTGTACCATCAAAGAGACTTCAGAACATAAGCTAGAATTACAGTTTTCAAAAGTGCCTGTGTGACTTTAAAGCCCAAGTGCTTGACTCAGTTTTGGTGTTTTTCTCTGAGATTTTGAAAGCTTGACCAAATTTTGAACTTGCAGTTTTATAGGCAAAAATATTCCTGGTTTAATTCTGCAGCTGAAATTTAGCCCTGTTGGATGTCTTCAAACTTTTCTACAGCATTAGTATGCACGTGCATGTGTTATCACTCCTGTTACAAAACTGCTTACATACCAGCCTTTTCTAGTGGCTCAAAGGATCTCAGCTGGATATTCATGTATAATTATTTTCACATAGTCATCCTCTGCCTGGCAGAATTTACATTGGCCTGTCACTGGAAATAATCGCTGTAAATTATTCTTGGCTGATGTTTTGCACATACAATGAACAAATGCACGAAGGCCACTTGATGGATAAATTCAGTTAAAATGTTTTAAAAGCCATTATTCTTAGTTCTAGACTACACAGGACTGATTTAACAGTGCTTTGATGATGGAGTGGGGGAGTTCCTGTAGCTCCACCGAGAAAAATACACCCTCCTGTTGCAGGACTCGTTTCCATCCATGTACCTGAATTATTAAATCAACCATCACTGTTCTGAGGTAAATGTTTGTGACTTCTCCCTCTACACCATCCATACTGGTGGATGTATTTCCCTTCCTATCTTTATGCTTTTCTCAGACATCATCTGGGTTGTCCACTGCATTTCTACTCCTAGAACTTGACTGGTTCCTCTCATTACTACATTGAATTTTTCCTTCCTACATCACTTTGGTGCATTGAGTTGATATTTTCCTTTCTGGCTTTAGAGCATTTGGCTTTGGCTCTTTTGGCCACATAGCAGAACGGGAGAAAATGGAAAATGGCATTATCTCCATAAGACAAGTTCAAACCACCCGTCTCCATAAATGCAAACCAGAACCAGAGCACCAATGCTGCAGGCTGTGCTGACACAGCCAACCGGGCAACGTCCTCCATGCCCTGCTCTCGAATTGCATGGGGAGAATGAAGTGAAACGCCCCTGAGCTTCTGGCTGGGTGTCTGGTTCTCTCCCACTTCTCTCTAATAGACTGATATTTTACCCTTCAAACACTGACAATAAATAACAGGTTATCTTCCTAAACACTGCTCAGCCTCCCGAGTCTGCAGCTTCACCACGAAGTGAAGGTACCCCTGGAAGTGAAATCACCCGTGGGATTACAGAGCATGTACAGAGGATGTGCACTATGCAAACCAGGCGTGATGGAGCTGGCTGACCAGACATTCAAAGGCTGTGGAAAGACACCATGATTCAAACACAACTGCTCTGACTTCCTTCTTCCCTCCAGTTGTCCAAGCCACCCAAGGCAAGCCATCTTCTTGTTAAACTCAAGGAAAATATGGTATCTGATATATTAGGAACTGTTTCAAGACCTAATGGCTTGAAAGAAAGGCTTTTAACCGTGTACCTTTCCTTAACTGAAAATTAAAGAGCATCTCAAACACGCAAGAATCTTTAACTGCTTTTAAAAAACAAAAAGAACTTAGAGGAATATTAATTAGCATTAGAGCTGAGGGCTTGTAAGGCTGTTTCAGCTTGGTATGGTTTGAAACATTTGCCTTACAAACCCATGAGGAATGCCACTTCTGATGCAAACGGCAGGGAGTTTAAACTTACCGCTCTGTTGCAGCAAACAAACAAGAAGGACACAAACAATGCATTTTGCTCACTTAATTGATATTATTCTGATAACCGTTTCCATGACCACCAGCTGTACACTTCTTCCTGGCTTCTGCTTCTCCTAGTTTTTAAGGAGCTAAAATCACCTCACTTCTGAGCAGGTAGAGCCCACCCAGAATTCTCTTTAGAAACTATTACGCCTTTAAAGAAAACCTATGCAGTTTTGTTGTCACACCAATCATTATGCCTTTGGATCATCTCAATGACTAATAGCACCTATTACGACTTTTAAACTTGACAGATGTCAGCTTAGCATCATATTGAGAAGATAATCATGTGTAACTTATGCTGTAACCAAGTAAATTGCAGTAAACAAGCAGCAAAAGTCACTGTCGGTAAACAGAGCAGACAACAATTCTAAAACAAGGTCTGTGGTTTCCAAACTGCATTTCATTTTAATCTTTCAGAAGAAGCAGTACAGAATAGACCTTTGTTAGTGTGTCTCATACTTAAGCTTATGGATGATTAATTAGAGTTCTAAAAAATATATATAATTCTGAATAGAATTGGCTGAATAATTCATAACAGTTACACTTGTCTGTGAGTGTTGTCTGCAAGTAGATCATGATCATCCCAGCTGCATTCATTATTTAAAATTATTTGCCAAATACCTCCTACAGATAGTTCTTGATCTGTAGTTATTTGGGAGCTGCTAGTTGCAAATATTTAAATTTTATATGCTGGGCATTCACAGCGTGATATTTGGTCAGAAGCACACATCTAGTCATTGGCTCGTGGATGTGGTTAGTGTGCTCACAAAACCACTTGGGCATTCTTAAGTAAACATAGATCTGAATTAATACAAGCTAGTCCCATGAACTTGCAGCAATGATCAGTAAGTCTGTCCGTCAGGCACAGACCATGTGTGTCCTCCTTGGCTGAAGACCCTTCTCCTACAAAGATATGGAAAAAGAGGAAAGATCTTGCCTGAATAACTGTCACAGAGGTGAGACAGATGGCAAGGACAATACGGAAACTGCATCACGATCCTCTGCCTGCAGCGACAATTGGTTTGGGAGCTAATTTTCAGAGATGAGAAAAGGAGGTGAACTGTAATGACTGAATCCTATCTTCTCATGCATGAGGCAGAAAGCTAAGTGACTGAAATAGAGACAAACTGTCAGCTGAAATGCCAGAATGAAATCCCCAGGAAAGAGATTTAGCCAACTTGGCAAAAGCAGGTGTGTTCCAGATGTGGATCTTTCAAAGACTCTTTGTTTATGCAGACAACATTCAAATATTGCAGGAGTTTTAAGTATTTGATGAGCCAGAATCTTGAGCAGATGCTCCAGAATAAACCTGTCTTCCACCATTGAAGCCACTGGAATTACTCTGGATTTACTACAGCTTGAGGGAGATGAGAATGCTTCTAAGCAAGAACTTTATGATCTTTAAGAAACCAGAATTCCTTACATATATTTCTCAGAATTACTATAGTTAAAACTGGGATCAATCTTTCAAACGTATTTGAATGCAAACCACCCATTCTGCTCTAGTTCAGTGCAAAGCCTGTTCTTGATGCAGCATTAGGAATAAAGGTTCTTGTTACACTAAATCCCTGAAGCCAAGGTCTCAGAGGTATAATTTGAGCCACAAATAAGTGCAAGACTGAACAAGCATCACATAGAAGCAATTTGCTAATGTCCTCTTTTTATCCTGCCCAGAAAGAAGATGGAAGGGAAAGAGGTGGTAAGAGGAGCCTGAAAAGCAAAAGGAGAGTGGAAAGGCAGCAGTGGAGGAAATAAATTCCCCAGGCAAAAAGAAAGGAGGCCAAATTATCTTGGCACACCTCTGAACAAAGACTACAATATACAGACCACTGGCTTTGGTGGGATCAGTGTGTCACTCAGTTAACTGGTGTAGCTGATGTCCTTTACTAAATGAAGAAGTAAGCTTCTTGAAATAAACCACCATCACTTCCAGTGGTGTTACAGCTGAAAGAAACATCCTCTGTACATCAAGTCAGGAATTTACACCTTTTGTAATAGAAGATCCAAACCACCTTTTCATATATATTCGTAAGACCTCAAATGAAACTTAGAATGAGTTCCACCAGGAAAAAGTGATCTCTACAGATATTTTCTCAATGTTTTATTAGGTACAGATTACTAAATGGTGCGGTCATCCACATAACTCCTTGTGCACCATTTGCCAGATGTTGTTTGTGTGTCCACAGCAATGTAGTCATATTAAAATGTATGAAACTGTGATTTTTGCCGGCTGCTCAGCAGTACCCCAGCCTCCACTGAGTGTCCTGGCCTGACGCAGGCTTCCAGCAAGATACAGTTAAGCAGACATTAACTGCAGATTTCACTTCTTCATTGACCTGCAGTACAAGTTAATTAGCAACTTAATATTGCTCAGACATTCATTAAAGCTTGAAGTGGGCAGAATTTCATCTGTTTGATTCTTGCTGTTGAAGAGTGTCCAGGGAGAATATTTACAATTGGTGGGTTGTGACCACCTACTTCTGGAGGAAAACCACAGACTTTCTTGGCAGTAAACAGAACGTTATCCTGCTGTGCAGTTGTACTTGGTCGAAATATAGAGATACTGTCCCGTTATTAGAGCTACTCAGTGGACAGGTTTTACTACAGTCTTGGAGAGGTGCTGCTCCTATTCCTATCTGCTTCATTTAATGTATTATGTTTTGACAACTCCTGGCTCTGTTGCATCCCTTTCTGTTGTCCACTGCATTATCTGATGGTCTATTAACACCACTTAGGTAAGAAAACTGTGCTTAGTGATAACATCAGTCAATAATTATGTTTCCTTTTAATAATTAAAACAGGAAACAACATTCTTTGCTATTATTAAAGTCCTGCATGATGTTAGGTATTTACATTGATTTGGTTCTGCCCATCTGCAGTCACTGTCATTTGCATTTCTGTAGCACGTTAGAGAGATGCCTCAACACTCCTGATGTGATACGTGGCTGCAGATTCAAATTTGTCAGGAGCTTAAGAGACTTCTCATTGGGGATTAGCCTAGACGCCATCTGCAACAATTATAAATCATCTTGATAGGGAAAGCCTGGAAAGTGCATTTAGGAGTATGCAAAGTAAGTCAGACTGGGCCAAATGCATCCCGTCTGCTCCTAAGCTCCAACTCTCATCTCCATATCCACTGTGGCTGCTCAGCTCCCTCAGCTCTGCCAACCTGGACCCTGCTGCTTCTCTCTCCTTGCCAAGGAGGCATTAAGTATTGATTTTAGGAGTACATCTTAAGAAATGTATGTGCTGTCATGTGCCCAGTCGCTGGGAATGCACACAGCTAATTAACTGCATCACAGATCTAATATGATGCTACTGCAGTTTGCATGTACAAATGGCATCGCCCAAAGTTTCTGCGTGCTGACCCTGCCCCAGCTCACACCGCCAGCGCAGAAGGGACCTCACGCTTTTGGTGTCTTGCAGAGCAAGGGGAGGAACAGAAGGGTGCAAACTCTCATATGAACATATGGGAAAGAAAGAGAAAGATCCTCTATTGAAGTCAATAGAGCTATGATGATTTATACCCCCTGCAAATCAGGTCCTTAATCTACAAAAGCAGGCTGTCAGAGGGAGGCCTGGGCAGCTGAGCGAATACAGCTGCGTAACAGCCACTCCGCTCCGGTCTTGCCTCCAGCATCATTTGCAAAAGCAGCCGGCAACAGCTCCTGTTCTCACCCCAGTATTGATTGTGGTGGTTGCTGATGTATGAAGCAGAACACAAGTTAATTATCAGATTCCGGGTTAAGTTTGCCTGACTGGCAGTTAGAGGAAACCTTATCTCCATGGGCAAACTCAATGTTAAGGAAGAGAGCTGAAGGAAAGTAAACAGGGAGCGCAAAGCCCGCAGCCCGTGGATCTGCCACCTCACACATGCAGCCCACGGTCTGCAACCTGTTCTCTGCAAACAGCTTTAACTCCACAGTTAAAACTAGCATATGGAAAAGATACTATAAAAAGCAACTGTATCGATGATTTATAGGTCCCTGGCTAACTGTTATCAAACGCAGAGGGTGTTATCTTCAGGTGATTTGTTCCTGGTGCTATCTTTACAGAACAGTAAGAAGTATGAAATATCTGTCATGATAGCACGTAAATGGTCTGGACTGTCCCCTCTTTGTAATGGATGGCTGAAGACAAGTAGCAGCGGGTAAGGAAAGTTAATGTCTCCAGAAGAAATTAAAAGGGTACTTTACAAGCTGAGGAAATGACTGTGGACCGTTTCAGTTGTACACGCCCCACCTGAAGGCCTGATAGCTATAGACTGAGGTTATTGCTCCACGAGGGCCAGTGCCTTGCCTGTGGGAATACAAGGGCTCCCTGATACCCAGGAAAAGACCCATGCAGCCCAGCCCAGCCCAGCAGGTCAACGGTGAACTCTAATTCTTCTAACGTCTTTTCCTGATAAGGCCACTGCTCCCTAGAATTAAGTTTAGGGTTGCCTTCTCCATTAAATTCCTATAGATATCCTATAGTGTAGTTTAATAGCTATAATACTTAGGATGATGAGCTGTAAATCCAAACTTCTATAGGTAAAGGAGCAACCAAAATACAATGCTCCATCTGCCTGACTATGGCTCAGTCACTAAACTACAGTTAAGAGAAGGGGGCTGTTGCTGTGATGGCTGTTTTCCCATGCCAAGCTTTAAAGAAAGCAAAATTTGCAAGTGTATTTTGGGATGAAGCTGACTGAATCAGGGTGACACGAGTCACCCAGTTCAGACCTCTAGGTGATGTGGATGAGGATGTGCCACACTGCAGACCAGGGCCAGATGCTCGGTCTCATTGACACATTTTGATGTCTTGGACTATCAGAGACTTTGGATGGCATGCAAGACACATTTTATTGCTTGATACAGAAAAAGGAGTTAATTTCAGAGTTGCACAGAGTTAATTCCAGCAGAGCAGGTGCCTACCCAGGATGACAATTTTAGCCTCAACTATTCCTGATTGGCAGAGCTGAAAGTGGAACCAGCTCCATTAGTCCATCCTTTTCTTCAACACTTTACAGGAGGGAGAGTATATTTGCATACACTTGCCATCCTACAGCCAAACTCTGCACCTTCTTTTGTTACTCCAACTGCAGCAAAACCCTTCCCGGCCATACGACGCACGTCAGGAAGCAATCCTGCCCGAGCTGTGTAGAAGGGGATTGTAACAAAAACCTGTCCTCTGCCAGGCTGGAACACAAAAGGTTCCTCCAACGGCTGCCTGAGCCCACAGCCCTGCTCCCACCAATAATCCCCTCCTCCATAATTTAATAAGCTTCACCATAGTGAGGATCGCCCTCCCCCACCACACGATTCCCTTTCCCATTCCCCAGACAAGCTGTGACAGCCGCAAAGAAGAAATATTCCCCGGTGCATTGTTAAAGACCTAACTCCCCAAGCCAAAGACAGGCTCAGTTAACATTAAAGCCTTTTCCCTTGTGAGCAACCTGAGCTCAGATTAAGGAATGAGCCCACACTGTCAACCTTAACCCTGATATGAGACCGGTAACTAGGGCAACAGCATCTCACAAATAAACTGTGCCAGGCTATTTTGTCTTCTTACACTGCAACACAAAATATGATAGGTGAGCGGATGGGTAAAGAAAAACCAAATATCACCCACTCCTCTGGCTCATATTGTAGTCCTGGAGTTTCCTAAGAGCTATGAACAGATATTTATTAGTGCTGACATTAATGCAAAAAGATAATCTTTGTCACTCTGTATGCGTGGCGCACACCAGATGATCGTGTGCTCCTCTTGCGCTTGGACTCCAGTGTAATTATTTGCAGAAGGTATCTTCCCTATATTAGACTCAAGCTGCTTGTCTGGTTTAGCTTGATCTTTATTTATAGACACTGAGTCTGGGAGCTTTCTGTATTCGGAGCAGGACATAGTGACCTACTCTGGCTCAGTTATATAATAGTTTCAAAGCAGACTTAGTGTAAATTGACCCTAATCTGATCTTGAATTGTAACACATTATAATTCCAAAAATACATCAGCATTTATCTCACTCTATGCAATTCGTTTATTTTCCCAATTGGAAACAACCAAAGACTGACAAATATAAGTGTTATTCAGCAACTTCTTAAACTTTCTAAAAAATCCCTCATTAACTAGGACTATTACGATTGACTAATAGGTTATTATACCACGCAGCTCGGGAGAGGTCTGTAATACACTTTGCTCAGCTTTAGAGTCAGTTTCCAAAGGCAAATACTATATTCACAGGAAGCACATTTAAAGGAAAAAAAATTCCATGTGGTTTTGGAGAGCATTCCCTTAAAATTCAGCAAGCCAAATTTGCAAGGAGATGGAATCCTGTGCACACATTTAAGCAGTACTCCTTCCCCAACAGTATTTGAGCACGCAAATCTACAACTCCATCCCCACAAGCACTTTCCATTGGCATCTTGATTGTACATTTCAATTCTACTCACAGAAAGGGAATACAAAAGAGTTATAAACATGGCTCATAAAATTAATTTTCAGTCCTGAATCAGTATTCACATATATTTCTACAACATTTGCTTAACATGCCAATGAATAGCAGCTGTATGAAAACACAGACACGTTCAGAGTGGGTTTTAACAACTTTGAACAACAAGCCCCTGCCAAACAACTGATACAGAAGGGTCTTGCTATCAATGGAAAGCAGGTCGATCACATTCTTCCTTCGTATCAGCATTAATTAATCAGCTGAACTGATTATGCAAGCTATTCAAATTTGGCCTTTCTAAAATGCCATAGCTTGAGTTCAAAGTGATTTCTTATATGGTAATACTTATATTAATTTATAGTGATTATTTGTGTGGTATAAAAGGCTCCAGTCCTGAAGACTGGCCCGGTGTGAGCAGATCTCTCTTTGCAGGCAGTTCCCAGCTAAAGTCCTGCACAGATCAGATTGTGCAGAGGGTAACTAATTGACATTCATCTTTACTATCAGTGAGCAACACAGATTGGTTTTGGCATAGTGCATCGGCAGTAAGTGTGTGAGCTTTCAAGCGCAGCTATTAAGGGCCATACTGATAGTCCTTGCATTATGCAGGTTATAAAGCATTTCTGGATGATTAGAAGCCACCTTCTGGATACTTGTCCATTCCTCTACATATCAAGTTATTCATTCTCTGTTTGTTTAAGGAGAATAGAACCTCCTGCTTATTTACAGTATGTAGAATATTTCACTTTGAGGGGGAGGCAACAACTTTTCCTATTGCTTCTGTCTGTCCCTGTAAAATTAATTGTTTCTTTTAAATGATGTTTGTGTGACTCATATGCAAATGAGCATTTGTGTATTTTTCATTTGTGGTCACTGATTCTAGTCAGAAAACTCAGAGCAGGGACAGTGCTCATTTTCTGTGCAGATTTGTATGAATTAATGACGAAACACTGCAACATTTGGAAGGGTATTCTCCTTCAGACTTCTTGGCAGCTTGGTTCTGGGCAAAAATACCTCTCTGGCCACTGGCAGTATGTTACTGCATGGAGACACAGCATCTGATCCTGCTGTGATACCCACAGAGCTCCAAAACTGAGTTCCTTGCAGGCTTTCCAAAGCATTACCTAACTCACACTTGCCCATACAGATTCAGAGTAGGATTTGTTTGTTTGTATCAGGTTTCAAGGACAATATACAGGGAAGAAAAAGGTCTTGTTTTTCCCGTTCTGTTTTTCACCGTACCCTTTGAGTCCTCCATACCTATCTCTTCCTTTCCCAGAGCAGATGGAGGAAGAGATCTCACCAAGGGAAAGCTGTGGTGAGACAGCTTCTCCCAAGGGAAGTCTCAGCCCCACTGCAGGCACCAGCTTTGTCTCTGCAGCTGCTCTCCTCCCTCTATTACAGCCTTAAAGCCACATCCCAAATCCCACTCAAAGCTCCAGGCACCAAACACAGGATATTTAACACCCTTGGGCCTTCCCTTGGGCCTTGCCACACAAAGGTTCTAGCATCATGATCACTCCTGACTGAAAGAAACTTAGGGTGGGGGGAAATCCTTGCTGCATCCCTCTGTTTCTACATGTACAGTCTGAAGGAGAAAAGATAGAAATGAGGCTCCAGGCCAAAACTTTTAAACAAAATTCTTACTGCATCGGTTGCATTCCCATTAATGGGTTTTAATAGGCACCAGTATTTCAGTTATTCTTCAGAAATAATCCTTCTAAAGACACTTGTGTTTGCAAGCAGACATTATTTTTGGCACACTACATGTACTGTGGAGGGAAGACTCTATTGTACGGTGCTTTATCTGGGAGTGAATAATGGGGTGGTAGGAATGAATTGCTCCAACTCCAGAAGAGGTTATATTACATACATTTGGCATGGAAGGAAATAAGAGTGAAAATGGTACACATTTCTTTTGAGATTTTAAAAAACCAAAAATTAAAGCTTCTTTTAATTGGTTACCATTGCTCTGAACAAATATTTTCATTCTTTACCCACAATGGAAAATACCTAATTGAATGTGTGCTAATGAGCTTAAAATAGTTCATCTTGATATTGATTTTCCTTTTCATTTACTATCACCATGTAGCATTTTTAATTAAGAGTTGAAGAAATTGAAAGAAAAAAATAGAATCAATCCCAAAATATATCTTCAAAGAGATTTTTCAAATTATAGAAGAACAATACAAAGATAAATCAGGTGCAGAGGGAAAAATGCATGTCCATGTGAATCTCCAGTAACAAATCTGTTTTCAGAATGGTTAAGGAGCAATTATTACTCAAAGATGGGTAACCGGGTTTGTAAGAACATGGCAAAACACTCTGAGGTAAGGAAGAGCAGTTTACTATTGCAGGCATTTACCAAGAAATCACAGGAATCAACCAAAACCCCACACAAACAAATGGTAACAAACTTCAAATCCCACCAAAATAAATTAGATGATCACAGACTGCAAGATTGTACAGATGCAGGAATGAAGCTTTCCAGAGGCACAGTTACTGAAGGTGTTTGAAATAGCACCTTTTAAAGGTCAGGTTTTAAGGCTGTCTGAAACTGGACCCCTACTGAGTACTTACAACTTTATCTGAAATAAGTTTTCTGGTACAGATGGTTGGGGAGTTTCCGCACAGACTCTCCAGCTCCATGATAATATGAGGGCTCCAAGATTAACAACATGCCAAGAACACCTGTAACCCAACTGATTATGACTCTTAAACATTGTGGCCTCCCAAAGAGGTATTCATGACTTACAATACACTCGTATTTCAAAACCAAAATTCAAGAGACAAAAGCTATCTCTCCTGGTTCAAACTCCTGGCTTACACACTAGCCACCTGAAGTCAAGAACCTCTGAGGAAACCAGGAAGGCCTTAATACACCAGGCATTTCAAAACTTTTCTGTACAGACACCACTTGAGTGGTTTCTTTGGAGAATCCCACGCACAGTTGGCAATTCATTTCCATAACTGGTCTGCATGTAGCATTTTCTCTAGTCTTGTTAACAATGCCTGGATCATAAACATCTTTGGGACACAGCCTACCCCCCATCTCATAGTTTTGCATGCCATTCAGGAAAAGCACATCAGGAGCTTCTGCTTGATTAGATCCCAGGGTAGTGCTATAACTCAAACATTTATTAAAGAAATACATCTGAAATTAGTAACACTACATAGTATCTACCCCCCGTAGCCTTGGCCTATTCAGGCAACATGCCTAGTGCAGCCTTCCCAAAGAGAATCCACAGAAGAGCTCAACCAGGTAACAAAACAAACTGCTTCCACAGGAAATATCTTCATTTTAATTACCAACATACTCTAAATCTCCAGTCTGAGTAAACTTTAGAAGTCTTGGGAGAGCTCACAGTCGGCACGTTCGAGCCTGTAGGCTCTGCTCTGTGCACAGGGAATCTGGGTTAGAGGCTGCAGGCCTCAAAGCAACGGCAGCTGTGGCTTCCTCAACCACCGCAGGGCCAGAGCCAGGGATCTCCCTCAACCTGGTAGTCTCACCATCACTCCTCACAGGAGTAGCAACTTTGACCTAGGCCACCCACCCAATGAGTTCCTCAGTTATTACCTTCAGAGAGAATAAGATTAAATGAGCTACACTTGAGAAGCCTTGTTCCGCTCTACCAGTGTAGCTTTACAATTCCCTACTTTCTTCCTCCCAGCATCAGTTTCATAAAGGACTCATCTTCCTCTGTCTACAACAGCAAGAGCATTTTTGATGCAGGTGCTTGCTAACTACCCCATTTACCTGAGCTGCACATGAAAATCAGGATAGGTGGAGAAAGCAGTATAAAGCAACCAGCCACTTTTCTATAAAACTATAAAGCAAATGAAGGGATGCCAAAATAATGATTGGCAAAAAATAACCCTCTATTTTTGATTTTTAATTTACCTTTCATTTGGTGTTAAATGTATTGATGAAGAAAGTAATGCAAACATAGACCTTTTGAAGTATCATTATAATTTTTAGACTTAAAATTCTTTAAAAGAAATTTACTTTTCACTACTGGTAATAATCATGGAGACAGGAAAAGGCTCAACTGGGAAGGCACCTTCAACTCATCCTTTTAATCTGGAAAACTACTATCTAATATTTATCTGTATTATAAACTACTCCTATTTTTTCTAAAAATTCCCCCTTCCCTGGCCAGGTATCTGTGCCAAGACTATGCAGACAGTCAGGAGTCCAGTGCCCAGCCCCTGCCTTAGCTTTCAGATATCACAATAACACAGCGAGACCATGGGAAAAGGGCTCCAAGTTTCACCTATCCTCATCAGGAGCTATTCTCTTAAGTTGTCCAAGTCCTTTTCACCAAGGCACACTGGATGTGCAACTATCCACCACTGTAAACACACACCCGTGCTTGAGGGCTGAGGAGCAAGGGCAAATGATGAGAAATGTCTTCAGGCAGTTCAGATCAGAAATACCAAATGGATGATACCCTGAAGACCCTACAAGTAGGACCTTTGGCAGCTGATTGTCCACACAACTTCATCACATATTGAAAGCCAAGCTGAGTAGTAGTAATATGTCTGTGAGCAGCCTCACATCTGCCTTTGGCATATATTTTTTCCCTGCAGGGCTTCATGTGGGAACCAATTCAGTTTCTCTGTGTAGTTTTCAAATGTCATTTTCAGGAGAGAAAAATAATTTGTGTTGTGCATTTTTTCAAGCTTCATAAGCATTACTAGCTCAGTGTAACATTACTCATATCCTTACAGTCCAGCAGTGCTATAATCACTGCTTTACTATGCAAACACTATCACTCATGCTTAGACTTTAACTAACTCTTTTCTCAATGTACTCAGCCTGTTAGAAATCTTGCTTGACAGCTCTTTGATATCTATACAGTATATTCCCAAGACCTCAGCAACAAAACTGAAGCATATACAATATCTCATGATGTTGAACCTTATCCAACTGAAAGGTTGAGTTTAAGACTTCAATTATTTATGAACTATTAGTTTCCTGAGCTAATCAAATAATTTCCCCTAAACAGTAGAATAGCTTTTACAACTCATGACAGTGTAATACTTTACAATCCTTCTTGACAATGTGCTGCCATAGGTAGGGACATATTGCTGTGTATGTGTCACTGAGATTTAAAATTGATAATGGACAATCAGAAGATAAACATCAATCTTCCAGACATAACATACCATACAGAAAACAAGCAGTGACAAACATATTTAGGCACAAGAAATGTCTGGCTATTTCAAAAGCAGTCTAAGGCAAATATTAAAAAGGGACATTATTTTAAGACAATAGTTTCTGTATGGGGAGCTGTTCTAGCTGTTGTACAAATAATCTACTGTGCAATGCTAAACGTGGTCCCCTAAGCAAATTTACACATAGATTTACTTGGGGGCCAGTGTAACTAGTCATGAAAGTACAGCATTGCCAAGTACTATAAGGATCACAAACCAAGACCCTCAAAATAATGAGATGAACTTAGCAATGTTGAGGCCATCTCTCTTTGGCCTTGACCCTCCTTCAGTTCTTGCCATTCACATTGGCTGGGTATTTCACCGGCATCTCCATTTCCTCATCCTCTTGATCAGATGCTGACTTAGTTTGGTTGCTGCATACACTAGCATCTCCACTTCCCTCTCCTTCACCCTGGCTGTGAATCACAGCCCCAATTCAGATTCCCAAGTCACTACCAGACTCAGCTTCTCCAGCTATTAAATATGGTTTGATCACTGCTGCTGGACATTACCGTTGGGAATGAGGGATTGTATCTTGGTCTTGTTCGCCTAATAATAAGATTCTGTTATGAATTAGTGAATCACCAAAAAGATATATGACTGGTCAAGTTTTATTGTGTGGTTCTAGATTATTTTTGTATAAACACTGGTCATATTTAAAGCTTTTTAAATCCAGTCATAAATCTGTTTTCTGAAGTAAAACTAAGATCTTTATTTAAAGGATGAGCTTCTACAAACATCAGGATTTCATCACTTATGATAGAAGTGTGAAAGCTCGTAGTACTATAAAGCCAAAGATGGAAGAATACGGCCTAATTCTAACACCACGCAAAAATGGTTTTCACATTAAACCATTGATATTTTCTTTAATTTATTCTTAGCTTTGAGTTTTCCAAGGTTTCTTATCTGTTAGTTTACAGAGGAGATAACCCTGAGCATGAAAATTCATAGTATCACCAATCCCTGGAAAGAGTATGTCTTTTTCTGTAGTGAGGTATTTTTCCACCCAGTGTATGCTGATAAAAGAAATATTTTTCTAGACTGATAAGCTCAAATATTTGCCTTGATAAAGCATTAACTATTTTTCACAGTATGAAAAAGTATGGGCAATTATGACCTCGCTTTCAAATATATACAGCTGGCTTTCCACAAAACTCTCTACTTTGTTTCTGGAACATTTTATAGTGAAAAAAAATACACATTTACAATATTAGATTTAAAAACCATTGCCATCAGTTGAAAACAGCCCATCAATATTAGATTCTGAAGTCTACTGCACATTTCATCCCCAAAACTCTTCTCTCTTGATGTATCTATCATATCTATCCATTCTGAGTCTGATCTGCAAAGGCCTAAGCATCTCTGTGCTCGGGTCCTTATCCTGTGTGAGCCTAGATGCATTCCTGAGGTCAGAAGATGAAAGAGCTTTGCAAGTCAAGCTCTAGGAGATTTAGGAGTGACAGTTTAAAGCATAAACGTTTCTAAGTCTCTACCTCATCCTTCTGCTAGAGGTTAATGTCAGCCAAATGCGATGTAGTTATGCTAGAGATGCTGCAGTTTATTGCTCAGGGTGTTACTTTAAACCACAACTGATGATTCATGGACACCTGAAGAGGGGTGGATTGGACAACTGGAGTGACAATTCTTTAAACCACTGCAGTTACTCCACCAGAGCTGTAAATCGTATCTGTTCCATCTCTGAAGTTGGCTGTGTGATTCTAGTTCATATTGGTGAATCCAATAAATGTAATTCATGAATGTAACTTATCGCTGGCATTTTCCTTTTATGTAATGTAATTAAATTTCAAACTACTACATTTTTCTTTACTTCCAGGGTTTTTCAGCCATAAGTTATTGTTTCATATTACTAACTTCTTCCCAATCTAAATGCCATTCCCCCAAACCACTGTACTCAGCATGCACATGAAGGTCTTTAGATATATTTAATGCCAGAATTATTGGGCTGGACTACAAAGTTATTCCATTAAACAATTCCAGCTTGGGAAAGTGAACATCTAAAACTGAGATGTAAAGCCTAAACACAAGGATTTGTGTTACATGTTGGCACTCTGCTTCGTAGTAAGAATCTATTTATACACACTGTTCCATGCTCACCAGAGGAATATTGAAAACACATTCGCAAATTAAAGTCTGAGTCAGAACAGTCTCCTGCTCAAGTAAAAAACAAAAACAACAACAATGACACAGAGCCAGAGTAAAATAGCTTAATTTGTGTCTACAGGGAACATGTTTTTCCTCTAGCTTATACCTTTCAAATTTGGCACATCAAACCTTCAACTTACGGATGATTCATTTCAGTCACAGCCACTGGTTACTTTCATCTCTCTGGCATTACACATGGCAGGTCACCGCTTCTGATTGCTGCTGCCCTCCTGCTCCACGATGCACTGAACATAGAGCCCTGTCTGCAGCTCCCTGCGACTGCTGCGTCTTGGTCTGCGCTGGAGATTGTGGCCTCCAGCACAAAACCCACACACTTCCCTAGACAGCTGTAAGAAACCCAGCTCCTCTGAACATCAAAACCAACCCCAGTTTTCTAGCACAAGGGATGCAGCCAGCAGGCTTCACTTTTAGAACACCCGCTCTGTGCTGAGTGTGTGTGGAGGCCAGAGCGCCTTCCTGAAGGGGTCTTTGTCATGAGGGCAACCTGCTCTGCCACTGCACCAGAAGGACCTCCCCAAGAGCTGACTCCACTGCCAGTCATGCTAGGGGAGACATATACAAACAGCCATCTGTGGACATCACCAGCACAGCTTCCATGCACCCCTTGTATCTCACTTAAAAGAGTGACCAAGTTTTATAGTTACAGAGGAGATATTCACTCTGCTGGGTGACAAACTCTCCACGCAGAAGCTCACTTCAGGATGTGAATGCACTACTGTTGGAGACCAACTGAGCCCCTGCTCTTTTGTGTACCCTATCATATGACTTGCTGAAAATGTGCAATTTGTGCAACAGGGGAGGAGTCACAGGATATTCTGTTGTTACAGGGTATTATATTGTCTCAGAACACAAAGTAAAATGAAAGACCATATTACTCAATTAAAAAGATAGGTGGAAATATTTTCCTGAAGTGTTATTGACCCTTATTAATAAAAGGACATTTGTAAGCAGTGACTGCAACAGCTTTAGCAGCATTAGGAGCCTGTAAGCTGTGTTTCTGATGTGGGGAGTATTATTAAACCAACAGCACAGACCTAACCACATCTGCTCAGATGTACCATGTTATATGCCCACCTTCGCAGTAAACTCAAAATGATCTTCAGAGGGGAACATCTTTCTGATCTTACTGAATATTGAAGACTGGCAGGTAGGACATGGGCAGTCAGACCCTGCGGGTCAGAGCCAGGTTACAGCTGGGTTTGGAAGCAGGAGCAGATTCACAGGAGGACGTATCTCTGCCCAAAACCAGAGAAGACAAGAACAGTTTGGCTCAGCCAAGGGTTTAAACAGGAAGGCATGATCACTTCGGGACAAGAAACCCAAAACTACTGGACTGAAGGGCAAGTAGAAAGCATGAGGAGAAGCCAAGAGAAAGGTCAGGAACCCAGGGCGCATGTACTACCAGCAGGATTTGCAAAAGGGATCAAAGACAGCCAGTGGAGCCCAGGACGGAGAGTCGGAGGAATCAGAAGCAAAACAGAGACTTAAAGCTTCAGCCAAGGGACGCATGGAACTGCCAAGAACAACTGGAGGTATTTCCACATCTGACTGCTGGGTGGGGCAAACCACCAAGAGCTCCACAAGCCGCACTCAGCTGGGAAGGCTCACTGGGTCTGCACCAGGGAGCCCTGCTGAAGCCCATGACAGAGCCCGGCCCTTCTGGCCCTGGACAAGGCTGAGCTGGAATTGCACATAGATGGACTGCAGAAGGGTTTTAGCCATTCTTGGGAACACTGTTCCCAAATTAAATATATCTCCACAAAAGCGTGAAGGAAACACTTCAGTGTATCGACAACACAAGGCACTTTTCCTCACATGGGGTTTCCTGCTGCTTTTTTCATCTGCTGTTATTTTCTTTTTGAATTACACAAGAGCCACTCTTTCTAGTAATTGTTTTATTGCTTATAGTCTGTCAGGGAAGATCTGGTATTGCCCTGCAAAATTTATCCTTAGCAAAAGAAATAACAAATATGTCAACTGTACCTGTCTCTCTAATGCTTTTAACATCATCTTTTGGATGTGGACCTACTTTCCATAAAAGGTGATATCATATATACTAAAAATAATAGTAAATAATCTGATTTTAACTTGTAGATGTGCTTATCAGCCAAGCAGATTGACTATTGCCCACATTATTGATTAGAGAAAACATATCAATGCACATTGACTCTACATTGCCCGTGGAACCCCTTAAAACTAATGAATTTCAATTACTGGATGCAGCAGTGGCAGATGTGACAATTGCTTCTTCAAATATTGATTCCAAAGATTGCATGAATGATGCTGTTTGAATTTATGGAGCACTAAACTATGCTTTTCAAATAACAGATGCACCTTTCAATCCACTGATAGAGTTTGTTTGGTTTTTAATCTCAGTCAATAACGGGGTGAATTTCACTGTTCAAGTAAGGATTTGTAGACATCTCCAAAGGAATCTCCCTAGGACCCATATCAAATGGCTGACAACATATTTGTCTACAAAATGAGTAAACTATCAAAGTCCACAGTAACATGTAACTTTCTTAACAGGCTGATAATTGGTTATGAATTGTAAAAGTTTTCCACATCATTAGAATGCCTATAATCTCCAAAGATGACAAAAAAACCCCATAGCAGCCTATAACATTTTACTAGGCACTGAAACCTGAGGATTCAGTGGGAATCAACTACAATTGCAGGATCCAAGAGTTTACATTTCTGTTCTCACTATCCTTAGCCTATTTTCTTCAATGTATGAAAAGAGGTGTGAGAAAACTAACCAAAGCACTATGGCATTGTTGTCTTCTTTCTTCTTCTTTCTTCCTCTTCTTCTTCCTCTTCTTCTTCCTCTTCTTCTTCTTCCTCTTCTGCTAATTTATACAGATCTTTGCATTTTTTATTTTCTCAGGTTTTTTACATGTTCTTGTTTTACCATGTCATATAGAAAAAATATGTTAATAAAAGGGAATAACTGATCTAATAAAATGACATTATTGAATTACTATTGCAGAAATTCTGGAGAGAGGACTAGGTAACCTTGAGAGTGTGCATGTACACACAAAAGCACACAGTCACATTGTTCATATTGTATATGAACAAATGCTTACATTACATATAAAGGAAACCTCCAGTATGATGTTCTTTCTCATTTGCTTTATCCATTCCAGGTGTACAGAATGACATGGATAGCTGCTTTACTCTTCAGTATTCCAAAAGTTACTACACTGCAATTAAACTTGGTTTAAAGCTCTGCACTCACAACCAGTATACACTGGGGTTTGGATCCATGTGATTCTGAGCTTGATATGTAGTCAAGAGAATTGACCCATGCCTGCACGTGTCTCATTAAGGCTGCCCAGATATGTCATTTCCAATTTCTCATGTTGACCCCTCTATCTTCCTTGCTTAACTAAAGTGTTCAGTCAACTCCATCCTGCCAAAAAAATTCTAAGCATACAGCTGATCCTGAGCTCTTCTCTTGACCTTTGTAACGCTTAAAATAGTAGATGCTAACAAATGCTTCAACAACACTAGGATTAGACACTCCTTTTCATAACCTCCTTTAGTGTTTTGCATTAAATGTTCAACACTTGAAGATGACAATGACTGTCCTTAATGAAATAACGAATGTATTTTTCTCTCTCTGTACATTTGTGACTCCTACTTCATTGAAAATGTGCAACAACTACGGAATATTCTCTAACTTGTAACTCAGATACAGGATTATCACTAAATCAGCAACTCTTCTGTGTTTGACCCCGTGCACAGCCAAGTCCACACACTCTCTCTGCATTCTTGCCCAGGTCTCAGCAGACTGAGGAGATGCTAAGGACTCAAATATCTAATATAGTGTTATGGACCCTCTGCTGCTTGCTGTGTTTTGCCTGCAAGGGGGAACAGGCTTCCTAATCTGCCAGATTGTTAGTCCCAAACCTAGCGCACAGGGCAAGAGGAGCAGTCTTGTGGTGCCATGTGAGGACAAAGCTGGAGGTGTTCATGCCATACTTAAATGTGGTTATTGCAAGTGGTCTCTACTCAGTAGGAAGTGTGCACAGCTAAGAAGGGAGGCTAACACGTCAGCCCTGCACGTCCATGCACACACCCGTTCCAAATCCTGTGAGTGCAGAAGCTGTTTCTGAGGGCTCCTCTGCTAAATGACGTTTCCATTTAAAACTCTATTATCTGTAAACCACAGTTCACAGGGTGAATTCTTCCTTTCATTTGTCCTTGCAATGTCTGTAGCCCAAGAACAGTGTTACAGATTACGATAATCACCTTTTAAATTAATCAGGTGTAGCCTGCTAGGGTTAGTTCTTAAGGAGCCTTATGGAAAGGCAATGTCTTTCCATGTGAAAAGAACCATATATAATGTGGTCAGCAGTCACATCAGCCCTGAGTAGGACCTAAGTTCCTGCCACCACTCACACTGCTCAGTATTATTCCTCACTGCAGAAAAAAGCTCACTTCTGTACCCATCACTTGGCTCTTCAAGGGACAAATGAACTAGCTGTGGTGGGTTTTCCCAAATCTTATTTACAAAACAGCCCAAGCAGTTGTGTGCCAAAGGCCTGATCCAGTCAGGTGGAAAGGCACTGGCCTAGATGCTGCATGGGACATACAAGTGCCACTGATGCAGTGGGAATGTACACAAATTTGCCTCCTAAGCACACAGTTAAGTGCTCTACAAGGCTAAAACAAGACTGCTCAGCACCTTTCACTGTTTTGACTCCAGCTGAAGTTCAGATAAAAGGGACTTTTTTTTTTACTTGCCAGAGAAGTGTACTGGGGAAATAAAACCTCTTTGGCTGCCTGGGAGAAAATTCCCTCAGCAGACCAGTGCATACCATACTTTTGCTGTAATGTACACAGATCTCCAACAAACTTCAGAGTAGGAGGCAATGGGTAGGAGGAAAAACTGCTCCTCCCAAACACACTGCTGAGGCAATTCATTGTGCTGCTTTATTCAGATGGGAATAGGAATCGCCCCAGTAGTGGGTACCTAATTACTGTTCTTGAAAAGTAAAGCAAGTGCTAACAAGAAGAGATTTGTCCACTAGTTCAAACTTTTGCTGGAGGGTACTCAATGCCTTCATCAGAAACAACTGGGAGTATGGTTTCACATCACATATGGGCCCAGAAGGACTACTTTATAGATGTCTAAAGAAAGCTGAAGGCTTTGGTGGAGACACTTTTAAGTCTGACAGTATGAAGAGCTCCTTCCCTGCCAGCAAATACATCTTCTTCAGATAATCAACAGTTTCCTCTACTCCTACTCAGGAGAGGGGTTTGCTTCAGAGAACACGTGGCTGTCAAACGATACAGCCTACAACTGCCAGTACTCCTGCAATGATGCAGTTTTCTGACTTAATGTTAAATGAGGTAGGTAACTCATCCATACTGCATCCACAGTGTTGTGCCTGAAGCAGCACAGAGCTCAGCGTCAGCTAATTGGGTGCTTGGTACTAAGTGTCTCCATGGCCTGACTGCTGTTGGTATACGAGCAATGAGTTAACATCAGTTTGGGTATTTTTGTCCTCCACAGCACTGTTAGATACATCCACATTGTGATTTAAACAGAGCAGGTCTGAACTATAATTGCAGAGTTTTCAAGTAGGTGTGAACCTTTATTCACCGAAGTTTACACTTGTGTCTCTTGCCACGCTTCAGCTACATCCTTTATTGCTGCTTCCCATTTAAGATCCTTTGGAAGGGAGAGAAATTTGTGGTGAATGAAGATTTCTGGGTTGGGAGAGGAAGGGAATATGTATCATTACATAGCACTGTGTCATTATTTTACTTTAAACTTACATAACTCCAGTCTAATTTCCTTTTTTTCATGTTGCAACATACTCAGATCCATTTCTGGTTCAAAGAGTGGTACGAAGTCAAGAAATTTCTGGCTTCACACCAGGAGTGCTGCAACTGCCTGCACACCTTACACCCTTTTAGAAACAGACCTTCATAATTCCTTCTAGAAGGCTTGATATTTATCATCCCAAAAATCTGACTATATCATAGACCTTCATGGAAAAACTTTTAGGATCTGTAGGCAATAGCAGACATTATTTTTCCCTTGAAGTTTTCTTATGCTATTTATAAAGAAGATGAAGTCCATGCCATTAGCTACAGAATTCTCTGGGCAAAAGCTTGTGTGATAAAGCCAAGTATTTTTTTGGTAAATATGAAGTCAGGTATGGATCTGTAAGAAAGTCAGCTGTATGACAATACAGCAGTGGATATTGCATTCTTAGCACTTCAGCACAGGATAAAATGCCAAGGAAAATAATCAGCAAAACATTCTCAGTTCCTGATTCTCATCTACAACAAAAGCACCTTTAAACTTGTAAGACTGGAAAAGAATATCAAGTTGGGCATAAACATAATGTAATATGCTATTCCTCCAAGTCCCCATCCCTGCCAGCATGGTGTAAAGGTGACTGGGCAGTCAAATCTGTTCCCTTATAACATTATGTCATGTTATATTCCATTTCGAAGTAATGTTTAAACATAACATCACTGATTTGCAGCCCATTGTCCTTGTCCTCCAAAAGCAGCAACAAAAAAATGCTGTCAGCATCCCACTCCAAGATACAATATAATCATGTTAGGCAGGTGCAGAAGTCAATGACAGTCTGACCTGCAACCTGTACTTGCTCGAGAGTTGACTTCTGTTGCCTACACATACAAATAGGTACCACACTCAGGAGTGACGTCTGAGGAGTGTGAACCCATCAGTATCTACTGCCTACATGGGCTTAGTTCAATCATAAAACTAAATTTCTTTGTGAGCTATGACCACCTCAATCTACACTCAGAATTACATTTCCAGCTGGTGTGTATCCACGTAGTTACAGGGATCCTCTCAGCCCAGTCTGCCACCCTTCGAGCTGCAATTGCAGGTCTCAGAGACTCCTCCAGGCATTGCTCTGTTCATGGTCTGGAATACCTCGCACAGAGTGCCAGGAAGAAAATGAAAGAGCTTGAGAAAGCATGTATCTTTCTAATAAATTATTCCTTTTCACTGCAAATTCCACAAAGGCTTGTTTAGCTTTATAGTTTGTCTTCACAGAACTATACGTCTCCTGGCACCTGTGTCAGTTTGCCAAATGCTCTACATTTCATGGATGAAACCAGTATTTCTGCACAGGCACCATCCAGTTTATGGTTTTTAGAAGGGACCAGGCATGTTTCTGAAAAGAGTTTTTAACACTCTGGGCTTTGTTAGAGTGAATCAGATCAACGGGACCAAGTACATTTGCCACCTTAAGAGACTTTCCCTGAGAGAGAACTCATAAGTACCAGTGTTTATGAATGAGAATTCAACTTTTTACATAAACTTTAAAATTATTTTCATTAGGGGTGCATGTGTCAACACTTTGGTATTCCAACTATCACTATTTCCTAATCTTGCTTTCTCCCCTGATGATCACACAGCCAAGTCTTCTCATACACAGAGGGGGTGTGAGGAGTTTATTCACCACCATCAGTGAGAATTTGGGTCCTACTTCCATGTACTCAATACAGCTGAAGAATCATGTGTCTGACAAAACTGGTGGGAAGCTCCAATTACTCATCCTAAAGGGATATGAGAATTTCTACCACCACACAAACTATTCTCTCCCTCCCCTTCCTCAGAGGTTACCATCTCTGTATCACATCAGCAGAAGCAAATAGGGACCTTCTCAGGACTGACTACCAAAATTACTCACTGTGCTGGTCTTAACCAAAGTTGGTTATAGCTGGACACTCTTGTAGTTGGACAGAGCTTCTTGAGAGTATCTTTGGGTCAGCAGAATTAATTCATCTCATTCAGAACTGGTGCAGGGCACTTCAATCAGCACTCCCAACTCTAAAAACAGAGCCACTAAATCTTCAACAGCAGTGAACACGTATGCCTCTCTTTTGTGTTTCAGTGAAAAGACAGCCAACAGCGACAGCACAACAAGGGATATTTGTGCTGTTCCTTTCAGCAACTATTTCCCCTAATCCACAGGTTGGCCTGTAGATTCAACCATCACTGAAAAGCCTCTCCTGAATGTGAACACCACCTCCTGCAAGACATGAGCCTTCCTGGCAGGTGTCCTTCAGTCCTCCATCACACAACTGTACTTTCACTACAGATGGAGATTCTCAATCACGTTCACTCTGATTTCTCACTGCTTCAGATGTTGGAGTAATGTTAAGTGATATTAATTCTGTTTATGCAACATCTAATGCAATTCAGTTTCACAGTACATCGTGGGTCATTTGATCCTGTAATTTTGCAGCCTCTCCAGACTAAATCTGACCTTAACTGGTTTAACACAACCAGCTCTGAATCAAACCAAAATATTGACTTAGAGGTTGAATATGTGGTTGAGGGATCATATTTTTTTCCCTGACTGAGGCTGGAATTAAAGCAATGCTATTCAGTTATAAGGTCATCCTAAATGGTAGAACCGAGATGGAGATTTTCTTCTTACATCCTGATACATCAAATGGAGATGGAAAAATTCCTGAAATGTTTTGGCTTTGGCAGTATATCCAATTTGTCCTCAGATGAGCCTGCATGCATAATTGAAACTATAGGAGTAATACTGTTATTGAGGCTAATATTACACTTGCCTTCAAGATGGTCTGCAATAGCAGGAGTATGCATTTAGCATAGTGAATTATACAAACAGAATTATATACATGCAAAGCATCAAAGGACAAGAATCTACTCAAACTGTGATATTTGGTATTGCAAACATCAGTATATCTGAAATAATCTATCCAAACCCACATACTTCTGGATATTAAAGGAAAAAATGTGTCTTGGTCCTTCTCCTTGCCTCTCTGTCTGGACAACACTATGCAAATACAGAAAAAGTTCCATCAACTTTGATAGCATCAATACATCACCCTTGACTCATGTATTCAGTGTGATGTTCATTAAAGTTCATTCCAATTTATTAAAAGGGACTCTAAATAAATGAATGTGCAGTTGACTTCAGACAGGCCTGAATCAGACACTACAATTTCTGAATTACTTTATTAACCACAGCCTACTAAATCAATAATATCTGGATCAAAACCATCTCTCTTTCAGCCCCGTAATTACAGAGTAAGATTCTTCATTGTACTATTATTGTGGATTAAATTGATTCCACATACTTCTAGAGAACGGTATTTTCAAGGCCTCCATCTGTTCCGTTTTCCTTGTCATGTTCTCCTGTCAGCTAAATTGTCAACCTTTCACTCCTTACTTGGGCAAGTTCTGAAAATGTGGGCTCATCAATTCAAGTGCCTAACCAAGGCAGACATTGCCTATTGTCACTTAAATGACCACAACGCATCAGTAGGGCAATAGTGTCAAGAGGAGATTTCAGTAAAGGAAGAAGTCAGAGGAGAAAGTAACGTACCTTTTCTGATGCATCATCAAATGTATTTGTTTATAATCAAAAAAATTTTAAAAAACTCTGAAAGAAGAAAAAAAAAAAAGGAAACTGAACTGATGACTGCACATGTTGATGATGCCCCGGGATATTTTAACTTGCTTGCCAAGATATGCTGGGTTTTGTGAAGCTATTGTGTTTATTCTTGTTGTTCAATAAAAAATAATTAGTTGCCATGGTAACTGCCACATCATGTCACGCTTATGTTGTTTCTGGGATAAAGAGCACCTTCTTCAAAAAAAGAGTCATCACTTTGTGGTAAAATGCTTTTGCTTTTTGTCATATCTACAAGAAGCAGTTTCACTCTATTTTAAACTTCCTGTATGGAGATGACACCATATGGTCAGACAATGTTCGTTTCCCTTTCCAGAGTGGAATAAGCCATTTGTATCTTCATTAAAGAATTAAGCAATGGTGGTGATTAAGAGAAGACACAAAGCATTTCCAGCATCTTTTTGGATATTCAAGGTGCAGCTTTTTAATGAAACCAAAATAATAAAGCACTTGCCTCAGTGCACACTGTAGTAACACATTTTATAGAATGAGGTGGTGTATTGATTGAACTGGTATTAAGAGATATGAAAAGGGAAGTATAAGGTTTTGAAGAAAGCAGTAACAGATTGTGCACAGATTTATGGCTGCTCTAGAGCACTCAAAAGCTTTTTAAGCAGTGCAGGTGAAAACAAGCAAGAAGACCTGTGAGGTCTGACTACGATTGGTCCAGCAACACTGTAAAATGTGCCATTTCTTCATGTCCTCCATCTCTCCTTTCACCATGCCAGGACATGCCTTCCAAGCTCATCTGTAACCTTGCAAATTTGCCCTGAGGGTTACTGGCTTGGAGTGGAGCAGATCATAGCTCATGTTTCCCAGCAGCCACAACATTCCTTATCACTTTCTTTTCCCATTATGTCAGGGGCATCGATTTAGCCAAAAGCTATCATTTCCCATTCCCAGCAGCCTTTGTGTGACTGCCCCACCACCCCACTTTTCCTAACTTCAAGTTGCCTAGGTAGATTCTACATACAGGAAGGTTTTGACTTGACTTTTCACCATGTTTTTTTTAAAAAATATTCCTAAGAAATGATTAACAAATGTGTTCTTTCAGAGATACATCACAGTCTGATCCAAATTTGCTTCTATTATCAACGAGCAGGCTAATATTTGTTTATTATTTTATAATTCAAAGCCCAGGTTTCAAAGAAAGTGATGTACATGCATTCCCTTGGCACAAGCATGGTTTGTGCGTACATGTTTGGGATATTCAGTAACTCAGACATGCACGGACAGATAGAGTAGCTGGATGCCACTACATCTAAGTCATTCTGGTCATCTTTCAAGATGCTCAAACAATGTGAGCTCACACATTATGAGCTTTACAAACTTTACATTCGTCATTTGAGTAGTTAAGGTTTATAAAAAGGGTTTCTTTTTCTATCAAAAGAAAATCTGGGGTTCATTGAACAGCTTACCAAATTTGACAAACATTTGGACCCACAGCAATGCTGCCTAGAAGTGCTGCTCAGCAGACAGGCCATTACAGATGAGGACAGGGAAGAGAAAACTGGGAAAAATTATTACTAAGGCAGAAGAAAATCAATAGCACGTGCCTTTCTGGACTTGTGATGAATTAATGTGTCTTTACCATTAACAACAACCTGATTCAAGTGCAGTGAAACACACCTTATCTAAGTGCAAGAATCTGAGGAATTGTATCTTCATTCCAGCACCGTGCTTAACACCCGCTTCTAGAAGTGACAAGTACAGTGCTGCTGATACAACAAGTATCAAAGCCTCAGCACCTGAGAGAGGTGAACATACCCCACCAGCTTATTTGTATGCTTACAAAAAGCTACATGAAAATAATGCTATTTCTGTGCTGTTTCAGATTTTCCAAATGCCACATTTACAGCTGCTCATGCAATCTTAATTTGTCTCTCCCGTGCATTCAGCCTGCTCGTTGTGGCAGGCAGGCTGTCAGAGCCAAAATGTGACCATGTGGTCCAAGACCACAACACCCACTATGAACGGAGCCTGCATAATTACTGTAGTTCTGAAATTCTTCTAAGTGGGTTTTTACCATCTCCCATGTACTAATTACTAGACTGAATTTTTAAAGACTCAGATTAAAGAAAGCATTTCTGGTGTGTACAACTTCTAACGGGCTCTATCTGTTGTCAACAAAGACCAGGAGAAGGAATGATTCCTTGCTACTCTAAACAGTTTCCCATCATTGGGAAACAAGGCAAAATATATACCAGTTCACAACAGGAGAAGGTTCTTACTTTCCAAAGACTGTACTGCATTTTTACTACCGTGTGTTCATACAGCGTTTCAAAACCAGGGTTGGGGAAGTGATAGTTCCATTATACTCAGCTCTGGTAAAGCTGCATCTGGAGTACTGTGTTCAGTTTTGGGCCCCTCACTGAAGGAAGGATGTTGAGATGCTGGGGTGCGTCCAGAGGAAAGTGATGAAGCTGTTGAAGGGTCTGGAGCACAAGTCCTGTGAGGAGCAGCTGAGGGAGCTGGGGCTTTTTAGTCTTGAGAAAAGGAGGCTGAGGGGACACTTTATCCCTCTCTACAAGTACCTGCAAGTCAGTTACAGAGATGTTGGGGTCGGTCTCTTCTCTCCGGTGACAAGCGATAGGAGAAGAGGGAATGGCTTGAAATTGTACGCAGGGAGATTTAGTTCAGGAAGAATTTCCTTACTGAAAGGGTTGTCAGGCACTGGAACAGGCTGTCCAGGGAGGTGGTGGAGTCACCATCCCTGGACATATTTAAAAGGCATGTAGATGAAGTCCTTGAGGACACGATCTAGAGGTGGGCTAGTCAGGGTTAGGCTGTGGTTGGACTTGATGATCTAAAGGGTCTCTTCCAACCCAGGTGATTCTACAAGTGATCACTCAGGTGATTCTAAGAAACAAGACCAGATCCTGAGTAAGATGAAGGTAGGAAGCCTGATGGGGAGGATGGTGCATCTTTGCTTTCCCTAGACCTCTCAGGCTTCCCCAGGACGCCGCTGGCTGTGTCTGCTCCTGCCTGGCTGGCAGCGTGTGCTGGACTCTGCAGAGATCAGGGATTTTAGCAGGCTGACTGGATTTTCCTGAGGATCTCCCACAAGAGGAGGAAAATGGTGATTTTTAACATCTCACAGCTTGGTTAAATGTGAAAGGAATGGCACTGGACCAGTAGAGGCCAGTTTGTAACCTTGGTGGTTTGGGTTTAAGGTTTATTCTTGGGTTGCTTTTCCCCAGCAAGTGCAGAAAGATTGCTGTAAGCTGTGGGGCTGATAATGCTTCTCCAAGAAATGTTCAGATTTTTATATCGGATAAAATTAGGAAACCTGAGTCAAAGAGGTTGGTTCCACTTCTTTTAAATTACATCTGGTTTATATATTAATATACCAAGTAGGACCTGCGTATTTCTGGGATTTTTTTTCTTGCAGCAAAAACCTAACAAAGAAAGAAAACAACATCTAAAAAGAAAAAATAAAACCAGTCATTGCTGTAATTTGTGGGGAGGATTTTCACAAAAGTTCCTTTGTGACATTTTAAAAGTATTGATAGAATTTGTGGGGTTTTTTTTTCCCTTTGCTGAGATGGCTACTTAAAGAATTAATTGAATTTAAGTATCTTAACATTTTGATCAGGCTTAGGAGAAAATTTGGAAATTGTTACTAACCAGGAATAACTCCTAAAAGAAAATAAAACTTTAAAAGAAAATGGAGCTACTCTAAACACCTTGGAATGAAAATCCTCTGGAAACTATATGAATATTTCCGTGTGTCTGCACTTCTTCAGTCATCAGACTAGAGTGGTTTTAATAGCCCTACCTTGATTTTTGAAAATAAAAAAGTACATTTTAAGACTTCTTTTTTAAACACATGAATTTCACTGAGACCCTGATTTTATAACCCATACTTCTGACCCATCAATTACATGCCAACTATAAAGCTACTCAAGGAAAGGCTGCATTCCCCTTGCCACCCTGCACACTCCCGGCATCGGCCAGAGCTGCACTGGGGTTCACAGCACTTGCAGGATGCCACTCCCTTTGCCCTCACCAGAAAACATGAGTCAGACTGTTCACAAGAGCAAGAGTTTGCTGGAGAGGCATTTCCTTGTAGCATGTGGTGTACTGGCAGGCAGGAGGGGGCACAGTCTCAGCCTGATTTTTATTTATAGATTTATTTAAAGGGTATGGCTAATGACCAATGTAAACTTGAGATTTAATCCAAAGGAAAAGTGAAACCTCATTGTTTCATGGGAGCAAGACAAATTGTAGAGCCTGGAGGAGCAGAGCAGAGTTTAGAGCTTGTCACAAGCTATGATCACTGGCCCACGGCCTCTGCAGTGTCCTCAGCAGCAGTATAAGGACACACATGCCCCATGGCAAGCTCTGTTTATGTCTACATTTTAGAGGCTTATATCCTCTTTGAAACTTATCCTTAACCTAATTAAATTCGGTATGGGTTTGCCTGCTCATGCTGTCCCTACAGAGAGATATGCAGAGTGGACGTGGCCCAACCTCCTGGGCACACCCCAGCATGGGGGCAGAAGTGTTGGGGCAACTGCAGGACTAAACAAAGACATGTGAAGGCAGATGAAAACTCTTTCTGAACAGGGAAATCAGAAAGTAATTAGGATGTGTGATCTAATATAAAGCATAAATAATAATATTGGCAGAGAGAGAGAGCCATGCACTGCAAGAACACCAGGACAGTGCAAACCCAGCTCAGCACAGCCCTGCCCTGTGCTGCACTCAAGTTCCAGGGTGCACAGTCAGCAGTTCGTTTATGGCTTTTCCAGGTTTCTTCCCATTAAGTAGGCCTTGCCTGCAAGAAGTGCTACACTGTAGGAGCTGGGTTGTTAGCACAGCCCTTACCCAGAATCTCAGAGAGATTCTGTAGCCCATACTGAGACTCTCACTGCTCTAGCTCCAGCCCAGTTAGAACCCAAATCACCTGGCTCAACGGTGGCTCAGTTCTGAGGAACCTGCCAGGTGGTGTCAGCTTACCCCTTGTCTGTTTAGCCATTGAAATTCTGACCAATCTTACCTCCTCCTTAGTTCATTGATTTATTACTAGGAAATGACAGTCTTCTAGGAATAGCTTGAAAATTAGAATTCCCCATTTCTGACTTCTTCAAGGGTCTTCTAGATTCCCCCTATCCGGTGAAAAGCTCTCTCTGCCTATAAGCTCCTGGCTCACTTCATGTATAAGCCCTTAGGTCTGCAATCCTGTCTTTGTGTGGGGCTGAGCAGGCTGCACCACAAAAAGCCCTGCCTGACTTCAACTGCAATCTCCTTCCCCCCTATGAAGATACAGCCCTTGTAAGCAATCAGTTCATACAATGCTCATTTGGTGGTAGTTGGTTTGAACACTGTCCATAGCTGAATGGCCACCATTACATCCTCTCTGCAGGAGCGAAGGGGGAGGCAAAGGAGGTGGTGGTCCAAAAAAATTGCTCCCTTCAGTTCTGCCTGGAAAGCAAATAATCTTCTCCTTCCACTTTCATTTTTCAAATTACATTCACCTACTTCTTGTGCATATTAAATCTTATATGAATAAATGTTGCCTAAGAATGAAACATTTCTCTGAGAGACACAATTTAGCCATTAGCCATGGTACAATGTTTGGAGATAATTTAGTGGTGGGCACAAACAATGAAAATCATATGAAAACTGTCAAAAATTAAAATAATTTTTAGCCCAAAGCTGCGTTTATAGAACGATGCTTAAGTCTCAAAAAGTGAGATCAGATTACCAGTTCAGTGTACTAAAAAAGGCAATAAGAAAAGCCTTACTTATAAAGGTGTGATGAAAAAGATTAATACAGACCTGAGATCAGCAATCTGAAAGACTACTTTATCATACAGCGTCTGGATAACATTGGGGAAAATAACGATTCACTGGCCATTCAGTATTTGCAAACATCACACTTTTCATTACACACATACCAAGAGAAAGGTCTTTCCGTTTCAGCTCTGTTATCGCTGTAAATTATCTCAGCACTGTCTCAAAACCCAGAGAATGAAACAAGTTTTATTCTTCACTAATGGTTTAAAAAAGAAGGGCACAGACTTCCAAAGGCATTGTAAGAAAACATGGCTTAAACACCAAAATGCTTCAACAAATTCTGAATTAAGTTCCTGATTCTGCCTGGTTGCTGTGAAAATCTGAAAATACATTTTCTGTCTATCTGAAAGACTTCTGGGCATTGTCATTCTACTACTCTAACTCCACAATCCATGTGGTATTCATGAAGTACAGACTGCATTACTCTTGATGCATTAGCGTTCGATTAGGATTCAGTTTCTGATTATTCACATTAGGGATGTCCTTATTGAAAACACACAGATGGGAGAAGAATTAATAATTATTCTTTTCAAGAAAATTCACAGAAAGAAGTCAAGCAAATATTTCCTTATAAAAATTAACGGAGGTCTGCTAAACTGCTCAATGGTTGAAACTAATTTCTTTTAATCACCCAGAAAATTAAATATTAAGAAGTTACATTTCCCATTTATTTCATAAATTTCTGTGCAAGTAGGAATAAAGATTTCCCACATCATCAAAACCCAAAGAGAGAAGGAATTAAAAAGCCAGATTTTCAGATTTAACTGAACCCTCTGGTCTCCACTGGAGAGAGATGCTTGCTTTTCAGTGACCTTCCTTCCACTTTCCATGCTGTTCCAGCACCTTGCTGGAGGTGGGAGCTAGCCTTGGCCACCAACCCTCCTCTGGAAGAGTATTTTCTCTGTGTACAGTCTCCTGAAAACTGATGAACCTGCAGTGGAATGGAATACAGGACAACTCTGACTGCTTTAGTATTTCCTTAACTGCCCTCCCTGCCTTTGCTCTAAAAGATTCACTCCTCTTCCCACATTTACTTTTTCTTTCAAATTCCTCCATTTCAATGGCAGAGGAAGCTTCCTAGGATTAAAATCTATGCATCTACAGCAAGACTCTTATGCCAATTAGTGTTCGTAGGAAACATATTTCCCTTCAATATATATATATATACACATTAAATGTCATTTTACACTTAAACAGTGATGGTTTGTATTCTGACAAAGAAAAGTACAGTGTACATTGCATGTGTGAGTGGGTAGCCAGCAGGCAGGCAAGGGCTATGAGAAGTTTAGCAGACGTCATCACACACAGTATACTTCTTATTTTCAACAACATGTAGAAATTCTGGCACCATTGCTCTTCACGAATAGCTCTTGACTCCCAAGTGGAATGTTCACATCATCTTGAGAAAAGCTTGAAGAGCACAGCCCCTGGTGAGCCCAGGGTGATCCGAGGAATGAAACGTTTGAGCGCAACAGCTCAGGTCAACACTGCTCCATGGACAACTCGGTTCCTTGAGAGTGAGAGATTTGACGTTGTCAGGAGAGGGAAAACCTCTGTTCCTGGAATCATACAATGCTCACGCTGGGTAAGTGCTCTCCCCAGTCTCAGTAGGTAATAAGGCTGAGAACCTGCTTAATGGAGATTTGAGGAAGGATACTGGCAATTCTGAGGCATTCAGTTATCACATTTTTGCCCCCATTGTATCTCATTGCTGGTTGTGAGCATGGTTCTGACAACAAGCTGTACAGTTCTACTGGCTCTGCCATTGCCTACAGTGGACTAGGCAACTGTACTCCACAGGCTGAAAGTACAGCTCGCAAGTGCTGCATTGCCATCTTACAGAGACTGAAATTCAGAGATTGGCAGTTTTGGGGGCTCAAGGGCCAAGAGATGTCAGCATGGGAACCGCTTTCCCTCTGCTGAAATCAATTCCAAGTAACAAGGCAAAGAGTAACACTCTCCTAACACGGCAAAGCGCCTGACAAAGCTGCATCCGCAGACACCGAGCAGCTCGCCAAGGCTGTGGTTAGACATGCTCTGGCTGCCACCCTGCTGAACTGCAGCTGCGTGCTACGTGGGGTGCCACGCTCTGGCAGCCTCCGTTGTGTTACTTCTGTGGCCACGGGATCCTGTAAGGGAGCTGAAAGTGAAGACGCATCACTTTGTGGGAGAAGTCCTCGGGTGGTTCAGCTCTCCGAATCAGGGTGCTGCTGTGGCACGCGAGCACAATACCAGGAAGCGTTGAGAGCAGCAGGGGAGGCAGAGCCGCGGCTGACATTTCAGGAGTGGAAGTACCGTGGTAGGGGAGGTGCTACTTCTGCCAGCTCAGGAGGGCTGGGCCCCTTTCGCCAGCTCTCCCCCGCGCCACCACCGCAGACGTCTGTGAGCGTGTGTCGGAAGCCCAGACAAAAATCTAAGCGGGGTGGAAGGCTTTTAACTCACTGGAAAAATGACGTTATTTTTCCTCTAGATCTGTTTCTCAGTCCAGCTCACAGTTCAGCCCCACAAACATGTGTCCCGGTGCAGAAGTGGAGATGGTGACTGCATGGTCCCAGCACTGCTGAAAAACACCAGGATGAACCACAGCCTTTGGTCCGCTTCTCCAATGCAGGAGGCTAACACAAGACTTGCTCACCACCAACATTCACTCACTGCTACTAATATTTTATAAGCAGCATGCATTACCGTGCTGCCGTGGCAGGGCCCCCAAGACACCACTGTCATCTTTCTAAACCCATTTAGATGGCAGCCAAAAGGCTTGAGCACAAGTACATTTCCCTGGGCGCTCTGACCCATCCTCCTTAAGGCAGGACTTCCTGGGAAGGGTTTGTGGCATGCCTGGGGGGGACACGTGCTGTTCCAACACTGTGGAAAATGGGTTTGGTCTTGTAAAACCAGCGATGCCGTTTTTTGTTTGTGAGGTTGGTTTTTCACAGCCATTGACATCCCAGGGGAAAAAAAAAAAAAAAAAGAAAGAAAAGAAGTTAAAAAAAAAGAATTTGTGCACATTTCTCCTGCACAGGGAAGTGCTTGCAAAGCCTGCCTTCCCAACTTGTTCTGTACACTGAGCTTCTGTCTGCCTGTTTTGTTTTGGCTGTTCTAATTTACATAGTATTTCCTCTCCCTGTGGAGATTTCAAGGTTACAATGGGGTCAAGCTGTATCAGGAGGTAAACAAGTCTGGGTAACTCATGTGATATTGTTCTGCCCACCCCTTTTTCTGTTTGGGTTTTTTTTTTTAAGATTTATATTAGCATCAGAAATGATCCTGGATTCTTTAAAAGGTCCAATTTCATACTTTCAGGCATCCAGCAAGTTGGTTACATAGTGGGGAAATGCCAAGTGCTCTGAAATAACCATGGCAAAGGAAGCTATGGTAAGAAGCCAGCACACCAAAACCTCACCGACAGAGCAGTATCCTGTCAACTAGAATTTGCTCATGTAGTATAAAGAGCTTGAATTTTATATTCAAACAGAAACATCTCCATAAAGCACCTCCACACTGAAAAAAAAAACCCAAAACAAACCAAAGGAAAAAAGGTTTGATTAGGGATAGAATCAGCTTAGAATAATTCAGGGTGGTGAATCCTTGCCAGCTCTACTCCTCCACACATTCCTGCCTGCATTCTGATCTCATTATGTGCCAGGCGAGCGTGAGCTTCACTGGAACAGTTCTCACCCATCTGCATCCTCTTCTTACTTCTCAAACTGAAGGAGGATGTATATTTATAACCCCCTTCAAGACACTGTGCGGATTCACGGTGCAAAGGCAGCGCGTGGCTCTCGTAGGGCGGGCGGCGCGAAGGCACGGACGAGCTTGCGCAAAAGGTGCGCGTGTGTATTTTCCTGTTCATCCTGCTTTATGAAGCTGAGGCTTCACTTCAAACAGCTACATGAACAGCCCCAGCACCTTGCTGCTTCCAAATTCGGACCAAAGCTTATGCTCAAACACCAATCTTTCCTCCCACTGGTATTGAACGTATCTGGATGTAACAAGCGAGGTCCCCTAAGGATCTGTCCTGAATCCAGGTCGATTCAGTATTCTCATTAATGACTCAGCTCATAAAAAGGACAGCACAGAGGTGCAGATGCTGGGGAAGATTGCAAATGCTTTAAAAGATTCTTTCAGCATCCAGAACAGTCTTGATGAATTGAAGAAACAGTCTTAAATCAAGGAAAGAGACTCAATAAAGGCAAGTGTGAAGTACTGAGTAAAGGAAGGAGAAAGCAAATGAAAAAATACCAGACAAGAAATAACTGGTTAAATAAAAGTACTGCAAAATGAGTGCTGGGAGATATGGAGGACCCCAGGTGGAATATGACTCAACGCCATGACACACTCAACAAAACCCATAAAGCTCATTCAGTGATGTATTAATAAGACCGATGCATGTGAGACATCGGAAGTAATTATTTCCTTTCATTAAGCATCAGTGAAGCTTCTCTTAGGGTACAGTTTGGAACACCATGATTTACCAAAATGCAGGCAAATTTGAAAGGAAAACATGCTCCTATATGGAATGGCTGAATTTCTTCTCTATTTGTTTGGTCTGTAAAAGAGGGAACTCAGGAGAATACGATAGGAGCTTCCAACATAGTAAACAAGAATATGTGACAGATAACAATAGGACTCATTTAATTCAGAGCGAGCAATATATAAGCTATATATTAGGAAAAGTTTTCTAAGAATAGTTAAGAGCTGCAGAAGGATATCTGCAGGGTATCTCTGTGTCTGCCTAATTATCCTTGCCTCTCAGCATGGCTGATTATCCCAGGCTGGCTACGCTGTGCCTGCCTGATAGTCTGTCCAATGTCAAAACCGGCTGCTCCGAGCGAGTTGTGTTCTCCGCGCTGTGTGCGACGTTCCGCAGCAGCCCTCTGCAGTCAGATGACGTCGAGCTCCCCACAGGACTGCATCGCTGTGATTCAGTGCTGGGCTACATACAAGAAGTGTAGCTGGTCCAAGATCTCAGGCCTCACCTGCTCACACCGGACCGGTGGAGGCAAGCACTACTCAGTACAGGTTTCTGCCAAGGACACACAACTGCAAAGGGAAGCTGAGGTGCACATTAGCACAGTGTGCAAGGAAAAGGTGTGGGGCCTCCTTCCAAATCCCAGGAATGCAGGTCACCCCGCTTCACACAGAACCAAGGAATCACCAGTCAGGTTCCCAGCAGCATCTTCTCTTCCTATTAGGGCAGCACATCTCCCAACTCTTTCTCTTGAAGGTGACTAGCAACCCTTGTCTCACAGAGAAGCCAGATCCATCTGAGGTTATCACTCCAGAAAAGAAAGCAGGACAGCAATTCTTTAGCTACTTATGACAGTACAAAACATTTGTCACAGAAGATCATCAAGTCCAACCATTCCCTTCCTAAGCTAAACCAGATCCCTGAGCACCTCATCTACCCTTTTTTTAAACACATCCAGGGAAGGTGACTCAACCCCCTCCCTGGGCAGCCTGTTCCAGGCCCCAACAACTCTCTCAGTAAAAAATATTTTTCTAATATCCAATCTGACCCTGCCCTGGCACAGCTTCATGCCATTTCCCCTTGTCCTATCTCCTGTCCCCTGGCTGAAGTGACCATCGCCCACCTCTCTACAAACTCCTTTCAGGTAGTTGTAGGTGGTGATAAGGTCGCCCCTCAGCCTTCAGGATTCCCACCATTTCTGCACTCAGGCTCTTTCCATACACTTCACCTGCTTTAGCTGGCACAGCATCATGGGACAGTTTCTAAGTTCTCTTACAGTCAGTACAAGGGAGGCCTGCAGAAATATCCCAGGTATGGCAGCCTTTGGCGGGGTAAAGTAACCGGGGCAAACTGAAGATCATGCCCAAAATGGAAGGCTTCATAGCAGAAGTTCCACCAGGCCTGCTGACTGGGAGCCCAGTCTCTTACAGGTTACTATCATGATTATGTTTTCAGGGTTCTTCTTCAGGATGTGACTGCCCTTTTCAGAAGCCCAAAGGACCTTCACAGTTCTGGAGAAGAACAAAAAATAAACCCTTCTTTGTTTGAGAGCTGGAACACAACCCAATGTGTACATATGGGAAAAAATAATTGGAATAGACAAAGCCATGGGCAATTGGGCAGATGATGTGCCTGAGAACTACAAACATCTGTTGTGTGGTAAATATGCAACCATCAGCTTTTCTCCATAGTCTATAAACAACTTCAAATAAAAGAACAGGATGATGGCTTTTATTTATATGCAACTGTCTATCACAGAAGTCTGGGAATTAACATGCCATTGTGAAACACTAACTCAACAGATCAGCTCATTTGCAGACCACTGTTAACACACTTCAGATTGTGTTTCCTCCAAAACAACCTGGATAAAATAGGGAATTCATGGGATCAACTGTCTTCTGCCCCCTCTTTCTGAATCCTTTTGCCACCACCCTTCTCTAACGCAGCACCCACCTGCCTCTCCAGGCTGTGGACACCCTCTGCGTTGATCCATCTCCTGCACTGATCAGCTTCCACTCTGGATATGCAGGTGTTGCTAGGTCACAGTGCTCACTAGAGCTTCAAACAAGCACATTCAGGCTTTCTCATGCTTTGCAGGAGCTCCCTAAACATCCATAGCTTCATTCTTCTCATTCAACTTTCTCATAGCTCTACCCTGCCATGGTGCCTATGAAGACAGCTGTTCAGTTGCTTTGTGTGCTGAACAACATTGTTTCGTGGTTTCCTTGCACCCTCCAGCAGTATCTCCTGTCATCCCCCTCTGGTAGGTAGAGGACAGCTTTCTGAAAGGACAGCCTTTTGGTTCTGTGTCTTTAGAACTGCCTAGCACAGCCCAATCTCTGCCAAAACTGAGGCTTCTGGGTGCTGCAGTAATATAAATAAAGGCATCACCATTAATTCACCTTCTCTTTCTATAGAGGAAATTGTGATCGGCAGGAAGAATTTAGGTCAGACGTGTTTTTTGCTATCTCATTGAAAGCTACAGAGCATCAGGAGATGTAACTGGCAATGTTTAAAGCTAGAAAGGACCCAGAAAAACAGTCACCAAAACCCAACACCACACCCTATTAGAGAGACAGCAAATTACCATCACTGAAGCAATACTTTGATACCACTAAAACAAGGTAAGCACATTCCATTTAATCCAGCTTAGTGGCATACTGTTAACCACAGAGATATTTTATTACTATTAAATTGTTGCTTTTCATTAAAAGATTCTTGGCCAATGGCTAAAGTAAAGCACCAGCAGAGGATCAGGAGCCTGCAGAGAGCTTAGCTGATAAGAGAATGGGTTAAAGAGAAACTATTCTTATTTGTGTGACAATCATCTTGTGAGAATATTTTCCGTCTGTGCTATTTTTGGCTCCCAGTGAGATGGTTCCTACAAGAATATGGAATTAGAATTTGAATACAGGCATAGTACGAGCACTTTGCATGTGTGCCCACACAGCGCTCCTCCCCCACACACACCTCCATCGGGGAGCTCCACTGCTGAGCAAGGTCACATTATATCAATAAGGCACCGCAGGAAAATCTTTTGCCTTCCCAGGTTGGTAAGAGAAATTAAAACTCATCTCCTGGGATTTTCAAATCAAGGAATGTTGTTTATTTTAAGGATCGCTGTAGCATTATATTTATGACTCATTAATCACCTTGGCTTGAAATTCCATGTCAAAGGAGGAAACTATTGCACTTAGAAGATTTGCACGGAATGGCCAGACTCTGTCTGTCTTAACCTTGTGGTCTAATAGCAAGAAAAGCCTTCCTTTTCTGCACAGAGAATTTGAAATTATGGACAAGTCCTACAATTATGGACTGAGTTACTTAACCTTTCTGACACCAATTCTCTCCCACAGGTCTCATTTGGGCAGGAGTAACTCTCAGTGTATGCTTGTGGCAGAAAAAGCATTACTGGAGCAGCTAAGGGAATTAATAACTTTTGGTGTGTGTCCTTAGCATGGTTTTAGCTGTGCCTGTGGTGGCTGCATCTGGCCCCAGCTGTTGGAGTGTCCAGCACAACTTCACTGCAGTAGAGAGGCACTGCAGGGTAGCTTATCTGCAACATCCCCAAACCAGACCTTGATAACGGACCCTTCTGACAGTGGAGGGCAGAGACGAGGTCCCAACTGCCCAGATATCCCTTGCTTGAGACAAGAGCCAAGGGGTGATAGTGCAAGCTGGCCATGGACAACTTGAGGCAGAGCAGATTGGCTTTCCAACAGGACAGTTTAGGAGCCTGGTGCTGGTTACACAGTCATCATGCAGCAGCTGACCTGATCAGCAGGATGGGAGCCCATATTTCATTCAAGACTTTAAAAAGGCACTTGACTAGCTCAGTTTTGTTTTCCATTGATGTAAGTTTTAAAAATTAACCTCCCAAGGGAACTAGAAGATACACTCAGAAGTCTATTCATGTAAACAACTAGAAAGGTCTGTTTGTTCTACTCCTGCTGGAAGTGATACTCCTGCTGAAAAATGTAATGTGGTTCTTTATCTTCATGGTATTGAAAATACAGGGCGTTTAGTGTTGTAAATCATACATTTGATTGTGCTTTCAGCAGAAATAAAACCACCACAATCAAGTCAAATCTCTAATGTTGGGAGGGCATTGGGCTGCAAGCATTGCTTACTGAGAAGTCATTAAAGCTTCACGTCTCTCCAGTGTACATCCATAAAAGACAGGGTAGAACATTGCTGTTATAGGATTATAAACCACATACCAATGAACAGAGACTTGATATTTGCTGCCTTTTCTAAGGGAGCGTTAAAATGTAACCTTAATTTGTCAATGAACATTAATGTAATAACATCAACATTAACTGAACAGTACCGATTAAGCATAATTCTGAAATTATTGCTTTAGGTTTTCCAGTCTCTTTCCAGATGTTAAGGAATGGATCCTTATGCTAGTCAGACTCTGTGCACAGCACAGTAACCTGAAGCAGGAGGATCAAACACCTTCCCTAAGTTTTTTGTGGGCTACCTCTGCACTCTGTAGAGCAGTATAGACCTGGCAGTGAGATCATTCAGACCTGAGACCTGGATAATTTGAAGCTGTTTCTCAGCTATGAGTTTCCACACACGTCAAGGTAGGGAAGGGAGAGATGTGTACTCCCGGATTTTGTCTCAACATAGATAGTCTGGTTTGTGGCACTGTAGTTTACAAGAGCTCCTTCAATATCAAACAATTAAAATGAAATTAATGTAAATTAAAGATAAATATTAAGCAATAACACAGATGTATGAAGTAGCAGATGTATCTCTTTTGCTGGGATTCTCTCTGAACTGTAAAACTTCCTCGATCCACCAACAATTCCATCCTTCCTTTCCTTCCAGTGCCTCAACTCTGACTTTGCCTAATTCCCAGTAGATATCAATGGGGGAATCACCTCACAGAAAGAGTTGTAGCTTAAGCTGTTGGTGCCTAACTGAAGTCATATAACCCAGGCATTCCACCAAACAATTGTCAAACAACACATTCAGACAGTTGTTATGTTCAAGTTTTTGAGTGCTGCAATAATAGCAGCTCTTATCACCTATGAGCTCTCCATTGGCTTTCACAGCTCAGAGGTGTAGGAACTTTTGGATCACGTGTACCTCAGGCACTTCGCAAGGCCGTGAGGTTCAGCGCAAAACAGTGAGGTTCAGGACTACCCCCAAAGCAAGAGACTCAATGCAAACCCAAACATTTCAATCCCAACCTCTCAAAAACAAACAGCATGACAGTGAAAGCAGGCCACAAAGCCTCCTGCCCCAGTGGCCTCCCTGGCGTACCAGAAAGCAAATTCAGATAGCCAAGAATCTTCTAGCAATAGCCCATGACAGTGGAGGAATCTTAATGGGGTGGCAAGGAGAACATCTACCCTGGAAACACAGATGGCAACCTTTCACCCACTTGCTGGTTCCTCAGAAGTGGAACCCACTGCATTGAGTGAATCTTAAAGTACCCAAATGTCTGGAAAAGAAGTTCAATGGAATATCTGCAGTTGGTGTCCTGGCTTTACCCAAGGCCTCTCAGGCTACCCTATGAGTGCCCATTTTAATCCTCTTGAGAGCAAATTTAGCCAGCTCCTAAAAAGGCAGTCTTGATGTGGGATGAGGGTGCCACAGAGCAAGGCAGGGCACAGCAGTCAGTAAACTTCATGTTCATGTGCTGCCACGCTCTCCTCTAATTTCCCCCAATGGTTCCAGCAATAGGGTACAAGAAAGTCCCAGCAACATTTCACCTAGCAGTAAGTAGTTTCCATTAGATCTCATTTGGTCTTTTTAAAGGCTCTGATTTGACTCATTATTTCACTTGTTCTACTAAACTGAGCTCATCTCTCTTCCTTTAAGAACCAAGTAAATAAATGGACCTCAAGGCATCTGACCAGTTTCCTATGACAAATGCCCTCATTAGAGGAGAGGCCAAGACAGGACTTGTAGAGAAAATGTTTTCAAGTGTTTTTGAAACAAAATTTTCAGGGTCCTTCTCCTTCTCAGAATCACCAGGGTTCTTCCTTTAAGTCAAAACTAGTCATGAAAAGGATGTTTTGGTGAAGAGCTGCATTACTGGAATTTTATGCAACAAGCTGCTAAGAATAAAACTGTACTCATTTCCATTAAAGGACAAGAGGCTTTCAGGGGCAAAGGAGTGGTAGTTGCTTTGTAAAGTACAGATCAGCCTCTGTGAATACTTTGGTTGAAGTGATAAAACTGATGTGGTGATGCATACCAATGTAATGTGTTCTTTACTCACGTTTCTCAAAAGGCAGCAGTACCTCCTCCCACTATAAGCAGTGGGAGTTGCAGATGTGTAGCACATCAAAAAATGATGTCCTTTCAAAAATTAATGATAGCAAGTAAAAAAACAAAACCCAGAGATCGTGAATTGGGCCTCAGAATCCAGTCATTCCAAACTGGTAACAAGGTATCTACCCCTGCAGGGATATTTAGATAGAAAGAAAAGGTTTCCATTCACTGGTCTGTAGGCTCTGTACGAAATGTCTTCCCTCTGCATGAGATTAGGGGAGCTCTACAGCTCCTCTAATTTAAGTCATCTGCAAAGAATCTCTAGGGCTAAAAGAGAGTCAAAGATAGGCATGACAACGGGTATCCCTGCATTTCTCATAGGCACATCCCTTTTGCCTTGTTTTCCTGATTTTCCTGGCAGGAGAGAGAAAACGCTGACAAGAGTAGCAAATTCAGCAATTTGACCAGGTCCCCCAAGCAGAAAAGCAGACCCTCCTGGGACCAACAGCACCTGCTTTAGACATAAATGTACCTGAGAGATTAGGCACAAAGTGGCCTCGTTACGTGAGCGCAATCTACTCCCAATCTCACAGGGAAGAGGAGGCATGAGACTCCGTTTTGAAAATCATCTCGCTCTCTCCCAGCCCTGCAGCGCCTGCACATCCGAAAAGTCACATCAAAACCTTTTGTCTTCTCCAGAGCCAATCTCTAAGGCCACGGATTCTGCTGGGTGTGCTTTAGCTTGGATATGTAGTGTCAACACAACAGCAGCTCCGGCTGCACGCAGATTGGTAGAGAAAGTAGGTCAACATGAGACAAGCTGTTCTCAGAGTGGCGTTTCTCTCTCCTCTCCCTTCCCTCTCTGTAAATGAAGAGTGCTAAACTAGTTGCTTTGAAAAGCACACAGGCGTTCACCCTGTCAAACAGAACCAGAACCATCCTGCTGAACGTGTTGCAGCTCTAGACGACTGTTTCACCATGCAGTTCAGAACAACGTGCCATGGCTGCAATAGGCTGCACAGGAGACGCCACTTGTTAGTACTAAAATACTAATTAATTACCACAAAACTGTTTTGAGTATTAGGAAACAAGGGGGCTATGTAAGCAAGACTAAAATAATTATAAATATTAAATGAATATTCATGAAAAATGCAAATTTTTGACACAGTTCGTGTTTCTGCTCTGCAGAAAAATGAGTTTCACAGTTTTCTGTCAAAAGAGCAGTCAGAAGCTGTGCTTTAGCTTGGAAAACACTGTATTCTGTGCAAAGGTCTTACATGTTCATCAAACAAAATCATATGTATCTATGTGACCTGACTCAAGTAGCAGCACTGCTCAGAGGATGTTGATCTGCAATGCACAGACATGTGCTTCTGTTTGCCCCTTCACAAATAGCTACCCAGTTATGTTCAGGTGATAAATACAAAGAAGGAAGTGAGGGCTGCCCATGGATGGATTAGTCACCAAACAGTCAAAATGAGCAAATTAATCCAGTATAGGATTTATCTCCCATGCACCCTCTGAATTATACTGGGAACCTTTAGAGGATGGATCATGACTCCTTAAACTTCTCTAGACAGTTCAACTGTCTCCATACAGATCTCCTAAGACTCCCATCCTCAGAAAATGGAACAAAACATCACTGTAAACATATGCATATCAATAACAGGCATCACCTTGAAAGAACCTCTCTCAAATCATACATATGATGAGGTATTGAGGGCAAGGGTTGTACTACCAAAAATCTGTTTTACGTTCCTAATTCAAGAAATACTATTGATTTCAAGAGGAGAATTCATGAGTTAAGAAAGCCAGATTTGGAGTTGGATCCCGTTCAAGACCCCTGGAAGTCAATGGAGCCCCTCTCAAATGATTGTAAAATGAGAAGGATTGGGCTTGTGCCCATGTTTAGTATTGGATATATATTTTTCCACAGTACATATTTTTCCTATATATAATGCAAATTTTTCTCTTAATTTCTTTTTCCTCTGCTTAGAGAATTACTCATTGTTAATGAGCATTAAATCCATCTTGGTTTTATCATACCCTTCGAGTATCTGCATAAGTACTTTGGCAAATTTTCTCCTTAATTGCTACTCAGTGTTTGAGGGAAAACTAGCCATAATTTGTTCCACCTTTGGACATGGGAATAGCAGAAGAACATTTGCATGCAAGACTTCTGGTGCAAAGACCTGTAGGGGAAAGTGCTGAAGAGCAAGTAAATGGAATCTTATCTTCAGGGTAGCTACTTATTCATTAACAGCACTCACATGCTTGTACGGTTCAGTCATGGACCAGGACCCAGTAATGCCAGGTCTTGTACAAGCAACGATCAAAAAGAGAAGGTTTGCCCCAAAGAACACTCTCTCTTTCAGACACACAGTTTACACACACAAGCAGAAAGAAACACTATAGGTTATCATCATTATATCTGTATAGACAAGGCTTCAAGCAAATGAGGGAAGAGTTGACTATTGCAGCAATAATATTTCCAAAGAAATTTCAGACTAGCAATTAAAAAATGTAGAGTATGCTTTAGCCCCATCTAGTCTGTAAGCATCTTATTTAATTGCTGTTACATAACTCAAATTACTGTCTTGATGCTGTAGCCAAGACCAAGCCCAACTTCTGGTAACCAGGCACTGTGCCTTACATATATCACCAAGTAAAGCACAAGCTCCACCCTGACATCAAGGTACTGGAGTGTCTCCAAAGAAGAGCAAGGAAACTGGTGAGGGATCTGGAGAGCAAGTCCTGTGAGGAGCAGCTATGGGAACTGGGGTCGTTCAGCTTGGAGAAAAGTAGGCTAATGGGGGGAATGTCTCACTCTCTACAACTACCTGAAAGGAGGTTGTAGCCAGGTGTTGGTCTTTTCTCCCAAGTAACAAGCAATAGGACAAGAAGAAATGGCCTCAAGTTGCACCAGGGGCAGTTCAGATTGGATATTAGGAACCCCAAAGGGTTGTCAAGCACTGGAACAGGCTGCCCAGAGAAGTGGTGGAGTCCCCATGCCTGGAGGTCTTTCAAAGATGTGTAGATGTGGTGCTTGGGGACATGGTTTAGTGGTGGACTTGGCAGTATTATGTTAAAGGTTGGACTTGATGGTCTTAAAGGTCTTTACCACCTAAAAGATTCTGTGATTCTACCAAATGGTTAGGACAGGTACAAAATTATTTCCCCCCTTCAGCAGTGACACACTTAACTAATTTCCTCAGTTGAGATTTATGCAACCTCTGCTGGAAGGAAACAGTGCAAAGGGTCACACAGACTGTACCCTAGGTCTCCTGGAGCACAGCTCAGAAATGTTGGAAGTAAGAGTATCTCTTGTTCCTTGCTTTACTGCAGTCAGCATCAGCTGAACTTTACAGTTAACTAACTCACACATATTTTTTCTGTGCTCCATCTCCACTTTACTTTTAGCAGTTGTGGTTGTGTCTTCCTCTGTGATTTGTTTAATATCAGAGGGGGGGAAAGACAAAAAGAGAGATACTGAATTTGATGTGGGAACACTTTCTCCTTTGTATCAAAGAACCATCTGCTAATTTACAAAATACAAACAAAGTTACTGGATGTGCAAGAGCCCCTGTTGGGAAGCCAGGCACAAACAGTGCCTGTACCACGTCAAGGAGTGCTCTGTTTACTCTGGAAGGCACAGCGCTCTGGGTTTCTTTTATCTTTGCGTACTTTTCCTCCTCTTTCTCATTTTATTCATCTAAGTTCAACATACTGATAAGCTCTAGAAAAATAATAAACACAGGAGTATTTATAGAATGCTTTTACTACTGTAAAAAGCACTTCTCTAGACAGAAGAAGAAATCATATGGAGCGGCAACTGCTCTGCAGGCTGGTGCAGAAAGGTCGACAGCCCTGCCTCCTCCAGCCTCACTGTTTTGAAGCCCTGGTCTCTGTCGACCCTCTGTTTTCTGAGCAGTTGGGTGACACAAGTGTCAAGTCAATCCAACAGCTCTTTTCATCCTCTCTCCCTGCCTCCTCTTTGCACCATGCAGGACAAGGCACAATGCAACAGTCGAGAAACACCTCAACCTTCTCCTTTTGCAGTTGTTCTGCAAGTGAGAAATAGGGGGGAAAAAGGAAAAAAAAAAGAAAAAAATATAAAAAAGAGAGAGAGAAACAAGAGATCCCTCCCATGCTCCTAATCTGCAGCAAGCAGAAAGATGTGCAGCAGTTACTGTGGTCAGCCAGCTCACTGTGGTCTCACCACAGGTTGTGAGAACAAATGTCACCCTCCAGAAGAGAGAGAAATCATCTAGAGGGAATTTACATAAAATTAGCAGCAGTGTATGTTTAGTGTTCAGACCTTTTTCTTCATTTCAGCTGGTGCTGAGGGTTGGAAACAGCCAGAAATATTTGAATACCAGTAGATAGACCTGCAAACCTGTTTCCTAAAAACTGGAAGTCTGTGTGGCAAAGATAAGACTGTGGACAAAATACAACTAACACAATGCTCAGAATGACCCATTTCATATGAGCTGGATTAAAATGCATTTAAATTGAGAGGGTTTTGGGTCTCTGTTTTCATACAAATTTATCATTTGAGGATCTTACCACGCTGACAGTCCTGAAAAGTTAAATCCTGTATTAACTGAACTAAAGAGTAGTGACAACACCAAAGATAAACTAAACACAGTTTCTCTTCCTCATGCCTCAGCTCTGGGAGAAAAATGAACCCAAAACTCCAAAATATTGCAAAGAAGTTGTTTTCCTTAAGGGACTCTGCGTAGAGAGTGGTCTGGCACATGGGGCCAACCTGACACAGTCCATCTCCACAGTATAGCACAGCTAGATTAGCAGAGACAGCTCCATGTGAAAGCAGCTTCCCCATTTCTGATTTCAAACTGGCTCCCAGAAGGACAGAACAGTTGTTTTCTGGTCCATATTTTTCTCAGGCTTCATGGATCTGGGAGTAGGTTGCAAAGCACCAGCTCCCTGGGTCTGTGCAGTGGTGCAGAGAAGGGCTGTATCTCCGTGCCCACTCCAAACTCGGGCTCTCTGTGGAGACCGAGGATAAGGATGTCAGCTGTAGTGACAGGCTCTTCAGCTGTGGACATGTGCCCATCAGAAGGCAGGCTGGGGTCACCAGCCTTGCTGTATGGAGCCTACATGGAGAGTTCTTGTTGCTAACAACTTGCAGGCACCAGCTTCAAGGATATGAAAGCCCTGACAGCAGTGTCAACCCTGCCTGCACAGTCCTGCAGCTTTGAAAAAAGAAATTTTCATTTAAATTTGCAACTGAAGCCTGATGCATTGCTGATGTGCAAATGCAAAAAGAAAATCAGGAAACTAATCCATGGTGCTGTAGAATCCCAAGATGCAAAGGAAAAAAATAAAAGAACATGAGACTGCCCAGTGCATCACCAAAGAAGGTCTAAAACTATAAAAACCTTCTAAATACTGCAATGGTCACAGACACCACTATGGATGTATTGTACCCTTGTACAAGCATCCAGCTGGTATAAATAAGAACTAAATATGAGTTACCACTTCTCACATAAGATGACAGTACAAGGATTCCTGCACAAATTGCCATAGTTAACCAAAGACTTATATTTCCTGCAAAACAGAGACATCCTGGATTAAGAGTTTTCTCTTTTCTCACTTTTCAGTGTGTAAGTTATACATAATAAACAACAAATGTCTATTTTCTATGATGTTCAAGATAGCTATTCATAACCTGAAGCTATACCTATGCTAATATTTGCTATGCATGTGACAAAATAATTTCCGCATCCCTCTCCTTCCTTCCCATCCAGAAAAAAACCTCAGTTTTGAAGACAAAAGCAAATCTGGATCCAGTAGAAACCATAGGTGTTCTGAGAATTTATAGGAGACATGATTTTATCCAGCATATTTTAACAAATACTCCTGAGACTACAGCAACTTCCAATCCACTGACCTTCATCTTCCTTTTAGAGGAGGGGGTGCTGGCGAGCCATGAGTACCACTGTGAGACATATTAGCTCAATTTGCTATCTAAACTGTGACCTGCATCAAAATGCAGGTTGAATGCCCTGCCAAGAGTAGCTGTGATAACAGCAAATGGCAACATGCAGGTGCTGGTCCTGCGTTCCCTCCCACGGCAGGCTGTCATCATTCCCCACGCACACAGGGTAAATCTGCTCAGCCCTGAGCGCCGTTGCCATCGTGGAAACCTCCACAGGCACCGTGGAGTGCCAGCACAGCAATCCTGTGAAGGAAAATCATTACCGGCCAGCCCCTTCTTAGAAAGATACAAGTGTTTAATTGAGGGTGAGCTGGCATAGTTTTCCAGAAGAGTTAAAAAGTTAATTTCAGATCAAGCCCTGTCACTGACCTCTTTTTCTGTTTTCACAAGAAAAAACCCCATTTTGAAGAAACACTCCAGTATTGGAGGGAATTTCAGTACCTGCAGTGTTTCTGCTAGTTCCAGGGCTGCTACCACAAGCTTGATAGAAAGCTCATCTGACATAAAGAGTCCTTGCAGGTGCCATTACCAAAAAATGTGAACTCAGAAAGGGGAGACAATGGCTATGATTCCTACAGACCTGAATGGTAAAGTATTAAAGATGACTTAATTTTAACCAACACCACTTCCCAGTTCATCTTCAGCATTCTTGCAACTAGGTTGTGTCATTCCTCACTCACAAGTACTCAACATTTTCTATTTTATGTCATTCCTACACTACAGAGCCTGTCCACTCAAACATCCAGGTTATCATGTAACATCTTTCCCCTACACAGAATATACAAGGCTGGAGCTGCTTTAAATATTTTCCATTGCTCTGTGTACACAGCGTATGATTATCCCCTATCATCCTCCAGCACTTTTCCATTGCAGCCTTCAAACGTCACGCAGTGCGTTATGCACCTATCAACTCTCATACACTATGGGGTAAATTTTAGTTTCACTTATGTTGGCATAATCCCACTAAAGCCAGAAGGATTGCTGGGGTTTATCTGAGATCAGAAGGCAGCCTCAAGTTAGGCTGAGCTGCCTAAGTGTTTGGAAGGAGCAATTATGTTCTGCAGCAAAAGACGCCCGTTTCAGAATTGAGACTGACACCGGAGTTAATATTCCCCACACGTGGATGTACTGACTGTCACTACTTGCCTTGGGAGATATTTTTGCTGAGAATGTCTTTTTTTTTTTTTTGCATGGGATAAAGCCAAATTGCTGATCATTTTGAGTTTTTTAATAAATAAAATCAATATTGCATCTGATATCGTTAGCAGTAGGAAGAGTGGCCTTTCTGGGTAATAGGGCTGTATTATGGGACAATATCCACCTATCAGTGATGATAGATTAAAGAGATTAGGAGAGAGGAAAGAAATAAAATTCAACCCAAGCTCTCGCTGCAGCAGCAATGAACTAAAATTCTTATTCTCTTCTTGTCCCGAACGACTTGGCATTGCTTGGGCTCTCAAACAACTGTCATATTTCACACCAGAAATGCTGCATTCCAGTTTAAGTTTGCGTTTTAAATTCAGTTTTGTAGAGCATTGTGGGATTTTCCAGACTGAAAGGCATCGTATATAAATTTAAAATATTATTATTATTATTTCAACATTATTTATGGATACCATCTGTTCCTAACTCTGTTACTGTCTCTTCTTTTTAATGTTCTTATCACAGACTGCCCTGCTTATTACTTGCTAAATTGGTCAAAATTCAGTTCAAGCTATCTTGAAGTTATATGTTTACTTCAACGTGTGCCTGCCAAGAATGATGTTTATGGCATATCTTGCATTGATTTTAGAATTTCTGAAAGTAATAAAGCACTGAATGAGGTTCATTTCTTCTCACAAATTCGAATCTGTCATATTAATAGAGTAATATAATCCTGTCATCACTTCCATTTGTTTCTTTCATCAGACTGATAGGAAAGAGAGGTTAACTTCGTGTTCATTTAGGCTGTTGGTTTAAAAGGCCTGGAGGAAGCTGATGGTTTATTTTTAAAATCCACAGGAATAATCATTCCAAACCTGGTTGTATAAACCAACCTTATTCTATAAGCTGCCAGGTTGGCACCTGGGAGGCTCCTCCCGGGCAGGGCACAGCCCAATGCAGCAAGAGGACAGGACCACACTCTTCATCATTCGCAGAGATGAGGTTGTGACTGAGGCTGTGCATGGGAAGGGTCGGGACCTTGTTGCTCTCTCCCTTGCCCCTGCTCTGAGGTGGCAGGGTGGGCTATACTCTGTCATTTCTGGAGACAACACCTGGTGTGTGGGTAACCACACACATCCCCACCTCTGCTCTTCCACAGCACTCTCCACAGCAGAGCTTGGTGGGGTTGGGATGACAATTGAGCCCTGGTCCATGAGATGCAAAGCACACACTCTTCCCCTCATCCCTGGGATGGTGACACATACATACCACATCATCATTACAGTTCTACCTGCAGCCACTAGTTAGTCCATATTTATTTATTCTTTTAAAACCTGTCCAGAGTGTAAACCTTTACATCAGCTGTTGCCATGTCAGCTTTCACAAGATTTACACAAACAATAATGTACAATTCAGGGGGAAAAATATCACTGAATAGGATTAGTGAGGTTTTATTAGAAGCTATGCAGCAGATTCAGCAAATAAACCACTACCCCCAGCAGCAGCCGTTGCCACACTACAGCTGCCTGGAATTTTTATTTTCTTGGTTTTAACTTCATAACTCCACTTTCCTTTTCCTTCTTGCTTCCCCTTGGCTGACATATTATATAGCTGCTGAAACGATCCTCTAGCCAGGAATGCTGGATGAGCGGCTGCCTATGGATTGGTGCCAACATTGCACTGGAAACTGGAAAGCAGCTCAGACTGGCTTGCACCCGTGTCTCCTTGCAGGCAGAGATAAAAAAACCAGAGCTCCTCGTTAGAGACTGCTGACCTGTGAACTCAAGTTATTCTCCTACCTGCCCCTGTGGACACATCAGCATTTCAGGGGGCTGTGTGCTAACCAGACGTGATGCCAAGTTGAGCTTCCTACTTCTCTGGCTGGGTTTTGAGAATGCCAGGCTGAGTGAGATCTGTGAGGCATCAATTACAATCCTGAATGCATCTCTCAAAATAAATGTTTTGTGCATTTTTGTAGCAGATCACCCAATAATAGCACATAGCTCAAGCAACTAACAGAGCACAAGTCCGCTTCCAATGTGTCAGATAATAATTGTGCTGTAACACCACAGCGCATACATGAATAAATACAATTCTAAATTCAATGAGATATTTTCCTTCTGCTGCTCCTCCTGCTGCAAATGAATACACCAGCAATTAATTACGGTGCTGAGCAACTCCCTGCAGCAATTGGGTAATAGATTCATTTTCAGTCCCTTGTCTCCTAACCTTTCAGATAAGTTTCATGGGTCTGGAATGGCAAGCATAAAAATATATGGGTTTGTTCATTTAATGTTTGTAAACGTTACAACTCTCAGATACCAGCCATAACTTTCTCAAAGTTCTGCTCCACTGCTTATAAATACAGCAGTATATTTGAATATTAAGATCATATGAGCTCACAACTAAGAGTAAGGGATCTTCCTCAAAGATATTACATTTTATGACAAAACTTACTTATATTTAAATTAGTAACATTTGAGAAATAGTATGCTATTAGTTCTTACAATCTGTCATCCATTTAGGTGGTCAGGATTGTACAAGTATATCTGGGCCTCAGTAAAGTCACTAGAAGTTCTGCCACTGACTTCAGCTGGGATTTCACCTAAATCTGTATTTGTGTGTCACTAAAACAAATATTAAGAATTGAAAGCAATATTCTGTCATTGCACCTCTGCTTTTTTAAACAATTATTTTTAGGGTCTACTATTAAAAGTTGCTGAGAACCTCAGGCATTACGAAAAGGACTTCCCTATCAAGAAAACCACAGAGCTATTTCCTGATGCTATTTCGCAAGGGTTTAAAGTCCAATGAAGTCATGTGCCTAGAGCTGACAGCACAGCACAGGATGAACACTGAACAGACACTGCCGAAGTGATGAAATGCAATGCAATACTACTAGTGTCTTGGTGACAATATTATCTACTGTTGCACAGATGTCTTGGAAAAAGCCAACTTTCTGTGGTTCTCCTGGGCAAATGCAGGTCCAAGAGGGGAAAGCACGGGAATTAGGCAGAAATAGGTAGGGAGAGCAATCAAAATCCAAGCTTTCTGAACTTGAAATGAGTCCAAAGATCCTTGGGGAAATGACTTTCCAGGCTGAATGAGCAGCAAGAGTAGCCTGGCAAGGTCGGAAAAGAAACCTCCTGAATCTTACAGACCAGGTTTCAACCCTGAATAGTACCTCATATGTAATATACCAAAAATAATTAATATGAAAAATACAAAAAGGTCTGAGCTTTCTGACTGGAAACAGCCTGGTCCCCTGCTTCGAGTAACAGGTTGGGACTTGGTTCTGTTTCTGCTATTACCAGGGCTGCACCCTTCAATACAGTGACTCTGTCTCCTCGACAGATGTATAGTGCCCAGCAAATAAAGGCTTTGCAAGCAAATTATTAAAAATAAATAATTCATACCAGAAGTTCTAAGGTGTGCTTTAAAGCAAGCCATCAAGCATGGGGTTACTATGAGTTAAAGCTAGTCATAAAGTATTTGTAACAAACAAATGCTAATGAAAAAGAGAGGAAAATTATTAAATGTGCTTCCCAAGTTCTGTCTAGCTCTTCAATGAATAGTCATGCAGCTCTGACTAGTGTACTAAAGCTGAGCTCAAGTCTACACTGGGCACATACTGAACTCTGGTGTCCCTTCTCTAAGGAGGTGTCTTTTATTTGGTTATTTCGATCTGTTAGGTATTTAGATAGAACATCCCAAAAATGGGATAAAAACTGCATTTCCCTCCTGCTAAATATTCTTTGCTTGATCTTTTTCAATATAAAAGCTGGCAATGCACTGGGTTTAGATCCAACCATACCCTTAAACTGGACTGCACAGAGATTAGAGATGCTTCTAGACCTGGCATGTGCCTCTATAAACCGTGGAATGGCTGCAGTCCCTTAATACCACCGTGCACCATCCTTGCTACAGTTTGCAATAGCATCTGTAGCTGACATTTCCCAGTTTCTCAGTGGGATTTCTCCTACTGTCTTGATCCACAGTGACTGAAGTGTGCCTTTGAGGAACATGGGACTTACCAGCCTTCACATTTTTCAGGGCATAGCCAGCCATTTGGCACATTCCACTGAGGACAAGAGCTATCACTCACAGACCAGTGACTTGGTGCATCATGGATGATAAGCAACACCACTCACTACTGAGTGACTTCACCAATGGTGTCAGGAGGCCATCCACCATGTGTGATGCAGTCCTTTACCTCTGCAGTTATTCACTGATCTTTGTTTACAACCTTTTGCAACCTTATCATCCACTGCCAATGCATGGGGCTCCCAGGAGCCCGTGCAGCCACTCCCTACAGTACCCTGATAAGGTCATGGTTACTGTCTATCTGCAGTCTTTCTCCAAAAACAGCAGACTACAGCAGACTGGGGCTGAAATACTGAGAGATTCAAAATTTATTCCCAGCTGGCATCTGTCTAATCACTTCCCCACTTAAAAAAAAAAAAGGCATGTAAAAGCTGCTCTTCTCTTTGTACCTGAATCCTCAAATTTACATTCTTATTGTAGAGATTGAGTCAATGGAGTCAGGCAGATTAAAAAAGAAAAACAGGAAAAAAAGGTAAAAGTTTTTTGCACAACACATCAAATGGCAATCTTTTAGAGATGCATGGTTTGTGAAAGATTTTGTCCAGTGTTAGTGCATTACTAACCACTTTTCCATACTGCCTGGGCCTCTGGAAACAATTGAAACCTGAGAAGACACAAGGGATATGTCCTCATTTTCTATTATATTTGCTCATTAGGATGGCAGGTGAGTCAGATTCGAGACTTCATTTGTGCAGGAAGTCTATGGATCCAACTTTGCTAATCTACAAATAACACTAAAACAGAACAACAGGAAGGAAATAACCATAGGATTGATTATCAGGAGATCCCATATTTCTGTACATCTCCACGTAACCTTAGTTTCTTCATTTCAGTCTTCTCTCCCATACAGATGATAACAGATCACAGAAACATGGTGGGATTAATTACCTAATGTCCTTACTTTGCCTTTGAAAATGTAAATCTCTCTGTTGCCTAACAGTTTAGGTACATGCCCAAAGGGATTTACAAAAGTACTTAAGCAGGTTAAATACCTACATCCCACTGACTCTCAAAGACTTTCCATAAACCTGACACTATAAATGGAGTAGCAATAAGGGAGAATGCTATCACCCCATCTCCATACTGGTCAGGACACTGGAACAGCTTTTCAGATTCTCTTCCAATGACTACACCTTAGCCACAGCCAGCCTGTTTGCTCCTCGCTGCACACTGACCTGACGTAGGTATCTATCTAGCTCAACGTGTTCCATGTCTCAAACCAATGCCTAAAATTAAAAGGAAGCTTAAATCCTTAAGGTGCTACTGTCCAGGCAGGGTTTGTCAGCTGAAACCAACTGCTAAAACCAATGCTGGACATTAAAAGAACACACAGAGTGACATTAATGTGGTGCAGAGGTACAACAGGCTGTGCTGTAGCTACCAAATTGTTTGAATTTGTCTTGGATTGCTCAGCATTACTCTGGCATAGCTGGCACATACAGACTCCAATGAGCAGGATTACTCCCAAACCAGGCAACAATAAACTCGTTGTAGAGGCTCCCTAATTGTATTAAACTGCTGTTGTAACTGCTTGCATTTCTTCTGTCTATTAAATGCTAGTTAAGACATTGCTTCTGAGTTCCTTTCACCATCAGCTTCAGAGATACTGTAAGGAGGGTTCACTGATGACAAAACTAGATGGGCTTTTCCAATGAAAACAGCTGTTCTGCCCAGTGACCAGTCTAATATGCCCACAAAGGTGTGCTGGAGACTGCACAATCCCAACTATAAGCTACCTCTTACCACTACAAATATAGCTGTTGTGTAGCTCAAGGTTGGCTGGCTACAAGTATCCAGTCTGTTTCTTGGGTAGACTTTACAGGCTGCATTGAACCGCCCAAAGTGTGGCAATTCTGGGTTACTTTCACCCAAGTGAACTGGTTTCAAGTGTCTATCGGAAGCCTTACCCCTGGATGGAACAGTGGATGAACCCTACCAGGAGCTGGGAGTTAGAAAACTGGTTTTGTCATCAGAGAGACATAGTGAATGATAAAAAAGGAGGCTTAAATTACACTTTAAAATGAGCTAGAGAAGTTGGCTAGGGCAGAATGCAGCAAATGCTTTACTCTCTGGTAAGCAGTGCATCTTACCAGGAGCATAAAATGGTAGAGCTCAGGGTTTTGTCCCTTGATGATTACATGCATCCAGGTGGAATTTGAATTTTATAAGCCTTCAAGCCCAAATTGTCTTAGGAGCTGTCTGTTTAAAGGAACACATTTCTCTTTGCACATTTCGGTCAGCACTGTAATCAAGGGAGCCACATACGCTGGATCCTATTCAACTTAATAGATAGAAATTTGGCAGTAGAGTGTTCTCCATATGGGGTTTTCAGCTGTAGAAAAGCTTCTGCCTTTGCTATAAAATAGATTGGGATTGTTCCTTTCCAGAGTAGGCTGCCTCTTCATCTAGATGGTTGAGGAGAACTGGATTCAAATGCAAGCTGGCTGTTTTTATGGAATTGAGCACTAGTAAAAAAAAAAAAATCATGCTGGCTTTGAAAGGGTGTTCGTGATGTTCCCTTGAAATTCTGAGGGAGTTATTACCCCTTTTGTCATGATTGTATTTTTGGTTTAAGTTTTATCAAGAGCACCCAGGGAAATAGATTGGCACATCCGTCAAATGTAACTTGTAATGAATAAATGTGTCTTTCCAGCCCCTGATCTAACTGTGAAGGTGCAGAGTAATGCTGGAAGGTTTGGTGGTCAAATATAAAAAAGCTGAACATAGGACATCCCACTGAAGATAAGTCCCCAAACAAAATTATGCTGGGATAAATGTACAAATACATTTTCTTAATATACTGCAGATACAATGGCTTCATTGCACAAGCACAACTTACTTTCCCATCAAAGCAAAGCAGTTTAGCCTGAAATAATTAATTAGTGTACACAAAGCCTAACAGTTCCATAGCTGCCAAAGGAAAGGCAAAGAACAATTGTAAGGACAGGGGAAAAAAATCACAGTGAGATCGCTGGGAAGAATTCCAATAGCATGAAATTAAGGGAAATTACAAATATCTCCTGTGAAGCTAATGGAAGAAACTGTGAGGAACCAGAACATAGTCCTATAACCTAAACATGAATCTCCAAGAAAAGAAAAACAAAAGCATGACCACAACAGAGAGATTTAATAATATATTAAACTAATATTAACACTGAATGATCAGTAAAGGAGTAAGTATTTCCCTAATAAGATAGTTTATTCCTAATAAGATAGTTTCTTGGAGGAATGGTATAAGCCTTAATGATTATCTTGTCTCATCAAATCTTATGGAAGCTACCCAACACAAATGGATCCCAATGCAGCTTTCAGAAGATGCACCTTTCCTAGCTGGGTAAGAGTTACCCAGTATAATGGATGGCAACAGGAATGTTATCAGGGGAAGCAGACACACAGAAACCTCCCCAGGATCTGTTTCACACTCCCACACCATCACTCTAAACCTTTGCAAGTACCTTTTCCTTAAATGGTTGTTTTGTGTCAGGTCCTCAAGGGAGAATAGCTAAGACCCCGGCGTGGCTTGCACACTGCAAGCCATTACAATTCTTTCACTGCTCCTTTCATACAATTTATATAATTAATGATTTGGGGGTCCAAATTAATAAACCCCACATAAGACTCATTGAAGGATTTGTTCTTCAAGAATATGGTTACATTATCTTTGTGCTCACTAAAAGAACTGAAAAAATAATCCTTGGCTAGTTTATTTCAGACACTAGTTCATTCTTTGAAGGTGTTTGTGTCTTTGCAACAGAGGTTGGGATAAATTATAATACATAGTGTATTCTGAGATGGTGTCTGTGTTTTCTCAATACTGCCCTGGTTTGGTGAGACATTGGCTTTTGTTGTCTAAATGGGCTCAGATATGTCATTCTTATTACCAAGGCTTATTTAATTCATTTACTAGGTCATTGCTTGGGATAATATATGCAAATTGTACATATTAAGAGTGATATGAATTACATCAAGCATTGCCATTTATGTGGAAAATTCATCAAATGTTAATGTAAAATCTATAAATAGAAAGAATAAAATAATAATAAAACATGAATGTGCAGCAAGCATAAAAAATGAAGATCCTTAACTGCCCATTTATTAAGCAAATAAGGACAGCATATCCTTAGCCAGTGAGCAAAAAAAGGCAACAGAAAATGACTGTGTGTTACAGTGACACCGATAACCATTTAAATCAGGTCCCCAGTATTCTGACAGGGTATGTGCCTGTGAATGGGGAAAATGAAAATTCATGTCATAAAGGAATTGCAACAACTGTGCTGGTTAGAAAGTGGTAGGAGAGATTTAAAATATAAACCCATGGATTTAGTCTTTATGACAGAGCTAATCACAGATTGCTTGGGCACTACACCAAAGAGTTGCAAAAAACCGACAAACCCAAGAGGAGTGGTTTGTATCATTTTCAGTCTGTATTTTATAATTCGGTGATTCAAATGTTCTTGCTCACAGGTACAGCCTGGGATGTTACTGGGTACTCATAAAGTCTTCCAAATCTATAATTCTAAGAACAAATAGTCACTTATCATTGTACTATCCGGTGAGGAAACATCCATAGAATCTCACATATCCATACATAATTTTGCATAACTGCCAGGCTTTTCTAAAATGGAATAACTGAATAAAAATGAAGGCCATTAATGATGATTAGAAACATTACAAAGAGTGAAAAAATTAGTAATATAGTTTCTTATATTCATAGACTGCTTATGAGAAGAGCATTTTTGTAGAAATCATGCATAATTATTACTCAAGGAGAGGATAACAAAGGTAAGTTATTTGAATTTTCACTCTTTTTAAAAAAGTTCTCATTATTGTAGCCTGAATTGCTACACTTCAGAAGTATAGTTAATTTCTCCTTTTTTCCTAGTGATCCATATAATGCTTTCCTAGTCAACTCTTTTAAATCAAATTCTCCTTTTCCCATACATTGATACCCATTTACAAGACCATACATACATCCTTTCAGGAATCAGACATCAATGTTCTGCATGTTAATTTTGCTCTTAGGACTGCTGCTTTAAATGAAGAAATTTTTACTTTTCTTTACAATTCCAGATGCCATTAATTTCGTTTATCAGTCTCTAACAGAAAACATACCTCAGGACATTTCAATACTTATTGCTGCCCTTTATAAATCTCAATCATGAAATAGCAAAGCATTGCTTAACATCTGCTCATCCTTGTTAACATAGAGAGGGGAAAAAGGCCCCACTCTTCCAAGGGCAGTTGTGCAGCTTTCGCAAACAGGCTCGTGTATTTCTGTGCTATATGTTGCACAAGCAGAATAATAAATCACTGCAAGTTCATTCCCCTGGCAAACAAGTTTACATAAGCACGATCCTCTCAAATATGATCCACTTTTCCTGGTTTACATTTGCCCATTTTGAAAAATAGAATTTGTGTCACGACACATGGCCAAATCCTGCAGTGCTGGTTTATTCCTAATAAATACTACTTAACTCTTAAAAAAATCTAAATTAAGATCCACGTTAGTGAATTAGCAGCTTTCCATTGAATTTGATATTATCTCAATAGAGTAAAGCAACAGGAGGCAGGTTACCTGCTTTCTCAACCAGACTTACAGGATACTTACTGCAAGTCATGACTGTAGAGTGTTAGGATATATTTAGTATGCTTATAGGTTGAGAAAGACCACATTCTTTTGGTTGGGTTGATTACATTTGGCAGATACAATAGGAAAGAGGACTTATTTTACTGATGTTTGCTTGGACAAACCCTACGACTTAGGATAAAAATCCTATTCCTGCACTCAAATGTGACCGGATACATAATCATGCATTATATGGAGCTTTCACTTTTGAATACTTTATAAAGAGGAATAATTATTAAGATTTCCATTAAAACATTAATAAAGTGTTACAACTGCTTAATAGCCTGCTAATAAGCACAACTTCTACTGCCTCTTCTCCTATACTTTGCTTACTTCCCTACAATTCCTATTACTGCTGCTCAGTTTATTAACCCCATGTAAACATAACATTAATGCAAAATGTTACCAGATGTTTAAAAGAATCTATGAGAAACCTCCCTTAGGTTCTGTAGGCTCGAGTCCCTAATCTATAAATTCTTTGGTTTCTTTTCTACTTAAACGTTATAGGATTTTTCCAAAAGGATTTGGTGCTCTCAAAGGTAAAATCTCGCTTGCCTATTAATGCATGAAATCTCACTAAATTCACTGAAACTACTTGTGTGAAAAGACATACTCAAATTCATTATGGAAAGATTAGCCATTTGGGTTTAAGGAAACTGTATACAAAGAGCCATGGCACAGAGAAGCAGTTGCAGCCTTTCTCATTTACATGCAAAGCAAATTCTTCCACCATTTGCTTCCAATTTGATAACTGAGAAAAAGCATAATAATAAATAACTCAAAAGAAAAAAAAAAGTAATTTGCTCTAATAAACCACAGCTTCAGACTATGGGGACCTGAGGATCTATTTCTTTTGTCACCCAGCAGGGAAGGGAGGAGCTGCCATGGAGACCTCCATCTCATTCTGGTCTGTATAGATCAGCTGAAGAATTTGAGGAAAATTTTATTGAGGGCACAAGAAGAACCAAAAATAAAATGGAAGCCTACAGATCCCAAAACAGATATCCTTACTGGAATCCAACACAGTTCCATGCAGCTCCTAGCCTTGTTTCCCAAAGAAGAAAATCCAGACCAAGACCTCGCTGTCTCTCCTCCTGAGATTGCCTGGAAGCAGGACAGCTCTTCCCAATAAGATGGCTGGTGTGGTTGGGAACTGTCGAGCCTTCCACAGAAATTAAAGCTACTTCCTCTTGGCAGCCTCCCAGGAGAAGGTCCTGGCAGTCGTGTTCCCTTCCCGTCCCCCCCTCCCCTCCCTTCCCCGCAGGCTCAGGAAGCCGAGTGGCTCCGACTGCACAAGGAGACTCCCTATTCAGCTGTCCCGAGGTCAGGAAGGATTTTGGTATGGTTGTATTAACCCTTACTGCAGAGCTCTGCTACTCGTGTTTTGTAGCCCAGGCACCCTAGGTAACCCCTTTCTAAAACTCTGCTCAAAAATGCTAACAATGAGTAACTCCTTGGGAGTGAAGCAACACCCCACCTACCACTTTACTTCATCTCTCTGTGCCTCTGCCAGGCTGCGCCACGATCCCCTTACATGCAGCAAAGCACAACACCCAGCTGCTGGCTCAGGTGGCATGCAGAATAAACCTGTGAAACCTGGCTGGGGACATCATGGATGGGCCCTCAGCCGCTCAGGAAACCTGCTGTGGGGCTATGGAAAGGAGACCTTGGGGCTGGAAAGCTTCCACATACAGTGAGTGCGAGGGCTCACTCAAGGGAGAAGGTTCACACACTCCTCCAGAGCTCTGAATTCAAAACAACAGCCCAAGAACCAAGAACTGCAAAGGAAAGCTGCACAGAAGGAAAAAGCTAATTGCTCAGATAGATAAAAGCCAGTTCCTACACGGGGAAAGGCTTGTAGAAATGAACAGCAGGACTCTAAGAGACTACCAGAGGCAACTCTAGAGAAAGCACCCTAAAAAGCTGGTAACTTAATAGAAAATTGTCACTTTTTTATGGGTTACCGGAGATTTTAACACCTTATAGCAAATGTAACTGGGAGAGATGTTTGATAAAATTGCAGAAGTTAGTTAAAAAAATACTGAAAAAGATAATAGCTGTTCTTTAAAATTCAGTAATTCTTTTCCTTACATTGTATCTATCAATAAATATGTCTTCTGAAACAAAAAATATTTACTATATTTATTAATCTAGTGTACTTTTTCTATTCCAAAACTGATGGAAATTTTGCCAGGCTTCATCCTCACCGATGCAGGGCATCTCCCATCTTATTTCTAAGAAATGCTTGTGCCCTGATCAAGGAAACCTCCAAGTACCTGTAATCTACCCAAATATGGGGGGTTGGTTTGTTTGGGTTTTTTTTTATAACCATCACAAATGCAATTAAAATACTGACAAAAGAAAGAGCCTGTGCTTGTCTAAGTAACAGTAGGGTACAAATCAGTAATGTGACAACACATCTATTGGCTGTTAAATTAATTCATTCTTACTTATTATAGAATCATAGAATGGTCAGGGTTGGAAGGGACCTTAAAGATCATCAAGTTCCAAGGCCCCTGCCATGGGCCGGGGCACCTCTCACTAGACCAGGCTGCTCAAGGCCCCATCCAACCTGGCCACGAACGCTTCCAGGAAGGGGGCAGCCACCACCTCCCTAGGCAACCAGTTGCAGTGTCTCACCACACTTGTAGTGAAGAATTTCTTCCTAATATCCAATCTAAATCTACCCCCTTCCAATTTAAAACCATCCCCCCTCATCCTGTCACTCCAGGCCCTTCTAAAATGTCCCTCCCCAGCTTTCTTGTAGGCCCCGTCAGGTACTGGAAGGTGCTATAAGATCTCCCCTGAGCCTTCTCTTCTCCAGGCTGAACAACCCAAATTCTTCCAGCCTGTCTTCATAGGAGAGGTGCTCCAGCCCTCCAGTCATCTACATATCACTGGTCTCATACTAACAAGCAAAGGAAAATTCACGGTAAGGTCAGTAAATCAGTAACTCACTTCACACAACAGAATAGAGTTTGACCATCTGAAGTGTCTGTGATCCCATGTCAGAATTTCAGCCCATACTTTAAGAATAAAACTCCCCTCCAGAACTGGTCACAGCAGTGTTATTACCCATTACAAGTAAGAAGCAATGAAACGACATGAAGTTTGGCATAGGGCCCAGATGTGAATAAGGCCATTGCAGACGAGCCTGACACTGATATATTCTCTGGTTTCCACAGAAGTATTCTAAGTTTTCATGGCTCCAGCAAATCCCCACAGTTCTGTGCTCCCTGCCAGACGCCCTGCTCTAAAAATGGCTGATTCACAGCAACGTGAGGTGGTGTGGCCAAGAGCTGAGCATGACCTAGAACTGGCAGAGAGGACTCAGGATCCCGTGACTGCTGGTACGGAGAGCATTGGTCAAGTGTTTGACTACACAGACCAAGAGGAGCCTCTGGACACCCTTTGGAGAGAAACCAGTTTTCTGTGCAATAAGAAGGTATGTTCAGAGGATGGACATCAATATGCATTTAGAATATGAACAAGTATGGTTAAATAATGCATCATCATGCTTTTTATAATATACTTTCTTTCAAAAAAAGAAACGCAGGAAAGCAATTATAAACTATTTTGATGGGCTCATAATCATCATTTTCCATAGAAACTTCAGAGACATTCAGTGGGATATACAGAAATATCTGAAATGCTAATTGTCACTACATAATTGCTACAAGGCTGAAACATGTTAACTAGGAGCTATCTGGGCACTCAAACAACTACATCTTTGAAAATAACGCAAAGGCAGCACTTCAATCCCCTTCTGCAAACCTAATGAAGCACTTTGCAAGGAAAAACATTCCCCAGAAGTCAGATGAGCACACCAGATCTGTAGATATACAGTACAGAACAGAATTTATCTAGGCAATGGTACCATTCCATTATCTGTTTTTAAGAAAAGTAATTATTTCACATTGGTAAAATGGAAAACTGCTCAGATGGATGTCGTGGAAAATGATCTGTATTAAGAGTTTTTAAAAGTATTTTCAAAGACTGGGATTTCTTTGACCCAGGCAAAAGAAAAGCTGAGAAGATGCAGCTACTGTTTGCAGATATACATATGAGAATTAGTAAGAAGAGCTGCTTAAGCAAAAAGACAATGGTAGCATTAATCATAATTATGTTGCAGAAATGTGAAGGATATTTCTAATCACCAGTGAAGTTCTGAAACAAATGTTTTGTAGGAGTAATGGAAAGAGGAGAAACCTTGATAGCTTTTAAATGGAGCTTCAGCAGTGAAGAGGTGCACAAATAAAATACTACTCTTATGAATTAGAATAGCTGCTAATTTATCCAAATTAACATCAATGTATTGTTAACTTTAACACAGGAAAAAGGTAAAAAAAAAAACTGCAGCAATTTGAAAATGAAAAAAAAGAAAACTACCAAGACACAACCTCCCTAGAGCTTCACAGTTATTTTGCTAACATGGGTAAAAGTTACACCTACAGTGAATGTTTATCCAGTTCCATTTCTTTCAAATACAAAAGCTCTCAGCTTGAAATATCAGCATCACGTACATTTGAACTGAAATGGTACTAACAAATAACATCCTTTCTTTTTCCCAACTATCTAAGTATAGAAGTGTCTGTTAAAAAGAACAGTTTGCTGGCTAAGCCAAGCTGGGGGAATCTTTTCAACTAATCAGATTATTCCTTAACAGCACACTACATGGTTTATGAATGTTAAAAGTAATATATTACCATGGAAAGTATGGTACTTGCTATTTAATGCTCTAAATGTTGGCTTAAAGTGACCATCATCTTAAGGAAAATGAAATATTGACAAGACATCAACCTACAGTTCTATCAACAGAAAACTGTAATGTCTTCATTTAATAAGAAATTATGGGCTTTCCGCATCAAGAGTCTCTCTTTGCTATATCTTTACTATATCATTACTAAAAATCTTTGCTGTTTTGCTTGTTCTTCATATTTATTCTTAAGATCTCTGTGATGTGATATGCTATGGAATGTTTAATATCGGTGTTCTATCTGATATTTCTCTTCTGGGGTTAGATTTCCTCAGCTGCTCTGCTCCTCCACGGACATGAGAGTTGGCAGAGAAGATGAGTAAATTCAGGGATTCCATTAGTGTGGCAGCAAAATATAAAGAACAGAGTGGCCCAGTCATTGATTTCACATTACATTTCCATCTGATAGAACGATTACACTTGGCTATTACCACCAAAGAGAACTTGTTTTATTCTGGGTAACATATTTAGATTGATTTTCCCTAAAATAGAATTTTAATAATTGTTCTTTTCTCTTCTGAGTCTGCCTTTAAGGAACAATTCCCAACATGAGAGGAGGAATACCCATCATACCTTTTATGAGGAACTGCAGTGGAAGAGTACAAAACCCTTACCAGAAAGGGACATTGGCACCAAACTCCCATAAAGGTGCTGAGTTCCCAGAGAACGAGCATCCAAATTGTTTTAAAATACTCACTGGGTTAAGACACCACCAATCAACTGAGAGTTTACTACTGACATTTCAAATATAACCATCTGCACAAGACCAATCCAGAACTCAGCATGAAGAAATATCATAATTATTTTGTTTTGTTCCATATTTTTTTAGTAGCTTCTTTGCCCTTACTTGGCAATACCATCCAGGAATGTCAGATGTTCACACTCATTATACTTTGGTAGGACTGGAGAAGTAGAAAACTGTGCACACTGTCACGGAAAAGGAATGGAGAGGTCTAGTTTCATCACCAAATCTGAGTGAAACCCATGAAATAGATAAACTGCAGAAACACAACTAAATTCTGTGCTTCTTTCAGTATTAATATCCTGAGACACAGATTCCAAACTATGGTATGTCACCAGCTGCATGCAACAACCACAGCAAAAAATAACCGCCGCTTGCTCCCTGTTCCCCAGAGGGCAGTGACCAGTAACAGATGCAAAAAGAAAGACTCTAAGAGCGTTCCCCCAGTAACTTTCACAGTTCCTGGCAGTCTGCAGTCTGGGGACTTCCTGAGCTGGAGGTTACATCAGCATCTTCCTGTTTAGTAGCCCTCAATGGACCTTTCTTTCATGAATTGTCTAATCATTTTTTAAACCTATATATATTTTGGCATACGAAACATCCTGTAGCAATGGATCCCATGACTTAATTGTGTGTTGTGCAAAGTGAAAACTTCCTTTTGTTTGCTCTCAGTCTGCAGCACGACCATGTTATCTGACGTCTCACAGGTGCTGCGTTCAGAGAAATATTCAGAGGACTATTTCCACCTTTGCTTTGCCATTCAAAACCTCTGCCCCGTGTGTTCTGGACACCCTCCTTGCCCACTGAAGAGTCTCACACCATTGGTGTCTCTTCCATGGCCATTGGTACTTGACCATTGCTGATAGTGTCTCTGCTTTTCCTAATTCCATGTTGCCTTTTTAGGAGTAGGCTGAGTGACCTGCATATCATATATAAATAATAATAATATAAATAATATAATAATTCCCAATATTTTATTATCCTTTTTCACCATGTCAAAGTGTCAAGGTGACATTTTCAGGGGACTATACATAATCAATTCTCAAAAAACTTCCCTCTTCTCAAATTTTGACTGACAACTTCAAAAACAATCACCAGAAAACCTGATCTACTCCTGGTCACTGCTTTGGGTCAGCAATGAGTATATTAAACAGCAGAGATTCCCAACCCCAAGTGTCTGGAAGACAGCACTAGGTCTCTTTCTAATGAAAAATGAGAAAAATTATTTCAGCTCCCTTGTACCTGCTTCTCATTTCTGTTTATTCTAATATCTTTCCTACCAGCACCTGAACACACAACAGGTCTTCATGCTTGGCACCATAAAGGAAAAATCAAACTTTCCTCCAGAGTGAACATGAATGCAAATAATTCACTCAGCTTTTGTGCCATGTCATTTTTCTTGTGTATGTATTTTACATGTCTATTGGCCATGTAGCTTCCCTGGCAGAATCTCTTCTCTGGAGAAAAAGGGTTTTTTCTTCAACGGTTTTATGCCTTCAGCAAGTTGCTCCTCAAAATCTTCTTAGGTCTGCCTCATGTTTTTATATTTATATATGGTCTGGTTTTATATTTAACCAGTCAAGGTTATGCTCTTTTTCCACCTCCTATTTTGAGCCAGATGCTTTCTTATTTATAAAAGACTCCTTTTGCTTTACTGTTTAACCATGCTGCTCCTTTTTGATAGTAGTATATATATTTACTCAAAGCCTCCAAAACAGCATAAGAGCCATAAGAAATATTTACAAGCAGCACTACCAACTCATTCTGTAACAGTTATATACACATTGCTTTGAAACACTGTTTTTAAATGCAATGGAAGTATAAGCGATGCATTCTATTGCTTATACTAGAAAAATACCATTGTTGTTAGTTTTGGGGAGGGGCTTTAATGATAACATTTAAACAGTTGCAACTACCTAACAAGAGAATTAGAGACCTGAGGCATATATCACAAAGAATGGAAACTCTCTCACATCCAGCCTATTGATTCCCTGAGCCTCTGCAAATGAGAAAAGGTACCTTCCCTCACCTTCTTTGGTGAATTATTGATTAGCTCAGCCTTAAAAGTGGTCATTTCTCTCTGCTGATTGCAGGGGGGAGTTTGGATAATGAGCTCTTACATTGACATCCACACTATAGATGTTTAAAATTAGGCAACATAAATCCTGCCAAGAGGAAACTCAGTTGTGACACTTTTCTACTCACTATATGCTGGCAATGAAGATGACATGGCATGGAAGATGTGACATTCTGTCACTACTAGGAGAAGACATTTCTGTACTGGAATGGTGGTATGTAGCTTTCTAGAGATTTAAAAACCACTGAACATTCACATCACACCTGTGTTAAACAGGGATATTTTAGGTAAAAACAATGTGACCAGATTTACGTCAGTTGAGTGCCAGACACCCGTCTGAAAGCAAGGTCTGTTGCTGCAGTCAACCCAGAACAATCTCCTGCCAGGGACTTTCAGTAATGGATGGGTTTTCAACCTGCATAAGGTGGAAACATGGCAGTGCTCATTTATTTTTGAATTGTAGAGCCTTGACTCCTTGATCCTCATGATTTTCAGGTGTACAGTCAGGGCAGAAGACTTAATTTACTGTCACTGACGTGGAATTTATACTATCACCCGTGGCCACAGCATTTATTCTCGCGACTGTGTTGGGAAGCGATACTCAATCACTCCCAGCTTCTTAGCTAAACAGTGTAAAACAACAGTCAGCATATTCCCTGCCTGTTTTTTCTAGCTGTAACTCTAACTCCAGCTTCTTTTGGCACTGACCTTTTCCATTACTTGCAAACAAGGTCAGTATTCTTTGTGGGCCCTACATTACTCTCCTGCAGATCAGTATGCCTGTGGTTTTGCCTCCTAATCCCTGTCATGTTGGCAATAACTGTGCTTTTGGAGTCTAAGAATGGAAGTTTTGCAAGTGGTGAAATTGAGGAAGATATTTTTTTTATGGTCACTTTCCAGATACACTTTAAAGCCAGGTCTCCCTGGGCTTCCACCATTAGAGACTTTGTGCACCCATGGAGACTAATAGAAGCTGAATTTTCCTATAGAAATTGCTATATTAAGTACTGTCCCATGGATTGCACCCTCTGTTGGAGCCCAATTCCCCTCAAATTGAAATCAGTGCCAGAACTCCACTGTTATTTATTTGTGAGGAAGGGTCAGATTCATAGGAAACCCTGGAGAAGCTTGTAAATAGCTTGTCTGAGATAAATGAAATATGTCATTTGTCCCTAATGATCTCTCTCTGCCAGCACAGACAGACAGAAAAATAAAACTTTGCAATATACCAGTAGAAGCGAAGGAATTTTCTTGCCATCTTCCAGAGCATTCACAAAATACAACAGAACTTCTCCAGGGGTTAGCAGATGCCAGCTGTCATTGAAAGTATTAGGACTTTCCCACGACCTGGAAGGCTTGGGAGGCATATGTACCTGCAGGATTGGAAACAATTAATGTTTATAAGTATTTGAATCTTTTTACTTCTGCAGATCGAATCTGTAATTTCCAGCCCAGCTGACTCCATGGAAACATCACCAGTTGTTTCTTGTGTGTTTTCTCATTGTTCTGCTTTTAAAGCATACTTAGTCCAGACTCTCTTAATAGCCTGCTCTCTATTATAACACCCACTGTAACATTAAGCCCAGTATTCAGTGTATGCAGGTCATGCTTTTCTCTCATAGTATCATTCACATCAAACACAGGCAGCAAAGCAGGAAGCACAGGCACACAAAACCGTTCAGTAAAGGAATGCAGAAGACCTTAGAAGCCAATAAAACACCTAATGGCACTGCTGGTTCAAAAGCTAGAAGGTGCCTCAGCGTCCCATATGCAACATTAAGATTAAATAAACGTACTAAAGATGATATTAATTGCAACAGTTTTATGTGTTTGAACAATAATTTGGGCATGAATGGTTAGTGCAAATATATTCCACTTTGGGTTTGTTTTGCATGTATTCATCCTTTGTAAGCATTTAACAGAGAAACCGCTAAAGCACTCCGTTCCTGCAGTTAAAGAGGGGACACTCACTCAGTATTTGTATCTTTCACAGATAAAAGCAAACTCCTGATAAGAGCATTTTCCTCACTGTTTTGGATCATTTCAAGATTTCCACACCATTCCTTTAATATGTTCACATATGTGGATGGTATCTTACAGCCTTCACAGAAGCGGTCTGTGAACTTCCAGTTATTATCATTTGTTAATATTATTTTTAAAAATACACAAGGCATTGAAAGAAATAAAGGACAATGAGCCAATGTTTTTCAAACCTTATAGCATCATCAGTCACACAACAGATGCAGTTAAGTCACAGTATTTTACCCCGAAGCATATTATTGCTGATCCTCTCTCTATGCAAGCAAGCTAAGCTCAGAAGTTGGATGGATTCCAAATCTTTCCAGTTTTAAATAAACTTCTTCTCTGTTTTGCCCTATTATTCAATAAAATGTTCCCAAAACAATGGTTTTGTAAGCTATAAACAATTTACACATTTAAATACTAAATCTGCATGGAGGAAGAGAGAATATGTCAAAGGCTTGTGTCTTAAGTCAATAAAACTAACGATAATTCTAAGTTTTAGTGCTCAGAGGAACTCCCAACATCTAAACAAGATCAAGGTCCACATAATGCAAGATGATCTGCAGGCACAGACTGGCAGAGTCTGTGCCCTTTACACTTCCCAGTTCTTCAACAGACAGAAGTGTGGGAGAAAACAAACTAAAATCTTACATGCTCACTGTCCTTCTAGACCAACAGATTTATAGAATTTATTAGCAAGATTTTCTTTTGGTATTTTTCCCACCCTCCTCTTTCAGCCAATAGAGAGCATGTTGCTGGGATGTACCCAGAGCTGAAGAATAGCCCTTTTCTCTCTCCACAAAGTGGACACATACTTCCACTGGACTTTGGCCAGTGTCAGAGAAACCACAGGGCTGTTTAGACATTTTCCAAGTAATAATCCATTAGTTTGGAGTCTGTATTGTAGAAAAAAGCCTCTCCCAAGAACCTCATATCTCCATTTCATCAGACTGCCTGTCATCAAAACCTGGGAGACTGGCAGTGCCAAGCCACAGCAATACATTCAATTCAAGGCAGAAATAATGAAAGCGAAGATAAGAAGACATCAGTATTTTATGAGCTATAAAAGGACCAGGTGATGTAGCATTTTTCTTAAGCATATCTTGCAATTGCTTTGGGAATGGAATTAGAAGCTTTTCTGTTTGGCAAACAAAGAAAATTTACCCCAGCAGAACGATCTACATAAATTCTTATGTACAACAGAAAACCCACATTAAGGACCTAAAATTGGCCGTACAGGGTGCTGTGCTGGCAGTTTGCACAGCGATGCGCGTCCCTGCAGGGCAAATTTCAGCTATGGTATGTATTTGCCTATCTAGCATCTCCAGATCTGGGCAAAGCATTCTGCACACAAATATATACCTCAGGAAAGCGAGGAGGGGAAAAAAGCACTAGTTCCTCTTAATGCATGTAGCAGTCATTTGGGAAATCCCCCCAAGGACTTTGCTCTGAAAATTATTGGGCAAACGTGTCTGAGAATGTGAATTTCAAGAGTGCCGTTAGAAGTGAAACTGCATCCATCAAAAGGAACTGGTTTCCTGTTTCTATTCTTCTTGGCTTTCATTTTTCAGATGTGTAAGCTAGATAATGAAAAGCCATTCCAGACCATTTTAGGTATTGCTGGGATGAGGTAAGGTTGTTATCTCTTTGAAGGAGAATCATTTTTCATTGTCTGCTGGTATAAACGGGTAGAGAGTTTTTTGCTTTCCCCTCGCATCCAACTGACATAAAAATCTTAACATTCTCCAAAGAGCAGTATGGAATTTATCTGTTCCATTTGCTTTAGCCCACAACAAAAGCAATAGGGACTGGTGACTATGGCTACACTTTTCCTTGAAAGTTTAGAGTGTACAAATTTCACATTGTTTTCATGTGGTTTCATGTTTTTAGTCTTTATCCTTTTTTCATTTCCTTCTCTCCTCATTGGTGTCTCCATGCACACAGAGTGTGAGCTAAAGAAAGACCTATAAAACTCACCTCGAACTTTGACTTTCTTACAACAGCAGATTGATATAATTGAGATCAGGATCTTAACTCTATGTCATATTTAAAGATGGCTCTAGAAACCCATGTCCTACCCACTAAATTATATAACTGGATCTATTCTTATCAGGGTACCACCAACATTTTCTGCACTGATAGAAGTATCACCCATATAGCTGTTGAGCCAACTGAACACTAGATAAGTGTGTGTAACAGCATAATTTCTCAGGGGGAGCTTGAGCTAGAGACACGGACAGCTAAAGGCAATCCAATTCTGAATTAAATAAAATTACTTGAAAGTCAATGAAAAAGTGGCGCATTTCACTGTCATTGTACATTTCCTAATTCTCTAGGCCATCCTTTAACCACTCTTTTTAACCCACCAGTCTTTCAGAATCCAGACTAGTCTCAGCAAATCAACCAACTGCTTTTGAGTCTTGCAAATAAACACCTCTTATGGTCAAGGAGCAACTGAACCAATTTCATATCATCAGGTGTAAAAAAAAAATCCTCCTTCTGGAGTATCAAAAATCATTATACAACCTAAATTCACACTCATTTAGCAGCACCAACTTTGCTGATGAAGTTCATTGTATATGAAACAACGTGACTGCTAATTTTCATGCAAAATCAAAACTCCATTGCTATTTATTAGCATAGAAAACCCCTCTTCTCTGAGGAATGACGACTCACCTCATTCCTCAATCGACTCATGTGAATTTCTCCAACTGCTCAGTCTGTTTTCAGAGCTGAACTGTACTTTTGAGTTCTAAAATTTACATAGAGTCATTTTTCAGGGAAAATGTACTTGTGGATTAATGAGCCCAAGGCTGGCTGCATCAGGCTTTGAGTGAAATGGATATGCCATGTGCAATCTACTGTTTCTCATTGCAGGACGAGGCCACTGCATTTAACCACACTCACATCATGCAGCTTTATGGGGAAAACAGGTTTTGTTAAGTCAGCAGTTTTTAACGGTTCTCCAAAGCTTTGGGTTTTTCACAGTTAATATAAAAGTTGTTACAAGAACAAAGATGAGGATTATTAAAAATAGAAACCTGTGTAAATATTTCTAAAACCAAATTTAAATTGGGCAGATTGCCAGAAGTACTCACTGGCTGCAATGGGAAAGACAAATGCTTGGGTTTCTTGAAAATGTGCCATGTATTAAGTAGCTTAATTCTGAGCTTCTCTTTGGAGTTCTCAAAGAGTCTTACATCCCTTCACACTCCAAGACCAGAGGGGAAACGTTTGATCAGCTCCTGACTAAATCAACATAATTTCACCCACTGAGTCCTACCTCTAACCCAAAAACATGTCAGTGGTCTATGGAACTGCTCACATAGAGCCCAGAAACCAGACATAGATTTACAACATGAAAACCCATGGAGATTTTCAATCACTCACTTCAGGACACGGTCCTCACAAGCTGTTGTGTGGCTACACATCCATCTGGCCCTTCCCCTTTCAATATTCAACAATTCCAAGCGCTCTTCAACCCAAGTCCTACAGCTTGCAACCGATTATTTTCCAGCATAGGTTGCCTGACATGGCAATAAGCTACAGGGATATCCCTTAGCAAGTGCAAAAATAATAAATATTATGCCTGGCAAGACTTTTACTGAACTCTCAGTGGTTTCAGTTCTGCCTTATAACTGGCACAGATCTTTGCACCTGCATCAAGTCAACCTACAGCAGTGCCGATCTGGCACAACACAGTTTTGCTAAGTCAATCCATATTGTTAAATTACACAACATTAATTTATTTCCTTTCATTTGTCACTACACAAATAGCCACCTTTTGGAACAGTACTTGCAGCACAACTCCATCATCTCACAGATTTTCTCAGGACAAAAAAAAGTTCAAATGTTATGTCCTCTGCAGCTTCTGCAGAGGGATTTGCTTTGGCATGGCACTTCCTTCCCCAGTCCCTGCCAAATGTCAGAACGTTTGGAAAGAGAACATTTAATTCTTTGCCATAAAAACAAAGCAACACAGAAATAAAGGAGCAGTTAAGGGAGAAAGACTGCTATTTTCTCACCTAGAGCACACTGGGATGAGGAGCAGTTGACTGCAACCCGGGCTGCCAAATGTGGGACCTTTCCCAACACAGATATGTAACCCTAAAGAGTCTGTCACAGGAGTAAGACGTGGCATTTGTATTATTATTTATTTTCTATTTTCCTAAGATGCTTTGGGATTTTTTTGAGTTCACATGGTGACACCTGGAAAAAAATATCTTAGAAACAATCACTAGGTTTATATTTCCTTTTCTTTTCAAAGAAACTAATGTAAAGAACAGCATCCCTCTGGCCTGCAGGCACCTCTCCAGCCGGCAATTACAATTGAAAAGAATTACAGCTGCAATCTAGCTGAAGAAATTGTCTTATCTGCTCCACGAATGCACCCTTGGGAGGATTCTTAAATGCTATTTTATATCCCTGGAGAAGAGTAACGCAGAGACAATGATGAAAAAGGCATCTGTTTTAGATGTGTGTAGTTCTAACCACGAACGTGGGCTGTGTGATCTCTGCCTGTGGATAGTATGACTACTGCTCATTAAAATTTTATCATAGGTTGCTCCATATCTTATTCACTGTGTAGAAGCTCAAATGAGACCCAACACAGTCAGTCTGGAACCTCCAGAATACGTATTTGAAAATGGTGGAAGGAAAGGCCATAAAATCTGTCCATTTATGAAAAAAAGAGTCTTTACATTTATCTGACTGCTGCCAGCTCTGTCTTTCTGTTTTGAAGTAGCATAGGTAGTATTTCACCAATATGGACTCTCCCAATGACAAGCAAGACAGGAGATACATTCTGAAAATAAGTTTCATAGAAATCGATCTAGAAAATGTTCAAGAGAGTTTTTCACTACCAACTCTCTTTTAAAAAACATCTCTATTTTTGAAAAGCAAGGTACAACAGAATCAGTCTGGAAGGACTGAAAGTTTCCAGCCTTCTCTGCTGACTGGCACAGGTTAAATGAAGCCATCTGATAGAGCCATCTTTTAGTATCTATGCTCCCTACTTCTTGGTTCTTGTTCCTTATGCTTCTACATAAGCATAAGGTACACAAGAGACCATTGTCCTTCACAAGATCACCCTAATCATGATTCAGCCACATCAGAACAATTAACTGTAGATACTTTCAAAATTACCATTCTAGAGTTATTCTAGCCAATTTTAACAAATCTTAATGCAGATTTAGCTGGCTTAATCCCAAAACCAGAGAGAAAACTGTTAGATAGAAAGACTTTAAATGCATACTTACTTAAACTGATTCTAAAAAACCATAAATAGTGATCTCTCAAGGTATTTTCTCATCTACATTTAGTCAACTGTTAGTCAACCAAAATATATTAAAGCAAGGTGGCACTTTCTGTTTAATTTGTTGTAAACTTGGCCATGAGAAGTCATATGTTCTTTAAGCACCCCCCCAATATATGCAGAGAGACTGGTTTTACATATATCATCCTCCAAAATACAAGTTTCTAAATCCTGTTTCATCTCAGCTCCCAAAAGGCATGGAGAAACAACAGCACTCTCATTAAATACCCACCTCTAATCCCACACGTCTAGTCAGTAGTGTTAATGATCTTCAAAGGCGTGGATTGTGAATAAGTCTAGACATGCTAAGAAGGCAGTCCTGGGAAGCTGACTGCTAAAAACCGGCAAGAACTGATTAAATGAATAAACTTCTTTGAGGTACGCTGAGCACCTGCATCGTTACAGTCCAGTTAAAGATGCAAGTACTAAGCACTTCTTCAAAACTAGGAGACACACAATAATTCAAGACCAAGAAGCTTACAGCCAGACTAGATTTAGCCTCTCAGAAGATACTTGTCTCTCCTTCACCCACCCGAGCCATGGGCTGGGAAGAAACAATAACTGTTATTGTTATCCAGTGTAGAGATGTCCTTGCTGGTGCCGCGACGGAGAGAGACGGGACACAGCTTGATGCAGGCAAGAGCCGATTTACTGTACAGAACCATTCCTTTTATACGCTCTGCAGACGGCTGCTTTCTGTCAAACACACCCTGTTCCTGGGCTACATCTCATTGGTCAACGTTTTGCTGTCGCAGCAGCATCTCTGTCTTACCACGCTAATAGAACTTCTAAACCCTCCTCAGACAGCAGATACACATTAACAATAGAGGACACTTTCTCCTGGAGCCTGTCCCAGCGGGGGGCCGACAACGATGCTGCCACCTTGTTTAGTTTCCCGAGGTTCATGGCCTAAAGGCTCCATCCCGTTATCTGTTACCCTGGCAGTGCCTGAGCCTTTGTTTCTCAAGCTACATGCCGCATGCTGGTAGCAGCCCCTGCGGAGCACTGTTGGGGAGATTCAAGTCCAAAAGCTGTACCCGTTTGATGCCTGTGAGTAGAGCTTACCAGCCTGGTTTCAGTCTTGTGCTGACTCAACTGAAATACTTCCCTAGGTGGCATCTGCATGAGCTCCTCTGTCGGGAGCGCCTCTTCCTTGCTTCACACACACGTGCTGCGCTCCAGAAGATACACCACGGGAACTGGTACACAAGCGATGGAATGCTGCTTTTGAAGACATATAAACAAGGCCTTTATGCTCATTGTTTAATACACAAATACTGGGTATGCAAAGAGCAGAATTCTGTCCCTGTGATGAATGAGAAGTATTTTCTAAAAATGAGGCCTCCGTATTTTAAGACAGAGGATGTCATTCCCTGCCGCTCTCTGCTCTGTTCTTGCTTTAATGTACCTTCTCTGACTGAATTTTCTCCTCTTAAATATTTTTGGCAAAAGGATGACATGAATTTAACTTAATATTAACATTTCTATTTTTGTTGCAAATGACCAGGCCTCTTGGTTTGAGGCACTGTGCTGCATTTCAGGACATCGCAGACTATTTCCAAACTCTTCAATGTATTTCTTCCATGACCCAGAAGAATCCACAAACCTCTTTGTGTCTTTCTTTCCATCCATAAAAGAATGAAAATATCATTCCTTTGTCTTCTCTATGTTGTCTTTTCTGGAGTGATTACACTGCACCTATTGTTTCAGGTCTCAGGTACAGTAGTTAGGGCTTCTCTACAGTGGATACCAGCAACACAAAACACAAAATCCTTCAAATGTCCTTTTGTTGGTATTTGTCACTATGGTATTATGGAAAAATATAGGGCAAGTCAATGCTTTATGTTTTCTTAAACTCAATTCACAACCCTGAAACTCAGTCACTCAAATGACATGCAGGTATTTATGAACACTCATCCAAAACTGTATTGTTAGAAATTCTGCATTGTAAATACTGGGCAGGACTGAATTTGTTATCCAGCTCCACAAAGACAGCAGATAAGATACAGCAGATAAGAAAACTGAAACTGTGGAGAAAATATTGATTTTTAAACATATGAAGAAGCGAGAGAAAATGCAAGAAAGAAAAGGCACAGGTATCTCTAAACCTCCTAACAGAGGAGAGCTAAAGTTTGTTTGTGTATATTCATTTAGTCTTCCCAATATCCCATTCAGAAGGGTCTCACAATGGCTACATCTTCAGCATCTAACCTCTTATGCCTGGCACACAGCCTACACTCCTCAAACCGACATCCATTTGTATACCCAAAATGAACTTCACAACATGATTGTATTTGCACTTAAAATAGTCCATTTTCAATGTTTTATGGACACAAACAGCCAAACTACATGCTTGTAGAGACAATTAAAGTTCTACAGAGCGTTCACACAAATTATCTAGGTCATCTGAACACATATCTTCAACTTATAGTGACATCTTAGAGGGACATGGTTTTACCAGCTACATCCAGTCACAGAGACCTGCTGCTTTTAAATTCCTTAGGATTTTTACCAAATCATTTCAGTCCAACTCTCTTGCCTTCCTCTCACGCAGAAAGTATTTAAAAATAACAAAACCCAGCCACACCATCAGCTAAAACTGAATCTTCAGACTGAACTAGTTCAAATGATATGATATGATACTTCCACTTAATTTAGCTCTCATTCTATTTTTAGATAAACCACTTCATACAATATTCAAAACAGAAAAATATGATCAAATTAGAAAGTTAAGCACACCATGTGGGAGCCAGAAAACATGGGTGACATTAACCAGGTGAAGTTTATTTCTGTCTCCTTCCCTACTCAGTCATTCTGACTCTTTTCTGCTGTGCTACATTCTGCAAAAAATACACTTATTAACCATGAAGCAGGAAGCAGCAATAAGGCCAACTGAATAAAAGAAAGAAGGAAAATTAGTGTTGATATTATCAAATTAATTGAGTATAGAGTAAGACAGAGGGATCCAATCAGAGCATATAGCTCCATCAAAGTTAAGCAGCTTGCAAAGTTAGACTGATATTGTGATTTTATTTGAATGTTTTGTTTTGAAACAACAACATTTTGAAACAGTCTTGTGTTATACAATACAATAACCCAGTTCTGTATGTTTTCCCCTTTTACTCCTTCCTTCCTCAACACAGCAATACTAACTCATGACTCATCTTGGGCTTATATGTACAAAAAACCTGTCTCCTCTCTTACCTACTGCCTGTGAGGCTCTCTTATTTTTCACCCCTGTAAACAGAGTTCTGCTGGTCAGTGTGAACTTGAATCCAAAAGACATATCAGATTTTTCCCATTCCTTCTTTGTATGGTTAGCTGCTCTGCAGCTCTATTCATCTCTTCTTAAGCTTGCCTTTTGTCTGCCTGCCCCACTTCTCCATACCTCCCGGGACAAGCTGCACATCAGCTCTACTCCAGTCTTTGTCAACAACCAAAAGCAGTAGGTAAAGCTCTTTATTCCTAAACTCTCTTTTAAGAACAGGCCAGAAAAAGGCAGAAAAAAAAGAACCCCTTCTGTAGTTGACCTTGCTAAGTCTGGAGATAAAATCCAAAGAAAAGCAGAAGCGAGTATGAAGGACAGAACTGGTGGATGGTTGTAGGCTCTGGGGAGGAAGGGCTTAGGGGAAAAGCCTTCTTGACCTGCAGACCATGGTTTGAGGAGGTGAGGGATAGCAAAGTGACATTGGAAGAGGCTGATGGACAGAGCTGAGGAGGGCGTGGGTCAGACTTCATAGGGCAAAACTGTCCCAGAGCCCTGGGGCTGTGCACATTAATATAATGCCCACGGGAACAGGTCTGATTTGGTCATCATTCAGATCAGCAGATGTAAGAGATGAGACCAGCTGCAGCACCCCAGGACCACCTCACAAAGTATCCTGAGATATTAATGGTACGTCTCTGATACATTAGAAGGAACAGCAGAGATCTGAGACTTCACAGAAAAGAACAGGAACTCGGCACCTTTTTGCAGAAAAAGACAATTGTTTTGAAACATCCAGCTCAAGATTTTTAATCTCTTGAGGCTGCAATACCAAGAATATACCCTTTTTACCTAGGATCAGGTACCTACTGCCTGGTATTTTCCCAGCTTTGTAGTTTCTTCTTCCCTCCTTATCTACTGGACTTTAGTATTGCATCAACACTGGCATTTTCAAGCCCAGCTGGGGAGTTCTGATCCTCTGCTATGTCCCTGAAAGCAATCACTCCATGAAGATGGTCAAGCTTTGTTGTTTTATTTCTCCCAAAAGAAAATGCAAACCATTATTCTTGCTGAAGAAGTCACGGTCAAAAGGGAAAGATGGAGAGAGGTTTTGCCTCGATATGCAATTAAAGTCAAATATACAACCTCCAAGAGACAATTACCCATTATGACACAACTCTGAGAAGCAGAGCAGACAGGAAAGGAGGCTGCTTTAAGGAGCAGAGACAGGAAGCTGCAACCAGAAGCGAACAGGCCGGTCAGCGGGTGATGTAAGCACAAAAGGAAAGACGCTCACGCATGATCCAGAGCCTGCTGAAATCAGCCTCTCCAACAACTGTCAGCTTTGGACACAGCACACCCAGGCATTCTTTGCCAAAGTGAATAATACTGCAGTGTTTTACAAAATCATGAAAAAACAACTAGGCATTGCTGATTCTAAGAGATAAAGAAAAAATAATGGCAATTAACCACACAGAAGAGATCAGCTTCTGTAGACAAAACAGAAACTGTATTGGCAGTAGCTTGCTAGAAATGTGGTACAGATGTATTTCAGCATCGGGCTACTGGGATTCTGTCACAATTCTCTTTTTGGAAGTAAAACAAATCAATAACTAAGAAATTACACTCCACATCTGGTTTAGGGGAATTCCTCTCCCTGTGTGGAGGAAGGATATACAATCACCTCATGCTGGTTTGGGATTTCTAAACAGAGAATGAAATGCCACTCATATCATAATACTTACACAGTGGAGTAACTGTTTAGTGTCACTTTGGAGCACATGATGACGATGGTACTAACATGACAGCCATTACAACTGGCTAAGCTCTGTTTGAAGTTTTTCTTTTTAACTGTCTGTCAGAGGCACGTTCTTTCATATTAATTAGCAGCATTGAGCAGATGACAGTCCATGGAAGAGGTTCAGGATAGGTGTGGGGTCTGAAAATAAACAGCTTTGTGTGCAACCAGCAATTGTTATTTTCATAAGATCACCCCAAATCATAATAACGTACCAAATCTTCAGAAGAAAAAATGGAGACGTAATTGTCACTTATGGATAAATGTGTTTTGGTTTTAAAAGAGCCTGAATGACTGTAAGGGATTATGTCAAATCACATTGCAGCTGTAATATTTAAAAAGCTCTAGCTGCAATGTTCTAGATTATAAATTACATTTGATTTCATTTTTATCATTCTGAATGGATTATGATTGAAATGAGTATGTAAAGTAATTGCCCATGCATGCCATGCGCCACCCTCCCCCGCCCCCAGAATCTCTTGTAAACAAAACAAGGTAACTCAAGGGAATATTCAGGGAAGAAAAGTTAGTAAATGAAAAATACACCCTTTTGTCTGTGTCTGTAATTTTTCTGTATTCTTTTCCAGCCAGTATCTGCAGTATCTTTCATTAGCAGAACAGTCAGTGTCTGCAGCTATGGGGTGCAGAAAGTAATTATTATGTTTCTCCAATAAAAAACTTCTGTTCTAAAGAAATTCACTCAATTGCCACCTATTTTGTACTGATTTACTCTCATCTTCATTTTCAGAAAGATCTGCCATGCCCCGTAAATACACATATATATTCATGAAATCCACCTGCTCTCTTTCCTTCACAATAGAGCTGATTTGGCATGTGTTTTCTATTTGGAGGTGTCACCACGCTCCACACATTTCGTGATAAACACCTTCAAAAATTGTGTGGCTTTCTGTTTGCTTTGTTTGAGGAGGAAGAGGGGAGAGGGCTCGGTACTCAGATGAGAGCTGGGCTACCGGCTGATTGACAGTGTAATAAAATATCCCAATCTGTCTTTGTAATCTTACAGAAAATAATGTAAGTTAGCATTACTTCACCAAAATGAAATCTGCGACTCTTGACACCACAGTCACCGCTGTCGCATGCAGACAGCGTACGTTGGGTCTGGGAGGTCTGGCACACACCAGCATGCTAAACCAGCATTGAGATAGGCACAAATATTCATATGATTCCTAATTCTTTCTAATAAAAATGAGGGAAAAAAGAACACTGGAGAGAGAATGCTTAGTCATTAGGCTATAGCCTGATTACAAAATGCCACTGGTGAGCATGAAAAAACAAGGGGGCCTCCTGGCATAAAGGTCTGGTGCCTGTGAGGAACAGTTAGTGAGATCCTCCTCATTCGTACACTTAGATACACAGTGCAACACGCATGGCAGCAGCACAGGACCATGGAGGTGAATGCTGCCTTGATGAGGTTTAAAGAGATGGCAGCAAGCTTTGCAGCAGATGGTCAGGTTGTTCTGCTGAGTGATTGTCTCCATAGTCTTGAGCCCTTTTCTTAACCACTGCCCAAGTCAAACCGGCTGCCGTTACAGGAGCTCGCTGCTGTGTGGCATACGGCTGGATCTTCTCCACACCAGCAAAGCCAAGTGAAGACGTCTGGTGGACAAAGGCACCAGAATCTTCCCCTGCAGTGAGAGAGCACTTGGGGCATCTCTGCACCCATGAGTGTCCAAGGATGTAGACCATGGGGTCTACATAGCACAAAAGGGAGTTAGCTCACAGGACATCTTGTTAAGAGATGGTCTGCAATGTACAAAAAAACCTGCAAAGACGTGGGTTGGATGATCTCAGATCTAATTTCCTCTATTGAGAAAAACATATGAACATATTAAAGTGCCTCAAATTTGATAATAAGGAAAGAATAACCTCCTCCCACTTCCCTTTTCCTCTTCAACCATGGGAGTCCCACACACTACTGATGCACAGGCAGCTTCACTGGAAATGCCAGTACTGTGTGCACACACCACCTCAAACCAAGAAGCTATTACCTTCTCAAGAAGACCTTCTCAGCTCTCTATAAGTTACTGATCTGTAACTCTTAGCAGAACATACATGGATAATATGCTCACTTCCGTTAAAGCAAGCAACAAAAAATGTTAATTTATTCCATAGCTAGAAGATTCAATTTTTTAATGTAAAATTGTTGTATATGCATTTGTTAGCTGGTGTATAGGTTTGTTTCTATGACTCATGTTTTATTTGATGCCACAGTTTAACATATAATTTTGATCATATCTCAACCCATGCAATCCCACATGTGTATAGAGATTACTAAAAAGAGCCTTGAGATGAAACAAGTATGAACAGGCTAACAGAGTACATGGAATGATCCATGGCTATGTGAGAAAAGTAGAATTTACATCATATAAGATATTTTCTTGGCCTCAGGATTTTTCAGAAAGAAAAAGTAACTATGATTTCAATGGAAAATTCTATTTTCTAATTCCAGGACTCTTATTTTGAGAGTTTGTCCAATTTTACAGCTATACCAGTTGGTTTGGCAGATTATTACAACTATCTTAATGAGATCTCTTAATATATAAAATATGACCCAAACCATGGAAAATAAATGTCAATACTTTCTACTAATACTATAGATATCAAAACTAAGGTCAGCTATATAAACTAATACAGTCCATACATGCAGGTTATCAAATGTCATGTTAAGCACCATCTGCCCAAAGTTCATTTAAACGGTACCAGCTTTCTCAGATGGTAAAAAAATCCTTTCAAGAACCTAAAACACCCCACCTAATTAATGGAATAGCCAAATTTGTGTTCAAAGAGTGGCTTCAAAGAGAGGGGATGCATGTTCTTGTTCAAAGAGCAGGCTGCTGGGTGAGATAAGGTCAGTTCTGTGTTCAAACTTCTGTACAGACGCAGGCAAGTCACTGGGGACATGATCCAAATCAAAAGCCATCTTTCCATGAATTTCAAGCATATTTTGAACCAGTCACTAAACCTCTGTGAGATTCAATACCATGAAATTCATACACAAGAAATTCCCACCATACATGTTAAGATCACGCAGGAATCAGACCTATAGAAGGACACCTTCCAGGACAACTTTGGGTGAAGGTAAGGCCATGCTTTTCACAAGCCATCGAATGCTGAACATGTTTTTAGGTCATTGCATTAACAACAGTATTAGCAAGACTTAGAAAGTTTATTTCTGTTTTTCTTCCCCACTTATTTCTTGCTGTGACATTGTCCATCTAAATCCCCCAAAAATGCACAGTTCCATTTCTTTATTACAGGTTTGCTCTAACTGGGAATGGTCTTAATGTCAAGTGATTCATGCTGCAAAACTAACATTACTGTGCCACTCTGCACACCACGGAGAAGCAGTGGTGCAAGGCAGCCCAAGGAGACAGAGGCAGTGATCCACTGCTCTGTAAAATTAAGAGTGCAGTGGTGTGAGAAATCTCCTGATTGGGAAGCAGAACGTGGTGTGAGTTGCTTGAGGAGAACAACTAGTTATAGATCTTACAGCACACACTGGGAGCCACACTTTTTTGTGTGTAAAATTATCCCTTTTCTTGATTGTTAAAACTGACCATTAGGAGTTAGTTGTCATTGAATTATTTTCACTAGCAACAGGCTTAATTTGTGGTTATACTCCCTGCCAGGCTCAGTTTGGATGCTCTGGGACTAGTGATTTATCTCTTAACATGTCATTGTGTATCAGTAGATCTCAATGCTAGGAGGCTGCCACAGGAGACAACTGGGAGTGAGGTGAAGGAGAATGTGAGGCATGTCCATTTTGTCAGAATTCAAACTAAGGAAAATCTTGCTTTTTTACATCCTCACATAGCTTTACCCTTCAAGCTGCAGCCACTTTGCAAACACACACCAAAAAAGCTACAGTTTCTGTATATATATTTTTTTTCATGAAAGTCAAGGGGAGACAGAAAATACATTGACTTTACACAATGAAAATCCTGCTCCCTCCACTTTCCAGACAGAATCAAAAGAGTAAGTGATTTGCTCAATGTCACATGGGAAATCGCTGAGAAACAAGGAATTAAACCCAAAGCTCTTCAATCTTACTGCATCTCAGGCTGCATTCTTGTACAGTGCAGAGCTAAGCACAAATGGGTTAATAGCACATTGACTTACACTGTCTCGGGTCTTCAAATAGAAGTGTTTTAGCAAAGTTATTTCCTACAGATTCTAAATAAAATGATGCCAGGCTTAATCTGGTTCTCTAATAATCTAATAAGATGAATCTTATCAGTTTTATGTCATTTACAGAGTAAACAGCACTGAAAATTAAGTGGAGTTCCAGCGATAGCATAATCAGAAACTTCAGCTTTGATTTGCCTTTGAACCAAAGAGCAAAACCAAGTTCAAATGTAACAGAGATGTGAACTTAAACATCCTTGGAACGTCACTAACACATGTCAGCATTTCTGCTTCGACTGCAACAGCTCTGTTATAGAAGATGCCTGCCTTCTGCTGCTGCTGATGTTGTCTGAATACTAAAAATGCAGAACTAGAAGATGGTCTGATACAGCCCATTCTTGTGACATTCACATTTCATCCAGATAATACCGCTCCCTCCATTGATGTGGTAGCTTCTAACAGTGATGGCGAGGAAAGGTACATAATATCAGCTCAAGAGGTGACTCAGATAACTGCCATTTCAGTTGTACAAAGGACTGCCTTGAACATGAATCTAAGAAGCACAAAAGCAGCACATCACAGGCTTGACTTCCATAAGTTGGGTGAGGCCAGATTAGAAGGCCAGAAAAAGCATCAATTAAATTGATTGTGAAAGTAAAATCTCAGAGACTTTCCCCATTTGTTTTAAAGTCTTCTTTTATCCTCTACTCAATTAAGCATAATTCCTTGTAAGAAGAGTGTATATGAATTATTATAGCTAAGTTGGAGACAAAGGGATAGATCATAGGAATTGCCATAATTTACAACTGTGAATATAAATTTGGCTGTCCTGATTCTTGTACCACAAGGGATGGGTCTGACACCAACACTGGCAGATTTCCAGCAGCCTCATATTCTCTTAATATCTCCAGATCCGCTGAGTTTACCTCTAGTGGAAGTGCTCTTGGGACAGGGATCATACAGGGTTACCCCACTATTCTAGAAAGAGAGAATGGTAAAGCAAGAAATACACAAGTTTCCTTCCTATTTGATTGCCCAAGATCAATAGGCTAACTCCTGGCCAGCCTGTGAATGCCTCATACCATGGGTGAGGACCTCTGCTCGGGGACAGTACTGTCAGTGTAAACAAGGACTCTGAAAAATGTCTTTTGGATAAAAAAAATCTCACTGGTAGGCTAAAATTGTTACATTTTAAAATATTAAAAATATGCCTTTAGTTTAGAGTGTGGTTGTGAGCATGTGCAAAGCCTTGTTCTGATTTTTTAGAGTAAGATTCTCCCTCTTCAAAATTTTACTTAGTTTTTCTTCAGCTTTCTAAAAGTTTTACTCAGAGCTGCTCTAAAACCATCTGGTTGGGCTGTGCCAAGTCATCCACCTTGAAATGTTTCACAGCCATAAATTCAGCTCAGCCCCGATGACAGCCGAGGAGGGCTTGAATTCTGTCCAGCCTCCTGCCCGGCTACGTGCTCAGCCATGTAGCAGCACGGCAAGTGGACTTCTGGAGTTACTCCTCCTCAGCTACTCCAGCGTCTCCAGAGGAGGTGAATGCCTCCCACTGACAGCAGCAGCCAGTACCTGAGAAGCCAGAACCGAGAAGGTGGAACCCGACACACAAAAAGTAACAAGATCTGGTGATGATTCAAGCCGAAGTCAGCAAAAAGAACTAAGCAGGGTAACGCGGTGATTTGATTATCTAAAATACCTCACAGGGACAAAATGCTGGGCTCCTCAAAGTTTTCAGTAGAAAATAAACCCAGGATCTCTCAGAAAACACTGGAAATATTTAAGCTATAATTCTATCATTTCTAATGTCCATAGAATAGAAATATTTGCCAAATTTTATCTACCCATGGACTTTTACTTAGTTGAGAGTCTTTTAAAACCTATTAACGTGTGAAAATATATTTTACACTGAGACCAAAACCAGAGTAAACACTTGGTATATAACAGGCCATCACTAAACCTTTAAAGAGCCTTGATAAAGCCATTTATATCAGGACATCTCCAAAAAATATCATAGGCTTTGTCAAACAAGATACAGATAACTCCACAGCACAAGGTAAAATTAACCATTACAGTTAATAAAGAGAAGTTATTAGCCACTGATATTGATTAATGAAACGTATCTATTACAGCTCTATTAGGCAGGCTGTGACCACCATAAATGCATTATTATCTGCTAAATATAAACCTTGTTAGAATAGTTCCCTACAAACAGTCCTAAGGGTAAATTTAATTTCCTTTCAATTACCTTAGGTATGAAGTTGAGAGTTTTTCAATTGGAAATATTGCTTAAAATTCTCAAGCAGTTCTACAAAACTATTCATTTTAAAACTGCCATTTTCACTGTGCTTGCCTTTAAATTATTTTATCCTTTTATGCCTAACTGAGAGACTTTTCATGAGGGTTTTTGTTAATTTATAGCTCCATTTCTAGTCATATTTTTAATGGAAAAGTGGCTTACAGGATTTTATTGTCCTGAATTTAGAAATGCTGTATTTATAGTAGCATGTTTACATATTACTACTATTAAAACTACTGTTTTACAGGCACACTCCCAATCCTGTCAAGTATAAAAATTGAATGTAAAAAATTGCATCAGTAATAAGAAATGGATATCTGTGCATGTTTCCTTTTGTAGGTTTGTTTCTCTGTTTTTCAAGTGTGATTACTATACATTCATAATGGCAAAGGCAAGCCAAAGAAGCATCCACAACTTTCCCAACCAGCCACCTCTTCACCCCTCAGAGTTTAGAAGAATGAGGCCCTGATAGCTTCCCCATGATGATCCTGTGGTATGCAGCACACTTGCTTTCCCTGAATAATGAATCCTCAAAGCTTTTAAGTATACTCTGCTGCAAGAAATCAAACTGGTTTTAATTTTCTTGTACCATTTGGCTATTTTGCCATATATATGCATGGAAACAAGTTGGAACTAGATGATCTTTGAGACCCCTTCCAACCCAAAGCATTCTATGATTCTGTATGTAACCCACATGTACACTTGTATGTGTATATAATACCTATGTATGAGTCATGCATCCCACATCCATATGCACACGTATATATCACAGCAGCTATAAGGAAGCTCTAAGACTGACCTTCAGGCAGCATGTGGATTTCCTGCACCACCCGTTGTCTGCTCTCTCTGAGGATGGCTTTTGGTATGATGCTGGTCCCAAACCAAATGGGGAGACGTGTTACTGTTACCATTCCCCACCACTCTGAAACCACCTATGTCTGATGCACCAAAAAGCATTTTGGGAATGTAATTCTTTTAGCTTGGCTAGTCCAGATTCCACAGAGGGGGACAGGGAGGGCATGGTGGTCAGGCGTCCGTGCCAAGGGACCTGGTGGCACTCGGGTCACTGGTGGCACCAAGAGCGCACAGGTTTGAATGCTCAGAGAGGAGGAGCTGCATGTCTGTCCTGCTGGACACATCAGCTCCCAGTGCAGTGAGAGGTAACAGTTTGGAAGATCCAGCTATTGTAACAAAATGGAAAATGCCAAAACGTTCTCAGGGCTGGCTGCTCAGGCTGCCTTGCAGAGCACCCTTGGACAGCCCAAATCTCTTTGTGACTGTCTGAAGACTTTTGTCAAGGGTTTTATATTAAAAAGAGGAGGAAAAGAAAGAACCAATTGTTAAAGCTGAAGCTATACAAATTCAGATTAGAAATAAGGCACATGCTATTAACAGTGAGGTTAATTAATCATGGGAGAAACTTACCCATGTTGTGGTGGATTTCCCAACACTGGATAATTTAGAAAACAACACACACTGTTTTTCTAAAGGAGAGGGTCTCATTCCAGCAACAAGCAAAGTTAGTGGATATGAAGCAAAAAGAAGGGAGTTGTATGACCTGTGTTTTGCAGGAGATTAAACTCACTGATCCAAGCAGCAATTCTTAATTTAAACTTTGTGGGAAAAGAGATGGTTTTACAAAGTGCAATTAATCAACATCAATCTACTGAATTGACATGAAACCTTTTTATACAAGATCCCATAAAATAATGTTACTGAATTAGGCACATTGTTTGCCAGAGGAAGTTGCTTTTTACAGAAACGTATGGGATTTTTCTTCTGTGAAACTGCAAAGAAACTACAGAAAGTTCACAAAATAAGAAAATTCCCCATCAATTAAGAGGTGAATTTCCAGCAGACACTTTGAAAAACAAGATCATTTCTTTTAGAAAGAAAGTTATATTTTACCAAAGAAAAATATGAACAAATAGTGGAGCAATACTTGATTAAATCTGGTGGGATAAAGAAGCTAAAGAATGATACACACAGGGCCAGAGCTGCTGTGTGCTGTGCTGTAACAAATATGGCAAGAATAAAACATTAAAGGGGCAGTGGAAGTGGGTGAAGAAGTGTGAAAGACAATCAAGGGTAGGTGGGGTTTTTAAAAGTATGACAGTATGTATAAAACATCAGTTCTACTGGAGGAGAAATGAGATTCAGACTGAAGTAATATGCAGAGGGAAATTACAAAAAGCAGGAGGCACAAGTAGCAGTAAAGGTTGCGGTCTGAGTGCTTAGGACAGGTGAGATGTTATCCAGCAGATAAAGCAGAAGACATGGGTGAAAGGCATGACAAGACATCTGAGAGGGTGACAGCATAATTTGCTGGAGGGGTTAGTAGCATTTGAAAGGAGGCAGCTAGCCTACCAATAAATTACTATGTATGAATCTTCAGAACGTTTGTTTGCTTTGGGAGAGAAAGAAAATAGATTTTTAACAATTAATTTTGCATTGTATCAGTCAAACGACATGGAGAGGTAATTTGGTGGATCTTTCATTAGCACACAGCTGTCCTGACTCAGCCTATCTTACAGCAGAAATATCCACACTGGTTTTCACAGGGCTGCCACAGAACACCAAAGAGGACAAAACTGGTGACCAGTTTAGCTCTCCTTGGCTGGCAACCACAGCTGCAGAGGAAGAGTACAGGGGATGCACCTAAAACTTACTCTGCAATGTGGAAAACAAAATTTCCCCTCATTATCTAAGCTAGAAAATGCACTGCTTCATACAGAAGGGGTGGGGTATTTCTCTTCTCCCCTGGGAAGGAATCAGGATTCAGTCCTGTGCCTGGGGCAGCACTCACACTGGGACAGACTGTAAAGTTACAGCCTGGTCCTACCCACTGGCAAATGAAATTGTTTTTTCATTAAAAAAAAGAGGTACTTGTTCAATTTTTTTAGCTTCTTATTAAATATGGTCCACTTGTCAGAACAATAACATTCACTAAGTTGCCCCTAACTATGTTATCTGAACAGTTTAATATTATGCCACAAGAAACACTTCCATCTGCTGATTAAGATCTGCTATTTCCACTTAGCACCTCATGACACAAGTTACCTGGAGCTAGAAGAGAGGCAGAGAATTTCTTTTAATAAAATATTAATATGAATTAATTCAGTGATAGTAGTAATTGTTACTGAGTTCATTCTTCAGATTTCCAATTTTAATTCGCCATTCCAGTGGTTTATTGCTGACTTTTTACAGACATTGTGAAATGAATTATAGCAAAATCTCTGCAAGACAAAAAGATCTGCTGTGTGAATTGCTTCTCATCATTGCAAAAATCTTGTGTACAAAATTGCCCCTGTGAGTGTGCCATCTAAAAGCCAAGGAAATCTGCACTGTAGTTGAAAATAAGATTTCCTGGTTTAATGTAAATATGAGTAATGATCAGGAAACACTGCAGTTCTGTATTGTTAAAAGAACTAAAGATGTATAGTAGCTTAGTGGTATTAAAGTATGTTGCAAATGGCACTAACCTTCAGACAGTGACAGGCTTGTCCTTGACATTCATTCCCTCCTCCATCTCTTCCCTTCTCCCATCACCCAGTTACACACACAGACAGAAAGGGTAAGGGAGGATAGGTTATATGCACCCAGATTTGACTAGATCTATGCAGAGTTCTGCTGCATGAATGAGTCCCCAGAGCAGTTAAGTGGAGAAGGGGTGATCAGATCAACGCACTTAAGTACTGGGCGTCTGTGTTGTGTCTGATGTTCAGGCTGTAGAATCCCTGAGCCACAGCTTTTGCTCAGTGTCTCCTCAGGACTGGTGGTTCCTTTTATCAGTTCTGTCACTGACTCATTGTCTGACTGTGGAAAATTAATTTAGTTTTGTCTGTACTTCAGTTTTGTCAATTACAGAACAGCAATGAACTCCTTTATGCACACGTGCACACACAGAGACCACATTTCTACCACCACCAGAGCATTTTTTAGCACGTCTTGCAGGATGACATCCTAGCATCAGCGTTCCACAGTGACTTGCAATGTTTTAAACTTCTTGGCACAGTTTTCCATACACTGAAAACTTGTCCAATAGCAGCAGTCTGACCTTTCAAAAGCATCATCAGCTTCTGAGCTGAAGTAAAGGTTATTTAAACATTAGTTTAAATACAAACTAATGTATTTATGTATCAAACATTAGTTTAAATACAAAAGTGACTAGGATGTGAGGTATATTCAGATCTAACTAATCATGTATGTAACATTTTTTGTTAAACATATCCTCACGTTATGTATGTATCTCCAGGCACTCTGAAGACAGAGTACCACATTTAGACTTTCAGATTCATATAAATAGAAATTCTATGCAAAATACTCAGTAGGAGAATTATGGTTACCACTTACTATGTCTTTTTTTAAAAAAGTAATTAACCCTTTTTTTCAGGCTAAATGTTTTATTCATTGGCTGCCTTAAACTCTTTACCTTTTCTCAAGAAAAGATATGGCAATAATTTGGAGGCAGTGTTTCTAAACTAATTGATCTAATCACAACTTCTCAATTTTTACATCGTATTTCTTGCATGTCTTATCTGAGGGTGATTATTCTATGTTATGTATGCATTCAGTGAAAAGGAACTTGATAAGTGATTCAAGAAATTCTAGGCATTCCTTCCAACTTAAATTATTTTATGATACTGTGAATTTAAAGTCAATTAGAAACAAGTTCTCAAAAGTCAATAATTAATGATCCCAAGAAAGCCAGATAGGCAGGCAAATACTCAAATAATACTTGCCTAATCTATTTTATGTATTTGGGTATTTATATGGCAGTGATTAACCCTGACATCATTAATCTTGAATGAGCAAGGAAATGTTTAATTTTCATTATTTTGCTTTCAGTATTTGCTTCTGCTTCTACAAACATCTCAAGATATTTAGCATCTTGCAGATGCTTTGAAGAATAATTTGTTGCTAATGACTCAGGCAGATCTTTTTGTTTGTCTCCATTAATGAACATAAACGTTGAAGCTAGAAAAGAAGGGCATCTCTTCAACCTCTCTGGCAGTGCTGTGTCACCTAAAGCACCTTCCATTTGAGTTCACACTGGGAGAACTCATCACACCCCAACATTCCTGAGGAAATACTGCAGAAATACACAGGTACTCTGTGAAATGCACCCATCCCAGCTAAATAGGTAGTGTCTTGTGTGTAAATTGTACCCCAGGTAACTTTATCACCCACACTGAGTAACCTTTGAACATTCCATGACAGTGGTTTCTACTGGCATTTGGCTTCCACCCAACACTTCTTTCTGATGATCAGTACTACACAGTACCTCCTGCCTATTATAAAGCTTGCTGCATGAACTGGGCAGGTTGTACACTATTCTCAATAGGCTTGATGGAAACCCCACTAAAGCCAGTGAAGATATTCCCATTGACTCTGTCTGCATGAAGGCCAGGAAAACAGCTCTGTGCTGTTATTTCTGGTTATTATCCATGTTCCTTCACAGTTTATTAAACTGCATATTATTCATTCTCCCAGGAACTTTAACTACAGAACTCAGTCTCACACACAATTCCAGGTGTCTATGAAACCCAGAGATAACAACTGACACCCTGACTTTTCACAGGAACTTGCATGAGATTTTTAAATCCTTAAAATAAAATAAACCACAGATGCAGCAAACTTCCAGCTCTGCAGTTATTATGAGAGCCAGTTGTTGGCATGTGTATCCATAATTGCACTGGGACTCACCTCCCTAGTATGGTGGTAAGAAAAAGAATAATTCCATTAAGTGAGGAATGCAGCTTGCAGAAATAATGCCTCAAAGGATAGGGGTATAAAGGAGAAGCTGGAATCTACATTTACATAGAGGAAGGGGAAACCAGAAAGGAGTAAGAAAGAGCAAAGCTGGAGTAGGTGGCCTGGAAGTGATGAGCACAGAAATTTAAGAGTGAAGGTAAGGGCTGAATGTGAATGAGTAAAAGGCACCTGTAAGACTAAGTGGCCTATTACTCAATCTGACCTTCATTCAAACATCTTTTTCTTCCCTGCCCTGCAGACCCCACTAACAGGGGTAGGCTTTGTGTACCCAATCTTGTTATTCTGTGCAGTTGAAAACTGGATGTAGTTCAATTGTTGTATCTTCCTGGTAGAGCTCACACACAGCTGTGTTTGGGTCCCAACAGCATTGGATCCAGGCATGTTCGGCAGACCCGCCAGCTCTCCCAGCGTGGATACTAGTCTGCTGCTTCAGGCAGGAAATCTCTCTCCGCTGCTTTGAGTGGTGACTGAATAGATTTGTTCAAATGCTGGATGTCTGGATATCCTGAACAAATGGCCATTTCACAAGAATGCTGAATCACATATGCAGAGAGATCGCTGCATCAACTTCATTGCCCATACGTTACGGAGTCTGTGCAAATGTGCAGTATGCCTGACCCAGCTGGGATGTGTCAGATGTACTCTGCATAGATACATCAGCTGTGCAGCAACCGTCACTGAACCTAATGCTTTTGGACCTGCCAGTGTTGGTAGAAGCATTTAAGCTTTGCTTGGCCTAAGGGAGCTCCAGCATTGCTGTTACCTTGGCCCTTCTGTAGCACGTGACTCCTCTCCCCTATATCCTTCCACGTGAGTCACCAATCAGCCCTTCCTTTTCTTATCCTTTCCAGGCAAGCATCTTCCCTCTTTTTCAGCCAGCCTAAAAATACCCCTTCTGTCAACCAGGTAAAGCCCTCTGCTCCCTTTCTCAGAGACTATTTGCATCCCTGCCTGGAAGGCATCTGTGGTATTGAAGACCGAGTCTTACTGCACAGTTCTGTAATCCGGTTTCCAGGGGAATTACCACCTTCTAAATAGCTGAGGACAAACCTGACTGTCATGTTTATTTAACAATCAGCTATTGCACTGTCCATTGCTCAGGCTGGAACAGGTTCTAATGTTTACTGAGCCTCCAACATCACCAGCCTGTAAAATGCATAGTCTGTGGATGATTACACATCCACAGGGGGAAATATTATCAGTCAGGAGCTTCATAACCTCAGGCAGAACTCACAGGTAAATACAATCCTGAAAACACAAGTTATCATTCCATAAACCACCAGATTATTGTTACCCAATTGTAATAATTCCTCCTGGCATGGAAACTGCTCTTGTCCCACTTCAGCCAATTGGAGTTTTGCTATTCAATGAATGGAAGATCAAACCCAGAGTAAAAGAAGGAAGAGGAAAATGGTTTACCAGTGAACACATAGTAAAGCTTTAGTTTCTCCTCTGTTCATGTGTAAATGTTCAGGATGGATATTAAGAAAACCTTTTTTGAGCTCAATGAACTTCCAGACTCTCTGGGCACCAGAAGGATGCTGGTGACCAACTGGAACATCCCGACTGCACTGCAGGTGATTGCAGTAGTTCTGCTCCAGCCTTCTCGCACTCCCCTTGAGACTCATCTATCTCTGACATGAGCAACAAGGGAGACGGAGCATCTGGGGAATCAACAGGGACAAGTTGAAAGTTATTTACAGATGTTAGCTGAGAAAATGGGAAACCAGCAGAGCAGGGCAGCGTACACAACTCTCTCAGAGTAGGTATTCTCCTGTAATTAGAACCAGAAATATTTTCTAATAATTTTCAGCTTTTGCTGTGAGCAACAGCACCTAATCTCAGCAACTGCTGTCCAAATATTCTAGTATTCCTGGCATGGAGATTCCAAACTCTCAGACACAAAGAAAGGAAATAGTGCTGTGGCACAGTTCCAGTTATCTGCAGAGAGAAAATCTACAGCATTTGTGGCATGTCAGTTTGTCATAGCACCACACCAATGGTTTCAGATGAAAGTTGGAAGAGGGCAACTGAGTTACATAAACCTTATTGCCTTCTTCAACCAAAGCTCAACCAAATCTTACATTTATTTTTAAGTTTATTGATGAGTCTGATCCATATCTATCTTTGCTTCATCCATTTCACTGGACTCCAGCCAGTGTGTGATCGTTTAACCTCCTCACAAATAAACAAGAATTGAATCAAAATTATACTAACCATCATTACCACCATCCCATCCTTGGTGTGTCCCAAACCTGACATGAAAAGTGTCCACAGGTGTCTATTTGATCTTAATTTCATAATTTCAATTGAAAACCTGACTAAAACTACACCACAACATATTGTACTTGCAGGATGAAAGAAGAACGCAGCAAATCTATGCATACTACCTCCTCAACAAATTGCCTATCAATTAGATTGGTAACATCACACTTCTTACTACAGCCCATAATTGATTTCACGCTTTGGAAAAAACTCTCCCTGTTATCCAGTTCACAAAACCTAGTGTAATTTCTATTTTAATAGTTCTTCTCCTGATCACAGAAAATAATTAACTCAAAAAAATTATGACTCCTTTATTTGGATGAGTTGAAACAGATCATCTTTTAAATTTATCCCCCAACTATTTGGCGGTACATTCAAAATGCAGTTTGTTCACATATATACCATAAATCCACACTAGTTTCATAATGACCAATCTGAAGAACAATTTTGATAAAGGAGACAGTAAAACTATGAAAACATGAAAAAAGAAAACCCAAAACTGAGCTAACTTTTCCACAGAAATAGGTAAATTTTTGAAGATAGTTGTGTGTAAAATTGGTGTGATTAACTGATCTCAAAAAAGATAGTAAAATTCAAGTATCAATTGCAAGTCAGAAATCTACCTGGCCTCTGGCATACATTTTTCCCCTGTATACATTGTTGCATAACTCCATGCCCGGTTTCTGCATCAACATTTTCACATGCCATTCAAAAAAGCCCATTATTTTGGTTAAGTGCTCTGTTTTCAAGACTGGTCTTAATCAGCCCTGTAATGCCTTCACAGCAGGCTCTCGCTCTCAGCCTTCTATTAAAGCTATAATTAATTCTGCAGTTCTAAATGTTCCATAGCTATAATTTATTTATGGGTCCAACATTTTCCGCACATCTGAAATTAGATTTTCAGCTCTTTAGTTTTTCCTAAATCTTCCCTTAATCCTTCCTGGTATATAAGGCTACCACATTTAGTGTTTTTATCTCTGTGACATCTTCAGAGAAGGTCTCTGGTTGAGCAGAGAGCACTTTTCTAGTTGAGTGCGTTGTGATAGTGTCACCCAGAGTAAAGGTCTGCACTAGTTATTTGCACTGGAAGGCTGACTCATTGTTATCATTTGCCCTTTCCTGTTTTAACTTGCCTTGAACAACACACTGATATTTCTATTGCCACCAAATACCACTCTTTCTTATTAGTCTCTTTTGTAAAAACTAGAAAGCAACGACAGAAGCCCACATGGCGCCTTCTTGAGAATACCAGGAGCCCAATATTAAAATAAGTAAATAGAAGTCAGTAAATAATCACTGGGGTGTAATAGTTTTATATATTTTAGACCCTATGTAAATACAAATTTAAAAAAATATCATAGTAAGTGATTTAGGACTTTATAGAGCCTACACTCAACCAAGCTGTCCAGCCCCCACATCCTCACATCCTGACACAGCTCAGTGGCTTTGCTGCAGCCCCCACTGGTAACTGGGATACCCACAGTGAAATAATCCCCTCAGATAATCTACCAACAGAACCAGCCTGAACTGTTTCTTTTTTTAAGATTGAGTGTGTACCTCTACTTGCATGTCATATAGACTGATTCTGCCAACAGCTCTAAAGATGTAAGCATGGGAACCATGTACTTTTCAGATGTTCATTTCTTCAGTTGCTGTTCACATGCAAAGAGGGAATGGTTCAAGGGAGACACCAGCCAAAAAGCCTGCCTCCTCTCTCCAGTTCTGTCCCTGGCACGTTGTGTGAAATGACATGGTTTATCTCAGCTGGGTCATTTCTGCAGTGCCTAGCACAATTATGGCTGCAGACTGGTAACTGTTATCTTATTGACTGCATAAACTGTTACAGTCCATCTAGCAAATGCTGGCTAGGTAAACGAATGCTGATCCATAACTACCTGATCAGTGGGTTGATACTGTAAAGCCAGAGCTCTCCCAGCGGAAGAGGAAGAGCAAGAAATTCACATTATGACTCAGTATTTTTACCCCATGACAGGCATTATGCAACTCCTGCTGAAGCATTTCCTTGGAAGTCTTTTTGTTGCCCCCCCACATACTGGCTCTGTTTTGAGCTGGAGAACAGCATCTCCTCTGGTGTTCTGTTCTACCTAAAAGCCACCCATCCAGAACACTTGTACCAGCTCAGCTTCTTCTGTTTCAAGGGTGGGGATGAGAGATCTGGTATGCCAGTGCCTGACTGTCAGAATACCTCTCATCCTCACCAGCTTACATCTACTGAAGAAACGATCCTCTGTGTCTTTACACATTATGTCAGGGCACAACTGACAATATTATGGGTATTACGTATGTAGTGTAACAAGAGTTATGTTTGCTGATCATGTGTGAAGAAAACAGGAAAGTCACTTGGTTCAGCTTCAAATGTGTAGGCAAACCAAAAAACTATTCCTAACTGTCAAGCAACCATATCAAAAGCAGTCTGCCACAGTAACGAAACCATGCAATGCCACAATGATCTGGAGTCTCCTTTCCAGGTTTATGTCACATTTATTCTCTCAGCTCAGAAACACATTTGGTTCAGAGGAAAAAAATAAGGAATCGCTTTAAATGACTCATTTATACTTCATCCAAATTGGGCTGTTCCTCAATGCACTGCTATGCTTCTTTTTCCTAAAAGCAGCCTCTCCATTCAACTCAGAGCCTGTTTTATTCATGGCCCTGCTACAGCTATTTTCCTCTGTGAGAGCAGAGCTCCTGGAGCACATTTGCGCATTCAATCCGAGCCAGACATTTCCATGATGAGGGAACCACAGTGAAGGAGTGGGAGTAGTAGTGGGTGTCAAAGAAAACCAAAGAGCTATCATGAATGCACAGTGAGGACAGGAAATGGAGTCAGCTGTTCCTCAGCTATGAGACCCTGTTCATGACACAGGAGTGATAAGGAAATTAAATAAGTGTCAGAGGGAAATGAACATGGTACCGGGACCCAAAATTAGGTGACACTGTTGGAAACTCCATTTAGTGAATGAGTTCAAGAAATCACCCCAATTAGGGCACAGTAATATCTGAGGAATCAGGGACAGGGCTGACTTCACTCCAAGACAGTAAAAAGAAACAAAAAAAAAGCTCCACAACAAATTCAAAAGAGAACAGGCAGAGTGGCAAGAGTTTCTAGCTGTCTGTGTGTACCACATGTAGTGGTATCCATGAAAACACAAAGTGCTTTGAAATGCTGAATCCCCTGTGATGTTCAAGGGGAGAGTCCAATGCTGCTTAATACAAAAGGAAATAGAAAAAAAAGTACTCATTTAAAAATTACAGTGAGACCATGGGTAAATTGGCTTCAAATGAGTAAGTCTGTTCGTGGTTTTGGAGAGAAAAGCATATCCAGAGATAAAAACACCCTCAAGATCAGCCTTGGCTTAAGAAGTTTTAGGCAACCACACTGTGATTTCTAGATACTTATCAGGTCTTTACCTGAACATCCTGCCAGGCTCTCCCATCCAAATCTCTCTGTGACTCCGGCACTTGAGGCAGGTGAGTTCCTACAGAACAGAAGGGAAAACAGAATACCTCTTTCAATCTTATTCATTTATTTCAGCCTTATTCAGTTCTTTAAACACCTGTGATTGAAAGTCCTCACAATCACTTAAATTCAAGTAGCAAGAAAATGATACTTCTGATTAGAAAACTAAATTGAAATATAATTAAAATAATTAAATGTGAAAACATGTATTAACTATCATTATTTTTTACATGGGAAAAATCAGTGCCACCTGAAAAGCCATTTTCCAGCCATTCAAAATGCGTCATTTCTCCAACCCAGGAATGTCAAAAATAATCTCCCCACATATTCAGCTACACAGGCTTTCACATAAATCACTTAAGATATCTCCCCTAAGGGAACTGAGGATAAGTTGCCAATTTCACTCTATTGGCTTGCAACAAAACTCTCTCAAAACTAATTCTGTCAAACCAGAAGATCAAGGGACACTTTAAAAAGCAGCGTATTTTGCTGTATTCTTCTCTTCCAGCTTGAGCCAAAGAGATTTCCAGAGATTGCAAGTTAGATAAGTAGTTGCACCTGAACTGATTACTAACACCAAAGCCCACTGAATTAATCCAACCATTTTTTGCTATTCACACAGAGTGACACATGCAAGGACTGACTCATGAACCAGAGTACCCAGGGAAACGTCATGCTACCAAATGAAAGCAAACAGGTTTTATTACACACACTATAAGGAAAGCCAAACTACTTCAGCTAACGAGTTTTAAAGGACTGATTTTCAGGATGCTGAGTAACACATGTTAACACCACAACAAGCAGCCCAAGAGTAACTCAACATGCCAAAGAACAGCAGAACGGGGGAATTCACCATGGTGTATCGCTGAGAGAGGAACAAGGCTCAGCAAAGACTCCCAAACAAATGCCACTGAACTTTCAAACAAATCTGCTCTGACTGCATTGCAACCTTCTGTGATTACTTTCCATGAATATTGTATCAAATGAAGATTGCTCACTGGAACACTGAATTTTAAAAGAATGATGCACAGTATCTGAGGAAAGTGAACTATGAATTTTTAATTTAAGTATTCACATCAGAAACAAGACTCTAAAAGTTTTCAGTCTTCCAATCAGATTGACATTTGGTGTGACCTATGAGTGCAAGTAATGCAGTTTTAATTTCAAATGCCAAAGAAGAGCAATGAATCCCGACAAGCATCAGACCAAGAATTAATGGATATGGCTTGCATTTTCCCTGAAACTAAAGCACTGGAATTAAAGCTTTAATGGCATAGTATTTTTTAATCTTTTTATTTGGTTTTCAGAAGAAAAAAAAAATAATTAAAATTCTATCCTCCACTGTAGCAATTTATGTAACTCCAACCCCCTCTAACTCCTACTCACACCAAGAGCAGTTGATCCAGCTGATTCAAGCCAGCTGACTGACGAGGAGGGGGATCCAGCTGATAGCATTCCTGGAGAAGCAACAGAACTGCAACTCCCTGGCTAAATCCAGTAACAGGGATTCTTCTCATTTTACTGAGCAACAAATGGTGTCCAAACTTCACTAGGCCTTAATAAATCCTACTGAGTCATAAACTTACATGATAGGGTGTGTATCATTTTTCCCTGTTTTGAACTTTGTGAGTTATTTTTGCAACAGAAAACCATTGTGTATCATACATTACACAAAATACAGATTAACCAGATGTTGCTTATGACTTCCCAAATAATTCACATTTTAAGTTCTACCACGCAGAAGTTTCAGCCAGAGAGGAATTTAATAAAGAATGCTAAGCATCTAAAGCCAGGGAGTTATTACAAAAGCATCAATGAGGCACGGAAGACAGTCATTACTAATTAAGAAAATAATTAAGAGAACATGTGTGCAGAACATAATGATATTTCCATACATCATACAATTGATACAAGAGCATATTTTAAGCTTGATACCACTCCTGTTAATAATAGCAGTTTACTATTTTATCGTGTGCAACCAAGAGCATTAAGTTACTGTATCCTCATGGACAGGGCTCTCCTCCAAAGTCAAGCTGAGAGGAAGAAGAACAAGAGGAGGAGAAGACAGAGAAGGGAAAAAGGAACTCCTTTTTCAATTGTTCTTATTTTTATTAATTTATTTGTGCTCTCTGGGAACTTACCAGTGATCTCAGATGAATCAGTATCAATGGTGGCAGCTGTAGTTAAGGGCAGCTTCGAGGATGCAAACATACACGTATGAGCAGCCAACACCTATGCTCTAAAGAGCTCAGACATATGCCTGCTTTCACAGCAAAGCTATGGAGCTGTTCTTGCAGAAGTTATGCTGAGCTGCTAAGCCTGGATCCACATTACTCTAGAGAAGTGATTCTCATGCCCTGGTGAGGCAGGACAACACAATGTAACTAAACTTCCCACACAGTAACTGTGCTTCCAAAGTCACACTCTCTGCAGACAACAGTCCCAGGGCAAGGGGAGGAGGGAGAGTTAACAGCAACTCTGGCCAGACAGAGTTGATGTCAGTATATTGTAGAAACCCAAAGGGGTATCAACTGCAAAAAAGACCAAAAACCACTGTGACAAAAACGTGTGGAAAATCTAGGCCAGAATGAGGGCGGAAATGTGTGTGGCAGTCCTCCTAAAATCAGCTCAAGCCTGGGCTCCTACAGGTGCTAGTAAGTTGGACAGCAGCTTTTACATGTTTCAGTGATTAAAAAGTTGGGTGGATTGTCAGTCACTGGACAAGTATGACTCAGTCCATAAGCATCAAGAAAAAATATTGGTGAAAATCTCATCTTCTACCAGGATTCACGATTATTTAACATACCAAGACATATGACATAGGTGTCCAGATTAAAGCTTTCATGACCTTTGCTAAATATCATCTTTCTTTCTCTTCCTTTATTCATGTGGTGACCCATGAAAACATCAAACCTTTCCTTCACAAACAACAAATGCATAATACCTGCTTTCCATCGCCACATGTCTTCTTTCACTGCCACTCTTAAATAAATGAATCATCTTTCTCTTCCTCATTCCCCTACCATCTATACCCTGAAAAAATGTTTGCTAAGAGCTACACTAGTCAGAGCCATTTCATGCTAATATTTCATGCTCTGATTATCTTTTTTTTTCCAATGCATTACCTTTAAAAAAAAATAACCTGTTCAACTATACTTTATACAGTTCATTTCTGTCCTGTGAATGTTTTGTGCTTATTCATGATACTGTTCTTTATTTCTTTGGTTCATGACACTGTCATCTGTCATCTCATCTGTCATTTACATCTCATTAATATCAATTGTGCCCTCAGGGATCAGTTTTGTCATCAGAAAATGGCACAGAGGGTCTGCAAATGGAAGGAACACCAAGAATCAGTGCCAAAAATAGTGAAGAGACATCTCATCTCTCCTTCTCAGACCCCACAGATGCTCCTGTATGTAATCACAGCGTGTTGATGTTGCTCTAGTCACTAAGGTATAAGGAAGTTGTATTTAATGATCACATTGTTTTCATTGGAAAATTAACTAACTAGCAGAACAGTGAGCTGGCATTGACAGCAAGCTGCAGTTTCCTACCACCCAGGACCTTGCCTACACTGAAAGGGCAGCTACTAAAGAAAAGGAATGATGATTCAGACCGGGAGAGAAACACTAGGACAGAACCAACACAGCTAGTGTTTAGGTCTTAATTTCCCAAGAAAAGCTGAGTGGTATGTGGTGTATTCTTACCAGGTGTATGCTTACCAGGCCAGCAAGGGCAGGTAGGAATACCATTCCTCTGAATACTCCACACACACTTCTCATTTTTACAAACCAGAAAAGTCTCTACATTGTTATATAGTGAGACTTTTTGGACAGAAACAAATACTCTTCCAGCCACACCATTTCAATGGTGTGCTGCCAATCCCACCCACTGGAAAAAAATATGAAACAGGATCACTGGACTGGCTTAAGTTTTTCTACAGAACAACTTCATTAATTGTCCCGTAGACAAAAGCTTTGGGTTTTGTGCATCTACATGACTTTGGAAAATGAGGATTTATGAAAACACTGTGAAACACCTGATAAAACTTTGTAACTTCCTGGGTTGATTTCTATTGCTGAAAGATTTCTATTCTGCTGATTTCTGTGACTGAAACATAGATCACAGAGGATTTTCTGTTTCTTTCTGACCCTTCTTAGAAGCAAGTCATTCCTGACTTTTTAAGCAACCACCAGTTGCCTCTTCTACGATTAAAAAGCTCATTCACCATATGTATTAAAAATTCCCTTGGCTTGCACCCACATAGACTTTTTTACAAATGACACATTGAGGTTCATCATATGGACATTTTAAAAGTTCTGATGCTATTTGCTCATTCTCTGCAGTAGGCACTGCCTTCCCTAAGATAGCTCATTTCCCAGTGAACGTCCATAAATGTGGCACTTTCAGACCCCTTTGAAAAATCACAGCTGTAATGGCAAAATTTGATGTTATCTCAAAGCTACAGTAATGTCACTCTCATTTCAAGTTGGACAGTGCTGCACTCACTACAGCCACATAATAAATCAACTTTCAAGCTATCTACAAGCTTGGTTCATTTGCTCACAATTATATTTAGGGGAATATCTCATACTGGTGACTGCTCAGTCACTTGCCTCTACACTCTATTAGTCTTAGCATTGGGAGAATCCTCCACTGATTCACAAATAATGCTGGAAAGCAGTCTGTACAGACATCTGCCTAACAGCATAAAAATGAACTTACACCCTGTTTTATTGCAAATAATGTCTACCAGATTTTCCAAGAGGTATGTATTTTGTCCATCCTCCGCTACACTTACACCCCCAAAACCTTTATCCTAATTTCACTCGTCGGCTTCTGATGTCTTTATATAACACATTAGCATCTAGTCTGCCTCATCTTTTCCACTTCAGTGGCCGTATAGCTCATGGTAGGGCTGCAGTTTATCCATGAGGCCCACACCTTCCACGCCGCACCATCAAGATGACCGCTCATCCAGATAATCCTGGTCAGCACTGTCACAGCTTTGACAACAGACGACTGTACCTGTCACATTAGATAAGCCATCCCATTTGCTTCACATTAAACAGCAGGGCAATACATAGATATCATCTGTCACATGAGAAGCTTTGGTGAAAAGACAGCTCTATCACACACAAAAACCATGAAGAGCAGAGAAAGCCCAGCTGCTGGAGGAACTGTATTTCAATATTTAAAAGATTCCCCTTCTGAATGAGACTTAATTACAAGGCAGAATCACACACATGCACATAGACACAGTCAGTTTGCTAAGCGATGGCCGGCTCTTACCCTCGATGGCTATCAGCCATCTTGTTTCCATCAGAAACACTCTTACTATGATAAGAAGTTCAAAAAAATGCAAGGAATTAGATGCAAATCTTCAACCAAATGACAGGTTGGTTTTAGCAGGGAATGGAATGATAAGGGTTTGAAATTCTGTAAGCATAGTCAGGGGAAAGATGCATTAGAAACACTCGCTGAAATACAAACAGCCTTCACGTTAGGTCTCTCTTTATTCACCTCTGCAGAAAAGAAATTGTATGAAGGTCACTCCATTTATGATGTTTTATCCAACCAGACTGATGTGAATGGCCTATATGTAAATTGTCATCGGGTTGCAGCTTTTCATTACCTAAGTAGTCAGGATCCTATTACCCCAGACTCCGGGAACACCGGAGCTCCTCCAGCAAAACTCATTGCAGCAAATAGCTGAAATAAACAGGCAAAGGCAACCAGGTGGGGTGGTGGTCACCCTGTGAAACGGTGAGTCAGTGTTTCCACAGCAGTAACAACTCACCTGCATAACTGCACTGATTTAACTTTGGGTTTGTCCTGATATTTTAGACTCAATTTGTGGCATGCTATATATTAATATCAACTTCCAAATGAGGTGTAAAAACCGTTCCTTGTGTGCAAGCAGCATTGAGCTTGGGACATTTATTCTACACCTCAGAGTCTTTACTGTATAAATTCAGCTCCTTGATTATGTGATCTGTTCTTGTGAAGGGTCAGGTAAGAGACGTTTACAGTCAATTAGTAAGGACAGTGTTTATTAAGTCCTGATGGCACTGCCCTCGTAGTTGAAGATCTAGAAACCAAGTGCTTTTTAAGAAAGGAAAACCTGTAAAGGGTTCAGCATCACCATGCATTTTTCCAAAACTCTTCTGGGAGAATTTAGCAGGCAGTCCATCACTGACTCCACTTCAGGTCTCTTAACAGGGGCTGCAGGAGCAGATCAGGATCTCAGCTCTTATGATTGGCCGAAAACTGCATGTATCCATTTATACAGTTGATCATACCATGATCAGAGAATGAAGTGTTCTTCAAACAGAAATTAGTTAGAACACATCAGAACTACTGTTTTCTCTCTCTCTTTATCACTAAAATGTAGATTTTTTGTAAAAAAAAAAAGAAAAAGAGAACTCACAAGTTATTTCCTTAATTTTGTGTATTTCAATCATTTTGATTGCAATTATTTTATGTACTAGAACCTTTAAATTTTCCTTTAGTAAAATGTTCCATTTCATATCCAAAAAAGTTTTTCATATAAAATTTTCAAAAAGCACTTTCAAGGTTAAGTTTATATTTACTTGTTAATGAGGATAAGAACAATTGAAAAAGCCCCTAACAATTGAACAGAACAACATTCCCTGACAATTGAAAAGAACAACAGCTTAAATTTAAGAAGAAAGTGCAATCTTCAACTCAGATTGCAGCAGCTTGCCTCAAACCAAGTGTGAGATATTAGCTTATCTGAAGTTCTGTGTTACCACGTCTGAAATGCTTTTCCATTCATGCTACACAGATTATTAGCAATCATATATTTGACTGGAGTGTGTACATACACAAAGCCACTTAGCTTTTAACCCAAGCAATAATATCATCTCAGCAGGAAGCTGGGAGGATAGAAACATCCAAGATCCTGCAGCATCTATATATTACAGCAGCAAGAGTAATACAAGAATCTTAATAGAATTTTCTGCCTACCACCAACAGATTTACCCATTAACTCTGGGAGGGCAGTGAGCCTCACAGGTACAGGGCAACATTTTCAAACCCCTCAAAGTGCTTTAGGAATTCCCACAGACTCTGGGCTGAGTCAGAAAGGAGTATTAAAAACTGCATACCAAAGTCTTTTTAACCCAGGAGGTTTTTTCCCAGACAGTGGACTTCAGCTGGGTTCCAGCCCAGAGAAGACAGAGACAGAAGGAGGGAAGTGGTGACTCTCAGAAGCTATTGTTGCCCAACTCAAGAACAGAGTGAAGGAGCAGTTGTATTTCAGCTATGTAGCCCTGCTTGGGTTCTTGCTGCAGTGGCCACAGTGCTTGTTGTTTTCCAGCTCCTGGAGGCAAGACCAGCCAAGGCAACTGTTATTTAGCTCATGCAAATACTAGAATCAGGCATGCTTATGATGAGTGTGGGTGTGCTAATGACCACCAAGATACCAATAGCTGTGATCAACCCCAGATGCAGTAGAAAATTAGATGTAGGTGGTGGAATTCAGAGTTAAAAGTGACTATCTGAACAAGGGTTGGTTTTCTTGCTTTGACTTGATATTTTGCTTAATCTTACCAGATTAATGTCTCCTTCTGTGAATTGGGGATGCTCTGGGATATATCTGCAATGGTAGTCATTACCTGCTCTACAGGAGAACTGTCAGATTTAATCAGTTTATACTTAAATGTTTTAGAGATGGAAATTCTGTGTCAGGCCAAAATACTACTGTTGCTTAAGTACTCTAAAGCAGGTGCAGCATTTCAAATCTCAGGTGACTTGAAAAAGCATAACACAAACATGTCATGGTTGGGGCTTCTGCTGCTATGCTGTTGTTATTATTTTCTTTCATTATTTAAATTCAGTGTTGGTAAAAAAGTCGGTTCTTACTGGAAATTACTGCTTAATATTTTAGGAACTTCACATGTTTTTCCCTTTTTTTTTGCTCCTTTGTTTATGCACTTGGAGTAAACAACTGCTTTTTAAAAGGATGGACTCATTTTTTAATATGAATCATACAGTAATCTCACAAGGAAGGAGAGGAATTAGTCACAAAAACAATTGTGTATTTAAGTACAGAAGAATGTGTAGAGCAGGATAGTGGGGGGTGGGAGGCTGAGATAGACACAAACCTGCCTTAGCTAATTTAATCAGCAAAAATAATGCCATCATGGATAAAAAAAAGCTAAGCCAGCTTCATAGCCAGCAGAGGGAGCCAGGAAAAGCCCTTCATATCCAGTTAGGGAATAAAGACAAATTAAACCAGATCCATCTTTTTTCACACCTTTTCCCCCATCTTCATCTCTCTGCTGAAAGTGACACACTCTTGGATCTCCAATCCATATTATCTGTTTTCACTCCTGCAGAGGCACTCTAAATGCAAAGAAGCATCTTTAAATGTTTCAGACTTACTTCCCATCAGAGACCAACAGAATTTATACAATTCATAGGGAAAACAGAGAGCTCTGTGTGGACTTGGATGAGTCGCCTGCTGTGCACTTCAATCCTGGTATCAGAGACAAAGGTTCTCCTGCAGCATTCTGCAGAGCTGAGCCACAAAGAGGATGCATGCACAGATCCATGGCTCGTGCTTCTCCCAAAATACCTCTACAAAGGTGATTACCCTTGAATCAAGTGACTAATGCTGGGTTAGGAATGGACCCAGACATTGCTGTTAGTTATCAAATAGGACAGTAGACCACTTGAAGTCTTATTGAGCCAGCAACATAAATGACTGAACAACTCACCAGATACATGAATAATATCACATAAATCAACTCCCTGTCTAAGCAAACAGATTAAATCACCATGAATTGTAGGAAAACCCAGCTCCACTTCTTTGATTGCAACTTGTCTTATTTCCATCACTTTGAAAATCAGACCCTGAGCTGGGCAAATGCTCCTTTCCAATAAAATCCAGGAAACTTCATTGGGGGGAATGGAGGGAGCAATTCCCTACATTGCATCACTTCAACATTTCTTGGGTGCTTATTCTGGGCCCTGCTCTTCAACTGCAAAAACACACTGGTAACTTTATTTAAGTGAGTAAACCTGAGTCTGGATGTTCTAATCGTTCAAAGAGGTGCATCAGCGCTTTCTGCAAAGAAGAAGCAGGACTGACTTTGGGCAAATTGTACCCAACTCCTTTTCTCCCCCTTAAGCTTGTCCCAAAATATCTTGATTTTCATTTAGACCATCAGAGTGGCTCCAGTAGTTCCAGTTTGACTATTGTTTTATCCTGGCTGCTCACAGACCAAGTGATGTCAGAGGTACTCTTCAAATCCAGTTTTCCAGGTTTTCTAAAAAAAGATCTTGGTCTGATAATGACACAAAGCTATATTTACATTCTAATCCTACAGGTTTACAAAAGGCATTTGAAACATACCATAATATTCAGGGTTGCATCACCTGACTTATTTCATCTGAATCAACATTAGACACTCACAATGCATTGACTACAGAAAGGATTTTTTTGGAAACTACTATCTTGTAAACAAATCTGAAGTGCAAGTGGAACCAGGGAAATGTCCCTCTAGTCATGAACATGCTGGTAATGGAAAAAGTTCAAAAATTATTAATAAAACCCAGCTTTTCTTCAGCTGACCATAGCCTTCTGTGTCCTCTGGACTGCCAGAGAAAAAGGGTAGAAAGAGGCATTTAAAAAGTCTGTAACTTGGTTATGAGTGCACTTAGGACAAAAGTGATTTACTGAAGCTTATGTCATGTGCTATTATTTTCCACTATGACACAGATTCGTAGCTGTTCGGCCCATAACAGTGCTACGCAAACATCTTCTGTCCCCAGCATCTGCAAGGAATACAGAGCACATTATGTTCTCAGCAAGGAGAGGGGAGTATTCTGCTGGCTGAGCAGAAAAGAAAGGAAGAAAACTATCATCAGAAGCTTGTATTTATATAGTCTTATTCTGTAATGTTGTAAATGTTTTGTGTTTGGCTGCACACTTTGGATCGCGAATGCTGCTTGATCTACCAGACTTACCCTGAATGCAAACGTATTGCACTTAGTCCTTGCTGTCACATATTATTACTTTCCTTTGTTGTTTCTTTCCTGTGTCTTACCTAAAAGACTTGTAAGAGAATTTTACAAAGCTGTAAAAAGGATGACAAAACTCAATTATAAGGAAATACGTCGCAAACAGGTCGGAAACTACTTCTTTTGGCAAATTCAGTGGTCATAATAGTTCCCATGCTTTCCCCCTTTGCAAAGTGTGTCTTGTTCCTATGAGACACTGATTTGTGTGCCTTACCCATATTCTTTACCTTAAAAATAGCATTAGCAACACACAATATAGTAGTTGCTTTGGTAACTGATTTTTCCCCCTTTAAAGGCTGAATAAATAGTTGTGTACTACACATGTAAATTATCACTCTGTGTGTCATTGCACTGGGTCTGAAGCAACTTTATACTCTAATTTTTTGTTTCCATGCATATGTATAAATGTTGAGGTGTGACAGGCTTACCAAGTAAATAAGTTGAGTCAACATGGCATGTTGTGATAAAAGGACAGTATTTGGAAAACTATGGTTTCAAGTAGAAACTGCAAAAATAACAACTGTTGTGGGAAATAAAACTTCAGGTAGTTTCACTCTGCTGGTAATCTTCACCTCAGTGAGAGTCCCAACTGCACAGGAACTTGGGAATGAAATAATTACATCACACATGTTTTGAGCTGATTTCATTAGCAGAATCCAAGCCTTTTGCTTTGTGATTCTGGGGAAAAGCAAGAAAAAAAGAGTCAAACTTCCTAAACTGCACAGACATTGCAGACTACTCCTTTTTTGGAGCAGCCATAGCTCCTAGCAGTGCAATCCTGCATGGCTCTGGCTCTATGGGACATTTACACTGCAATATGCCAAGAATAGAGGTGAATCTCCCTCCAGTCATCACACCCTGCACAAATACAGGGAGTGACTAGTCAAGAGTCAGCTAATTCCAACTGACTTCATTGCCAAAGTCCAATTGATCTGGGTGAGACAAGAGATTGTGTGGCTCCTGGCAAAATGAAACACATGACACTAAGCAACAACATTTCCACTGAGAAACCATTTGTCACTAGTTTAGAAATGTGAATTATTTTTACATATTAATGGACATAGTTGGACATAGTACAGAAAAACTGATAAACCATGCTGCTGTGTTATACCTGGAAACAAGATCATTTCTTCCACCTAGAAGAAGTGCAAATATATTTGATCTCAACTATTATAACATCTTTCTAGTGACTTACTTGAAATAAAATACTATTTTATTACTGAAGGCATTAAAATGCCATGTTTATATAGCAAAGATTTAATTAAAATTCAGATTATAATAATAATAATTGGACACTGAAGCACAGAACTAAATTTCTTTTGTTATAAATTAAACAGGGTACGTTAGCACAGCAGCCTGTGTCAGGAATATGCCACACTATCACACTCCTGAATTAGGTGCACATTAGAGCAGATGACCATATGGCTATTGAATGGCCAAGCTACAGTCCAAGCACAGCGAATGCTGCCTGGCAGTACCAGAGAAAGAATGAGTAAGGGTAAATATTTTTGAAGAAGGATTCCTTACAAAGGTCTACTCAATAGATCTCACGTTTCTAAAACGTTTCTAAAGGTGCTACTAAAGTCAACTGACTGAAGATTTCTATTAATTTTGGCATCAGGCCCCAAGAAAAGGGGTTGCTTGGGAAAAGCAGTGGTCCTGCCTTAACTATTTTAAGTATATAAGGACAATAGGTGAAGAAGCAGCTTTAGTCTTCAAAGCCTTGGAGGCTCTTCAAGGGTGACAACATGATAAAAAAATATAAAACAGGCACAAAATCAAGTACAAAGAGGTATATAAAACTACTCAGTCTTACTGAAGTCATTAGTAAATTGGACACAGCCATTAGCTGATACAGCCAACAGGAGTGAGCTTGTGCATCCACTCCAGAAAGTTTTAATCCTTCTGCATTGTCTAATACTGAGAACTGACTTCTCCCTTCAACCTCTGAAAAAGATTGCCCCGTTGCCACCTGAAAAGGTGATGCTTCAGAATGAAAAGTACCGGGGTTTACTGCTGCCAAGTGCATAATCAGGTGTCATCAAATATCATCCTTCCCATGCTCACTTTAGAGGAAATAGGCATATCATTTTTCAACGTCTTTAATTTTCGACTTACAGGTCTGTACTTTCACCTTGGCCTGCCTAGGAATTTAGAAAGAATTTTATTCACTGTCATGAATTATTTCTCTGTGTGCAGCAGTGCAGAAATTTAAAACATCCTTTTTTGATTGGTTTCACACTTCCTGGCACTTATAATAAAGATTTTGATGTTTTCAAACAGCCATTTCATGTAACCTGACATCCAGTGCGACCTGTGCTCATCTAATGCTTGTTACATGTGATTGTCACTTCTACACTGCTCCTGTTTGTAACATTCCAAGCTAATTTAAAACACACAGTGTCATTAAACTGCTCTGATGCCTTCACATTAACTAGCAGTTCTACCAAGTGAAGTACTTCCCTTTTATCACTATAGGCAGTGAGTTTCATGTGATCTTATTTTCAACAGCAAATTAGTTCTTGTGAGTTCAATTGTTTGAACCACTCTGCAAAGAACCCTACACTGCAGGAAATTGTCCCGTTCTATTTAAATATTTGCTAGTTATGCAAATTACTTCCTTTCCAAGATGCTTTGCTTTTTTACTTTTTAAATTGTTCACTTTAATTACCAAACTGTTTTCAAGTACAGGGTAGCTTGGGTTTGTTTTTTTCAGAATATTATTAGTTTTAGGTTATTTCTTTAACTAAAGACTTTTTTTTACTACGTGCTTTTCAACTCCCACAAAAGTCATTTGAAAAGAACTATACCAGCAGAAAAAGCAACCCTGGGATATTTAAAGTTTAAAGGATAAAGTTTAAGTGACAACTTAACAGTGATTTTTCCATTCCGATGAAGACAGACCTTGTCATTTCAACCCTTAAAAATTTCCTTTCTTTTGTTTTTGGTCCAAAGCCAAAATGGTTTTATTTTAAATGGGAAAGAAGATAGTCTCATGTTAGATTAAGTGCATTAAATGAGTACTGGGGATATCTGATTAAATGTTTTGGAGGCAAATGCACAGTGACACGAGCCTAATGAACTACCCACAGCTCTGATTTGATCCAAATGACACCACTTTCAGGTTCTTTAGGAAGGTCACTGTAAAAATAACAATGCGTTTTTAGGATTAGCTGTGATACCTGCTTGCTCAGTAGACCCAGCACGCATCAAGCCATGACAAAAGCACTTTTATGAAAGTTGAGTAGTTACGGCTTAACTCCGTGGTTTACATCAGGATCTAATTATAGAAGGTTGGGTCACGCCGCTGGCTCTGCCGGCTTCCTCCAGCACACCAGCCCGCGCGGCTGAGTCAGTGCAGCGAAGAGGGAGGAAAGGCTGCACTGATACAAGCACTTCACCTTGCAGAGGCCAGGACTCCACCCCCCTGTTTGGAAAAGAAGGTTTATTCACATCTGATTTCAAGTGTTGACATTTCTGATACATCTCTCCTCAAAAAAAAACCCCTCACAAGCGTGGGAAGCGTATGATCATCCCACATGATTTTAATCTTTATCTATTCAGAGCCCCAAATGCAGACTTTCCCAACGAATATGTTTAAAGAAATGCAGTTAAATGGGCAAAATAAATAAAAAATAGAAAATATTCTAGATAATAGAAATAAATTTACGAATAGAAATAAGTTTAATTAAAATAGAAATAAAATTCCAAGTTTGCTGGTTTTTTACCACCATCTACTTGACCATCTCATTGTCAAGAAAGGGAAAAGACCACAAACAATTTTCAGCCACAAAAAGTCAAATCTTCACAGGAACTAAAAGTTCCGACTTCAGGACTGCTTTCTAAATTACACCAAAGCCCTGCATTATTTGTCAATTTACAGGAAATTTGTCTGCTGTGCAATACAATTGTGAAATGACTGAGGTGTGTAGGAGGAGGACAGCTTTTTGTAAAAAAGGAGGATGGCTCTGAAAATTAATAGAGAAACCTGCATTTAAAAATCCAGGAAACTGCTTAAGTTTCCTGTGCAAAAAGTTAAATATTACATTATAGCTTCTTTAGCAGCCAATGCCCAACATGTCACTGTTACCACTGTCGATACAATTCGCCCTTTATGTTTTACTTGCTAAACTTCAAAAATTTAGTCTACTCCTGTTAGCTGATCTTTTAACTTCAGTCCCTTTACCACATCTTAATCTCACAAGGGCAACAGAGAGAAAGGTCAGGTTAAATGAATTTTCTAGAAAAAGGCTGGTAATTATTGATAGCAAAAGTAGCCTGCAGTTTTTGTATCTTTTTTTGGAGGCATCATCCCTAACCTTTCCCAAGACTATTTCTTCCCGACTTATGGCATTTCAATCCTGGGACTTTTACAATAATGTTAAACGTTGCTTTTTGTATAGCTGTCAGTTACAGATTACAATTGAAACAGTTTCTATAGATGGAGATTGAAGCCAATTCTTCATTAAGAAAGAAGCATGCAATCATATCTAGGGGAAGCAAGTGGAGTGGATTTATAAAATCTATGTTTACTCATGAGCGAGCCCTAATTCTGACTGCAATGAATAATTCCAGTCTGAAGGAATGGGAAAGGTTACTAAAGAGAATATATTGCACTAGGAAAGAAAAAACAGTATCTTTGTTCAAGAAAACAAGGAACAAGAGGGTCCTGAAATTGAAACAGAAGACTAAGTGCTTATACTTTTCCTTTTAATTCAGGTGATGATTTTATATGACTGTATTGAAAACAAAAGAAGGTGCCTAGTCATTGCTGAGAATATACTGTTTGAAGGTCAAATTCCTCTGCAGCTGGATAGAGGTCACCTGCATTTCACATAAAGGGCAGAACTAGTCCTGTGGTAGGAAAAGAAAATACCTTTAACATTTAATCTGATTTTTCCTCAGCTTCTAAACACTTAGTCCATGATTATACTGAAGTTATTCCATAAGTTTATATATCTGAAAAGCCCGGTCTTTGAAGAGACAGTTTTCCAGAAGAATATATAAACATAAAAGAAGGCAGGCATTTAGAAATGTTAGCAAGCTTTGTCCAGGCAGACTCTTCTGGCAAGTAAAATTATTTCATTATTTTAAAGGTTGATGAAGTTAAGTGATGGCAAAGAGCTCAAATAGATGATGTTTCTCCATGCATTCAGTGCAGGATATCAGTCTTGCATCAGTCAGCTGAATGGTCTCATTGTGCTGCCAAATTCTTGTAGGATAATATTTACAACAGCAAACAGCCATGCAGAGGGATACATCTGCCGGTATAAATGACGAGACTGATTCCAAAGGAGTTGTTCCTTCAAATGGAGTCATCTCATTCAGTCAACATTAGGCCTAAATAAACTTTGATAGTCTTTCTAATAAAGTATGATTTGCATCTTTCCCTTTCCACATAAATGGTAATAGTGCAGTCAGAAATTTTAATGCATGTTTAACTGGAGAAACTGATCTCAAAATACAGGTTGGAAGATTCACATTAATGGTGTTGTCCACAAAACGAGTTCCTGAGAACTTCCATAAATGGCATTATACCAGTGAAGGGAGGATTTTTTAACTGCTTTTTGAAAATACAGTAATTGAGTATTTCATAACTAATAAAGACAAGTTGACTGGACATTAGATAATGCAATACAATTTAGCAATCTCTCTCATTTATCCTGGAAGCTGCAAAAATGAAAGACTTAAACAAACAATTCCATCAGTAGTACAAAGAGCAGAAACTAGCCTTGTTGCAGTATTTCTAGACATCAGTTTTCATGCACTGAATATAAAGTTCACCTCTGGGGCTTTGTCTCACACTTCCTTGCTGCAGCTACACTATTACATACACTTTGCAGTCAATGGTACTGCCCCTTTCCTGCGCCAGGATCCCATAATTCAGCCACCAACGGCTAGATCCTTTTTTAGTTATCAGCATATGGGATTCTGGATCTGGAGGGTGGCCATGGCAGTGCACCCAAGCAAGGGACCATACGCCCCAGTAATAGGCTGTCTGTGCAGGCCTTCCCTGCCACACCACCTGGCACAGCCAGACGTGGTCATGATGTGATTAAGCGTCGCTGTCACATAACCCGGCGGGCTGACACCCCGGGATCCACAACTGCTCCACGGTTTGACACGTGAATTGTCATCATTCCAGTGGGGACACAATTCTGGTTCCTTAACAGATCTGGGCTTCATGCCAAGTTCTTAATAAATCATAATTAGGAGCTCAGATGTCGGGAATTGGTATGATGATCAGATGCAAGCAGGGAATTTGGTTCCAATCCCTTCACTTCAGCATGCAAGTAGAAGAATGGCCACCCAGCACTGAGAAAAGTTCGATTTAGCAATGCATAGTGCTCAGTTTAACAAAGTGAATTGCTCTTAATAATCTTCCGCTCTCAGAGCAATCTGTCTCCTGAACAATTCTACTTCATCACAGCAAACTAGTTCAAGAAGAAATTATTTTAACTTTGGCACTAGAATTCTGGATATTTAATACTCACAACTGGACAAAGAAATGAGGTCATAGGAGACATACTGCTCTGAACCCTGCTTTTTCCTTTTTTCAGATTTGCAATTGTATTGGAGACCTTGAAACACAGTAAGGAAACTATCTGACAGAAACAGATCCTCTCCTTCATTAGAGCTCTACTTGGTGCAGAAGACAGAGCAGATATTCCTAAGGACAGAGCTCCTGGGCTGAGGTCCAGCTTTGAAGCCCCAGCAGGGAATCCTCCTACAGTGAAAGATTTCTCTGCTAGCCAGCTGTGGCCAAACCCCATGCCCTTTGTATAATGGAACATACAGACCAGAACGTCAGGATCCATTCCAAGAATTGTGCCAGATACCAGTTAACAAGGAGACTCATTTTTACATGTTTTGTATATGCTGATAGCATTTATATGAAAGCTTTGGGCTTTGCTGGAGAATAACTGTGAAAGAAACTCCTTTACTTCCTCCACTGAGGTGGCTTTTCTAGTTGCAAGCAGCAGGATTGCAGTAGAATCAAGATAAAAGAGTATGTCATGCATAATTAAATATTAATTTCTACCAAGTTTATAGAAATGCCAATAATATTATTCTCAGTATGTGTAAGAATTTGACTATTTCCACACATTTCTCTAGAGTTTTTTACTTGCACTAACCTGTTGGGAGATATTTTAAATAACTGAACATTCTTTTTGCCTTTTGTAATGAACAGATTATCTATATAAGATATGATTTTTCTTAAACTGAATTATTTTTCTCACAAACTCAGTCTAATATTAAAAGTAATTTTAGACTGACATATTTGCATATTTGGGGGAGTTTTGGTAACCTCTTTGAAAGAAATTCCATGTTTGGATGCATTCTGCTCAGACTGAAGTCACGGAGCATTCTACCATTGACTTGGATTGGGAAAATGAAACCAAACCCAATGTTTTTGGCAAATGCCATCCCCTATGCTTGGCCTTGTGTAAGCATCTAATTTTTTATTGGTTATAAATAGAAGGCATATCTAGCAGAATCACATTCCTTGTTGTTAGCTGGCTCTTTAATAGCAAAATATTTGACCACTGCAATGTTTTTCTACTGGAGTAGTTAATGGAAACCTTAGTATAGTTCCCATTATGTATTCAAACTATTTGCCAATTTCCTCTCAGCATGTGCAAACCCTTATTTGTGAGCAATGGGCTTCATACACTGGGAGTATCCCAAGGAAGGCAATTACTGCATAAACCGTGGTTACGGTGTAATGTTCTCCGAAGTATAAAAGCATTAGGCAAAACAGATGAGAATAGCTTCTATTGCTACCAGAATCTGCAAAGGAAGAGCTACCCTTCAAAACCAACTATACCAAAGGCTGACCTTTCTTAAAGTAACTCACTCACATTCCAGTTGGAAACGCTGATTTTATCAAAACACCTTCGGTTTTCGTAATGAACCTCATGATTTTTTGCTGAATGTGCTTTAAGTTAAATTTTAAATGCAGGTATAGCTTCTCTTTGTGGAAATACAGAATACTGAATCATTTTTTCTTCAAGGCAGAAAAGTTAACGAAGAGATTTGCATGCACCAGTGATGCCTCCATAAGTTTTACAAACATCTACTTTTCTCTAAAACACGTGGCAGATGGCTCACAAGTTTCCAGAAACAATCACAGAAGTCAAGCTTATAGGTCACACCATCTTCCCTGAATATTAACAATAGAAGTAGCTGTTGTTTAAATACCAAAAAACCACAGCCCCATTGAACTACTCCAATATAAAAATAACATGGGCAAATTAAAATGCACTAACACCTCGTCAGAATTCAAACCAGTCACAGAGAGAGTGGAAAAAACCCCAAATCATACCCGGGGAAAGGAAAAGGTGATTAGGGTTATATAAAAAAAGAACTTCAGGAACAGTTGTTTAAACACCTTTCAAAGTAGGGATATGGAACAAAATGGGAAATAAAATTCATGTTCTAGGACACAGCACAATCATCCTGCAAGCTAAGAAACCTGATGTCAAAATTCATCTCATATAAGCAATGTTTACATGCAAAACTCAGGAGATGAAGCTTAAAAAAATCAGTTCATTTATGATTCCCATCTTGCCAAAAAGATGTATTAAATCAAACCCCAAAATATATTGACAACCATTCCCATTAAATACTGAATGCAAGATTTCAGAAGTCAAGTTCAAAATGACTCTTCATGTTTTGAAAGTGTTTTGCATGATCAAACTCCATAATTCCCTTATAGAAACAACTTCACAAAGCTTCTCAGTTAATCACAACTCATGCCTGGGTGTAAGGTCAGAGGCAGTTTTCCACGCTCAGCTGTGTGATTCATCGCAGTTCCACCAGGCAATAGAAAGATTCTTGTTTTGCTTTCTTGTTCCTGTCTTCAGTGCTTCTCCTACCCCAGTGTGCAATATATGCTCAGCTAGAGAGAAGGGATTCTTTATTGTACTAGATTTCAGCTGAGAGGTGGAACGCTGGTGACTAAACGTCGCTTTCCTGGTGTAGCCTGCACTATAAACTACCCTGGGAAATGAAGGGACAAACATTTTTCCATCTTTCCATGGAGCTCACCCTTTCTAGGTAAGTAATATCCTCACAGTTCAGCTTGTTCCTTCTTTTCCTATTGAAAACTTATTCTACAAACAACTTCTAATGAATTGTCTCAGTTGTATGTAAAGGATGGATGGGATAACGGAATCTCCCTGCACACGGGGAAATATCTCAAACACAAGTGATAAGCATCATGTTATATTTTTTTTTCTCAGGGCTGAGCTGAAGTCAGAAGTTAGTTCAAAGTATCAAGCTGGCCACAAAGTGTGGCACCCATCTTAAACTAGATGGCAGTGCTTGGAATGTGCAAATAACTGACACAGACGAAAAGAAGCTGTATTCTACCTGGGTTTTTTCCATTATAGATCTGACATCTTAATGATAGGTTAGACTCGACTATTCCTGTATGGAAACATTCTTTTGAAAATTAAAAAATGATAGTCTTTCGATGCTTTCAGAGAGGTTTTTTTTCTGCCAAAATCCTACATAATTTTCTAGAAAGTTATATCACTGCTATACAATTTTATGAGCTATTTCGAAAGCCTATCGAAGGTATCGCTTACTGTTCAGTTCTAGGGGTAATTTTCAAAGTTTCCGTGGGACTTTATTAAATTCTTGTAGAATTCTTGTGCCCATTAAATTTCACAGCATTTTTCCACAGGGGTTTTCACAGTCTGTTAAAGCAAAAGCGTGGAGTTGGTATAATCTAATTTGGACACTCTGGTGAATGAATTTAAAGGGAAAAATTGAGTCATCATTAATTTATAACACATTGCCAGACTTAACAGTAAATACTGATCACCACAGTTTTGGAAATATCTATCACAAAGCTTATGCTCCGAGTCTTTTAGTAACCACTTTGCTATCACAAACAAGCAATCTCAACAATTCCAAGCTGAAGTAGACAGCTAGGTATTTGCAATGGATCTTAAAACCATATTCTTGAAAAGATCATTTTAAAAGTCAACATAATTTAGCTTCCTCCTTCAAATATTCTAATAAAAAAAACAACCAAGCAAACAGAAAATAGTTTACTGTTATCTAATTGGACAGCAGAGACTCTAGTCTGAAACAAACACGTTTCATGACTATCCAGGATGAACAAACAAATTGGGGCAGTGAGCTAATAACTTGTGCCAGCATTGCTCCATGCATCAAGGATCTTATATGCTCATGGGAGGGCATTACAAAAATTAGACTAATGTAGCAGAAAAAATGAATTTGATCTTCCGTTACAGCATTATTCTATCACCATTGCATTGCATTTCAGGCAACTTCACAATGAACATCATCTTATAGAGTGAGAAAAGTGTGCCTGCAGATTGCAGTTCACTATGTTGGACTGTGAGTGAGCCTCACAAAGTCCTATTCCCTTTGTGCTTGCTTCCTTTTATGAAGATGGATGGATATTTGATGAGAATATTTAAAAATTTTTTGAGTTCTTTGCTCAGTTTTTAATCATTGTTTAATCAGCTCCACCCCTATCTCAAGAGCATTTATAGGATTCTCTTCCCTGGCATATGACCATGATAAGGAGACTGACCCAAGGAGTTGCAAATGGCAGGTGGGGAGATACTATGAAAATACTGTGACAAGCTGGAAGAGGTTATGAAAGTAAACTCAGTATTCACATTTGGAACTAACTCACTACTCAAGAAAAATTAAGGAACATTTACAGTAAAGTAACTAGATACCAACTTACAGGCATTATAGGGAATCTGCACTGCAGTGATCACAGATCACCACCTTCAGCAAAATAACCCGGGAATGCCACCACGTGTAGTATGACTGTCAGGTTTTTGATGCTGAACATATCTATTCAACAGCACCAATAAGCATCCAAATGAAGATATGATTAAAGACAATTTATGGTGGTACTCTCTTCAGATATCAGAACCACGGTTTCCAAAGGTGTTAAGAAATCGAACAAAGAGAGGTCTGCAAAGTAAGTATTTTACTGATCTTACTACACTCAAGACAGGCCATATCCCATATCTCCATCTACAAATAAGACCATCTGCAGAAGCAGACTGGAATACAGAACAGCAGGGTTTAGTACGAGACGTTGCAGTGGAAACTTCCCTGTGAAGCCTGACCCTTCGCCACACAAAATTAGGAAAGACTTCAAGAAACCTCTAATTGAAATCAACAGAAAGTCTTCTGGTGACCCCCAGTTTCTGTCAATAACTTCCAACTCAGCTGAATATGAACGGAGTTACCACAAAAAATAAGCAATGACGAACTTGAGGAAGTTCTGTTACTGTAAAATCCACAGAGATTCTTTTTTCTTTCACAAGAAAGCTTCACATGTTGAATAGGCACTTCACAAGACTTTTCTGATTTTTTTACATATGTACATACATCAATATATACTAAAAGTAACTTCTCACATATACAATACAGAAGTGAACATAAGTATTTTATAATGCATGCATTTTCTCCATTCAGTGTATATTTTGTGGACAAACCTCTGAGACACAAACCCTACTAACTCATTAGCATAACAACAGTATATTAATAACATCAACGGCATAATAAAACAATAATAGCTTAAGGAACATCAACATTTTGTCACCCATGTATCTCCCACGAAAAAGAATCCTAATATAAATGCCAGTGATAAAAGCATGACTTCATTCTTCTGTCACACACAAAATATCACAACCATATAATTAATGCCAGTAAACTCACAGGCTGTACTCTGCATTGCTTTTATCCCCCTTGGAAGGGAATAATTCCAATGGTTTTCATCATATGCAAGTCAGTTTTGCTACGACTCTTTTCAATCCAAAAAGAAAAGCATTGTTTAAAAATTCATTAAATACTATTATTTTCTGTCCGGACTCCTGTACACCAAATGAAGGGAATTGGCAGTGAGGGAATTCCTGCGTCAAAGGGATCCTTGCCTGTAGTTGGCTTGCTGTCATTCTGTGAGGGAGTAAACTCACACTGTCACTTGCTCTGTCTGGTGAATTGCTACTGCTTACCAAGGCCCTAAAAACCATCAGCTGTTCTGTTAAGTTCTAACTCAGCTGAAAATAAAAATATTTACTGCAAAGAAATAAGTGTTGCAAAACCATCAAAAGTACTAACAAGTTTTGTTCCTGACTATCCAGCTACTGTAGCAAAAATAGTGTTAATTTCTGTTATCCAGCTGACTCCAGCACACCTGGTGATGCAGTCTTACTAGAGGAATGAGAACTGAGGTGAGTCATTACAGTGAGATGGAACATGCAAGGGCACTGATGCAAAAGCAGCAGGTTGTCATTTCTTTAATTAATGCTGGAGTATCCAAAGAGGCCTCAATACTGTGAGCTTTGGTAAATAAGACTCAGTTGTGATCCTCTCACTCAGAAGAGGCAGTGCTCATCTGGACTCACTTTTTACTGGTGCTTCTTCACAGAATCAGTTCCCTGAACAAACTCATTTCCTCCCCATGAAAGCTATTTGGGCAGCAATGAAGCTCCTCTGAGATGCAATGCCACCACCAAAGTTTCTGAAGTGGGGCCAAGAAACCACTCTGGATGTCTGTGAAATCACAGAGATGTGGTACTTACCCAGAACAAGCCTGGGGTTTGAAGGATCCCTGCTTTCAAGGAATGCTGATGGGCAGAGCAATGTTCTGTTATTTCCTCTCTCCCAATGACACAAACCAGCGGGAAGGCCGGTGACACAATGGGGACACCTGGGTCCTGGGGATCAGGATTTTGTATGAATTCTGTCTCTCAAAGTCATGAACTATAATATATACAACTGGATATATATTTGTATCTGCATATTGTATATTTATTAGACAAGAGGGTGAAAAATTAGCATATGTTACAACCACGCTGGAGGTGAAAATAGCTAAAGCAATGCAGCCTTTAAGGGCACCACCGCTCAAGGAGACTGCAGTTTAATATGCATGCAACAGCTACACACAAGTACTCACTCTGCACAAGCATTTGTGATAGGGGATTCCACATAAAAAATCCTTTGAAGAGGATTTTCAAAACTGTAACCCCAAAACTTGCAGAGACTAAATAAATTGTCCTTTATATGTGTCTCCAGGAAGGCATCTGGCTCTGTAAAAAAATCTTATGCTTATGGAAGTATGGAAATCCAACTAGAAGACTAGGACATCAATTACAACTGAGCTGTTGTGCTCTCCAGATCAGTGTGCATTTGGACAGAAGACACAAATATAAAAATATCTTCTCATTAGTAAGTTCTACTTTTTCCTCTCTCCTTTCTCTTCCATTTTGATTTGTATACGGAATTTAAACCTTCAACAGTTAAAAAAAACCCCAGAACTAACTACAAAAATATTATGTTTGGTGCAACAAAAATTTGCAACATGTATCATCAAAAGTAACTCCTTTTTTCCTATTAATACAGCAATACAAACTACTGTTTCTCCATCATTTCCTAATTCATTTAAATATATTTTCTCCCCAGCATTGGCTATAAAATGTAGATTAAAGTTTCCATGCTGTTTCCCTACCTATCTCTTTTAATATTTTACAGACTCAGAATGAGTCAAGTTCAGCTATTCCACCACAGACTGTGCATTTTAATGTCAGACAGTTTGGTATAAATAAGCACTTCTAATCAGTTTACTTATATTGTATTTCTCACGGGTTGTGGAAGGGAGATTGATATTGCATTTTTGAGTCATCAAGGAAGTGTGACAAAATTAGCTCACGGCACAAATGATATTTAATAATCAGACGTTACTTCTGAATGCAAGGTCATAGCATTTAAAAGCTCTGGCCTTACACTAAAGCAGATGTGTTTATTAAGATATCTTCTGTGATTCATTATCCATTCTAGAAACAATTTTGTTTCCTGAACAGAATAGCATCATTATTCATTGCTTTTTACTTAAAAACACCTTGCTGCTATTTGCATGCGAGTGAGTCCTACTTCTTAAACAATGAAGTTAAAAAAGTATGCATTGTTGTTGCTTTTGAACACCAATTCCAACCTTCATTGCTGGGTACAAGGCCTCATAAAAGAGATCTTGCAAAGCTGAGCTATTCTTTGTGTTATGCACAGTAAAGATCATGCAGCAAATGACAGTCCCATCTCTGAACGTCCTCTGTTGGAATAGATAATTATTTTGCATGCAGAAGAGAATATGGGAAAGTCCATGATAAATGTGGAAAAGAAGAATTAAATGCAAGCTGGTGCAGCCTCTGCACTCTCCAGCAAAGCTCTCTTCTAACAGCATGAAAGGAAGAGGTGGAGAAGTAGACAAATGATGGTAAATTGAATGAAGTAGGAGGTTATAAGTGAAGAAAAAAGGTAGTATGTCTTCTGGAAGTGAAATTGCAGGAGAACACCAGAAAGCTGGAAACTGAAAACAGAAGTGGAATGAAACCTTTATATGCTGTGTGAATCACTGTTTGGCTAGAAACCAGGAAATAATTCCTGGAAAAGGCAACAGTGAAAAGCCATTATAAGACCCTCGTCAGGAAACAAGCAAGATGACTCGGGAGAAGCTGCTGGACTGGCTCCGGACAATTTCCATTGGTGATGCAGGTTAACAGAAAACAGTCAAAACAGGAACTAAGGAACAGACCCCCGCTCACTGTGAGAGGTAATGCTACAACCGCCTGATCCAATAAGCTACAGGAAACACTGCGCCCAAAGGATCACAAATTAACTTGGTAACATTCAATCTGCCTAAGTCAAAGTGACATTAAAGTATCTAGAATGGAAGCAAAAGATTTCTTTCCTCTATCCTTTCATAAAGTGGAGGGCAACATCTGGTTTTAAAAGGAATACTTTTTTTTCTGCTACTAAAAAAAAAATGTTTTCCATAAAGTGTTGGCTTTCCTTGGAAAAACGCTGATTCATTGTAAAACACCAAAAACTTATCACTGAGAAGTACGCTGAGGGCTTTAAGTTCTATTACTGTTCTGGATCGGAGCTGTAGTTGGAGAGTCTTGTACTTCCATGAGAGAAAAACTGAAGCAGAACTCTAAGAAGGCAACAGCAGAAATAAGGTACTCTGGAAGCATTTCCAAATTCCAAAACTTGAGTTTTTAAAACAAAAGGGTTTAAAACAAAAGGTTTTGACTGAACATTTTTGGGTTTTCACTGTTTACTTTTTTCTATTCTTTTTTTTTTTGTATTGCTAAATACAATCAGAAAGTATTCCCATTAGCTTTAGAGGAAAACTTCTAGAACAGCTGTCAAACAGAAGTAGACATTTACTTAGCTTGGTACAGTTCATTAGAAAGAGCAGGACAATCAAACTGTATTGTACTGATTTTAGCCAAAAAAATGCTATTCTCTCCCATAAAATTATCAAGAGGTTAAAGGTTAAGACATTACTCCACTATATTACAAAAGTAGAAGGCCACAAACTTGCTGAAATGATCACTTCTGTGAGGTTAGATATCAAGATACTAGTGGAAGAAGGACTATGACAAGGAGCTGTCACAACGTCAGGGAGACTGTGCTCCTCTCAGGTGTCAGAGCTTGTGCCCAGTGAGCCCTCTCTTAGAGCAGACTGGGTGACCAAAGGTACCTCTGACCTTGACACTTGTACAATTAATAAAAATACTCATCCCTCACTCTTGGCAAGTCTGAATTCTGGGTGGTCATTACCTATTACAATATTCAGCCTTTCTAACACCCGTGAAGACATACTCAAGTGAAGGAGAATTTAGCCCTCAGCCATTAACTTAATTAGCTTTTATTCTGTTTTTTTCAGGCCAACCCAGAACTCTACCAGCACTGTACAATTTTCCCATTTCTTACAGATGACACAGATCTGAGCAAATTGAAACATCTCAGAAAACATGTATCTTTTGGTGGAAATATACATTTCTTGTGCCTACTGATGTCTTTATAATTTCACCCTCTTGAGAGATAATAGTGGGCTCGCTCTTTTCCTCTGATGTAAATTAGAAGTACCCTTATTAACTCAATAAAATAATAACTGCAAAAGAGAACAAGTGCAGGCCCATTACACTCTTGCATTACATAAAAATGAGAGAACTTTTTGCTGTGACTGGTCTATAGACATTAGAGCTCTAAGGAGAACTAATCTATACACATAGGATTTCATAATTTTGAAATTTAACTTCATTCTAAATTAAAACCAAAAGCTTTTCAAAGCCATGCAAGGGGGAAACCTATGAGGGAAAAGTCTTTAATATAAATACAGCTATCCATACCAGCTCAAAGGCCCTAAGTGCCTGCCCATCCCTGTATCCCAACACCCCCCTCTATGGCTGGCAGCAGATGTCTGTATAAAGAGTGCAAAGAACAAGGCTAGTGGGGAATGGTATTTCCCCAGAATACTCTTTCAGACACCTAAGGCAGAGATATGTCTCATTAAATAGCTGTTGATTGATTTTTTGTTCACGAATTTGACCAGCTGCCTTCTGAGCTTAGGGAAACTGTTGTCCTACACAGCATCCTGCAGCAGAGTTCCACACCTGAATCCCAGAGGTTTGCAGGAGCATCTTTTGTTTTTCTGAACCTGCTTTCTCCTGCTTTCATTTCATGCCCCAGAACTCAATGGAAGAGACAGTGAGCCACCCATTCCTCACTTTTCCATGCCAGTTCTGATTTTACAGATTTCTTTCATATCCCTCATTTACAGGCTAAAAAGTCCTACTCTCCTTCATTCCCCAAGAGGAAGCATTTTCTTTCCCTTGATTTGTTGTGCTGTTTCCATTATTTTCAGCTTCTGGGGTTCTACTGCATTTCCTTTGGAGTACAGAACCAAAACTTTATATACAGTGTTATGGATTAAAGTGCACAACGTGCAGTGACATCATAATGCTTTCTGGTTCGTTTAGATTTTTACCAATTTTTCTCAATATCCATTTTTTTATTATTTCTTCCTTTTGAACCACTACTGAGTATTAAGCTGACATAGTGAGCTGACTGATATTCAACTGACTGATATTCTGACCCTACTCTGAGCAGGGGAGTTGGAGTATAATTTCTCTAGACATCTCTTCACATTTCAACAATTCGGTGAGTCTGTGATTCAAGCTTAGGGGACAGCAGGTGAAATATTTCTATTTTGCCACTCTACAAGATACTGGAATCACTCCTGTCCCAGTGTTATGCACAACCTCAGCAACCCCCATTCAAGAAAAACGAATGCAAACTGGATCAAGCACAGAAAATCATTACCAAGATGAATGAGAAAGGCAGTGCTTATCTTCCACAAGAAAACTAAATGAACTTAGGTTCAGCCTAGCAGGCTGAAGCCCGAAAAGGTTTATGATTGATGTCTGAAGTACATTAGAAAGCTAAATACAGTGAGTGTCTATTTAAGCTGTATGACAGCATTGAATTAACAACAACCTGTCCACGTGTATTAACCATTCTTGAAAAAAATCAAGCTAGAAAATAGGAGTAAGGTTCTATGAAGGTTTTAAAGAACATTTCCATCTGCCAGTACCAAAGCCAAAAGCTTATTATATTTAATATGGACTTCACAGAGTTTTGACATTTTTCTCTGCTCTTTCCGTCTCAAAACTAAATGATGGGGAAGACAATGCAATTTTTCAATGTGCTTTAGCTTTCATGGAATTTTACACTGTAATGGAACACGACACTTCTGAAATTTCTCCATCCACGTCTATCTCAAATGCAATATATGCGGTTTTAAAGGATCAGCAACAAGTAAGAGATAGCTTTCCGCCAACTCTGGGTAAAACTCTTAAAAATGTAATGTGAAAAACTTCAAAACTCTCAGAACTCTGTGCTGAAGAAGAAAGGCAAGCCCAGAGAAACACAGCTCTTGGAAAAAGTGATTAACAACTTAGAAATTACAGTTGCTAAATCGTTCCAGAGAGATGTGACAAACGCTTAAAGCACTGAAGCAGTGATTGTTCTATTACCTCGTGTAAAATTCCTTATTAACGCCTGGAAATACCAACAAATTGATTGTCTATCAGGTCAGAAAATTCAAGGCAACAGTTTGTATTTTGTTTAGTAAAACAGAAGAAGAAAGCATGATCAAATTGAACAGGCTTCTACATTTGCTTTTTGAAACTTTGTGTTCCCTGACCTTGCCGCTCGTTGCCCTGTGTGGCATTTAAGCCATACAAAGGTGGGGCAGAGTTTGGAAATCCATTGGTGTCAGACCTTAAGAGATGTTTAGCTGCTGATGTGTCAGAAGGCCCAGTATGGCAGACTTTATTTGAGCTGCAAAAGTCAGCCTGGTAGTTAGGAAGTACAGAGCATGGGACATTACACACCTCATAAACTCTTTTAGTCAGAGATTAAGACAAAAGATTGTGAGTCACTGACTTTTTTAGGACTTGTTAAGAACAAGTAGATTGCTGCTGTGATGAAAGGTCTGCCACTCCATTCAATGCCTTATACCTACTCACACAAACAGCTTAGTGTTAGAGCTCCTCTTCTTCCCAGCCACAGTGTCCATTTGGATACATGATGTTGTGTGGAGCATCACTTGCAGAGGTATGTAGACTTAAGTGAGAGACTTGGGTGTTTTCTGAAGAACCAACAGAGCCTTTCCAGCACCTCACAAGTGAAAAGAAATCCTTTCATTTTAAAAAGGGGAAAAAAATTTACTTCCACTTTTTAGAAAAATGCCAGTGTCTCTGAGGATCATTTTACTCTCCCTTTCACAGAGCCAGTTACTACATTATCTCTGGAGAGGACACAAGTCTCCTTACAATTCACATATTAATCCTGATTTTAATCACTTTCTCTTACCAAGTCTTACCCTCACTAAGGGAATGGTAAATACATCACTGGCCTCCAGAGAGTCAGTTTGAGACACTTTTTTGTACATAAATTATTGCTAGAATATGTTCGTATGACATATAAAAGTGTGTAACACTTAAATCTTTAATTACTATTACTGCAAATTACAGGAATCTCTTATTGAAATGGTGAACTTCTGACGGGCTTTAAGCAAATTGCTCTTGTATGGTGGAACAGATCACATCCAGCAGCAGCCAGTCCAGTAAATTACCATTCTGCCTAAGGAACTAGAGCGATGCCATCTACCTTGTATCCATCTTTTGAGAGATCTTGCACGATAGAAAACAGGTTAAAAGGTTCAAGGTAGGCTCAGATGTCAGTGTTTGCTTATGGATCTCTTTTACTGTTTTAATTTTATTGCTCAATAGATTTTGTTTGAGAGTCTTTTGGATACCTGGCTAATTAAGAGACTAATTAACTCATCTAGACTAGTTTTCTGATCAAAACTTTTAATTTGAAGGTGAATACATTTATCTGCCCAAGTACACTACTGTGCCTTTTTTCTATGCAATTTTCCTGTCACCTACTGAAATTTACTGCTTGAAGAATATACTTAAATATTTCAGCCAAATGATCTGGCTTAGTCCCATCTAATTTGCTGGGAAGTCTTTCAAAGACCTTGCTGGAGGTGGATGAGCTCCGAATGGTTCCCTGAACTAAACACCAGGTCTAAGGGGCACCCATAGTAATGCTGACTGGCTGTCATTTCACCTTTTTTCACAAATATTTAGCCAAGTACCACTACATGTTTTATATTCTTCCTCAGGGTCAATAAACCCTCACTATTAAATAACTTTCTACGAACTAATACAAGTTAAAGATAACTTCCTTGGAGTTTCCTGGCAGTCTGGAGGAAAATTTCAGCTCCAGCTTCAGCACACTGTCATTTTAGCCACCCATTTTACATAGTTCAAAGACTTATGACAACAGAAACAATTCAAAGACCACAGCTATAATGCACATGTAATTCTCAGTAACACATATCTAATAAAATAGATATGATTAATCTTAATTAACTTAAGATTCTACAATTTTAATATTTTGCAGTCAAGTTTTACTGACATCTTGCAACCATTAACTAGTTATTCTTGAACTGGTCTGTATGGAACCGCTAAGATAAATGATATATTAGCCTTGTCTCTGCAACGTACTTCCCGTTATACATAAATGGAATTATCTGGGACTGCATCACCCTAAATATTAAAATAAATGTGGAACTAACACTGCCATCTGGATGTAACTCTACATTTGGCTATACCAGTATGTGCCATAGTCCACTTAGAATAAATAGCTCTTCTCCATGGGACAGATCTACAAAATTCTGGTTTGTAGATGAAACAAGCTTATTTCAAAGTTAGGAGTTACAGAAAACTAGATTTTCAGTTTTTCTCTAAATTCCCAAGTTGGTTTAAGCATTAATGCATGAAACTGTGACTATAGTAACATAATTGATCAGCTAAAGATTACTCTCATATTATAGCTCCTATAGCTGATGCTACATCTATCCTCTATTTTAGCATCATCATTTCAGTTTACACCATCAGTGACATCACTTAAGGTCAAACTGCATTAAACACGACAGAGGATTCGCAGACCTCTGTAACACAGCTCAGACTTACTCTGATGCAATATTGTAAATTGCTTTTGGTTTATATGTTCAAATAATAACATTCATGCAGCTTATAATAGGGTTTGGTATTATTATTCTTATGTTAATATAATACTGAACACATTAAAATGCAACAGGAGGTAAAGAATCCACCTTGTACCATTTCAGTGGAATTAAGATCCTTGTAACCAAGAGGCAGCTCAAACCCAGAACATAAATTTTACTATCTACACAGTTTAGAAACATAAGACAGGAATAAGTTCAGTAGGGTGAAATAGTATAAAGTAAATTTAGCACTGAAGCACATTTTCGATAGAACAGACTGACATTTCTTTGAAGGTTTGCAAAAGGTACTTTATGACCCATTAGGAATCAAATGTAATATTTGTGGCACAAGTGCAAATACTGCAACATTTATTGAGCCTATTTATCTGAGATAAAACACATAGGATCTGAAATGTGAAGGCCATTATAATATTTCGTCCCCATTTATTTACCTGGCCAGGATACACTATTGAATTTCACAACTCATTTATGATGGAGTCATGGGAATATGGCAATTGCATAAATAACACCCCAAGTCAAAATGCAAAGCTGTAACTGTTGAAAAACTACAATTGCTTTTTACAGCAGTTCTTAATCTGCTCTTTCCTCACCACAGAAATATAACACGTCAACCGTTTATTGATCTTTGATGTCACCATGTGACCTCTAAAATGAAAAGGTGTGGACTTAAACAAAACCTCTGTTCCTTAACAGATTCATGCAGTTGGCCTTTCTTATGACATTGTTATAGCTTCCAGCACAAGTGTTTGTGATGTCAGATGCCAAGTAGTATAAACGCAGCAAGCGCAGGAGGAAACAGAGGCACCATGGATAAGAATCATGGGATTAGCCTGCTTAATGGGGAGCAGCCCTAAACAGAAAATACTAGGGTACATCTAAAGGAAATCATGTCTTTCTTGGAAGCAATGACTCAAATACAGACACCACTCCTGAAATGAGTTCAGAACACCCCATCTGTATACACCACATACAAATATATTGCAGTGCACACACATCCCATAGCCAAACCACTCCAGGCTAGGACTGCTGGAGCCTCCACACACAAGTGATTAAACTGACAGGCATGAAATCCATTTGGTGCACAAATCTTCCCACCTTGTGCAGACAAATGAATGATGCTCACAAATACATGACTGATATTTGTGTGTGAGAAATTGTGTGTGTGTGACCCAGGTTGAGCTGCTGGGCAGAAATCAGTGCTGCAGGAAGCATCACTAGAGATACAACATGGCAGATTGTGATCACATTCAGTGTGGTGAGATCAGAGCTGGAAACATCCAAACAACTGATTCCTCTTGGTATTTTTGTGAATATAGAGGATGTAACAACTTACAGATGACATTTTGCCTTCCCTGAGGAAATGAGTGCTAATAATGAAGTCATATTCATTTCTGCTGCCTTTTCTTTCTAATTGCACCAGTTAGGCTAGAATACCCCTAATCAGATAAACTGCTGAGTCATTCAGGATACACTGCTGACTCATGACTGTTTCAGTTTAGTTGAAAGAAATGAAAGAAAGGCCTGACAGAAATTGTTTTAGTTAAGTACCTGCAGCTAAATTGAAATTTTCTATCCTGGTACTACTCACATAAAAATTATAATATTTAAGTGTATAACTATGTCCTTCCCTGCCCAAAAGCTCCATAAGAGATTTACTTGCTGTCCTGGTTTTGACTGGGATTGAGTTAATTCTCTTCCTAGCAGCCAGTATAATGCTGTGTTTTGGGTTTAGAGTGATCATAAATGTTGATACCACACTGATATTTCAGTTGTTGCCAAGAACAACTTTTGTTGCCAAGGACCTTTTAGCTTCTCATACTGGCCTGTCAATGCGAAGGTCGGGGGCACCCAAGTAGCCAGGAGGCAAAACGGCCAGGACAGCTGACCCCAACTGGCCAAAGGGATATTCCACACCATACAGCATCATGTTCTATATATAACTGGAGGGTTGGCCAAGAGGCAGTGAGGCCTAGGAACTAGCTAAGCATCAGCTTCAGGTGGTGAGCAATTGTGCTGTGCATCACTCATTTTGTGCATTCTATTATCATTATTATTATTATTTATTATTGTCGCTGTTGTTATAATCACCAGCCTTTTCCACCCTATTCAACTGTCTGTTTCTCAGCCTGTGTGTTTACCTTTTTCTTTCTGATTGTGTCCCCCATGCCACTGAGGAGGGGGGCGGGTAGCAAGTGAGTGGCTGTGTGGTTGGTTTAGCTGCCTGCTGGGTTAAACCACGACACTTGCTAACAAACCACAACACTTGCTAACAGGAATAAAAAGGGAAGGTAATCAGCATATTCTCAAACCACTGTCTTTTAAAACAGAAAAGGTGAGATAAATCTCACCATTCTAGAAAGCAAAGTGTAAAGGTTTGTATGAAGAAACAGCTACTATCTACCATGTATCTGGTCTCCAAATTTCACCACCACTGGAAAGCTGGAGCAAGCACTATATAATGAGCTTCCTTCAGGTCCCAGCACTTATTCTGAGGCCTCCCTGGCCATTATGCTCCCCCCCCCAACAACTGTAGGTGACATTCTACATCTTAGTTGATATTTCCACAACAGAAGTGACAGGACATATGTTTTGCAGTTACAATAAGAACACTGTGTGGAGAGAGGAGACTCTCAGACAAGGCAGTGCCAAATACTTCTCTGTTGCAATGATGTGGCCCCACTGATTTCAAGATGCGGCTTTAGGGATAAAAGAGAGTGGAAATACAACTGCATCCCAGCTCAGCTTTTGAATGAAGGGGCAGAATACAGTGGAGTATAAGCAACATTATGAGTAACATGTAATTAGGTTTCAAAGCAGAACTATGAACCAAAATACTTATTAATGGAATCCCTGAATTTATTAATTTTGCTAAAGAGGTAAGCCACTAAACTGTCTTCGAAGTGGTGTTAATATAGAGGTCAGTCAGTCATTAGTAGGATAAAGTATCTTCCTGCACTTTGGAGAATTCAAATATTTGGTAATGGATGTTAAAAGACAAGCCAGAGTTCTTTCAGCACATTTTAGCTGAAAATTGGAATATTCTTCACATAGAAACGTAACAGACAAAAAAATGTAACCTTTTCACTATAGAAAATGCCAGTACCACACTACAGAACAACAGAAACATTAAATTCCTCTTGCTTTTTTTGAAATGCGACTTTGTAAGTGTTGGCTAACACTGAGCAAGGATAGACACTCAGCAAATATTACAAGGACTTTTTACCCTCCTTATTGCAGCTGTAAGGGATTCAAAATTCTCCTGAACTCCACCTGTGGAAACCCAAACAGTACAGAGGCAGCTGGGAAGTCATATTTTTTCTTTCATAGAAATTTTTAATCAGAGAAAAAAACATTTCATTAAATTTGGGAAGGGGGGGGCCTGTATAAAACATGGGCTTGATTATCAGAATTGAGAACATTTGTATGTTTTCAGATTTTAAGAAATAAAACAAAACAAAAGAACAGAAGTTCTTCTTCCATCCCAAAAGTGCTATTTAATTGAAAAGCCATTTTCTTTCCAGCAAAAAGGAAAAAGTTTTGATGAAAAATGTCTTACTTGCAACTACTAGTTTTAATGTTCAGACTAAGAGTCTGGAAACCATTGACACTGATAAATTTGCTAGCAGTAGCAGAGCAATGCTGCAAGCTTCCTGCAATCCCCACCTCCCTTCAGGGACCCAGAAATAGCTGCTGAAGTCCCAGAGTGGGTTTAGCTGATTCATGAGAAATGCAATTAGGCCAGGAAGAAAATGCACTGATGAGTTTTTTCTCAGACAGGTTTTGCTGCTAAGATCGCAGGTGAGAACTGCAATCCTGGAGAGGCTTTTGGCTCATGAGAAACTCAGCCAAACCAAAGAGGCAATACCAACTGTCCTCATTAACTGACTCTTAATCCACAAGTATAAAGTAATTTGTATTCTGCTTGTAGGGATTAATCTAGGCCAAAGCAAGAGTTTCTAGTGAGCCTAGTGCACAAGAAAATCCCAAATACTGAAAGAAAAGCTCACAAACAAGAACATGGTTTAATACATATCTTATCATCTCCCAGGTTTTGCAGCCTTACCAGGGAGCTCTACAGCATCTCAAATCAGTAACCAGCTGTATGTGCCAATAAAGGAAGTTTGCATAATGGGCGTGGAGAAATTAGTCACTGAACCAATGGTCTGGACCTAGTAAACATAACTAAATTTATTTGTAAAGCATATGAAGCATTTTACCAACAAACTAATGAAGAAGAACTTCTTGCCCAGTTATGTGTCCTCACAATGTTTGTGTACTGCACGTGTAATGGCTAAAGACCAGGCTTGGGCCACAGGTAATTCACATGAGCACAATAATTCTGATTTAATGGATTATACCAAGCCTTCTGTCTACACATGATGAAAATGGAGCTTGTTCTTCCTCCTCCTCTAGGTTAAAAAGACATTAAACATTATTGCTATTGGCAGGTCCCAGGTTTACAATGTCTAAAACCTTGTATTTTAAAGATTCTTACGACTATTTTGACAAGCTACCATGGTTGCCACAGGCCTTTGAAATGCAGAAGGCAGAATGCCCTTAAGCTAAAAAGTGCCTTTTCTTTATCCCACTGAATTGTACTCAGGCTGAGCCTACTTACAAATTGTTGAAAATTGACATTTTCTTCTTTTACTTGAATTGCTCAGGAAAATTTAGGAACACAGGACTGGAAGAGTTCTCCTGAGTCATCAGCTGCAGTCTGTAGGCACCATGTTATATAATCCTTTTCATAAAAGTATTGAGCTCCACCTTAAAAGCAGTTGTTCTTTTTCTGAACCCACTACCTCATCTATAGCCTGTTCCAGAACCCCATACAATTAAAAAAACTTCCTCTGATCTCCAGACAGAATCTAGTAATGGCCAGTTTAGATACATTCTTATACAATCAAATACTGCCCTTTCACTTAAATTGCTCTTTTCCATGTCTTGTTTTTATTCCTGGATGTATTCATATAGTCTCTCAGTTTTCCTCCTCCTATGCCAAACAAGCCAAGTGATTTTCAGTTCCCTTTGCTAACATAAGTCCTCCTCTCCCCACATGAGCTTCAGGAGCACAGCAAAAATTAACAGTCTGTAGGCATCCTGGCCAGGTCTACATCATCGCAAAAGTAAAGCCACGTGATACACTGGCAACTCCCAAAACCTACTGGGGACCTCTGACTAACCTAAAGCTGCCACACCAATCTTCCCTAACCCAAATCATCAAGCATACATCAATAATTTCAGCTAAGAAAATGAGAAAGCAGAAGTCCTGCAGATGTACCTGGTTTTGGAGCTCACCACCACCACCAGGGAACAGCAGGAGGATAGCACTGCTACAAGCTTAGATTTTTTTTTCTTTCTTAAGTACTTGTGAAATTGATAACTCTTGAAGTATTTGATCTAAGAACAAAACCAGAAAACATCAAGAAAGGTTCTTAAATATCCAACAAAAAGTCACTGAAGGCAGTCTGAATTTTCCAGAAGCTTTCAAAAAGCTTTTTAAATCAAGTCCAATGGGGGATAGGTTTTAAAAGCTTAGTGGCAGCCTATACAACAGAAGTAATGGCACATATGTCTACACAACAGTATATTACACAGAGATTAGTGCAATTGTATCACACATGGATTTCATGGAGAATACAACAAACATACTTCTGCAACAAGTAGGGAAAAATACAGCATCAGTGATGGGAAAGCAAAAACCAGAGAGTGTATCATCACATTTTGTGAGTCAACGTTGATTTTGATGCAAAATAAACACACAAGGAACATGGGCTGGAGTATTACAAAAAGGTTCCTTATTTGCTAAAGACTGGACACTGCAAAACAGTGAAACAGTCTGAAAGTTAGTAGCACAAAGCACTGGATGAACAAACTAGTGTTGATCTGAGAGAAGGAATTTTAATACTATATTATACCTCCTCTGTCTTTTATTTCTCAGGGTTTGAGGTGTTTTTTGTATTCTACCCAATAAATTTCCTTATAAATTCCACCCTGATTTTCTCTCTGTAAAAGAGCTGTGGGATGATAGATCAGAAAGGCACCACATCTCTTTCTCACTTAGTGAACACATCTGATGCCCTGGAGCTGGGACAGGAGCCTCAGCGCTGTTCCAACATTTCTCATCTTAGTCCATTGCTGAGAAGCATTGGAGAAAGACACAGAGATCAAGGGAATCAGTGCATTTGCCAGCCTGAAAGGTGAATACTCATCAACAGCATTTATGAATGATTTAGTATTCCAAGTGCACTTGGGACTCTCATGTCATCTATCATGGACACACACAAAGACAGACACATAAACTAGAAAATTAATCCTTTATATCTACCTTTATCAAGGAAAATGTGTCACTGCTGCTGCTCAGTCTAACTTCACAAAACACATTCTGAAGACATCACAATAGGACATCAATACATTTTACCTGGCAAGAGACTTGTTGCTTACATACTACATTCCAGCCACTAACCTATGTGAAGGATAAGGCTGGTATATCTCTTCAACATATACCCACTTTCCTTCCCTCCTTGGGCATTGTTCTGAAATCTGCACCAATGAACAACCTCGTTAATAAAAGCAAAGAAAGAGTCATTTCTACTGAAAAGAGAGATGAGACTATGTAACAAGAGTCTTTAAAGCCACCAGGTCTTGCATCATTTTGAGACCAATCACAGGCCAAAGAAGCAGTTGCTAATGTAGCTGTTTAGTCATTTGATTAGAAGTCCTCTTGAGTTACAAGTTTTATCTGTTATTGCTCAATTTTGCTGTAGGTCCTGACAGTAGCTATTCAGTGGCTTGTGACATCTGCAGTCTCTAGCCTCTGACAAGAAAAGCAGTTTCTTTTTGTAACTTTACATGTTCTGGGTCCATATGACAATTCATCCATGTCTGCCTTCACTCATGAGATGCTACTGAGAGAAAAGAAGAGTCTTTGATCTGGACTTCCTGAAGGGACATGGCTCAATGCATCTACTACACTTGATACTTATCTGCTCCGCTACGTTTTGTAGAAATAAGTTTCCTAACTGTCAAGTGGGAATAAGGGTGCTGCCTTCCAACACAGTTAAAATCAGTAGCATATTCTCAGTTTTCTGTTAAAGCCAGCTCATGAACTCGGGGACTTCTACCCTAATAGCCTGTGAAAGAAGAGGCAAGACTTGCCCTGTTTGGAATTTTACTGTTCAAGAAAGGTGACAGCTAACAACTACAAGGACTGAGGCATATTCGGGGATCTCTCAAGGGTAGACAGCTGATATACATAACCTTCAGGCTAAGCAGACCACCTCTTAAGATGACAGAGAAATTCTGGTTTTATATTCCCTAGTATTAGTCTTTTGAGACTGCCAGAAAATGTGGCTGGTTTTGTGACATGTGTAACAGTTCATTTAGACCTGAAACTCTAGACTTCAAACATATTTCACCGGCATATTTTCCTTTTCTAGGTGGGAGCAGATTACTTTTTTTATGAGCCTTCCTCCACATGAACCACTCTTACAGTCTTTCAATTGATTGCACGGATAGAGTCAGCAAGGAGGCAGCTACTGGGCACATCTGGCTGCAGCAGGAGGCAGCAAAGGCAGTGCTGTCACCACCATATGACACCAGAACCACTGAGGCAATCCCATGAGTTAAGAAGAGTCCACGGACCAGCTCATCCATGACCTCTGAGAAGTGTATCACAGCAGCCAGCACGGTGCCCACATGCACGCTGGCCATGGTGAGACATAATGGGTGGGTCAGCACAGGATTTACACACAGGACAGCCAGGGGATAACACCTGCAGACAGGGAAGGAGGTGTTTTGGGGCAGATGGGATGTATGTGAGAGACAGTGATGTTTTGCCCACTGCTGCTGGACACTGCACAGCTATGGCCTCAAGCCAGAAGCAAAGCATGGCATCTTTGTCCACAGGTATGGCTGAATCACTCCCAGCTCTTGGCATCTGACTACAACTCTACTCTGGTGCAGATGTATGGGAAGGTGGCACACAGTATGGTACAGCTTGCGTGGGCACCAAGTGCAGCGCTCAGCTCAAGCACTGTCTGTGCTGCTTCAAGGAATCAAGGAAACTACCCCTTGTAACTGGCTTACCAAGTATTGAACCCTCCAAGAAACTCCTGTTCAGATTGCAGCTTCTGCCAACCAAACAGCACCAAGACTGCTAAGGCAGAAAGACTGTCTACAAACATCGGCCAGCTCTACCACTATCTGAATGTCAAACGTTGGCAGGTGCACACAAGAGTCATCAAGCAGCCACCAAACAATCGTGTCCTTCGGTTACACTGCCCTGCCACAGACCTGTATTGCTAACCTTCTGGAAAGACTGTCAGAGTGAGATTTGGAAATGACCTGAAACCTAAATACAAAGGCATTTCAATGAACACAAAGACACAAAGATGTAGAAAACAGACTGTCCTCTTAGAAATTACAAACGCACAACTACAGGTGTGTTTTCCTCACTGAAAATCACATTTGAGTAGTACATCAGTATCACAACAACCACAAGCAGCTCATGATTGTCTCTTAAGTTTACTTGCTTCCTGCCTTCCTTCAGCTTCAGCTCCACTGATACTTGTGCACAAGGCAGTGAAGAAAGAGCATACAGCAATGCAGATAACAGGAGCTCCAGCACAGGATACATTCTGCTACCACCCTTTTTAATTACTATTTGCAGTTCAAGGCTGCAAAGATTACCTCCACCCACACAAGGTAATTTGAACACTTTTTATTTCGTATAACTATGTACTGACATGATGTTAATAGTTGCAATTTCAAGGAGTAAAATCCTTAGAATGGCAGTTACAGATCAAGCAGAAAAAATTCAGATCTCTCATGCTGGTTTCATAGAATCACAGAAGAGCTGAGGGTGAAAAGCTCCTCCAGAGGTCATCCAGTCCAATGTTTTTTCTCAAAGAAGGACTAATTTCAGAGTGAGGTAGGGCAGCCCACAGCCTTGCCCAGTTGAGTCTTGAAAATCTCCAAAGATGGTGATTCCACAACCTCTCTGGACATCTATTCCAGTGCTTAACCTTTCTTATGATTTTTTTTTCTCTTGTTCAAAGTTTCTCTTCATGCAACTTGTGACCATTGGCCCTCATCCTTTTACTGTGCTTTGCTCAGAAACATCTGGCACATCCTACCTTTTACCACCTTTTAGGACCACTATTAAATCCACCTTAGGCTTCTCTTCTCTGGGCTACACAAACCTTTGTCCCTCAGCCCCTTCGTCCATGAGATTCTCAGTCCCCCCCAACCACCCTAATGGCCCAACTGCTATCCCAGCATATCCCTTAACATGTAGACACACTATACTGCTTTGCATCAACAAGGCTGGAACAGTTAAAAATGATGCCTACATAGCACAGTGACATCACATGCAGGGTCCCAGCCTCTAAGTCAAGTCAAGTTAAAATTTGCAGCAGCATCAGTGAGGCCAGGTACCCACCTGAGACATCTGCCCTTGCTGCCACAACAGAACTAAAAATTCCATTCAAGGGACTAACAGGGTGGTGAACATGTGTCAAAGATTTCTGTGTTAGAGAGGAAAGATGAGCAAAAACAGTGATAAGGGATCAGGCAGCCATTTTCACAGGGATATTTAGTTGACACATGCTCTGAAAGTGTGTTGTTAAAGCTAGAACAGAAAATTATGTGTTTCATTACCCAGAATTAGAATGAGAACAGGCTGATTTTTCACAAAAAACATGCAACTGAGAGGCTGTCCAAGATAACAAAACCAAAGCAAGACCATTATCCGATGGCATCACTACCAGTATTCTGCACCATGTCCTGCATGAAAAACTATCTGTATCATATACTTACAAGTAATATGTTGCAAGAGCTGACAAATAAACAAAGCTCAGCTCTGACTTCCATACAGTAATTTAGATAGGCTTATTTGGTTTGATCCGACTGTTTAACAACAGAGGGAACACACAGTAATACAAGTCAATAAGAATTGCAACTACAACTGACCAAAATACCAACCTGAAGCAAAAACACAACTTCTGCTTTCAAGAAACTCTGAACCAGAAGCAACACATTGCCAAGAGAGCACATGATGAAGTAAATATTTAAAAAACTAAAAGCTAAAATAACATGGAATAAGACAAAGTGGTATGAGGTGAGGTGGGAGCAAGTCCTTTGGTTCCTACCAATATGTGATTTAGGTCCAGCTAAAGACACCAGGCCAGAACTTCATGGAAGGAGAATTGCAGTTGTTATGCTGAAGCCATAACTTTAAATTCACCAAAAGTCCAGCTTTCAGGTTGCTGATTTTAATATGCTCCAACCTGCTTTGTTCCAACCACATTGTGCAGGAAATTTAGGTTTCAGTGCAAAAGTAGAGACCTGATTCTCATCTCCACTCAGGTTTTACATTCCCTGCTTTTTCAAGAATTGCTCTCAATTGACACTGATAAATGTATTAGTCCTTCAAATTCAAGTTGGCTTTTTCAATTTCTTCTTTAACTCTCACTCTAAGTAAGTCCATTTTGGTTTAAGAAAGCCCTGTCATGGAGACTGTGGACCTGTTCATGCCTACCACAAGTAAGCTGGCTGCCATCTCATCTATACTGATACACTATGCTAGAGACACTAAGGCTTCATTAAATGCTTCATTATTTGTAAATCACTATTGCCAGTGGATTTAATTTTTTTAAGTAACTCTGGTGCAAAAAAACTAAATAGAGTTGAATTCTTGAGAATTCTAAAGTTGAGAATGTTTAAAGTCTAGAAATAAAAACGAGGGTATAAAAAATTAGAATAATGTCTAAGAACAAGATATTACCATTTTTGCAAGTTCTTAGTCAAAAACTGCATAAGCATGCTTTTGAAGCATACTTTCCCCACAAATAAATGCAATGCAAATACTAGGTCCCATAAGGCCTGGTTTATAGCCCTTACCCTAAAAAGTAGTCCTAAGGATTAGCATAGTTAAGTATGTACTGTAATGTAGAGCCTCTTGTATATTCATTCACAGTGGGTATAATTCTCTTCTTAGAGACATTACCAAACCCAGCAACAGCCCTTGTATGTAAATGGAGAGTTCCACTAGCTTGTATTTAAAGGCATCTACAATAACAAACAATTAACATGCATGATATATTTACATACTTTTAAAGCACCATATAAAACACATTCTTTCAAAACATTAAACATCTTGGCAAAATTTAAAAAAAAAATCCTTTAAAATTTTGTTTCCATACTCCTAAACAAATCTCCTGTAAATACATATGTCTTTAAAAAACCCTGTGTCCTTAGTAACTCTAGCTAAGTAGACATAGAAAAAATTTCTGAATACCTATCAGACAAAATGAATGCTAGTTCACCCTGGATTACAATAGACTTTTCCCATTTTGTCAAGATCTAAAAGCTCTCTTTGGTTTAAATTTCCAGGCAAAGAGTAGCTTATCTTTTACTAGCTAATAATAATATTTTAGGCTGTGTTATGGTACTCAAATACAATATATGTGCATTTTCAGAAGTGAAATCTAACATAATTTCCCAGAGCCTGAGAATCCTATAACTGCAAAAAGAAGTTTCTCCTTAAAGAATGTAATCAAAACAATGCCACAGATAACCCAATCAACTGCTGGAGTAAGAGCCTGAGAGTTGTGATATGGATTTTATACCTGACTATGCAACTTGCCATAATCATGGGAATCATCAAGTCATGTTACTTTTCAGTTTTCAGATCATCCTGTTCAAGATACTAATACATTTCTAGTAAATATTTTGAAAATCTCATTAAAAATAAACTGATTAAATTTAGCTTTATGAAATTAAATTTAACTTGCCATCTAGACATAAAAAAACTCTGTTTACTGTCAGGATGGTTGAACACTGGAACAGGTTGCCCAGAGAGATTGTAGAATCTCCACTTTGGAGACACTCACAACCCAGATGGAGATGGTCAAGAGCAAATGTGCTCTAGGAAACTCTGCTTTGAGCTGTAGGGTTGAAATAGATGATCTACTGAGGTCTTCTCTAACAACCACTATCCTGTACTTCTCTAATGATTGTATGTATTTTTAAACACTGTCGGTGTATTGCGGGTTTTCTGCTTGTTAGCCCAGAAAAATGGACTTGGAGGCACCTTCTGCTTCAGGCTCTCCATCCCCACAAGTACTGTAATCCTTTTCACAAATGGATGGGGCTCCATATTGTCTCCCATTAGTAAGGAATGATTCTTTTAGTTCTCTGAAATGTTGTGTGCCCGTGCCTAGTTTCAGAGTTATTTGTTACAACCATGTAGAGGTATTTCTTTCCATTGTGTGAGCCCTGTGAGTAGCCTAGCTATACAGAGGGTGTTTTGTGAGTGGCACATACAGATTTACAAGCTGAGTTCATCATTAAAAAAATCACAAAACACAGTATTGCTTAACATCTAAAATCAGACACCTAGATTCTAAAACTTGCATATTTGTGTATTAGTAGATATCACTGGTTCAGTTCAATTTTTATACAGCAAAGTTTCAGGGGAAAAAAATCCATTAGCCTACTAATGTGCTGTAATCACTGTGATCACTCTGAATATTACATGTACTCTATGTGTAAACCGTACTGAATTTGTCAGCTGTCTTCCTGTAAGAGAATCTTTCAGTCAGCTCAATCTAACAGTGTTTTCCATCATCTTGCAATTTATGGATTCTTTATAAGGGTTCTAATATGCTTTGTCCAGATAGTACTAATAAAACCTATCCCAACTTCCTTTAATTGGCACTGTGTGAGTTTCAAATCCCACGTTGCATTACACCTTATAACATTCTTAGGTGTTTACACACCGTCACTTGTTGCTTAACAGAAGAAACCACTTGAGCTATCTGCTTCACACTTCTATTTCTACCCACATAAAAATGAGGCCATAAACCAAAGTCTCTAATACTGGACTCTTACTTGATGTTCAGCATATGCAGGAATATTAAAAAAAAAAAAAAGTGTGCTACTTGTTCCTGCTTGATGTATATCATGATTTCTTGAATCTGTTGAAAATTCAACTGTTGAACCAATTTTGAAAGCTCTGTATACACAAGAGTTACCATATGAAGTCAACTTCCCCGTGATCTACACTGTCACATTACTTTTTTTTTGCCTTAATCAGAAAGTTAGCAAATCTTTCAAAAGGAATGTTCTGGCACCTTTCTATTATCTATGACAACATGTCAGGTGGAAAACCAGCATTTGCAAACAAGAGGGAAGTAAATATGAAAAGATGTTATTTTTGGTGCCATTGGGAGGTACTAGCAAAAGAATCAATGTGTTCAGGCAAAGACAAAGCATAATTTTCATCATATGATGAAACTATCTTCATGTTGAAGATGATCTTGATGGACAATGATCAGCTTCAATCCATGTTGCCAGACCTGGTTCTAGTTTCATAAATTAAGATGGTGACTGATGCAACTGTATAGCAATAGGAACCATAAAGAGAGAGTTGAACAGGTGCTAAAGGAACCTAAATCCCCAGAGGTTAAAAGAATACTTACACTTATTTCCATGTTTTTTGAATGAGGCCCTACAGAATAGTTTATGTTCCAACATGAGCATGTGTCCTGGTACAGCATCTTCTGTACCAGGCTGCTATGTGTCCATGATAATAAATCCATGGAAATCTTACCTTTGCTGACTCACACCAGAAACCAACGCTGAGCCACTTCTATCTGATGCAAAGGAAGTCTTACTCACTACCAGGTTTTCTTCATCAATGGCTGTTAGAGAACATTCCTTGTACTGGTTTAGGGAAACATTGTTTTTGAGAGAGCAGTCTCCTCTACAAAGTCATTTCTGAACTCTCCCTTTTTTTTTTTTTTTTTTTCAACAGTGTACACTCTCCCTGTTTCCTTCTGTGACACACCATTCCTTGCTTGAACTTTTAAGGCAGTATTTTTATCCATCTCTTTTCCTCAGGTCTTGTCAGTCTGTTAAAATGACTGCAAGGAGTTGATCCTCATACTTGCATGGATATCTGTTAAAATCAATAGATGACATGAGTCAGCTCACAGATTCACTGCACATATTATACTTAATATGAAATATTTGCCATTCAAAGTAACTGACAAGTAAATATGTGCTAAGCAATGAGAATTCCTTATTTTCCAGGTCTAGATTAATAGTGGCAAGTATATACAACTATAGCATATGGATTCCCATATGAAATATTAATGTATTAAGGTCTGCTTCCATATATCTTAGCTGGCATCCATTTTTTTCATGTATCTTTGGTCAAAGTTTCATTTTTCCCCTTCCTAAAATAAGGCAAAACTATACTGCCATACTTAATAGAGCAGAACTGAATCATAAAGTTGTAAGAAGATGGCTTTCAGAACAGCTGCCATCAAAATACACTTCCAACCCCAGAGAACTTCTCTTCCATGGCATCACTGAACACCAACAAATAAACATTACTCTGTTTTCTATAGATCATTGTTTATTTCATTTTCCCATGATATTTCAGACTCTACTTCAAATGCTTCCTCTTCGATGGTCAGTCAATGCATGTTATAAGATCCAAAGAAGAGTTTGGCAGAAGATATTCATTTAGCATCAGCATCAAATGATCACAACTTGCTTTCAAAGTCTGCTATCAAAGACAGCATGGCACAGGGTAAAGTATATTGGGCTTTCCTCAGGTCTACTTCTTCTTGACACAAAATAATGTAAATCCATTATTAAAAGAAAAAAATGCACCTTCTTATTTTCCTTTCACCTTCCTCTATTCTCTAACTTTTGGACACTAAATGTATGCTGAGGACTTCCTCCCACCCTTCACTTGTTTTGCAGCTCCTATTCAACTTCCTATCCTGAATAATTTTTCTGACAAGCTTCCAGAGGTATGTTAGCACTCTCTCAGACCTAACAGGTGAGCGTACAGCTCTCGTGGTACCAAGTCCTATGAAATCCATTATCCCACCTATCCTCCAGCCAGCACAGTGGCATAGTAAGTGACTCTCCTCTTCCTGCTGTAGCTACTCACCATTTCCTGTCAACTCTTCCTTTATGAACTCACTAAATCTCTTTCATTTTCACCCTCACTGAGTTTTTCCATGTTTTGGCCATCCTCCCTTCTTCATTTCAAGTTAGACAGCTTGCTACATTGTTCCCTGCTCCCACTTCCAGTTGCTACTGCTAAAACACTCCCTTTTGCCTCCAACGTTTTCCCACAGACAAGGCTTTACACAGCCTTCTTCTGGCATTCACCTTTGGTTCCTTGTCCTTCTCTCCTTTCTCTTACTCGTGGCTTGTTTTCACACTCTCCTCATTTAACTGTCGTACCACAGTACAGGAATTCTCTCCATTTCTCCATTTACTAAATTCTGCTTGCCCATCATTCAGCTTCCTCCTCAAGAGACAATGCAATCCCTTACAGTGGCTTTTCATAGAACTTGCTGCCAAAACGCTGTACGCTCCTTGGGGGAACTGTATTATTGACTTTACAGTATCTACAGTATTTGCATAGCTCTGGACAGACTGCCTAAACAATCAATAACAGATCAATGGCACAGCTATGACAACAGTATTTTAGCTTTCTGAAATATAATAGTTTCGGGCTTAAATTTATTCAGGCTGAGAGATAATTCCTGTAATTAAAGTCATGGAAAGCAGAGCATCCACCAAACCAAAAGGAGTGTTCAAATGTGACGTATCACACTTGGAATGCCTCCCTTGCTTGCATTGCTCTCTTGGGATGGGAAATAGGAGAAGGCGGCGAAACAATAAGAGTAATGAATAATCACAGATTTAGCAAAAACATTCAGTTTAGAGTTTGTAATTTGTACAAAAATCTGGATTTTGCAGCAATTTCATTTCAAAGTAAAGATATTTCCATTTAAAGGCAATTAAAATTGGAAAAGATGCATTTCCAGGAAATCTGTTATCAGAAACTTTAAAAAAAAAAAAAAAGTAATATGTTTAAATATCTCTATTTTTTCCAAAAGACCTGATGGGCAAATGAAGGTCACTTGGATTTTTTAAACTTAAACCCACATTTTCTGTTAAATGACAGGGAAATACACTGAAACCACAGTCAACCTTTCCTGGGTTTGACAATTGCAGAAGTCCTCTTTCTGCTCCTCACTATTGACTCACACACCACTGCATCCCAAGGGACTGTGTTCTCTAAACCAAGGAATGAGTAATCAGGAAAAAGATGTTTCCCCTCTTCAAAGTATTCACTAAAGCATTCATCCTTCCAAACCTTGCAAACTGATATTTGTTTGGGTTGAAAATCTTACAGCAATGATATTGATAGTGTTAATGTGATCTAAACACTGTAATAATGCAAATGACATTTTCTAAGATACAGACCAGGTCATGGAAACTTCTTCCAGTATGATGCAGGGTGGGTTGTTCTAATTTAAGCTCTCTGCGAGCAGAGTAACAGCAAAGACCAGAAAGAGCAGTCAGATTATAAGACCTGTCTCAAAAGAAAAGAAGTCTATCCTTCCATAGCTTGGGAAGGGACAAGGACAGTTGATAACGTGAAGAAAGCCAACCACTTCAGAGAAGGAATATTTTAGAAGGCATCTGAAAAATGACTCCCTGAACTGGAGTGCCATTTTGTTTACTGCTGTGGCAAGTAGGTATAATAAAGAAGACTTTGAAGAGAAATGTATTAAAATGTCTACTGCTCAATGGAATATTCTGCTCGACGAGCACTCCAAAGAGCTGATTATCTACTGTAAACAATAAGTCACTTCACAGTAAGACAAAATAACTGATTTATGAAAAAGAAACCATAGGGTGTGATGACCAAGTAACACATTTCTTGGGAATTAGAAATTTTTGCCTCACTAATTACTAAAATTACTAATGGCACGGGTAGTTTACAGTATTTCTTAAACCATTCAACATTTTACTCTTCAAATATCATACCAAACAATTGAAATATCACTGGCAAACTGGAAAACAGGGAACAACCCTCCAGTGACTTCAGTTAAGATTAAAAAAAACCAGTTACATTTTACATAAGCAGAGTGGCTTGTCCTGAGGAATTCAACATTATCACACCACCCAGCAGACCACACAAAGCATAAACATCTTTAAGCTCCAAACTGCCATAAGATAGTTTTTATTGAACTGTAAGTCAATACTAAGCTGGTTAGCTGGCAAGTTCATAATCATCAGAGGTAATATTCACAGTTCAGGATATGGGGTCAATCAAGAGTTAGATGTGCATGTGTTATTTCCTACTTCCATGATAAAAGGTGACAACATTTGAAATACCCACTATCGGTACTTCAAACAGCAATCTTCTCAGTCAGAAGAGTCTTCAGCTTCACCCCACTTGGACCACACCATGTTTTTCCATTGTAAATGAAATTTCAGAAATAATTCAGCGTTCGATACCAACAACATTTATTAACCATGCTGGTACTCACTGTATTATACTCAATAACTGGCTCCAATCTGCTGCTCTGATAATAGTCAGGGCAGTGCCAAGACCCACATTAAGGTGGAGTGCAGTGTTACAAGACTGAAATCAAGAGATGAAAAATGCCAACACAATGAAGACGGATGGAAAGCCATGACCATGACAATGCCAGACCACACAGCACTCTGCATCCATCCCAGGCTGCAGAGGAATGACTACCACAGGTCAGCCACGAGCTGAGAACATGGAGTCTAAAAGCCGTAACAGCTACAGCAGGATAGCTGCAAAGCCAAGGCATGAAGAGATAGTCAGAGCAAACCCTAACAACAATCTTTCACATCAAGAGCGATAATATTGCAAGGACACTCAACACTTTACCTGCAGAAACAAACCCTTCACAGTGTGAAGCTGTAGGAACAGGACTTACATCGTCAAGCAGGCTCCACAGAAGCACAGCCCTTTGCTTCGCAGTCCTCTGCCACATAACAGCTCTTATCTCCTCAGGATTCCATCATGCAGGGTGGAAAGCTGGTCTTTCACTTGTGATGAGCTAGTTCATCTTCACTTTGCCAAGTTGGTGTGAGAAGATCTCCTCAACCTGTGAATCCCCGCAGAGAAGGCAGTCGGCAGTAATGGCAGATAAAGGCAGACAGGAGGTTGAGGTGCTTCCCAGCTTGCTAGGTGCCATCTTCATGTGGGTCAGGTAAGCCGCTGTGCTGGGCCACGAGGGCGCCAGTGGCCATGGGGCGGCCATTTTCTTCAGAGAAAAGGCCCAGAAGCTTCTAATGAAGCAACAACCGATGGCTTCATGCCACCCCGCATCCCACAGCCACTTCAAAATGGTGGCTGCACAGCAGGTGAAGACCAGGGGCTGAAAGGTTGTTGGCTTCCATTTCCTGGAGAGGGCCGGCCAATTTGTAAAATGGCTGCAAGGGTGCGGGAGAGGCCTCTCCTTGCCTGGCAGAGGGTGGGTGCCAGTGGAGGCGAGAGGTGGCCCCAAAACCTGCCACCCTTCCTAGGCTGCCTCTCCTCGGGGGGCACGCGGAAGGGATCCCGCCACCTCCATTTCCTCGGGGATGGCCATGGGGTGGGTGGGGCGGCCATGCGGCGCCGAGGGGCGGGAAGGTGGCCGGCAGGGCCGCCCGAGGCCGGCGGCGGGGAGCCGGCCCCGCGCCCGTCTCTCCCCGCGGTGACCTTGGGCGGGCGGCGCGGCCCTCCTCGCCGCGCGGCCGCTCCTTCTTCCCCTTTATTTTTAATTTTATTTGTTTTTATTTATTTATTTATTTTGGACGCGGAAAGAGTTTGAAGCGCGCCCGGCCCGAAGCGGGGGGGAGGGGGTGGGGGGGGGAGGAAGAGGAGGCCGCCCTTCGAGCGGCCCCGGGACTTTGCTTGCCGGAGGGCGCAAGGGGACCCGTCCAAGTCGCCTTGTCCCCCAGGGGCGAGAAGAGCGGCGGCAGGCGGGCTAGGGGGGAGGGGGCGCCGGCCCCGCCGCCGCGGGGGAGACGCGGCTCCCGGCGCTGTGCGCCCGAGCTGCTGCTGGTTACGCCAGCCCCGCCGCCTGCCTCTCTGCCTCTCCTCGCCTCTGATTCTGCGCACAGCCAGCCCCAAAGCCTGTCATTCTGCAAAACACAGTTTACTCAACAGAGAGAGCGAGTGGGGGAGCGGGAGAGGTGGAGAGAGGGAGACGGCGCGGAGGAGCCCAGTCCCGCAACCCAGCATGGCTTCAGGGGACCTTTACGAGGTAGCGGGGGGCCGTGGGGTGGGAGGGCGGCGGTGGGGGGCGGGGGGCGCCGGCCGGGGCGCCGCGGAGGGCAGCGGTGGCACGTTGGGGAGCCGCTCCGCGGAGCCCTCTTAGTTGCCGAAGAGCGGAGGAAATCGCCCAGGGAAGGGCTGGGGTGGGGGGGGGGAAAGGGCTGGCGTGTGTGCCGGGGGGCTGCGGGGGGGAGGGATGGAGCGGCTCCCCTCCCTTCCCTCTGTCTCTCTCTTTCTCTTTCTCTCTCTACTTTCCATCGGGCTTGATCTTAGCAGGCCTTGCAAGAGGGAAGGAGGAAGGAGTGAAGGAGAGCGAGAGTTAGCGGTAGGATGGGGAGGCGATCGCAGTGTGATGAGCCCAGAGAGTGGAGAAAGTCCAGGTAAAGTCATAGGCGCTCTGGACGTGCTGAATGTGCAGATTAGTGCGAAAAAATGCGCCTTAGCGCTGCCGGGAGGCGCAGGGATGGAGGCGGCTCTGCGCCCGCTGTGCAAAGTGCAGGAGCCGGCGCCAGGTTGCTTCACCTCGCGCCCGGGGTGCTGCGGGGGCGGCGGGGGCGGCGGCCGGGCCGGGCCGGGGGGGGCCGCGCTGCGCCCCCGGCACCATGGCGGGCTGCAAAGTTTGGCGGGGGCCCTTCTCCGGCGGGGCCGGGCGGCCCGGGGCGCGAGGTGGGGCGGGCGGTGTCGCCGCGCCGGTCCCCGGCCCCCCGCAGCCCGGCGTGTGGTGCCGTCCCGTCCCCGGCCCCCCACCTCCCCGGCCGCAGCGGCGGGGAGAAGGGCGATGCATCGGGCGACAGCCGCTTTCCAGGTCGGGTGGAGGGAGAGAAAAAGGAGCTGGCAGGCAGTCGGCGAGACCCAGCCAAATTTTGACCTCAGGCACCCAGTTCTACTGCCCAAACTGAGAACAAGTCTAGCCACTCTTACCCTGCCTGAGAAGAAGGAGAAAGCAGAAATTAAAAATAGGGAAGGCTGCACCTGGGTGTGTTAGATATCCAGCTCCAGTGAGTGGAACCAGGATGGAAGTCTACCATCTGAAAAAAACAAACATGACTTGATGTCCTACGGTTTTTGGTCTGGAGCACCTCAGGCTCCACGTTTCCTAGTGAAATGGCCACTTCTGTTGTGGTTGTGGAACTCACAGTTTAAGGGTAGGACAGAAACGATCACCTTCCAGTTGAAACTGTGTGCCCATGATTAGGCACCGCTCAACCATCAGGGTGTGCTTGGGTGTGGAACTGCTGCTGCACTTGCTTGGACGTGGTTAGACTGACTCTCCGTTTGATGATCTTGATGATCAGCTGTAGGGTCTCACATGCAAGAAGTGGAGGATCTGACAGGTTTCATGTAGATGTTTTTTATTCTGTCATGGTCTTTCAAAGTCTTTAACAAAGGTCCTAGTTAAGAGATGACATTGCTGTAGGACTGTGTTTTGCTGCATGGGACACAGACCTCCTCTGAAGTGAACAGCACTTACGCTCTCCTACATTGTGTTATATTATCAGGAGCACATGATAATTTGAACAGTATCGACCTTTCCCCCACCATTTTGTGATAGCTGTCACATTACTTTGCAATTTTAAGGATATTACATGTCAGCTGTGTTGCTGTTGTGACTCTAGAATAGCCAGTGGGAGTTCTGTGAATGACACCATTGACCCGAAAAAGTTAGTGATACAATTTTGTATTCGTAATTTCTGGGATGCATATAGGATCTCTGCCTGGTTTTGTCCAAGTTATCTTCAGATATCTGGATTAGTTCTAGAAGGAAATAGAACCAGCTAATGGTAGCCATGCTGTTTAGCTCCTACACATTGTTAATAAACTCTAATCTTTTATGATTTTGTTATTATATGATGTCATTGGGTGGTTGGATGAGGGCTGTACCATGAGTACTATGGTGTGGTATAAGAAATGTTCCTCAAGTAGTGACCTGGCACATAGGTGTTCTGTGAAGGAGCAGAATTACAACCCAGTTTGAAGTCAATTTTAGGCCCAGTTGCATTTCCATAGATGAATGTGAATTATCAGTACTGTGGTTCAGAGCCTGTGAATCACTTCCTTTCTTATTACTCCATTTGCACTACTTTTTCTTATCACTGTGTAATGTGGAAGGATTGTATCTACCAGAGCAGGTAAGTGGAAGAAGTATGGCTATTCGTTTCTCGTGTGAGGTGTATGAATGGGACCTCAGCTGTTCATGGTTTAAAATCCTCATTCACTTGTTGGACATGTGAGAAAAAGTATGTGCAGGGCTTTGGTTATCTGTCCATCCGCATTTTGCATCTCCACTGTGAAGCTCTCCATGACAGAGGTCAGAAGAAATGTCTAGAAAGCTGAAGAGCTGTTATGTCTCATAGGTAACAAGCATGTAGGTGGTAGTAGCTACATTTAACAAACGACTCAGCTTTGCCTTCCTGCTCCTCCCCATTCCAGAGAACCAACAGCATCCAAGGGACTTACTCAAAACAAGCTCTTAGAGTTGTGATGTCCCACACCAGTTAGCACATGAGATGAGGTGCTTTGTGCCTTCAGAGCTGAAACCTCTGTTCTTGCTTGGATGCATCATTCTTTTCTGTCCTCCTGAATAAATAAAACATGTGGATGGCAGGATGACCATTGAAGAGTTTCAGGATTTTAGCTTGCAACAATTGTGGGCTGCTGATGGCATTCCAGGGGTATGCTAGACTCCCAGTTCTCCTTTGACTCCATTAGTAATACTCGAGTCCTCCAAGGATTCTTACTGAACTTTGGCAGATAAGGCAATAATTGCAATTTGGAGTGTTTAATGCTGGCTGCAAAATTATTTTTGTTAAAGGCAACCATGATCTAGGAGCCATGATACAGCACATTAAAATGTATAGTGTGTATTACCTATGCTAACTTCTCATATTTTGGTGGCACTCAAGAAACTTAAGGATACAAGTTTTGGAAATAGGTGTGCATATTCGTCCAGTCAGTTCACTCATCTTACACTGTCGTGTTGTTTTAAAAGGCTTTTCAACCATTTAAACCTGAAGACAAATTCAATTAATATCTTTGTATTGAAGCAAAATAAGATCACAGGCAAAATAACCTCCGTGTTTTATTAACTAGGTGCTGTTTCCTAGTTAGAAATGGCTTCTAATTATCTGAAATACCTCCTATTATATTTCTTTTTAAGAGTGTAAAACAGGTACCAATTTATTCTAGAAGGAAAAGAACACCCATTAGGAATTCTGTGTTTACTGGTAGTCAGTTCTAGATTTGTGTGTTAGAACCAAGACACTTGACACCAAAAGAGAGTTACTTCCATTATATGATAGAAGGTGGGTGTTAGGTTTGAAGTTTTATTTTTAGGTAAATATTTTTCCTTTAACAGCAAGGAGTGCTGTATATATTTTGGTGTGATTCTCGGGCTATATAAAATACTGGTTTGGCTTTCCTTGACTTCCATGTGCTTGTGACTTTGGGCTTTTTTGAGTGGGTGGAGAGAGTCATGGAATATTATTTTTTCTTCCACCTTTTTCTCATCAGAGGTAAACTGTTAAGTACTGAAGAGCTATGGTGCCTATTTCTTCCATAGAGCAAACTGCAAATGAAGGACTGACAACAGGGTGTTCACAGTGGTCTTTGGTAAAGCAGCCTTGTTTTTCTTTATGATTCAAATACCCTGTTGGACACCTTGATAGGAAGTCCTCATTAATTTTGGTAACAAACAGGGTAACATATTTACTCTTTAATACAAAGTTTGTAGATGGACAGTAAAGTTGTCAGTAATTTGAAGTAATGTTTTGTATTTTCCATGTACGATTTAGTTCTCACTTTATCTGCACCCAAATAGTTCTCTCACAAAGTCTCTGGTATTAAAAGTATATGAGTTGGCTTTAGAGGGGAAATGAACTGAATATGAGCAGTGCATCTATTTTTCCTAGCAAAGAGCATCCCATTTACTGAAATAAAATTCAACTTTATTGATGATTAAATGAATCAGTTATCAGTATCATAGAGATGCTCATGAAGCTGACTTTGATGCTTTCTTTATGTGGTATTTTCGGGCTTTATATACATTGAACACAATTAGACATTCAGGGACAATGATGTTGAAATCTAAAGTCTTATTTCAACATTGTGTCAGATTATATTGCAACACCTTAAGTAAGTGACCTAAAGAATATAGCTGAATCTCTGAAGGAGAATGACACATGCCTATATTTCTGGATAATATTAATAAATTCAGTCTTTAAAACTCAGTACTTTTTACATTCAAGTGTTGCTCTTTGTAGAAAACTCATTTTTTTTTTTTAAAATGGCATTTTCTCAGTGAAAGAACAGAATGCCCATGGATAGGAGGTTTGTCCACCATAGTGACAGGTTTCAATTAAATCTCAGTCTGTTTATGCAGCTCGTAAGAATGAGCTGCAGTTTATTGTGGCTCATGTGATCCACTAGAAAGATAATGTATTTCCAGATGTGTCACCACATCTCCCACCTATATCTGCACTCTGGAACCAGCATAGTCAAAACTGGAAGATAATGGCACTGCTGGGCCTGCTGCATCCTTATTGTAGGTGGAGACATGCAAAGGGGAGAGAACATGGCTGATCTTTTGGATGTAGGTTTGGTTTGCAGGTGTAGAATTTAGAAAAAAACCCTTTTTTACAAAGTGAGGAAATGTAAGGTTTTGAGTATTGTGGCTTTCCATCTTCCATCTTTTCTGATGAAGTCACTTTTTAGGAGAGACATATACTTAATCCCACTTATTGAACTGGAAAGCAGAAATCTGTTTTTTAAAGTATTTCACATATATCTTCTCAGATGGGTGACTTGCAAGAAGATGGTATATTTAAGTAAACATCATTATTTCTCAATTTAAACAAACCTCTTGACTGATAGAACAGTTCCATGGTGAAGGAACAAGACTGATTTCACAAGCAGAAAACAGTGCCTTGAAGTAGGATCTGGGCAACATAGAACAGTTCAGCACCTACTCCTCCTGTTGAATGGCACGCTACCGATGCCATACTGATTTCAGTAACACTAGGTTGTTCCCACCAGCTAAGCCTCTGGTTGCCTGTAAGTAACTTTTTTTAGTGGAAAAGCTTTACTAACAGCTGTTTTGAAGAACCAGCTACGTACCTGTACATTGCCATTGATCTATTACCAAAATTGGTATTTAGAAGACAACTGTCTTCAAAATCAGGTAACCTGTGAGCAGTGTTACCCTCAGTCAGCAGAGATCTAAAAATCTTGTTGCCCAATGAAAGTTTTCAGGACCTGATTCCAGATTTTAGGTGTGATTTGCAGAGCAGACAGTATTCTTCTGTCCTGAACCAGGCAATCAGCCGGCCCATCGATGAAGCTGAGGTATAAGGCCAGTAACAAAGAGTTAACTTGAGGTCCCTTCTGCCCAGGTCAGGTCATATAGTTCTCTAAACTAAAGATACTGAATGAGTTCCAAAAGCGTAACTGGATAACTGGCAATATTCATTATCTCACTAAGAAATTCCAGTGTTGAGCCGCATATGGAACATTACAATGCACATAATGACTGTCTTGTTTACCTACAACGTCACTGTTACCATGATTCCAACTTCCTTATTACATTGTAAACTGCTGGGCATATTTTGGGATACTGAAGACCAATTGATTTCTTATGCATGTTAAGGTTTTGTTACAATCTTAATGAAGTGTTTTATCTGGATCAAGTGTAGCTTATCTCAAGGTACATGTCATAAGCATACTCCTGCTTGGACTGGCTACTGAACAGCCGCTCTATATCACTCTTGAAACCCTAAACAGTTGCAGTGAAGACTTTCCCACCACCAAAGACACTGAACTGAACATGATTCCCTTCATTGTCCAGGTTCAGTGTTCATACCTATCTGAAGATTAAAATTATGCAAATTTTTGTAACGGTTTCTGAATTACCCAGTGCTTTTACATAGGGCTGCTCTTTGAGTCTAAATTAAAATTGAGCAATAAACTTATTGTTTAGTAATTGTTTCTGAAAGTTAAAATATTTAGAGAGACACAGTCCAAATAATGGTAAAATTTAAATGTGGTCTAATATTGAAAGAAATTGGCTAATTATTTTTTTAAATCAATGGAGTAATTGTGATGGCCAGCTATGCTGTAAATAGCATTTCTTTGTCCATTCATTTGACTTTTAGCAGTGTTACGGTTTCTTGGCTCTGTACATTTTCATCAGTGCAATCCCTTTTTGTTGTTCCTCTTTACCCATACATTTTTCAGACAAATTCTGTGGTGTGTTTTATGACACTGGCAAAAAAAAAAAGTAATTAAGTAGTTAATTGTTCCTTGTGTTTTAACTATTAGAACAATATATCAGACAATTTAAAGTAAAGTATTTGCAATGTAGGGCAACTGGTAGTGGGGTAGTAGTGGGGTATGTGAATGATTTGCTTTACATCCATGCAAATAAGAATATTTTTGTTTTGGCCTGTTGAATAACAATGTCACACTCTGACACCAAAACTTTAGTAATATTGCAAAGCTGAAGGGAAATACACTTCAATCTGTTTTCTTCTATTGCATAGAGAAAACGTAAATTTCAATACTATTTCAATGCTATCTCATTATGAGTCATAATATGAAATATTGTTGTAAATCAATTAGGTCTCTCACCAACTTACCATGAAAGTTTTATGATTGACCTGTGTAGGAAACAATTATCCTTGTCCTGGCTTACCAAAGAAGGGGAAACAGGCTGACTCTTGCAAAACTCTAAACGGCAGCAGCATGATCAGTAGACTACAACAAAACATTGAACCAAACCCAGCATTGAAACTATCTGCCAGAACAACGTTTTTCTTTAAAAACAGCAGTTGTCCCTCTTGGGGCTTGTTAGATTTCTCACAGACCACCCATAAAACTCGCTGCCCGTTCCTTAAGTGGGGAACAAGGAGGATATTATCTTCTATAAGGCACTTTGCTGCATTTATTTAGATTTTTTGGGGTTCATTTGGAATTAACTTATAATTGTGTAATCAGTTACATGTGGTCAGCACCCAGTGGGTCACGAAGGCATACAAGGAACTGCACATCACTAAGCCTGAGCTCCATTGCATGCAAACTTGTAGCACCTATAAATAGAATCAGCAGATACATGTCAGCATGTCTTGGAGTGGAGAAGAGTTAACATGTTTTTAGAGCAAAGGCACATCTCACACAGCTCTTAGTATCTTTCTTAGTCAAGAGTGGCTCTACCTGGTAGAAATGGATTCTCAAAAAACCTTCTTGTAAGGTCTCCCAGGAGCAGCTGCTAATGAAACAAAACTGTGGCCTAGAAGGATTGTTCATCTCTTGGACTACCTGCTTCTCAGCAAGGAAGCAATGAGGAGTGGTTATGATAGACTTCCCAAACATCAGTACTGGGACTTGCGTTGTACAACAGAATCATCAATTATTTGAAAATAATCACATTTACTGCTGGGAATTTATGGATGATGATGGTGATGATGATTAGCATTGTCAAGAGAAACGTTGATAATGAAGAGCTGGATGACAGCAGCTGAAATTCACTGTTTTTATGAATGCAAGCTAATGATCAATGGAGGAATAACCTTGACTGTGTGTGTAATGATGAGCCCCAAAGAAGCCATTGCTATCCAGGAGAGATCTTGGAATCCTTGTGGAATGTTTTGGGTGTGCCTACATTACTATTTTAATTTGGATCCCATGTATGCTTTTGAAGTGATTCTCCCCACGATCCCCATTTGCCACACCTCCATTTGCATCACAGAACTCTCTTGGAGAGCAGAGACACACTCCCTTGAGATGAAACTAAACCAGAAAATGTGTTCCAGCTCCTAATGGGTGTCCAGTCCATGGAACCAGACTACTGCTTATCGGAGGTAGACCTCGGGCAAACAGAATTGTGGGTGTCGGTGAAAAAGCAACTGAGAATGACACAGAAGATGATCGTTGTGATGTCAGTAGGGAATACTATGGTGCTTCCATGTGTGGAGTACTGCACCCACTTCAAGAAGAACTCAAAACTAGAAGTCATGCAGAGATGGTCTGGCAGGGTGTTGCTGTCTGTGAAAAGACACCTCAGGACAACTCTCTGGCTGGCAGAAGTGATTGAGGAAAATATGAATGGTATAGAAAAGACAAATGGGGGATGACTAGTTAATTCAGCGATGAATATGATTTTTCCATTGCACAAGGAAAGGCATGCAGCAAAGGAAATGATGAGGCAGATCACTGAGGCAAAGGATGTACTTCATGGTATTTAAATCTTGGATCTCATTACCACGGGATGTTGTGGAAGTCAGAACTGTACTTGTTTTCAAGAATGGTAAAACTGCTTCTTGGAGGATAGGTCCCTGTATACCTTTAGCACACAAAAGTCTTTAAGCTGCTAATCACCAAAAGCTGGGTAGAAGGGTAGAGCTGAAGAAGAATAGAGCTGGGTCAGGACTTACTCTACAGATGCAGTTTCCTAAGCACCCAGTTGTAATTTCAGATAGAATATACAACATACTGAGCTAAATGGACCTTTGGTTCTTAGCTTTGTGCTTACTACAGTCATTAAACAAACATAGGTATTGACTAAGATGTTGATATGGTCTGCAGAAATCATAAACATACTTGACTTACAAGTTGTTGTCTGGTATTTTAATTACTAACCATCATCAGTTGGTATCCTTGCAAACTGAAGGGCAGTCAGAATAGTGGGTTCAGTTCCTGAGACAGAAAAAGACAGTTTCTGTTTTAGAGAACTCACCATCTAGACTTGCAACAGGGTGCAACAGGTGGTAGAAGGAAAGGGAAGAGTAGAAGGGAGGAGATGATGAAGTATCATTGAATCAAACATGCATACTAAAATGAAGTTTTGGCTCATTGCCACAGCTCTGGCTGGAAACTGGGATAAAAGGGGTAAAGACAAACTAGACAGCATTTAAGTGAATGCATGGAATGAGGTAAATCATCAAGTCAGTCTTACTGTAAAGTTATATTAATAAAATGAGACCAGCTATCTCCTTCTCTGGAGAGACTCAAGCCCACCTGGACACAATCCTGTGCAACCTGCTGTAGGTGATTCTACTGTAGCAAAGTGGACTAGATGACCTCCAGAGGCCTGTTCCAACCCTGAGCATTGTGCAATTCTGGGATTCTCCTACTAATTAAAGAAGCATTTCACCATCTAAAGGGTTTTATCAATAACTTTTCTGTATTTACATTTTTGGATGGCCTTGGTAGTCTTCCTTAATGCTCTACAGGGCTGTTGGTTGACATGGAGCAACCTGTGAAGGCCTCACCTGAACATGCATTTAAAAGCCACTAGCTTGGAACAAACCCATCAAGCTGCTATTATGTTGGGTTTTTTTCCAGAAATGGTGACTGCCCATAGACTGAAATACAAACTAATTTCTAACTGACCAGCTCAACTTGTCAAATTCTTTCACACTTAGAAGGATTAATTTTTTTTTTGACATTACAGCCCCTGCCATGAGCAGCGGTGTTGTAAACTGTTCTCAGTTGTCAGGCTAACTGTGAAGGAGGGAGAGAGCTTTGCTTATGTATCTTATTACTCTTAGTAATAAGAGAGATACTGCATTTAATACCATGAGCTGAATAGAAAGAGCATATGACATTACATAGTGTTTTTTTTTAAAACTACTTTGTAAAAATTTGTTTGACTGAACTAATGGACTTTCCTTTAAATGTTATGCAGTTGAAATTTGCTCTACTATTATTTTTTAAAGCATTAAATCATTTCCCTTTTTGGAGAAGGGAAATGTTTTCCAAAACATAAAGTCACATTATCACATTAATACACCTGATGAATTTGTCTTTCAGAAATCTTTTTGAAATAAGTTTCAGGTGTTTTAGCACAGGAAAGGTGCAGGGTAATTCCTGCTAAATGCAGTTCAGACGGATAGAAAATGCACAGTGATGTTTACTGGGCTCCTGAATGGATTCTGAAACTATTAGACTGCAAAGATGTCGATGCCAAATTTTTTTTGTGATTAACATAAGGGAGAAATAGGAGACTCTGATGCAAACATTAATGCATGAATTTGGGAGGACACAGCATGAGGACACCTTCTTTGAGAACTGGTTGAATTTATCTCCACCTCAGCAGAAGTAGTGACAACCTTTTAGGTTCTGCAGTGGTACAACATAACAGTATGGCTTCAAGGTAAATAGGAATAGAGCTCAGGTACCAAAATCCCTACAGGGAGGAGAATGGAAACTTTCTGGATCCAAAATTAAGTGCTAGGAATTACAGGGAAAGCTGAATTTATGTGCTAAAATGTCTTCATTCCATGGGGAAAAACCTGGAGGGTCTTGAAGGAATAAATACTGGCCCCTGGTGAGGGGCAATTAAAACGTTGTGATTTGACTGCAGTAACTGGAAGCAAGACTACAATAGACTGGGTTGGGTGCACAAACTCAAGCTTTTCACAATTCCACGTGTGAGAAGTTGAAAAGCAGCTTCCACTCTAGTGCAATCCAACATTACCACTGGTTGATAATTTTCTTCTGTGCTGAAATGTCAGAACTGATGTACTGTAACACTCAGGAAAGGAGAGTGGAGGTGATGAGGAACCTGACAATGTTTAGCCTAGTAGTCACTACTGTATCCTAGTATGCACATTAATAATTTGTACAGTGAGCAAAATATACCATAGTATGGGAACAGTGGTGAAACCCAGGGAACTGAAAGAAGCAATAGGCATCAGCTTCAGCCTTCTGGCAGCAGAAGAGGTGGAATTTTTTATTTACTTTTTTTAGGTTTTAGTTTTTACAGTGGAAATGCAAAATGATTGCTTTTCTGTCTTTATAAAAACAAAATATGAGACAGGGAATTAAATAAAAAAACAGACAATTCAGGCTGCAAAACTTGGTAACACTGACTGTTCCTGCTACTTACCCTTATGGCCTGATAATGCCTCATGTACAATAGAAGCCCTAATCATCCGTGCACTGATGAGCCACAAAAGATGCAACAGAAACCCCAGAGAAAGCTGTGTTTGGTACTGTATTTTTGCATATACCATGGAAATAGCATCTCTTTTACATTACACCCACAGATCATGCTCATGTTTCTTAATAAAATAAAAAGGGTGAGGCCTTTGGCCAGCTTTTATGGCCTTCTCCCTGCCACGTTTTATTTGCCTCTTGGTGTCAGGAATGGCAATCATCAATTAACTGTGGGAATTATGGGTCTTGGATCAAAATTGTTTGGCATTGGAGTTTTGAGCAACGCCTTCAGAGCCCAGGTGATTTGGACCAGCTCCTTCCTTTGTCTGCTTTGATTCAGAACCTGCTGTTTTGTACAAAACACTGATGTCTTCCTACCTTTAGGGAAGTATAGACACACCCCCAGGCTATGCAGCAGGCAGGTTGCCTGTGTGACCTGATGCAGCCAAGGAGCACCCCCAGTGAGCAAAGACCATGTGGAGGTCATGGGGAGGGGGCTCATCCAGCACCCTTCCATCATCTTCACCGCTGCCTTCTCACCACCAGCAAATGACTTCCAGTGCCTTTCCATGCACTGGCATGCACTGCATCAGATGACAGCTAAAAGCAGGAGTGCCAAGGTGGCCTTGTCATCTCTCTCTCTGCTGAATCGGGCCAATACAAGCAATATGTGCTGTGCCATTTGTCAAGTGGATCGAGAGAACAAAAATTCCAAGCTCCAAGAAAGACAGATTTTTTTTTCTCCATTGTACATACCATGAGCCTATTGTCATCAATCTCCTGTTACACTGATTGATAAAATGCACTTTCATTGAAGAACAGCATGGCTTGACATGTGGACTGCCTGTGGTAGTTCAGCATCTGGTATGGACTGTTGTTCTAGCTTTCTCAGAAAGCTTCAAGGAATTTCTAGGAGAATTGATGGAAGACTGCTGTTCCTCCCAGTTGAATAGCAGGTCCCTTAGTGGTGTCATCAGCACCACAAAGGATGCCAGCTCTTTTTCCTGCTTTGTTTGGCCATCCTACGCTTTGAGTGTCTGACATGACATTACTTATAGTATTTCTAGTGAGTGCCAGTGATACCGTATTTCTCTCTCTTCAAAGTGGTATCAAATATTGCAGCGTGTGCATGGTTACCACTTACTGACAAGCTACTGTGGGCTGTGATTTGAATTGTTCTGCAACTGTGCTGCTGTTATTTTTTTGTGCTTCATCCACTCATACCAAATACCACTGACAATGTGCTGTGTTTAGAAGACAAAGGCAGGTCTCCTTTTAACATGAACTGAACCGTCTATGTGCGCCAGGAAGTGATGCAGTTTTCCTTCCCTGCTATTAACTGCTGCTCTCGCTGCCTATTTAGTATACAGGGAAAAACATCTTGCTTACTGATTAATTAAGATGTATAAACTTTTATTTTGAATATGCAGTCTGCATTGTTGTTGTATCTTAGAGAATACATGCCTTGATTTTCTACAGTCCCTTTCAAGACGTGTCCAAAGTACAGTTGACAAATGAAGGGCAACATTCTTTAATGCTGCTTTATCCCCAAGCCACAGGGCAGAATTCCTTTGGTAACTGAAATGATTTCTGCCTTAACATAACACTTCTCTACAATTTCTAGATTCCCTTTTTAATTCTAGGGTTTTGTGCAGCTCAGAACAGCTCTTAGCAGAACTTTCCCTAAACATCTCCCTTCATGTCCAGCTGCTGTTCCTCTGATTACCACCAAAAGGCAGCCAGACCAAGATGACAACATCAGTACTGAGAGGTTGCAGTCTAATGGCAGATGACCTTTCAAAGTGCAAGGTTACCTACTGAGAATGTTGGTTACTACTGAGAATAACTAAGGTCTGGTTTGGATGTGTGTTTAAATACATGTGCTTTTACAGGCATCGAGGGGATATCTGGGGATTGCCTACAGATATTTAGTATTTGATACATCGTGTATTCAAGATTTGGAAAGTACTTGAGTAGTAAGCCTCGGGGTTAGCAGAGAAACTGTGTGATAAGCCTTAGATCTCACAGAAGAACTGATAGCAAGACCTACCTTTGCATTCCCCCTCTGATGGTATGGTAGTGTAACAGAGCTTTACAGTGACAGATATGGAGTAACTGGGCGAGACAGAGGATGAGCCCAGGCTGCTTCACAGTCAGTTCTGGCTTGGGATTTTTTTATTTTGCAATGACTACTCTTTAGTTCCATTTCTGAGAAGGTTACTTGAACCTCTGACTCAAACAGAGACATCTCTGATGGAGTAAACTGGTAACTGCAGCATTTCTGGGGCAGAAACTGCAGACTGTTCGGAGCACGTTCTGTTTTACAAACATGGTGGCAGCTGCTTTTGATCTGTGGCTTCGCGCTGCTATTGTGTGAGGGAATCACACTCAGAGTTTCAAGAGCCACAACAGAGAGGAAGAAAAGCTGTGCCTCATTTAGGGCTCGGTGTTATTTTAATGAGCTTAATCAATCCTATATAGGACTGAGAATTTCTTTGGGGTTCTGAGTCCTGCAAAGCAGTGCTCTCAGACTGACCTTTGAGCCTTGTACTCTGTAGAGCTCTAAAAAACTGCACCAGTTCTGTGCTGCACCAGTTGCAGCAACATCAGCAACCCTAGTGTGAGCAGCTCACCTGCTATAGCAGCTGCTTTCAGCATCAAGTTGATCAGATGTCTCTGAACGGAGCTTAAATGACATTGTACTGCAAATAGCTTCTGCTGCCCCAGGTCACCTTGTTCAGACACTCACAGAAGTCCAGTAGGTCCATACTCATGTAGAAACAAACTGGTTTGCTTTGTGAAGTAAGTAGCCACAGAAGATAAGGAGTTGGTGTTTCTATTAACCAAAGTCATCACATGGTTAAAGCTAAAAGGTTCATGAATGTTAATATTGTTCTTGTAATACATGAATGGCAAGGATTCCTTTCATGTGCAGTATGGACACTGACCTTCAAAGGGCAAAATTCATTATGGTACCATTTATCTCACAGTTAGCAAAGCAGGGTTGGAAGGAGATCTCCTAACTTATTAATTCTACAGGCTTGGCTATCAACTCCCCATCACAGCCAGCTATGTCATGTAATCACTCTTATCAAAAGAAATAGGTATCTGGATCAGATACTGTTTTACAGTGAGCAGGGGTCTCAGCCTGTCCTCCTCAAAAGTTAAAGGTTGCTTCTGGAAAGGATTTCTAACCCCTGTCTCGCATAGTGGTTAGGACTGGAGGAAAGGCTCAGGCAGCCAGGCCTTGTCTGCAGAAAAAACCACCATAGAGACCTAAAAAATGACTCAGGGTAATCAACTGGTATAATTTTAAAAGGAAAGTACTATCACACCTATTCTCTGGCTACAGTAGTTTTATTAATTGATGTGTATTGCAAATTATATGTTCTTAGACAGTCTACTTTGGAACACTCAAAATCTTAAAAATCGCTTTTGTAGAATTACTCCAGTGTGTTTTAATACCAAAAGCTGAGAAATATGGTAGACACAGCAAGCAAATTAAAAGTCCTAGGGCTAAATATTTTTATAAAGGTCATTTAAAAAACAGAACGTCAGCTAACCAAGTCAACCTTGCTTGTTACAGGGCTGGAGAGATTTGGTTGCTCACAGCTAGGAGCATAGTACTGTTTAAGTAACACATCAGAAGTTACCAGTGGTGTAATGCTTTGTGATTTCTAAGACATAATCGATGGCTGAGATGATTAGGAAAACATCTGGTATGCTGGGTCTTCCTGTCACTTACAGGAACATGATTTATGTATATTAAAAAAAAATGCTGCCTAATATTTAGTAAAGCTATCTTTTCTTTTTAATGAAGTCTTTTGGAAGGGTTCTCAGCTATCTAAAACCAAAACATATCTGAGGGTCTGGCCCTTAAGTGAAAATATTCACAGCTTTACAGAATGCTGATGGTGCAAAAGATTGTGGCTCACTTTCAGGAAAATGAAGGCATCCTAGAACATGAGGGGACTACTGTTCCTTTCCTTGTGAGACATCTGTGCTGCTCATTTTTCTGTGTGTGTAGCTCAGGAAAGTAGTAAATCTCCCATGTGACATATAGATGAGGCAGGGACATCTAATTTAGGTGTTGCGTAGTGATTCCAAGATCATTCATAACCCCAAACCGATTGTTCTTCTCTGAAGGCTCTAAGGCACTTCCTCTGTGCTCAGCCCTGCTCTGTGCTCTTCCCACTCCATCCCTTTACGCTGCTTAGTGTCATCTCCCAGGATGTTGCTGGCCCTATCTGTGGGAGGTCATCCGGCAGCCCCACATGCCCTGCTGCCCACCTACGGCTCTTGGGCACCCCACTGTCTCTTTCTAGTGGCTCCACGCATAGGGAACCTGGAAAGTGAGACAGGTTGTCCACAGCTGAGTCTACAGCAACCTGGCTTCAAAATTAGGCTCAATACCTACACTTTTCATGCAGCCTGCAAAAGTATTGTAAGAACAGGGAAGTGTCACGACTTTTATGAGTGAATGAAAATCTTGCTCATACTCATCTGCCCTGGGCCAGTGAGCTCATGTACCACTAGTGCAAGCTACTGACTGAATTTACCCCATGGAGCTCCCTCATCTCTGGAATGCAGAACTGGGTTATTTCAGTAGAAATTGATCCACTAGTCATGAATTTCATTCGAGAAAAATCAGGTAATTTTTGATCTCCTGTCTGCTCTAGGGTGACAGCAGTTCTTCTACATACCCCAACAGTCTCAAGAAACTAGTAAGTTTGAGGTTGAGAGGAAGAGGCTGTTACTTGTTCATTTCCCACCACACATTTCATGGCGAATCACTAGTCCCAGTGAATGGTTTCTCAGGTCAACAAAACTCACTCTTTCTTTCAGACACATCTATCTGAAGAATACTAATGCTTGGCAGAAAAAGACTTGAATGTACATTACTGTGGTAAAGAAATATCCAAACCAGTAAACTCCAAGTACTTAAACTCTTTCCTTACATTTGATGAGTGCTTTATATGCTTGCTTTCAGAGTCTTCATAGTCTTCTGTTTGGTTTGATTGGTATTTTTGAATTCATAGCATGTGTTTTTAAAAAAACCAGTGAAAAATTATTTTTAAAAGCAGATTATTTCATTTTTACAGCATGTGCAACTCTCATATATGACTGCTTTTTAAGGTTTTGCACTTATGTAGTATTATGACTCTGAATAAATACCAATAAATATGTAGCACTTGCATTTTTCACAAGCGAATGGGATTATTGCTGTCCTGTTTCAGGAAGGGTATGGAGATCTGTGTGGCTCTAAAGCAGCCTGTAGACAGATGTGGGTAGTTGTGTGTGCAGTGACCCAGTACAGCACAGGGAAAAGCTGTGCTCTTCATTTGTATGACTGAACACTTGGGTAGAGATTTCAGACAATAAGGAGTAAACTTTTTGCACAGTGGGAATGCAGCAGGGGCACAGAACTGAACGCTGTGTATCTTCCTTACATTTAGATTTTCCTTTAGTCAAACTCGTGCTTTCTTTAAGAGATAGGTAATTTTTTTAAGTGATAAAATAAGTGACTAATACTGATCTGGAGGATGCAGTTAGTACAGTTCTGCACTTCATAAAAATGTTTTCCCTCAAAATGACATGAAATAATATGTATTTGAGCTTCAAACACAAGAGGTGAACCCTTACACCGAGGATGAAATTTTAGTATGTGGTTTCTGAAGCAGCTACCAAATTTTAGACAGAGACATCACAATAGCACCCAAATTTTGCAAATCATAAAGAAATATGGAGACCATCTGTTAAGTTAGTTGCCAGCCACGTTTCAGGTTTCAAGGTTTGGAAAATGAAATTAGTTAACAGAGATGGAAAAGGCACCAATGGCTGGAAGTTTACCCTTCATAAATTAGAAATGCAAGGCAGTGTTTAAGTTTATAGCATTTTATTTATAGTATTTAGAAAGATTCACTAACAGCAGTGGTGAACTCTCTGTGAATGACTTCAGATTAAGATGTGATGATTTTCTAATAGATGTTGTTTAACTAAATCAGAACTTGGGACCTGAAGTGGAACTTGTGAATGAAGAACATTCCTGTGATACCCAAGAGAGACCAGATGGATTTAATTGTCCCTTCTGGCCTTCTAACCTGTGGGCCTGTAAGCAATGCCATCACAGTTACTAATCCAGCCTGGGCCATCATACTGAAAAGGAACATAGGTTCCTCTTACATGCAAGTGAGGTTGTACTTCTTGTGTGCTGTGGTACATAAAACTTACTCTAGATCTTTATTCTAGCTTTTTTCAAAATGTTACCAAGACACTACATCCCCCAAAGTTTTATAGCCACAGACTAATAATTTGTCAAAAATAGAAGAAACTTTTGGTCACATTGAAAAAAATGTGTTGGTGTCATATGTTGTTCACTCTGGAAGGTCTCTATTATTTTAATAGTTTCATATTTTTAATTTTCAAGACTACACAATAAACATCTAAAATGCTGGAAAGCTTTAGGTCATACATGCAGAGTCTCAGTCACCATTGTTACTAAAACATCTGATGAACAGGATATTATTAGCCTTTTATTTTAAACAGTGGTTAAAACACTATGCTTGTAAGAAAGGCATGGTGTCCAACTGTTCAAGAATGAGTTCTAGTGTGTGAATAAACTCTGAAGTGCGTATCACTCTCATGTGGCAGAAATTATCAGTATTTTATACTGTTAGAAAGAACAAACTATTTCAGACTCTTAATTCTTTTGAATTATAAATTTTCTCACTGCACACGCAGCATATTTAGATTATCACAGGATGCCATTCATTGAACAATGCCTACAATTACTTACATAATTAGATTTTGTATTACTGAGTCCTGTAACTCGACAAGCATTAGCCAGGGGAAGGAACCTACACCCTCAAGTACGAACTCTGGGGTAGAAGAGAGCTTGAAAATTCTCTTTGCTCTCTAAATATCTACCATAAAAAACCCAAAGCCAAATAGATTTTTATGTTGAACAAAAAATGCAATTATGTTCCTTACACAAAACTGAAGTGGCTTATTGATTAACTTGGACAGGACTCTCCACTGTTAACGTGTATAGTATTATGAAGGGGTTTAAAAAATAAGATGCATCACCAAACAATTGGAAGTGAAAGATTTCAGACATTTTGATTAACTCAGATTAAATTATTTGATATTATATGGCCATCAGAGGGAGGTACTAAACACCTCAGAGAGCTCATCTGAGTAAGAAAAATTTCCAACAGAATGTAGATGTACAGGTGATTTATGCAGTTTGTTCTCCCTTCCTGTCACCTCCAGAAGACTTTCTATCTATTTAGAAAGAAACTGAAGGACGTTCCCCATTCCTTTTTCCCAGTGGCTGACATCTAACCAGCATATATATATATATATATATATATAATATATATCTAACAGCTTGCACTGTTGTAAAACATCTCAGATTCCCTTTAAAAGGAATTCATGGGTGCAACTTGCCTTTTAAAATCTGGGCTGCTTATCTGTAGCTGCGTGTGTTAACGGAGCCAACAAGGCAGAAAGTGCAGCATACGGTACTGCATGTGGTGTAGCTGCCCTGGACCGCGCAGTGCCGAGTCTGAACGCTGCATGTGACATTCAGCAGCCAAGGGCAAGGTCTTTTCCAGAATAGCACCAGATTTTACACTGGGAAACTAACATCTTTGTCTTTGGGGCAGACTAAGCCATCGTTAGCACTGATCTGACAGACACTGTATACTGGACTTTGTGATTAACATATTCTAGCCATTTAATTTTAAGAACCAGTAAAACGTTATGGCACACTACGTATTAGAGGAAAGTGCTCACTGCTCCAAGCTCCACCTGCTATACTGTTAATTAATAGTAATGATCATTAGTATCCATTTAGTAGGATAGATTTGCGGGGTGCTTTGTAACTATGAAAATAACATTTCAGATTAGTAATTGGGGGAATACATACTCTCTGGGGAAATTCTCTGATTGTTTAAAGACAAACTATCAGTTTGCTTAAATCCTTCTTCCATGACTGCCCAAAGTTGCTTGTTTCCTTGGAGTGAAACTAAAAACTAACCATGTGCATAGCACCTCGAAATCTTCAAAACATAGAATACTTCCCTCTTCTTATCTGTAAGGTGGCTTTTGTTGTGCTGTAGATACTGTATTTAGTTAGTTTAATTAACATCCCTAGAAATGTTCCAAAGGGATTAGGTTTATGTTCCTTCATTGGGGTATGGCTGGCAAGCATCATAATAGCAATACTTTCCCCAATATTTGTCAGTATTTCTGTTGAACTTTTCCATGTATTTGTTAGTAAGACTATAAAACTCCTCCATTGTGTGTGTTACTGTTATTTCTATGCTGCTTTTTAATATATATGCCTTTGTATACAACTGCTCTTCAGAGAAAGAGAAAGTAATCAGAAATTCCTTATATTGTTCCAATCATGTAAGCCAGGTGCATTCTTTTTGCCCAGCCAAAGGAAATGTGTGGATCTTAGGAATCTCTTACCCCTCCTGAGCATGCTAGGAACCTCTTGGTCTTGCCAGGACATTATACTGCATAATCTGCTGCAAAGCTGGTAAATAAAGCAGCAGCTAGCACAAACACTAAATGCAGATATTCAGCACAAGTCCATCTTGGGTCTTTTCCCTATTTGTGTGTTACTTACTAGGCTTCAAAACAGATTTGGTTCATCAAAAGTTTCATTAGGTAGACTGCTGTACATTAAAATTATTTCAATGTACCTTTCCCATTTTCAACACCTGGTCTGAAATCAATTTACAGGGAGGATGTTCTTTTCAGATAAGGCACATAAAAATGAAGAGAAAGCTGAGGTGGTGAGGAGGGCTAGAAACAGGAACTCAGACTTTCAGTCCCCATGTAAGCACCCTGTCCTGCAGACTATTCAGTTATTATCTCTGCACAAATCTCCAGGGCAGGTACAAGAACTACATGTGTATTTTTATTAGCACATTTCCTCTTATCTTTGTGGTAAATGTGTGGTAACTTATCCCTCCTGAATTCAGGCTGTCTTTAATTCCTGCATATTGGTAGAAGAGCGAATATATAGCTGTTGTTACAGAGCATGTTGTACATTCACACTCCAACTTAGCACGTTCCTTGTCCTGCTTATACCATAAAATCTGTATATGTTCATACAGACACTGAAAAATTACTTCACAAAGTATCTCAGTAGTAAAAAAATGGCCATTTAATGGCTAATAAAATCTTTTTAACCTTGTGATCAGCAGACCTTGGTCCTCCAGCCCCCCTCTGCCTTGCACATCTCAGACAGTAGATTGCTCTTGCTGTGCGAGCTGAACGTCAGCAAACCCTGACGGTATCAGGTCAAGGAAAGAAGGAAGTTCAGAGCTGCTCGGGGAAACTCCCTGCCAGCTGCCTGGTAAATCTAAACTCATCTTAACTGAGTTAGTTCATACACCTCCTTCCACAGACTGCATAGAACTCAAATGGAGCTGCTTTTCCAAGTGGAAAAGAATTAATAAAGATTAGTGTATTATTAGTAAATATTTTAGGCAAAATTGGTGTCTTTCAGAATCATCGAGTAGTGTATGTTGGAAGGGACTTTCAGAGATCATCTGATCCAACGCCTTGCTTAAAGCAACACCAACTTAATTAGGGTACTTGGGGTCTTGTTCAGTCAAGTTCTGACAGTCTCCAAGGATGGATATTCTACAGCCTCTCTGTATGTCTGTTCCAGCATTTGACTACAGGTATAGTTTGTGCTAGGGAAGATGGCAAGGACATCAGAAGATTATCATGGACTCATTAGAGTTTGAAGACTAATTAGGTGTGAGATTCATAGGAGTATCTGCCCACTTATTGGCCATTTGTGTAAACACATTTTTGTTACTTCATAAACGATTTGCAAGTGGGATCTTAGTATTGGATGTGACTCAGCAGTTTCTTATACTAAAGCATGAATTTAAGCTTCCGTTCATAAAGTATCTGGAAACAGTATGGGTGTTGGAGCACCCATGTATGTTGGTCTCTGCACTAACCCTCATTTAATAACAAGCAGACAGCTGCAGCCTTCCACAGCTTCAGTTTGTGACTGGCACAGTGCCATGGAGAGAACATACACTAGTCTAATCCCAGTGAGACAAATGTAGGGAATCAATCTCAGAAACCCTACATTTATAAAAATATAGTGCCCCATTCTCCGGAGGCACGTGGAACAAAGCCCTTTGCCACATCACTGCTGGAAATGCATCCAGGAGCAGCTGAGGTATTAACACAACCTCCAAGTTAGGAATCTGACTAACAAATACATGGAAAATTTCCTCAGTAATATATTCACTGCTTACATATTCAATTCTGCTTCAAGCACAGACATTTCTAAATGGTTCCTCAGCTTCATCAGAGTTCCAGTCTCACCCTGATGCTTGATGGATCAACAGAAAGAGAAGATAGCCGTCGGCGGGGAGATGTTGCACACACCTCCACAGTAACCCGTGGTGCCATCTGGCAGGCATTTTGAGCAGGAGAGCAAGATCTGTACCTCTCCAGCAGAGAAACCCCAGTGTTGTTCCTACAGACCTCCCTGAAAGGAGTAATGGGTTCCAGTCTGTAGCAACCCCTACAGCTGGAAGTTCTGCCAACACTTGGCTGAAACCCTATCATCAGGAATAATGACAGTCAAAAAGAACTCGGGACACATCAATTAACTCTTCCTTAGCTGGTGTGAATTATGGAGGCTGAAACAGGAGGAATGGTGACTATGTGTTGCCAAAGACAGCTTTCAAGAGGATCTAGGGCACAGGAAAAGCGTGAGGGTAACCTGTGGTTGTCCCCTCCACAGCACACCTCTCTGAAACCAGCTGCCAGGGGACTCTGCCGGTGCTAGAGGAGTTGCACGGTAGCGTGCGGCCAGGGCCTGCTGTGGTGAAGTCAGTCTGACTCCCTGCAGACGTTGGTACAAGTACAGATGTGTTCCCACCTTTCACTTACACCCAGCAAACATCCTTCTCACACAGAGTCCATCTAATTGCTCCAAAACGCCCTTACATTAGATCAATGAATATGCTTTTCTGCCTTTGTATCTCCACGTTTGGAGCACTGGCCCCACTTTGAAATGCAGATTTCTACCTACCTGCATGCTCACCCAGTTTAAAATGCATTGGTCTGATGAACGCTGGCAGCTTCATAACTGCCTTTACTGCCGTCCCTAAGACAGTTTGTTCCTTCCAGGCACCAGTAGTAAGTTGGTTTTACACTGGAAGGAACTCAGATCTCAGACTCGAGTTAAATCTGCAGTGAAAACCAATGCAATAATTGAGGGCAGAGCTTGACCTGCTGACCCTGCTCATCTGAATGCTATTGCTAAGGGGATAATGAGGTATTATTCTTCCTTTTTGACAATTACTCTTTCACAGATAATTCTTGAAAATCTTATGTGCCATTTTTCTGTGATGTTGCAGTGGTATCCTGGATACTTACTTGTAAAATCTTGTGCTCCTGTCATGCCATTATAGTTGCCTAAAGCATGTTTCTTTATTCCTTTTTTCCGCTCTACCTTTCTTTTCGGCTCATTTCTACATTCTGCCATCACATTAGCTTCATTTGTGTAACCAAGAAAATGAAGAATTCTACTGAATTCTGAAAGAAACCTTTGTGCTCTTATCCCACTACTTTAAAAACTGCTACTTCAGCTTTTTGCTCAAAGGATCGCCCCTCAACCTTCTTCTGTATTGTAGGTTATCTATTTTTAGCCTTTTCCTTCTAAAATCTATCCCTGCGTGGTATTAGTCACAAACTTGAATTTGTGTTACTACCTTTGGTATATGGATGCTCCAAACCAGTTGCCTCCTATTCTACTTTGCATAGTAAGCATAAAATATAAAATAAATATAAAATATATGTTTTATCCTTCTGACATCTCCTTATCCTTGTCCAGCCATTCATATAACACAGACACCTCATTTTCCTCTCCTTCCTGTCTCAGTGATGGGGAGAGATCACCATCCTCCTTTACATTCATGCCTGTAAGCTGGGAACTCTTATTGTTGCTCTGTCAGGTATGTATTATCATTGCAAAACTACTTGCTTCTCCCCGTGTACAGTAGCTAGAGAACACACGCTGTCACTGGAGATTCTTTACACCTCATACCCCAAAATTGCTATTCCACATCCTACCTGGGAGTAACGACCTACTACAGGTTCTAATTGTCCGTTTGTCCTGTTTGCCATCACAGAGCATTCAGTTTTACCGAACTGTCATGTTCCTTGAAAATATTCACAAAGCATTCCATTGTCCTCTTTCAAAGACCTCTGTAACTTTCACTTCAAAAACTTTGGTGAGGATCATATGTTGTCCCATTGCGGCTTGGACTGGCCAGTATCCCCGTGTACCCCCCAATATGCTGTATCCTCCTACCATCTCTCATCTTCTCCCTGGCACATGAGCTTTGCAAAGCCAGCAAGGTGCCCTTGGACAGTTCCTGGTTGTCACATGAAGTTGGTAAAGCCTCTCTGAACTGCTGATTTTAACTCTCACGTTAAAATCCCAAATCCTCAGCACCTATGGAAACCACCAAGTGACGAACAGCTCCACAAAACCAGAGCTTTCACTTCTTTCTGCTCAAGTTTACCGCTTTGCCATAAAAGGGCTAAGAAAATATTTTGCTACCTACCACACAAGAACATGTGGTTTATTTTATGACAGTCATACCAGTAGCATTTGTAAAGCAGTGAGTCGTGGAGTGGGGGTACAGCAGAGTAGTTGACGTATTTATTTCCACTGTATTATAGCTGAACCTTTGTGGTTTTCATAATGTGGAATCTTCACTTCTGGTTAAGCTTTGGGATGGATGTACAAGTGTTGAAGTCCTGAACTTAAGTTGAATCTGAACGGAGCTCGTGTGGTAGAGAAAAAGACTGAATAAATGTACAACAGAACACTAAAATAAGCTAGAACTGAACAAGTTAAAGGAGAACAAACTGCAAATGAACATAAAAGCAAAACACATTATTTTTTTTCTAATTATTTCATGTATAGCTTTTATATAAATTTAATTCCTGCATTTCTGGACTTGCTTTAATGTTGGAGAAAAGCACCTTTAGTGATAGTCCTATTTTTTTATTTTTTACCTAATGCTTACACATTTCCACATCTACTTGGAACCATAAATATTTTTTTTTTTGAAATTCCAGGCAGTTTTACTGAAAAAACTGTGATATGTTCACATAAACATGGGTTTGTTAGAAGTCTCTTAAAACCCTGCTCCTGTTCCTATAAACTGCTTTGAAAATAAAAGTAAAGAAACCATGCAGTTTAGATCCCAGGGATTCCTACATTGATTTTACTTGTGTCTAAGTGGGAATAATTCTGCTGACTTGCAGCACTGTAAAGGAAGCACAGGCAGGATCGGGTCCTTCCTGGGTTCTTCTGCTGAACTCTTCTTTCCCTTACATCCTCTCTCGGATGATGTACAGCTGGAGAATCCCAGTGAGTTCAACTGAGAAACGTTTGAGGAAGTAATCCACAGTATTAGAAAGCTGAGAGCCATACATGTGTCCAAAACAGCCAGCTCTTTGTAGACCTTAGCAAAATATTTTGTCTCCTTGAATTTAGATTTCTCATTCATTTTTTAGTTATCTGTACTTGTCACAAAAATAGACTGTACAAGGAAGTTCTGCTTAAAGCAAACTTCATCCATGTCTCAATTCTCTTAGCTCAGCAGCACACACTAACTCTGGTTTTAAACCTCTCTTACAATAGTAAATAGAAACAGCATTTGTTGTTTACTTTGTTGGTAAATATCTGTTGATTCTAAATTTAAAGCGTGTGCTATAATGTACAAAACAAATCCAGCAGTACAGTAAAAATTACCAGCTGCACTTCAGTACTGAACTAAAAGTAGGCATTTAGCATGGAATTCCTCTGTTCTAGATAGAGTTCCAGCAGATGCATTCTGAAAGATACTGTGTGAGCAAGTTCGTAGAGGGGAAGGGTGTGTTCAGAACTGACCATTTCTTAACAGAAAGGACATCACGAATGCTTCTTGCTTTCCTTTCTTTAAGAAATATGACCACTGAAATGCAACAATGAACCATTTTGTTGTACAAAAGAAAGTGGGCATTTGATAAATGAAATGCATCATTATGCTTTAAAATAAACAGAAAGCCCCACGTCCTTCGGGTTCATGTTTGTCCGTGAAAGGGATTTAAACCAGTTGTGGAGGAACAGACCTAAAGAGATCTCCTCATTTGGTAATAAAGTCAGGCTCCTTCTCCAGAAGAGCCCTACACCAAGAGGAAATCATGTTCATGCATAAGCACAGAGCCAGGGTTATGTTTCAGGGTTTTTTAAATACCCAGACAGTGGGTAACTACAGCGTCCTGGCGCCGGCACACCGCTGGGTCCAGAGTAGCCCTTTAGCAGTAATTTCCAACTGCCTCATCCCTGCTGTAAAACACAAGTAACTTGCAGTGTGCTTCTGGTTTTCTATATAAACCTGGACCGTGGCTTCACATAGCCTCTGCAGTGGTGCTGTCTGGCAGGAGAAGAGGATTGAAGGTGCAGGCTGATACACAGGGAGCAGCAGGAACTTCTACAGCATTTATTTGTCCCGTCATATGTCTTCATGCGGAGGCGTTGAGGGCACGTATCCCTGGTGTGGTGGTTTGCAACCACGTCTAATGTGAGGCTGGTCGGTTTTTTCCAGTGAAAATGCAGAACTTTCAGGATTCCCCCGGCAATTCCTTCTGATTCTAAGAAGATTGTAGAAAATTAAATATCCATATCCTTAAAAAGAGAAAAAGGGAACTGAAAAACACCAGTGTCTTCCTGACTGCAACAGCAAGTTCACTGAACTTCCCGGGAAGATGTCATTGATATTTTGCCTGGGAATAATTCAAGTGGGGAATGTCCTCCCTTTTATTTTTATGACTATCTAGCCCTTTTGCTTTCATTATGACCTTCAGGTAGCTACACAAATTTACCATTTTGATCGTTGGCTTCATAGTTGGCACATTGACTGGATCTACCCTGCTTTCAAACTGTGAGTGAGATTCTGAAGAGACACCCAGCACCCATTCTGTTCCAATGGGGATATTCACTGCTTCTGAATATATGGTGCCATGTTTTTCATACATCTGGGGCAAAAGGTCTGAGTACCAGATTTTGAGAAATCCAATACACACACAGGAGAAACACAAATAAGTTAGAAAAGCAAGCAAGATATTTATAACTAATGAAATACATTATTTCTTAAAGTGAAGGTAACAAAAGGGAGGGAGTTAGGGCAACAATGAATTTTTAAGAGACAGACATGTTGAATTAGATGGCCTTTATCTCCCTCAGAAATCTTACTGCCTTTCTTTCTTCAAATACCCTTCCAACACCCTCAGGCACAACATGGGACAAAGACTTCCAATGAAAAAAACACATAAAACAGTACAAGTCCTGTAATTTATAGTAATGAAAAGCAGTTTCTCTAGTGTGTGTCATGAAACCGCTCTACTGCTTATACTGCACACAGAAACCATCTGAGCATCACAGATTAGTTTCAGTAGTTTACATAGATATGCATGATCATAGAAGAGGAGGCAACCTGCTTATTTTGGAAATCAGGAAGTGGATACGTGCTCTTCCAAACCTTTCTGGAAATGTATTGATCTCCTGGAAGGCATTTTCTGGCAGCCTGAGGGTTTTTATTTATGTTCTTTAGAGCTCCTGCGAACTGTGAGACGAGTATATGGTGCTCCAACATTAAAGTTATACCTATAGAAATCATTCAGTAGGAATTACCTTTCTTTACCTTAGCCTAGATTTATTCTAATAAGTGACAATAACACTGAGCTGTTAAATGAGTGATTTTGACCCTGAATCTTCTGTGAAGATTTGTGTTATACTCTGCATCTATAAGCACTTGATTACCAGATCACAACACGTGTTTATGAAGCTCTACCTATTGGTACTGTAACTGATTTTTTTATTTCACATAAATTTTAGAATGCACATTTTTTAAAGGCTTTCATTTATGACTTCCATCCTAGTTTGTGCAGCTGTGTGTAGCACTAGGTTTAAGGGTAGTTGGAACCTAAAAGGTGTTTTGCAAATGCATTTGCACTGATGCCACAATCTCCTTGTATTTGTTCTCTTGAAACGTATTTCTCTGCTAACATACCAGCACCTCAGTTCATCCAGAATGAGCTGGGGCAGGGAGAGGGAGAGTGAGTCCAGGCAAGTAATAGTATATGTCAATTCTAGCTCGCTCTTAACTGTGATACCCTTGCAAACTTTGTTTGCAGTCATTTCAGTTTTATTAGATTTAACTGCTTAGTTTTCCAAACCAAGTGTATTGAATTCAAGTATTTGGCAAACTGTAACTACCCAGGGTCACTTTTGGGAGGATGTTATTCAGTTTTCATTAAAGACAGAACTTAGGGGGGAAATGGAAAACCAGACACTGAAGCCATAGATATTTCCTGCATGTTCTCAGAACTCTGTATTGCTCATTCTAGGGCAGGAATGGCAGTATTATTCCTATTAATCACTAGCTGTCACAGAATTATTTCTCATTAAGAAAACTCATATAAATTTGTAAAACCTAACATAAATGCAGCAAGGTTATTACTTCATATACTACCTGTTAAAACAAATATACATAATTTCAAAAACCTCCAAAATAGTGAAGTTTACTGTTACTGTGGACTGTGTATAGATGGGAAATGGGACAGAAGGTACCAGGTGTGAGTAAAAAACTGAGATTTGTGCCTACACTGCAGTACTTCACTGAGTGTAGTGAAGGAACATGGTGCCACTCTGAAGGGGATAAATATCAATGAAGAACTTCAAGCCCTGAGAAAGAAAAGGGACCATGTTGAGAGGTCAAGTATGTTCGATGCTCCCCTCCAATGCATTCAGTAATGAACAATGAGGCAGTAATGAGGATGAAGCAAATATCTACTCAGTCTTTTTATGCATCATTAGTGAAGCCAGTGGGTATGATGGTTGAACCAAAAAAAACTCAAGGAAAGCAACTAATTTTGGATCAACACACATTTTTTTCATTTTCTCACCAGCAAAACAATAAACTGAGAAGGAGGTTGACCATAAACAAAACATTTTGTCTTTAGTCTATTTAGTCCCTCTTTATTTTAGTTTTGTTAGTCAAATTGAAAATGAAACGTTTATGGTTTTGTTCTGAAAATGTGGTAATGACATGCTTAGTCTGTCCCAAATATACTTGCTTTCTGAATGTTTTTTCTGAAACCCTTTATTAAATTTGACCCAATTTCATAAGTACTTTTATTCTCCCTTCATGATGTGTTGAACTGGTTAATCACATTCCCCATTGCCAGTATTTTGTTTCCCAGGAACAAAGACCACTCATGTTTTCTCCTTTTATCCTCTTAATTGAAATGCATAATGCCTCATCACCAAAATACTTGAGGCTTTTCTAAAAATGATCTCCATGAAACCTCTTCCCTTCCCTTTTCCTCCTTGTAGTAAAGCAACAACATGAAAACAAGAAGTCAGTACCATTAAGTTTAAAGATGTGTGTATTGGTGAAAAAAGAGTGTGGTTCAAGAGATGGTTTTTGTATGTGACTGAAAGTGGCCAAGCATGTGCCTGTCCTTTCTGAGGTTCTTCCTCCAGAGAGCGAGTGGGGGAAAGCAACTGGTGTCATCCCTCCAAAGAAAGAAGTTACTCTGAGGTATCATCAGCCTGACACAGTTGGTATTCCTGAATTACCAGGGGAGGGGAATGCAGGTATTGTTTAGCTAGTGCAGATACAACAGCTCCAAACCAAATCTCTACAGTGATGACAGCTGTGGTCTACTGAGTTGAGTGGCAATTTAATTTTTCCCCGTATATATTTTATATATATTTATGTACATTCTGCCCCTTAGTACAGTGAGCTACAGTAATCAAAGTAACAAATCCACAACCAACCACAGGCCACTACAGAGTTCCATGGTTCAGTAGTCCCAGACAGGAGGATGGGAAGTATTTAAAAGCCAGGGATCACTGGGACAGCTGCTCTCTATAAAGTCAATGAGACCATAGTAAGTCTGTTAGTTTGACAATTGAAAGCCACACATCCCAAATGAGGACCAAAAAAAGTGCCAGGTTTTGGGTTTTTTTTGGTGAGGACTCTTCCTCTTTTCAGAGAAATGATCTCAAACCTGCCTAACCTGAGCTCCTGTGAATTGTTCATCCACACTGAGCAGTCCTTAAGGGGACTGTGCTACATTCAGAGTAAAGATGATGCCTTGCTTTGCTTCTGCAGTGGCTCTGTGCAGATATTTGATAAGGCAGAGCACAGGAATGAGCTGCTTGGGATGCTGCAGTCGAGTGCCCTGGAGATGGAGAAAAGCTGTCCACTGTGACTCAGACACAGATACATTAGCACAGTCCCCATGTCAATGAATCAAGATAGAAGTGTGATGTTTAGTTGCTAATTACATTTAGGCTCCTTTGGGGAACCCACCAAGATTTCTATGAATGTACAGTTCCAGCCAGTGAACAGAGAGAATTAATCCATTGGTTTGGTGTGACCAGGGACCTAAAAGGAACAATTGCTTGCACTGCTGTGATCTCCCTTCCTCAAGGTTAAGTTCTTCATACAGATTCCACTCCTGTTCTTCATGTGAGATGATTTTTCTTTGAAAATGCAAACTATTACATTAGCACTTATTTATTGGCCTAAATTAACAATAGTGCTTTTGCTTAACAATGTAATTTTTCATTACTGGCATCTTTATCCCACATAAGCCACATTTTCAAAAAAAAAAAAAAAAGATTAAAGAATGAGAAAATAAAACTTGGGAGAGACTTTGAAAGGTTTTTCTCATGAAAACCTAATTTTCCAGCAATGACTTTTCATGGAAGATGTTTGTCTAACAAAAACTGTTTGCTCCAAAACCCCTCCAAACCTTTCCCACGTTGCCTATTCTAACTCTTAATTCTTGCTACATTTTTTCTAATGGCTTGATCCAAATTTCACTTGATACAATGTGGACTTGCTGTCCACGGCTTGTGCTTGGGTTTTCATCTGCACTCTCCCTCTAGTTGAGATGCTGCCAGCACTGAGACAGCACAAAGATTTCTTCAGTTGTACAGCCCATTTTCCACAACAGCATGATGCTGTTAATTCACATGCAGCTTGCAGTCCCAATATAGTCCCTTATCCCTTGGTGCGGAAATTTTCCTTAAGCTGACATTCTGTAGCATAGGTTCCTGAAATTGATTACTTCTGCGTAAGAATCCTGCCTTTATGCCTTTTATTTGCCTCTTCTGGCTTGTTTGGTTGGTTTTATTTTTAAATTGGGGCACTCACAACTTTTGTGGATTTACTCAAATATTGCATTCATTAAAAACACAATTGTTTGTACATTGTAAGTAGCAAAGTGGGTGTATGGTGCTGCAGAGAGGGCTTTGGTGTAAAATGTTGTCGTGTGTTACAATCAGTTCTTTGATCAAAACAGTTTCAAGATGTGAAGAGGTAGGGAGATGTTTGCAGAGACCTTATGCAGGTGTGGATTCAAGGAGAGTCATCAGGAACTGACTGTAGCAAAAGATGCTTTCTTTAGGACTTTCAAACAAGAGGCTACGGGATGTAACAGCAATAGGCTCACTTTGCAGGCAGATTTTCAAAGAAATCATGCCTACATTAATGATCTGTAGGGTCCCTCTTGTTTCTTCACGTTGTGGCTATTGCAGGTTCCCAGATCAGATCTGATCAGGTGTTTGTGGCTCTTCTTAACGTTTCCAGAAGGGGAAATAGCTTTGCTGTCAAAATACTGCTGGGGCTACCGAGTCCTTCTCCTGCACTGCCAGGTCTGGTCATGGGAATTCTTTGTTGACCAGACACATGTAACAGATTCCTAAATGTCAAGTGGTTTATACACACCCCTAAGTAGGTTGTCCTCGGCAGTCAGTATGGTCTAAACAGAATGCAATGGGGATACAGTGTTGGAATGCATCCTATGAAATCAGGGTACATTTAAATCTGTGAAATAGGCTGCTACATTTTGAATAGCCTGGGTAGGCTTTCCATGTCAAAGTCAATTTGTATTTTAGGCACTGGATTTTAAGACAATCTCATGATGCCAGGGAGGCCTTCCTAGCTGTGAATGAAGAACACTGTTTTCACGACCAAACTATCTTTCTTTGTAATATGATTTTTTTTGCTTTTTTCTTCTAGGTAGAGAGGATTGTAGACAAAAGGAAGAACAAGAAGGGCAAATGGGAATATCTCATCAGGTGGAAAGGCTATGGAAGCAATGAGGACACCTGGGAACCTGAACATCATCTACTTCATTGTGAGGAATTTATTGATGAGTTCAATGGACTGCACGTTACTAGAGAAAAGCGATCAAGACATGGGAAACAGGCCAGCGCGCCAAAATTTTTACGGGAAAGCCGAGGGTCATCTGTTGAGAAAATACCACATAGACCTTCTGAATCTGGGAAGTCTAAAGGGTCAGCACACAAAAGGAAGAGAATTAATCCATCTCTTCAAAAACAGAAAAGAGGATATGCAGCAAAGCCAGCATCTGCTAATGACAGGGCTGCTAAAACTGTGACTTACCGAACTACCCCCAGCGGTTTACAGATCATGCCACTGAAAAAGCCACATAATGGTCTGCAGAATGGAGATGGCAGTCATGAAAAAGATTCTAGACATTTTGGGAATGGCTCACAACAGCAAAACATGGATTTAAATGATCATGAAGGAGAACAGAATTTGCCCAGCGTATTGGAAGTTAGTAATGATGCACCAGTTGTGAATGGAATCGGTACGTGATTTAAACAGCTACAGTCCTGGGGGCGGGGGGTGAATTGCAGCGAGTGCCAGCAGGATGGTGAGAAGCCCAGAAATAACTGTCAGGCTCTTTCCCCTTATGTTATAGGATTTTCTTACAAACTGGCTTCTCTCTTTCCATTTCCCATGGAGTACCATGAGGCACTGGGGGCTTTGTTACATGCCATTGCAGTGCAAAGTGTTGTAGGGAAAGGATGGCAAGGCACGGCTGGGAATGACTTCAGCCTTGGGTGTGTGTATCAGCAAGTAACCAGTCACTTCTGAATCACGTGTGCACAGGCCCAATGGTCTAGAAAGATCAGGATTGTTTTAGAAACATACTCTGACACTGACTGACTGGGTACCTCAGGAGGCACAAGACATACTTTATGGGAAGGTACAAACTGCCTTGAAGTGAACGAGACAAAACAGAATTTCCTTCTAATCCCGTAGTTATTGACTGGGTTATTTCTCAAAGAATAAAGGCTTGAGTTCTCTATAAAATGCTCCAGGGGTTAATGCAACTAAGTAGGTATCTGCCCATTTATTAATTTTTTTTTTGAATCCTATCAAACTCAAAGCCCTGATGATGTTTTCTTTGTGGCAGTAATGTCCAGGAGCTACCAATGAGATGCACATTTTATTTAATCAAGTTTTAGGGTTTAGGGGATTGTTTGAGGGGGTTTTGACCATTGTTTCTACTGAATAAGCTTTTGTCCATATATGCAAGGATAAAGGGGTAGATGTCCTGTCAGTCTGTAGGCAGCCCCAGCCTTCTAAACCTTCCTACCACATGGAAGTCTTTCCAGATTCCTGGTAGTTTTCAGTATCCTCCTGTGTTTTTGGTGTGAGGGGTGGGGTTTTTTTAATACCTTTTAAAAACAGCAGGAGTTGTTCCAAATGATTTCCTACTGCTTACTGATGTAGTGGCGATACAACCTTTTGGGAATTATTTCCTCTTCTGTTACACACTGCATAAAGGTTTTCATTGACTGATACAGAGTTGCTCTTAGGGTTTTTTTCCTGGCTAGTTACAGTTAATTTAGAACACAGCTATATGTATGATTCTTTTCATTATGCATTTCATCTGCTTTACTGTTGCCAATTCACCTTTTTCTTATGACTCAGTGAAGCTCTTCAAAATCTTTCCTAATTTTTACTCTACATATTTTGTATTCCTTTCAAATTTTCCTCTCATACTTCTCTTCCCAGTTCATTAATACGTACATTAAACAAACTAATCCTTCTGCAGGTCCTTGGGGCAGCCAACTACTAATCATTTGACATGATGAAAAGTAACCATTTGTTCCAATTATTTATTTTTATTAGCCACTTTCTCTAGCCCATGATAGCACTCATTTCCTTAACAGCTTCTTGTGAATTGCCCTGCCAAAAACTTTTCAAAAGTCAACATAAATTATATCACCCCCTTTCCATTTTCCACCCTATTGGCAACGTAGCAAACACTGCTTGATTTGGGAAATAGAACTGAGCTCACCTGGTCTCACTTATTACATCCTGTAGCTGCTGGGATCTTTCAAGCCAGCATCAAGTACCATGTTCTGAACCAGCAAAAATGTATGGTCAGCTTTAAATGTGTAAGTAACACTGACAATGTCTATGGCACTTCAGATAGATAGAGAGTGCAGGGTTCTGTGCTGTGATGAGTTTGAGCTCATGTGAGACTACTTTAAAAATTACCCACGTCTTTTAAAAGACTTCCATATCTAGTTCCAATGCATATAAAGTTATTTTTCTTTGCTTATAGTTTCTAATGAAGTTTTGGTTTTCATCATTAAGTTTGTATTATTCATTGGGGGAGTTTTGATACAGAATGCATCTTTAAAATGCATTCATTCCTATATTTTAGAGTTTTGGGGGTTTTTTAATGAAGAACTAAAGGGCTGCAAAGAACTGCAGGGTCAGCTGAGCCTTCCATTTGTCCCCACAGGAGCTAATAAACGGCATCCACCGTCCCCTGTTCGAATAATCCCTATAAGAGAGCTCTATTTCAGTAGAAAGCTGCTTTGCCTACGCAGCCAGGTGTTCTGCCACGGACAGAGGGCTCCTGGCTGCTGCATGCAGCTCCTTTAGAACGTTGTTTTACAGCAGGTTTTTGCATTCTCCAAATCCATCACCTCTGTTCTGTACTTTGCTCTCCTTTCTCCTTTGCATTTTGACCTCCCTATAGGCAAAAGCAAGAGATCCTTAAATCTCTACCTGGTTCTTCACTGAAGAACCCATACTCAGGAGCACTCCCAAGGTTTGGCATCTCTCCAGTCTTGCTTTGTGATACCCAGCACATGCACAGCAGAGAAAGCTACAAAGAGGAGACATGACACTACCAAAGTAAGAGAGACAGAAACTGGTGAAGGAGGGTTAAAATAAAAACACTGGCTCTTTTCTCTAACACTGCCCTGCAAGCTTGAGAGAAGTCACATTTCCTGAAACAGGATTTTGCATCATTTGAAAAGTTAAATTAAAGAAACTTGTGCTACTCTTCACTGACTCCCTGAGTATTCCCACTCACAGAGAAGTAGCACAGACGATGTCAGTGTGGTTCTGCCACGTGCCTGTCACAAACTCATTGTAAACAGGATCGAGCTCCACTGAAACTGCTCTGAAATTTTACAAGTTGCAAACGAAGAAAGTTTCAGAAAAAAAAAAATGCCAATTTGCTGAATAACAGAAGTTTTGTTCCAAACATCTTGGGTTTCAAAACTTTCTCCAAATCTGAGCCAAGGTCCCAAGGCTTCGTCCCTTGAGACCGGGAGCGATGTGGCAGTCTGCTTGGCAGGACTCCCACATTTAGCGTTGAGGCAGCCAGCTATGCCAGAGGTTTCAGGCAGTCTGCCACCGAGTCTGGAAGTTGAAAGCCCAGCATGCCCCACCAACGCTCGCAGGGCTCCCAGGCACTATATGCAGAACAAAGAGGGAGCCTGGAGGACCTGGGTTTGGCTCCCAGAAGCTGTGGCTCCCGGGCAGCCCCATGCAGAATCCGATGAAGCAGACATCCCTCTCAGTTTTGAGAGTGCCTATATGAAGCCCAAATTAATGTCGGCTTCATTTTACCGCTAAGGGTAAGAAAATGGTTTTAGAAATTTTATAGTCGGTCTTGAGATGAAGCCTCAAACTCAAAAATTCCCCACAATTTGAAAACCCAGCTGAAGGTCCAGCTCTGCTACCAGTGTGGTCTGCAGTTGAAGCCTCCAAAACCCATTGACTTGAACCAGTATTCTCTCACATTATAATATCTAACTAGTAGTGTATTGAACCAAGCAATGTAATTAGTAATTTATATACTATAGCTATTCAAAAAATAGCTATTTTGTTTATCTGTGGTATGCCAGGTCTGTTGACAGAAATAATAGCTATCTGAAAACCAGTATTTGATGACTCATTGAATGGACTCCCACCAGTCTGTGATTGGTTTTGTGTATACATCCACTTGGGTGTTTCCTGCTCAACCTGTAGATAAACCTCTCACCAGTAAGCTCTTTACCCCAGAAGGATGATTGTATCCTACAGATGTATGCACAAAATCATATATGCTACCCTAGGGTAGGCTGGAACCTCGCTGAACTTGGGACAGCCCTCTCCCACACAAAGGTCTGTTCTACCCTCTACACACCCCACTGTGAGGAGAGCAGAGTCATCTTTACTGACAGTTGTTTAAGGGTCTGCAAATTGGAAAATATTGAAAAATTCTGCAGAACATCCACTGATGCTCCCAGGAGCTAACAATACCCTGCTTTCCGATGATATTCGTTGTTTTCTGTTACCACATTTCTGTTTCTCACCAGATATTGTAATTGAGAGTGATTGTTTTGTCAAGTTTCTTGACAGCATCAAAAACATCCCCTTTTAATTTTCTCATTCCCTTTTCTACATCACTCTATTTCTGTACCATCTGCTGGAGAATTTTCGCTTGTCATGTATCACTAACCACTGTTTTTCTCCATTACAAAAATCTCTGTAGTCTCATGGTTCCCTTAATTTAAATACACTCTATGAACTTAGTCACTGCTTCCTCTTGCTTTTTTAGCTTGTTCTGTTTTATTTATTCTGGAGCAATACTGGCAGCAAAAGACAACCAAATATGCTCGCTTTCCCACTTTGGATAAAAACTCATTGCTGTTAGATATCTTACAGATGCTCCTTTAGCTGGAGAAATCTGAAATTATTAGTAAATTATCAACAGATCACTGCTTTTAAGTATGTACAGCATTAACCATTACCCACAAGAAAGACAGAAAGGAGACAGGGAAGGGCTGTTGGGAAGACTGAGGAATGCCAGGGACAGTAAGGGAGCTGGCTTGCTGCACCTAGAAAAACTGAAGCCCTAGCTCCATGAACCTTTTCCTTCAGCATAAAGACCTGTGGCTGACAAAAGGAAAGGCCAGCCCTCCTTCTCCTGACACCCTGAAAGTTATTCCCATCCCTTCCCCTGCACCAGTTTTAGTACTCTTGAGGCTACAAGGTGAGCCTGATCTGTTTGAAAATTAGCCACAGTTTTGCAGGATGAGTTTCCAGCCAGAACAGTTCATCGGGTCAGTTCACAGTATCAGTACCTATCTGCACACTCAGGTGGTGGCACAGGGACTGCTCCATTAAACCCACTGTGATGAAACACTAAGATGTATCTGTAAATAACAGTATCTTGAGGTGTCCTCTTCTAGTGGGTGGAAAGAGATGGGGAGTTCCAGGTTCTTCAAAGCACTGAGTCATTTGAGGCTCATTGTGATCTTTCCTCTTTTGTCTGCCTCATCTTTCTAGACTGTAAAGTTCTGATGAGTTTTCTGCAGAGCCTCGTGTAATGGAAGCCCAGGCTCAGGCTCAGGCTGGAAACTTCAGGCACCTTCTAGTACCAGCAGCAGCGGCAGTAACACCGCTCGTTACATGTTGTTCCCTTTGATGGTAGTTGAGTACTAAAGAAGATACAGGGACAGACAACTGAGATGATGAAGGAGATTACAAGCATTAAAAGAGGCTTCAGTTAGGAGAGGGGGAGGCTGAGGGGGAATATGATCAAAATTTACAGAATCATCAATGCTTCAGATAAAGTAAATGCTGAACTGTTGTTCACTAAATCCCTCAATAGCAGAACTAGAGACCACTTGCTGAAACTGGTAGAACATCAGATAAAAGCACAGATGAAAGAAAAGTCTTCTCTGTGTAGTGGCTACACAACTTCTCCCAACTCATACCACAGCAGGCTGTGGAGACAGACATCATCAACAGGCTCAAAAGGGGATTACAGAAATCCATTTAAAAGTCCATGAGCAAATACTGAAGGAAACAGGAAGGATGAGTCCTCCCATATCCTTACACAACACCCCGGGGTGATACTAGGGGAAGGGATTGCAGAAGGTGGACAAGTTTGTGTTTCCCCCTTAACCTGCATCCTTTACTGCCAGCCTGTGATTCTTGGAAGATTACTAGATGTGCCAGTGGTCTGGGAATATCCTAAATTATCTTTAAAAATGTTGGAAATCCTAAATATCAGTGTGGTTGTAGGTATTCCCCAAGTTCTACTGCTGATTGAAAACCAAGTAATAATTAAACTCCCACTATAGGAAATCCCTGTTCTGTTTTCTTTTTGTACTTCGACTAAGTGACAGATACTCATTGCTAAGCCAGTAAACCACATTTAGAGATACCTAAAGCTTCCCTAGTTAATTTGTAACATCCTTAACTCATTTCACATGCAGTATAGATTGCTGTGAGATTGCTTCTTTTTTCCTGTCACAGTCATTTTTCATTTTGACATATTAAGTCACTGTCACCCTTGTGTACATTAAGCAGGTGCTGTTAGCCCCCATGCAGAGAGTCTGGAGCAAACCTCCAGTAGCTCCATCACATCCATGCAACAGATGTGCTCAATTGGCCTGGTTTCACCTGAGTCTTGTCCTTGGAGTTTGCAGATCATTTTCCCTGGTTTATCAGATTAAGCAAGATTCTGGGGATGCACAGGATACACGGAAACCAGGACTTACTCACCAAATGTTTTCTGTTAATCATCAATTCTGGGAAATGACAGCTTTCCCTTTATGTTTCTCTTACATTTAAGTTAGGTCTTTCTTTCCTCTGGATAAATTTCTGTCAGCTGGTGTGCAGACAGTTATTTTTCTAAGATCTGTAGTTCCTTATCATCTATTTAATTTACAAACTGAATACATTCCTCAAAGAAGAATACAACAAAAAAGTAAACTAAAATTATTAATATGAAGCTTTTTGTTGAGCTGGATTATCTGTGTGAATTAATCTTCTCCATTATCTTCCCATCTATATTTAAAATAGATGTGGCATAATCTTCAACACTGGGTAGATAATCAGTACAGTTAGTCTCATGCATCTCCCATTCAATCGTCATTTGTGCCTCTCAGTTTAGAAGTTCTTTACACCTTTTTGGAAGACTTAACTCTTTGCATCTTAATAGGTTATTGCTGGCCCAAGCACTATAGTAAGGATAGAATAGATGAAAATCCAACAGTCTAATAATTAATTAGTTTCCCTGTATTATTCCCCATGTGATTAGTTTTCCATTCGTAACTTCACAAGTTGATTTGTGTTTCTAAGAATGCATGCCAAGATCTATGCAGTAGCAAAACTTTATGAAAAAGAAGAAACAATGCCATCAGAAATCATTGATCATTTTTAAAATTTAAGCACATGGTGATTTCTACTCTTGTGGCTAATTCCTGTCAAGAAAACCAATCTGAAAATCTGCTGGCTCCAAATGATCTTTTTTCAAATTGATTAGCTGATGCAATTTGTCAGTGTTTGCATTGCACCAGTTAAATCCTCTAGTCAGTGTAATACAGGTAATGCTTTAGGTGGTATCTCTTAATTTAACAATGGAATGGTTTGATGATGACTGAAATAGCAGACTTTCTAACACATCTCTGCCTGTAGCTACAGGGGCACTCACGTGCATGCACTGCACGAGGCCAAAGGATGCACCAGGCAAACACTGTTGAGCACTGTGTACATTGAACATCACACACCCTCACAGCAGTGTATCTACACAGCCGTTTCACACGCCGCAGACAATTCCACAGGCCATTGCCAACTCCCAGGTGTGACACAGCTCAGTTACCTACACAAACCTTGAGCTGAAACGCGGCTAATCCAAGATGCAATTCTATTCCTGCAGAGCATTTTTAATTGGATAGTGGTCATTTAAACTATACAATTTAAATCTCTGTCCTAATATTGATGGCATCTGCCCTTTAAAAAATCCTGTCTGTTTGATAGCAGAAGCTGGAAGAGGTCAGCTTTGGCAGGAGTAAAAGAACAGAACAAAGGTGTTTCATTCATCTCTTCCTTGGCCTTTCTCAAATAAGGCCTAGTGCAGGCCCATGTCTATTTAAGCAAAAAACAGATTTGGAAACTATTTCAATGAACAGAGTGATTTTGTTCCTGAACAACCTGTCTCTGCTTTACTTTTAATGGCAAATGTGTGAAACATCTGTAATTAGAAAAGGAGTCTTGCATAAAAATCCTATAAAGGTATTTTCCACACTCCGACTCAGCATTGTTACCAATCATAACATATTGCCTATTACACAGGAACTGTAAACATAATCCAAGTAATAGTTTACAGTTCATACACAGTGCAAGTCACAGCAATCTGCCTTTTAAAACTGAGGTACTATTACTCTCATTTGTTTTTAAGGAGGAACTCTGTCTTTCTTCTCATAACTCCCTTTTTTTATCCCTATTGCTGGCTAACCTCTAAAATGGCATCAGCATTCATATTTTTATGTAAAAAATACAACATTAGTCCTGGTCAAAATATATATCAATGTTAGCCATTGTCAGTAATTGTCAGTAATTATTGTTACTGTAATATGCAATGAGCAGAAGCACGGGATGAGAGCAAAGAGGATGGCTAACTTACTTCTAATGATAACCACATGGATTCATGGAAGAGAACGCTGGTTGTGTGAGCTTAGTAGGAGCTCCCTTGACTTGCTGTCTCAGATGTGCAACAAGTGTGTGTTCAGGTTGTCACCTGAAACTGATAATGGCTCTTTGGTCACCATAAAAGGAAGAACGTGTCATTTTAAAGATGGGATTTGGACTAAGCCTGTCACGTCAAACTTCCAAAGCTGAATTAGACTTTCCCTATGAACTCGGGGATCACCCCAAATTTATACAAAAGACATTTTGTATGTCTTTTGCTTTGCATACAATTTGCATACAATTGCTTTCATCTTCCAAGCAGAACTGACACCCTCTAAGAGTACCAGTCCTACGTACCATATAATTCTTGGATCTAGAGGTTGTCTGATCAGAGAACAAAACGTACTGCATGTCGGCATCCCCAATGGTAAGAACGGCTCGAGGCCACGTTTGACCAGCCAGGCGTATTTTTCACTTATCAGATTTATTGCATAGAGGCTATTGTGAACACAGAGCTCTGTTTAAGCTAATAGCGAGTATCACTCCGTTTCTTTGGCGGTATAGACACAATTATGCTTTGATTCTTTCCATCTGAAAGGTTCTTCTCTGGCCAATGGAAACTTGAATCTACACAGCACTGTGAAAAGAAAACTAGACGGGGAGAAAGATTATGTTTTCGATAAGAGACTAAGATACAGCGTACGTCAGAATGAAAGTAACTGCCGGTTCAGAGACATTGTAGTCCGGAAAGAAGATGGTTTCACACACATTTTGCTGTCGAGTCAGACTTCAGATAACAATGCACTGACCCCAGAGGTAAGCATGTAGCCATAAAAGCCAAAGAAAGCCATTCCAGTGTCTGGATTTTCTTGGGAAAAAACTGCACTTGAACTGCATTTTATGTATTTATATCCTAATTGATTCTCTTAAAAAAGAAATACAGAGTTCAGCTATATCTAACTTTTTCATGCTTGGGATTCCTGTCAAAAAGAATGCAGTGGAAAATAATTTTCAATTTACATGTCTGAAACCAAAACTGAGAATGGCAGAATCAGTGTTTCCATCATGAAGTTGTGTGAAGCAGTTGCTCACACCTTGAAGTTACTGATATTTAGTATCCTTAGGAGGAATCTGGTCTCTTTCATTTCACTGATTTGAATAGTTGTGGCATAGGAAGGAATTTCAGGCATAGCCCGAGATGGTCATTATAAAAGTATACCTTGATCCCTAATTGCTTTTTCTCTAAATCACTTTATGAGTCCTTTTTTTTGAAATCTTAACCAGTTAGGGCCTCTATCCTCAGCTGAATTGCATGAAGTCGTACAACATATAAATTAAATTAATTCCCTTATTCCAAAAATGTAGTCAGGCTTGGATTTGCAGCTTACAATACTTCAGTACATATATTGGTCACTGGAAGGGCTGATCAACTTTTCCTTCCATTCCCTGCAATCCCAGAGTAAGGGGTGGTGATGCCCTGGTATAGCTTTCCCATGTCAGAACAAACAGGGTATCAATAAATGCCTGTGCCAGGGTCTGTGTCCTGGAGAGCAGAGAACATGCCTGAGCCCTGTGCCACGCAGGCAGTAATGGCCCGATGGAAGGAGGTTACCTGAGAGCTGCCTCCCAGCACCAGGTTAGGCTGTTGGAGCATTCTGCAGGCACAGTTACTCCACGAGCTGCCTGCAGAGTGGCAGATCTCTGCCTTCACTGCCTCCAGACACACCAGCGCTGCTCTGATCAGTCTTTTCAAGGCACGAGTATACGAAACACCAGTTTGAGCCCCATTTGAGGGAAAAGCAGATTGTAGCTTTGAGGAATTAGGCTATTCAATAAGAAACTTGAGTAACTTTGAGATTAATTACTTAAAACAAGCTTCAGATAAAACCACTGGCAGGAGTTATAGGATGTAAATTTGACTCCCCAAATGCATCCCTTTGCCTGTACATTAATGCACACAATGATACTAAATAGTTAAAACTGTTGGTACATATATTTATCACTCCGAGTTTTTAAACTATAGAATATTTAAAAGGACTATCTTGGTAATTAGCACAGAACACCAAACACCTGCTTTTAGTACTAATTCCTTAAGATGCATTAGATTCCATCAGATCCATCATTCCGTCCATGTATTAATTACCACTAATTGTCACTGCAGGTAATTTAAATGAAGAGCTCAAGGGCCTGAAAATGTGTGAAATCAAGGACTTTCTACATTCAGGCTGAGCATACATACCTTTGCCTTGTTGGCTGAGCTGTTCCACATCAGCAGGGTTCAAATGCTCTAACCAGCAAATTAATTCCGTCTCTTCAGGTCTGCCAAACCAATCCATTTCATTCTTTGAACTGGGGACCCACCTTTGGGGAAGAATAAATGATAAGCGTATAAAAATCCTCTTCTTGCATCATGGGCATAGATTATTTGTAGAACCTTTATTGAAGCTCACTTGAAAACCAGAAAACGCATTTTAGAAAACTACATTACTGACCAGGATCTGGATGGTCAGGAATTAATCAAGGTAATGAGTTCTCCACGTTGAGATTGTCTGTTTAAAACTCATCCAGGCGGAGAGCAATTGAAAGCTCTTGCCCTCTGAAGGCTGTTTGCTGGCAAACATGAAACGAGTCCTTTGGCCTCAGTCCAGGCTGCAGCCCATGATCATTCACACCACAAAATCCAGCACCTCCAATATTGGTAATTCCAGATCCTCAGTGGCAATTACAGCAAAAATCCAAGGAACTGAGAGGGGGAATGTGTTGATTGCTTTGTCCAGGCAGTTTGTGACCCGTAGCCATAGGTGAGACAAACTGACAGACTATTTTATGGACCTTTATAATATGTTCAGCTTTGACCCTTTTTATCACCACTGAATAGAAACTACAAACACAAAATTCCTACAAAATGAAGAAAGTGTGATTAATTTTGTCAAAAGAAACACTAACTTCAAGCATTATTAGACATTGAGGAAATTATGTTTGCCAAATAGTAAATGATTAATTTACTCAGAGCAGGTCAGCTTGATGTGGTTAAAACAGTGCCCTAGTTATTCTTGGCCATCTATGTTAGGAAAAAAAGAAGTTTGCCTTGCCCAAAATCATTATAAAATTAAGATTATACAAAATTATTCTCACCCCTAAACAACCCTGCTCCCCTTTGTGCTTTATCTTAATCTTCAGGTGAAATTTAATAGGTTTGTTCAACCACTGTCCCTTATTTACGCCAAGAGAAGTCTACCTGAAACTCCAGCCTATGTTTTTGGTCTCCACATCACACCCGTGGGTTTGTGGAGGTGATTTCAGCATGAAATGTGCCGATGCTCCTTCCAAGCGGTGTCTGCGCTGACTGAAGCTGGCTCAGCGCCACTCTAGTAATTGAGGTTTCTTCTACAAAATATTCAGGGCACTATAGAAATTCTTTCTTACGTTTTACAAGAACCTTGTAAAACTTCCAAGCCAGTGTCATGAAACAGCACAGCTTGTTTTTATTTCAGTGGCTTAGGCTTGCTACTTTTAAAATCCTTTTTTAAAACAGATATGTAAAACATTTCAGCATTATAAATTCCATTAGGGCATTTTCTCTCACGGGTCTTTTCCTGCTTCTGAAGTTCTTTCTCCAAAGATGATGCTGCTGTTTTAACTCAGCACATTTCAAGGATCCAAATTCTGTTTCAAACCCGAGATTAAATGGATTCATCCACTGCTTTTACTTTACACTATTAATAGAGCTAGGAATTAATATTCCCCTGAATAAAAAGCAAACCATACCCTAAAGAGCTAATGTTTTCATTGAAGACTGATATAACTACCTCAAATACACTTCTCATACAAAAGAATCAGGTTTCAAATTTCCAGCCATGAGAATTACAGGCTTTGAAGTACTACCAGGTGCATTTTGGAGTACTGCTTTCCCTTACTTACAACTTTTCCTGACTTAAAAAAAAAAAGCAAGCAGGTACAAGTTTACTGTTATCTGTATTTTTCCTCTCATACAAAGACAAATTGGGGGTTTTGGCCAGTGCTTCTGCTTGAGTCCAGCCTTACAGGTCTCTAAGTCCTTTATTTATGGAGCAGAAAGGACTCAGAATCTGTTTGCAGAGCATTAGCAAGTAACAAAAAGTTTATTTCTGTAAAAAGGTCTGATTTTGAAGGAGGTTTTAAGAGCAAGCAAGTGGTTTTTTTGGTTTTTGGATTACTGTAGTATTTTCAAAATGTTTACCATTAAGAATATCAACAGTGAATCCTTAGACGTTCAGAGAAGTTATCCTTTCAAACTAGTATTTCTATTTCTATGAACAAGAGACTTCAGTTTGAGACACTTTGTATATTTACAGTGATAAATTCCCAGCTTTCTGATTTCCCCAGGATGTAAGCAATGTTGAAAGCAAAGGACACCAAATCTATTTTAAAATTTCCTACATTCAGTGAAAGGAATTAAAATAAGTTCTTAGAAGAGTAATGAAGTTTTTGAGCATTTTATGTTTATTTTACAATATAAGGTGTCCTATTAAAGAACTAAGCAACTTATTTTCTTGACAGGATTGAAAAACTAAGCTACCTTGAAAAAGTGATAATTTTACTATAAATTTGGGTGTCAAGAAAACAGTGAAGAACTAGACCTGGTCTAAATTTATAGTTCAATAGATTTTCATGAGCAAAAGAACTGGCCCTTACTGGCTTGTAAATACTTCCTCAGAAATTTTAGTCAAGTACATGCAAATAAAAATATTGTCCACAGCTGAAAGTTAATTAAAAGACCTTTAGAAAAAGCTAATTCACAAAAGCATGGATGGGAGAACGCTGCCTTGGAGCTCTGCAAATAGTAATATTGGTCTCATCCACTAGAGAAGGTAAATTTAATTGGACAAATGTCATAGTTATACCAAGATGAGGGCAGATTTATGGACCACAGAAGAGAGAAAAAGAATATAGAATCTCACAAAGGAATGTCACTAAAGACAAGTAGTGTCTCTGTACATGCAAATTGGATCCACTGCTGCCCTAAGTGGAAGTTTGTACTTCAAAGCACACCTCAGTTCTGAGCTGAAATGACACTTACTGCACAGTAGTGCAGTTAAATAGTTCTGTAACCCTACAGACAAACCATCATTCTATCTTACTGCTAGTAGCTTTCCTATACTGGTACCAATGTCTGGAGAGACGTGCCCGTGCCAAAGTGGTCAATGAGAAAAGCCACGATGCCCAAGCATTCGGAAGCAAGAGTGGGCAGCAGGTTGGCCATTGTTAGCCTGAGAAGGTGACCAGGTGAATCTTGGAGTGCACCAGCAAAGGAGTCATGGCATAGAGGAAGGGGGCAAGCATTGACTTTACTGGCATTGGTGAATTCCAATGAGCCTCAGAGCACATTTTAATGATAGAGCTAATGACAAACCTACAGATTAATTTTTTTAATTACTTTCCAGAGACTGAAAGCACTGATTCATTTTGGTTTCTGTGTTTCAGATGGTGCTCTCTTTTGCTAGAAACTAGTGGAGCAGTGGAACTAAATTTCCACTCCTGCTCAGAAATACTATCCAAAATACTGGCAGAGCCTTCCCATTTTCAGCCATACATGAGAAATCAATTACTATCAACAGACTCTTGATACCACCCTCTCCAAAACATGGGAAAAACAGCAACAGTAGAATATTGTTTTTTCCTACAAGTAGTATAAACTCTGCCCAGAGATTTGGTATACTTTTAGATGGTTTCAGCCATCCAAATCAATGATGGGTAAGATAAAAAAGAGACAAGTTTGGAATGGTGATGATGTGCTTGAAGGATCATAGTAGTAACATCAAAGAGATGGTACATGTGCAAGTATCATTGGAGGAAGGGGACTGGTAAAGAAGCTTGATGAATGGAGTATCCTATTGTGGCATCATAGTTAAATGATATAAAGATGTTTGACCGGTATTGTCTGTACCTCTTCCCTAAGAAAGAACAGATTTTGAGAACATTTTAAATAAATTAAAGGACATTTACAGGGAATGAGTAAAATAATTTATTTTTTTTTAATTCTCACATCTACCACCTTCTAAATTTCCTGGAACAGAGGTTTTAGGGAGGGGGTTCCTTTGTCTCCCTGGTAAAACTGGCCAATTTGCTATGTTTTTACCAACTGAGCGCTGAGACAGCCTCTGAGAATAACCAGTACTTGTAAATCACTGATGACATTTTTGTACCTGCACAAGAATTTCAAATACACTTCCAAATCCTGCTGCTTTTAATTACTTCACTTCCACCCACTGTCACATACTTGGTATTACAGGCGTTCTGGAGAGCACTTGTAAAAGTGAAGCAGCTGAAAGTTCACCATCTGCTTTCTCCTGTCCCGGTCTCAGCACCCAGTAGCAAAGATGTTTATGCAAGCATACATGGAAAGCAGGCAGGTAGCATGGCACTGTGTGTTCAATCTTGGTCACACAAGCCATGGGATTTCTAATACAAGGCTACCTAGAATGGTATAAACAAACCTTCTGTGGATAGGGACATTTCTTAAATAAGGCACTTTAGAGATCTAAAGAATTTCTGGACACCAAAAATAGTGAATAAAGTAAAAGCTAAAAATCTTGGGTTTCTCTCATGTAGAAACCATATTTTATTCCCCAACCACATTTTGCTATCTTTTACCTAAATTCACACTAACAGCAAATCTTTTGAGTGCAGAAGACAAAAATTCACTCACCAGGGCCCTGTGTATAAGAAGTCCTTACATACAGACTGGGTATGTTTAAGCATAGGAAGTGTCTCACTAGATGAAATCTTGGCCCTACTTCAGTAGGAACAAATCACTAAAGAGAAGAGGGGACTCTGAAATGGCCAAAATCAATTCCAGTTTACAAACAACACTGAAATGTGACCAAATAAGAAGTTACCCATCAGAAGTTTATGAAATAATATTTCCCTTTAAAATCATTAGAAAACCAATCCTGATCTCAGATAAAAGGTCATTTCCTTACAATACCAGCAGCTCAATTCTATACAGATTTTGATTAGGTTTGATTTATGGTGCAATTAATAGCTTGATCCAGTTGTAAATCAGCGTCAAAATGTCTCTCTGTCAAGTGGCTTTTTGCTCTAATTTTGTAGACTTTAAGAAATCACTGACCACAGAAAAATTAATAATATATTTGTCATGTTGATGTATATGATGTCCTCTTGTCCTGCTTTGCTCTGGTTGAAGTTACATAAACCAAAAGAGGTAAAAGAACTGAAAAGTGAGGTTTTTAGATTTTGCTAACAACCTGTTGAGGTTAACAGGCTGCTGTTGTGATAACCGTGTTACTGAAGACACAATCATGTGTGCTGAATATACATGGTGAAGATAAAAAAGTGATATTTGAAATTATTCAATTGCAATCAAATAGCATAAGCTGGCTAAAATTTCCCATAGAAGAAGCAAAGTATACCCAAGGCCTAAAAACTCTTTGAATTAGTAAGCATCAACAAAGCACTTCAAAGATAAAATATTCTGTAAACTCTCAGTGTTAACATTCTAAGTATATTAAATTTATACAAATATATATAATTGGTGTAAGTATTAACAGTGCCCAAAATTTAAGTCTCTCAAAATCAATAAGGTTTGTAAAACTAGGGAAATGATATTGCCACGGCATGCATGTCGAATTGTTTACTTTTCTTTATCCACAGATCATGAAGGAAGTTCGGAGAGCATTGTGCAATGCATCAGCTGATGACAGTAAACTCTTACTTCTCAGCGCAGTGGGAAGTGTATTCTGTAGTGGCCTAGATTACTCATATTTAATTGGCAGGTTATCCAATGACAGAAGAAAGGAAAGCACTAGGATTGCAGAAGCTATAAGGTGACCCAAGCTTACCTATGATCTCTAAATTATGAAATGCAGTGTGTGATTATAAAGATATTTATCAGGTCCCAAAATGTTGTATATTTAAGTGTTGGTTGCATTCTAATTATAGTCCTGCAGATTTGTTTCATAAGAAGAACCTTGGACTTTTCCGTATTAAAGCACGCACGTTTATCCTGGTGCTAATATCCATAGGGATTTATTTTATTCCAATTTTCTGTATTTAATATTTCAACTAATTCCTCCAAATTCAAATACAACTTTGTTGTTTTTCCAAATTAACTACTGCTTCATGTTCTAAAGTGGTTCCTGAAAGGCAGATATTCTATTTCTTTTAATGTTCATCATGTTAATGAATTCCAGTCCAAACGGGAATCCATGGCTTACTCATATTGTGTTGAAATAGCAGTCTGCCACAGGATTTCAGAACCTTATTAGAAGGGTCCCCACTCTTTTTCTTAAACTTAAATTACTTAATATATATGTAAATGTAGTTTTATTTTCATAACTAAAATGTGACTTTCCGTATACGTATCACATTACCTTAATAGAAATCTGGGGTTTATGACATGCAGTCTGCAAATCAATCTGCACAATACATCAACAAATATCTCCACTATTCACAAGGAATATTTTATATGTATTTGGCAGATCTTCCAATATAAATCAACATATCTCCACTAAAGCCAGTGGTAATTCACCAGTCTGTACCAGGAGAGGGTTTAGTCCCTTTTCCACACACCCCCTCCAGCTTCCTACAAATAAATGTTATTCTCCTGAGAGAATGCAACAATTCTAGAGTGGAATATTAAAGAATTTGTTTTATGACAGATCTGTATTCTGGATGGATTAGTACAATGTAAGATCAGGTTTAGTTATTACATGACATGAATTAATCACCAGTCATCTTGGTTACCACTACTGCAGGTCAGTTTGGATTCTCAGTTTATTATTTTTAAAATTCTCAAGGTAGTAATTATTTTGAAAGAATTTTAAATTACTTCTTAGATATAATAAATTCTGACATGTTTTTAAGACCCTAGCTATGCTTGAGTATCATGATTATTTTAAAAAAAAGAAAAACCCTTCCAAAGACACATCCTAATTTGTTATCATTTTTAATGTGAAGGATTTTTAATAAGGTGGAACCAAAAAAAAGTGAGGAAAGAAAATCACTGTTCTTGTTTGACAACACAGGTATACTCACACTCCGTTAGAAGATAGACATTTAATATTAATTCATGTAAATATTGTGTAGATAGGTATTGTTATATATATATATGCAGACATTACCTACACACATTTAATACACAGGTATACTTATCAATTCAGCACTTTCACTACCATAAGCCAGACTATGATACTCAGTTTTTCCATCCTTTGATTCACAGAACACTCTTGAAACACTGGTACAACGTCCTGCTCCTTGTCAAGAACATCAGCTTCAGGCCCACTGGAAATAGATTTTTATTGTACTTCTGGAAACAATACACTGCGCTTTCCATTTAGCACTCGCTGTGCTTTCTGTGAACAAAGGACTCAACTCATGGAAAATATATTGTAATAAGAGTAGAAAAAAAAGTACAGTTCGCTTTTTCAGTGGTTAGCATGTCCTAAAACACATTAACAGATCTCTGCCACCACTGCTTCACATCAAGTTAGGCTTGTATCAAAATTAAATTAAAATCTTGATTACCACGTTTCCACTTTCTGAAGCATGGATCCTGTATACTGATCACAAGTTAAAACTGAAGTTTAAATATCCATCAAGTCCCACCTCACATGAAGGATTTACACATTTGGTCCTTGTGCCCTGCCTTTAGGGCTCGTGGCTCACAGACATCTGGCACTGTAGCTTCTCTAGGTACCATCTAGCTTCTCTAGGTGCCATTTTTTCCTGTCTTTGAGCTTCTGCTCCACTGTGCAACAACAGTTACAATTTTAATTCCTTTTCTAAGACTTCCTTGAACTGAAACAATGACCTTCCTAGCCCAGAAACCACCTGTGAACTTACGGTTTGCAGACAGAGAAACATGCCAAGTTCTGGGTACAAGGCAACCCACTGAAACAAGTAACATACCAACGAGGGAACACAGATAAGTGGGGTGCTGGACACTAAAGCTTCTGCGGACCAAATGTAGGCATTTGTTCCCCTTGTAAGCTCCCAGTAACGTAGCCTTCCACTCCATCCTATAGGTGGCATGCATTGCACCATCCTCTGTTCTCCCCATCCTTCCTTCTTGACAGAGGCTCGTTGCATCTTCTCAATGTTCTGTTCCAAACTCTCCCCACCTCAAGGTCTTCCTTGCCTTTCTTGCTCACTCACATGAAGATTTCACATTTCCTTCAACCCTTCCTCTTCATTAATATGTTCTGCTTTGTTCTTCTTCCCCATAATCTAGCCATTTTCTCTCCACATCCCCAATTGCTTTTCCCTATTCATTTCCAGTCCCATTTATCATCACATGCTTCCTGCTTTGCCCCACAACACCGTGTGGTCCTCAGATCTGCTGCCACCATTTATCCAGTTTGTTCTTTTTACCTAACATTCATCACATCCCTGTTCCCATCTGTAGTCCTACTGAGAAGAATTACTTGCTTAAATACTAAGGTTCTCAACATTCTGGAATTAATCGGATGCAGTGATCCACAGTTATTACTCAGCCATGTACAACTGAAGAAATACGGAGATAAGGGAAGAGTATTGCTTCTGCAAACAAACATGAACCATAGCTCTCCTTAGCTCTGCTGTTCTCTAAAATGAAATGGTCTTGAAGAGACAATTGGATGTTCCTTATTTCATGCTCTTTGTCTTTCTGACGATCTTCTGTTTTATTACTCACTGTGTGAACAGAACTGCATCAGTTCCCATGAGTATATTCCTATGGTCAAAAATCAACTCCTTACTAGACAGCCTGAAAACCAGAACATTCATTGAACATTTAATACTGGGGCGCCTCAGGCTCTTTGTTTTCATTTAAAATAGCACCAAGGCCCTTGCACTTCAGTCCAATCAAATGCTTATCTTCAGTATGTTTTCCATGTCTTGCCAGATCAGCAGTCTCGTCTGCAAGGCATGTCTCCTGTTCTCAGATACAGAAGTCTTGGTCTTTTTGACCTCAGTGGGAGAGCTGCAACTCATCAAAGGGCACATTTGACAAAGTGTTCTTTCCTAAAACCTCTCAGCAAAGATGCATTCTGGATCTAATAAATACCCAATGCAGGAACAGAATCTCTTTTGTTTTAAATTTGATTTATACATGTCTCTTTTCTAAAGCAATTGAGCATCTCATTTGCCTCAATATACCTGCTGTGCACTGAGCTGCTGGAGCCCATCATTCGCCCACAATTACACTCATGTTTATTCCTAATTGGTGTCTAGGCTGTTCCATTCAACAGATGTCTTTCCACAGTTGCTGGTAGGTAACTTATTTAAAATAATCTCCTCATTGCACAGAATTTAACATGTTCTACTTCATTCATCCAGATGAATCTGATCACATTTACTTTCCCTTTATTTCCCATTGCTTCACATTTACTGTTGCAAACAGGCAAGGGCATCTCCTTTGCTATGTCTTTGCCAAAGACATTTGCAATGAAAACCAAACAGATCACTCACCTAATTCTTTCCCTGTTCAAACATTTCTCTGTTTCTCTGGCTCCCTTTTGTGGCTCTTGTTCTTTCCACTGGTGTGTCATAAACATTTACTGTCTCCCAGTCCAGTGATGGGACTTGCATCAAACTTTAAGATCTTAAGAGAACTTTTTTTGAAAAATAAATCAGCAATCCACCAGTGAATTTTCTTTCACACAACAATATGTTCATCAAGTTAGCCAAACCCTGCTAAGAAGCACTATGTGTACAATTCATAGTTACTCATCCAGAAGTAAAACTAAACCTAACCAAACCACTCTGCAAAGAGTACAAGTGTCAGTGCATTCCAATTAAATCAGCTCATATGCAAAAACATACAAACATATACAAAACTATCTGATATCCCAGGTACTCAGAAAGATTAAAGAACTAAATATGAGCAAGATTTTCCATGTGCAAACTAGAAAGTATCTTGCAATTCTGACCTCATAAAACTGGGGTATGGCATTTATTGTGTTCATCTGTGGTTGTAATTTGTTTTCAGATTAAGTACATTAAGCTTGGGTATTTATCTAAGTGTTACTTCTGTTTTCAAGATCCTTCTTTTATGTCTTTTATTTTAGGGATTTTGTAAAAGCTTTTATTCAATTTAAGAAGCCAATTGTGGTTGCTATCAACGGCCCTGCTCTTGGGTTAGGAGCTTCTATTTTACCGCTGTGTGATATCGTTTGGGCAAGTGAGAAGGCGTGGTTTCAGACACCGTATGCAACAATCCGACTCACTCCAGCTGGCTGCTCATCATACACATTCCCACAAATTCTGGGTGTTGCACTGGTAAGGTTTTCCACCTCAAGCTGCTGAAGAACATTTCTTAAATTCGTGCTTTTCTTGGTCTCTTTAAAAAGCCAAACAGAAAACCACCATTTCTCTTAGTTGTCATGAATGGAAATGAAATCTATGGAAAATTCATCTAATCCCCACCAATTTCTTATCACAAAATTACCTCAGAATTCAATGTATTACACATGCTTTATGCAAGAAAGATTGAAAAATTAGCAACACTGCAGAGTACTTGTCTGTATAGTGTTAGGGGTGTGCAGCAACAGAGAAGATAGAGCTCTCTGGTCTCTAAAGATCATCTATACTAAAGTTGCTACTTTTTTGCCAGTATAACAAAGCAGAATTTGCCCCACAAAGTATTTCATGCTAGGTTCCATGACTCTTGGCACAGTATCATGGCATCACTGACAGTTAACTCTTGTAAAATCAGCAATACAGATTGATCATGCATGCCAGCACATTTCTCTTAAATGAAAGCCATGCTGTGTTCTGGCCACCTGCACAATCCTTAAATAGCTACCAAAACTCCTTTCAAAGTGTTTTGCAGTATGGAAAGATACAGGAGACCATTTGTAAATTGAATCTTGAAAATAGCAGGCAAGTATGGAAAAAAATTTAAGGGAATTACAACCCAAGATCACATGCAATCTTTTGGCTTCACAGGCAAATGAAATGTTGTTCTGTGGAAGAAAGCTGACAGCACAGGAAGCCTGCAGCAGAGGACTAGTGTCACAGGTATTTTGGCCAACAACATTTAGCCAAGAAGTGATGCTACGAGTGAAGGAGATGGCATCCTGCAGTGCAGTGGTAAGAAATCAAACTGGTTTGTGGCTAAATTCCATTTTACAGAGGTATGGTGTGCTCCTAAGGCTCACCACATCAGAAACGTGGGTGGCTGGGTCCTCAGCTTCCACAACCATTAGAAGAGGGCTAACAACAGAAAATCTGGATAGGGATCAGTGAGCTCATGGAGTGTCTCATTTTTCAGGGTCAGGGAGGGTTACTTCCTTTCACTATATTCACATTTATTCAGTATGAATGGAACCTCCTTGCCCCAGATTTTGAAAAGGGATTTTAACATAGGTTTTCTTAGTGGAGGTGGTAGAGTGTGAATCTACATGAATGTACTGGGAAATCTCTGTAGGGCCAGTAAGAAAATATACTTGCCTTTCACCTTGTTCTGGCCTATTGTGTTTCAGCTGAGTCTGCCTTCTTTTCTGCACCTGCATATTTCCTGATTCTGCAAAATGTTCTACATAGGGCACCGGAAGGGTAGGTAGGGTAGTGCCAGCTAACCTCTGCCGTGAAGGAGAGGCAAGATCCAGACACAGAGGGATTTGAACACAGTCTGGTCAAAGTGTATTGTAACTTTCCTTTTGTGTACATAAAACTTGAAAGAAAATTCTCTCCTATTTTTACTTCCTAAGGTTTTTTCCCTTCAGGCAGATATACTCCTATTCTGGGCACATCCCTCTTTAGAAAAAAAAATGCAGTGTAGAAGGTGGTAGTGGCTGCAGTAAAGCTCCACTCACTGAAGTGCAAATTGTTGCAGTTTCTTACTACAGTTGCTATGCCTGAAACTGTTTTAGCATCCCTTGGTTTCATTTAACAGATCTGTTACAAAAGAGAAGGTAGAGAGACAGAGGAGGTTTTTAATTAAATGAAATGTAGATTAGATCTCACAAAAGACATTCAGAATGAAACTCTGGAAATGTAGCATAAGCTTATTTGATCGTGCTGATATAATGTGTATTATATGAATTGGGAAAACCTCTGGGCCTAACTCTGAATTCTTCATTCACTGTTATTTGCTGCCAATTAAGTTTTCTCTTGAGACCTGTTAGAAAGACTGGTGCTAACTTGTGGACAAAGATGAGAGTTAAAACTGTCAAAGACTGTATTTACTCTCTGAGCGCCTAAATGCAAATCAGGCTGAAGTCACAAAAACAATTAATATGATGAGCTCATCCAAGTTCACTGTGGACACTTGTTCACAAACAGACCAAAGAAATACACAGGCCCCATGGTTTGCAATTATCACCATTTACCAGAGTTAAAGAGAAATACTATTTTGGAATGCTAGTGTTGTAACCTAAAACAGATAGGAACTGGGCTTCACATGGAGGTGTTGACAAAGCTGAGTGGAGAGTTTGCGTCTCCCTTACCATCAACACTGTATTAGTTTACGTTAAATCAATAAAGTATGAATTATTAATGGTTTTATTTGACTGGTTCAGTTCCTTGTGAGATACACACCAGTGTCACATATTTCAAAAAACAATTTTAAAGGAGGTAGTCTCATTATGTCTAAAAATGGGTCTGGGAAAAACAACCAAAACTATGTGAGCAACCATGGAGCTGTTGTTTGTGCCTTTAAGAACTTAAAGCAGTTACTAAGGGCTTGAGATTGGGCTTTCTACTGCAAATACAATAGGTGATTTGTTATGGCTGCTTGTATATGCCAAACAAATCTAACTCCAGAACACAGTCACAGGGTGCTTGTTTTGCTTAACACCCTTCTTTTATAAATTATTCATTTTATAAAAGTGTAAGTAAATCAACTTTAAAAGGTATTTGGAGTAAAGGCCCTTTCCTATTTATTTTTGGTTTGAAAAGGAAATAATGCATGAGGGAAAACTGTTAAAGATGATGGACATCCACATTTGGGTTTCCAACCTGTATAACCATAAAGGCTACCTTCCAGAAAACAGGTAGCCAATATATCATGCCTCACACGCTTTCAAGGGATTGCATTTTCAACAGGAGGGAGTTCAGCTTCATGGCAGACCTTCAATAAACTAACGTATTGAAGAATCCTTCATTCCTTTTAAAAATGTTGGCACTAAGGCATAAACCTCAGAAGTCCTCAATTCTTAAAGATGCTAACTATCAACAAGTGGTGTTATGGCTGTAAATCACATTTAACTTCCGTGCTGAAAGAGTTATTTAGATTGTAAAACAGCCAATAGTGTGAAATTGCTGTTCATGCCATTATCTGTAATAATCTTTTCAGATTCAAAACAAAATACTGAGCAATATTTTGGCTTTAGGTTTTGGAAGAGTCCAAATGTCTTGTGCGGAGCTTCCTGAAATCCGGACTTGAAGATGTGAACGAGAAAGAGTGTCAGATGCTAAAACAGCTGTGGAGTTCTTCCAAAGGACTGGATTCATTATTCAGCTACTTGCAAGACAAAATTTATGAAGTCTGATGTCTTGGCCTAACTTAAAGAAAAAATGCTCCACTTGTGAACAGAGTCAAACATATTACCTGTGTTTGAAAAGCAGAGGCAATGCATCATTGAGGAATTTGTGGCAGTGTATCCTAATACATATGGTTGTGTCGATTTCCTTGTGAGCTACACAGCTGCTTGTAGCTGGTCTGATTTTAGTGTAACCGAGAGGTAGGCAGGCTTGTTCAGTGCACATAATCTCCACAGAGGGCTGCATCTTTCACATGCTCACCCCGATAAAAGTATACATTCCATGTGCTGAGAAGCACCACTGAGGCCCAGGAAGGCAAACCATCTGTAACGATTGATTTCGTCTGTCCTTCTTAACTTATTCTCACAACACATCTGGGCTGACACAGAGGGTTCAATCTAAAAACCGGGTCAGCACAGTATTTTGTAGACCCAAACACCATACTTTAGAAATATTTTAATTATTTTTTCTAAGTTCTAACAGTATAATGGAAGAATCTGATAATTTATATGTATAATATGTAAAGTTAGTTTTACAAAAACTACTAGGATTTTTTTTCTTTGTTGAATTTATTTAACTTATTTATTTTGTGTTCATATTCAGCTGTTTATTGATCACAGATCTTATTTTCATACTTCCCTTGACAGAATTACTGGCATCATATGAGAATGCAAACACGTTTTTAGCAGCAAACTGTGTAGAAAAATAAAGAATATATAGAAAACAGACAGAATGCTGTGGGCAGTAAAAGAAACAGCCACGTGCATGCTCCTCTATGTGCAAGTTGTACAAAAAAGTATGAAATAGCTTAATTTGCCAGGGTTAAGGGGAAAAAAAATGAGTTGTTTCTGAAACAGTGTGTCCCCCCTAAGTCTCTCTTCACTCTGCCTTCTTGAGGAGCATTGAAGGGCTTGCCAACAAGATGCTTTATTTAAGTTTACTATATTCCTGTTAGCCGGATGTCAGTAACAGGGTGAGTGGTGCCATTATGGGGCATCGTACTGTTTTTCAGGTTCAAACATCCCCTTTGGTCTGAAGTCTACAAGCAAACCCTTACCAGCCTTAGTCTAGTTGCCTGACTCCTCAGGTGTGAGATAACTTCTGCTCTGGAGGCCTTTGGGTGTGGGCCAACAGCTTATACAAGGTGCTAGGTATTGAACTAAGTGGAGGGAGAAGTTTCGTTTTGCTTTTCCCAGCTCTCCACATCTGGCCACCCCACCATCTGTTACAAGAACTTATGGCTATCCATAAAAGCAGTCCACCAGAAACAACAAAAACCGAATCTGCTATTCTACAATGTGATCCTAGTACTTTTCAGTGACACTGACTGACTCGTGAACACTGGATCTCTCCTGTTCCTTTCTTGTTAGTAAGGTAATTAATATGGAAATGACACAAGCATGCTCTGTGACTTCACCTGCCATTCTAGCATGCCCAAATTAAAACCTTTTGAAGCAGAAGCTTTGCACATTTGTTTGCTTTGTAATTTGTGCACTTGCTTTCCATCCTTCAGCTCAGTGACTTGGTTATGATTTACACCTCTGCAAAAAAAGTTGCTAGGTTTTCTCCATCCCAGTATTTCCATGAAGAATTTCAACACAGCCTTTGTAAAGTTAAAGAACAGGTGATTATAGTAACCTGTAGCCTTCAACACATTAATACAACATTTCTTTTTCCACAAATAATTAAAAGTGCTGTTTCTATAGACTAATTGTACCACTGAAATCATTACCCTGAAGGCAGAAGTTCTCATGGAAATTCTTCATTAAAAAGACAAAATCTGGCTTCTAATTAGCCTGTCTTAAATGCTTTCAGAAAAAGTTATCAAAAGAACTAACTTATTTTTAAATGTCTGAAACAGAACTCTTTCAGTAACTATTTGAAATGATAGATGCACCACTAGTTTTATACTGATACTTGCTGATTTCCACAACCTGCCAGCAATGCCACAAAACACAGGGGCAAAGACTTGGATGGATCAAGGCCACAGGACCCCAGTATGCCAGTGTGCACACGTGAGTGCCCAGTATAGCACCCCCCTTGAAATGAGAGGGTTTACTCACATGTAAATCACTCACACGTGTACGTGTTTGCACAATCAGGCTTCCAGCATATAAGTTCAGAAGAAAAAAGAAAGGTGGGTGGAGGGGAGAGGAGAAGAAAAAAGAAAAAGAAAAAAAAAAAAGAAAAAAAGCAATGGAAAGTACCATGATTCCTCAATTTCCTTTATTTCCTTTATTCCTGTCCAGAGAGCCATAATCCCTAGAACATGTGTTAATAAGATAGTAGGAAGTTTATTTCAATACTATGCTTGGGTTTTGTAGATAAATATAGAAAAATTGCTCAGCAATGTGAAGGTATGCTTTCCAGATGAGATTTTCAGAGAAGAATCATAAGTTGTTAGACATTTGAACTGCACCATTTCATCTGAATTTTCAGATACCTGTATCTTAGCATTTTTTATGACAAAGGAATGGTTGAAATACATTTTCTATAATTATTTTTCCATTAAAGCAAGTGCTAACCATAGTTAACATTTTTAATTATTCATATCTATACAGTTTCAATCTAGTTTTCATGGAATCTATTTTCCCTTCAAAAAAGAGTAATAACAATGTCAGAAGCTTCTTTTCCAGTATTTAAAGATCAGAATCAATTTTCTCTTGTGTTTCTGTCCTTACTAGATATTCAGATATCTAGATGTACTGTACATATTAGTCTGGGTACCTTTACTAATATTCACAGTATTTAAGATTATAAATGCAATTTGTTGTTAAGTATGTTATTTTATTCTTGTGTAAATTGTTTTGTACAATCTTTAAAAATCTACAGTTTTGCATTTGTAGATATTAAAGGTAAGCAAATTATTTTGTGTTGTCCTGCATGTATATTTTTGCTGTAGATAAGTGTTGCTTAGTTTACTATTTCAGTACATTTCTGTTTAAATGAATAAGCTTACAAACTTTAATACAGTATATATTTTCAGAATATAAACTTTTATATTTCTGTGGTAGGTTAGGGTATGCGTTTTAGGCAATCTTTTTCACTACTATTAACTGTTCTTTTAATCTATAATATAATGGTTTTGTGCCAATAGTTTTTCATTAGAATAAAACGCTCTTTTAATGTTAGGAATAAACAATTTTGGTTGGGGTTTGTTTTTATTTTGTTATGTTTTTATTATTATTATTTTGCCAGCCTTTACAGTTTTAAATGTAATTTATAAATGTATTGCATTTGTGAATAAGCCTTACCATTAGGTACAAGAAATCTTTAAAGCTACATAATAGATTATGTAGTACTAAGGACTTCCCCAAATAATTGCTGTAAGAAAGTTAGCAAATCAGAGTACAGGGCCTTAAGTTTTTCTTGTGAAAAGGGTAATACGGGTTGTTTCTCTTGAACAACATAGGTAGACTTGTCAGCATGGGCTTTGTTATATATAAACTGTGCATTTGTGCTCCCAACCACAGTAGTTTAATCTCAGGCTTTGTGTGGCTGGGTCTATAAAAGTCAAATCTGGCTAAAGCCAGCGCTCTTTAGGAGACACTAAAGAAGTTTACATAAGAGACTTATAGACAATCTTAATCATAGTACATTTGGGTACTTGGTATCCTGGATGCGTTATCTGTGTCTGCCCAATTAACAGTATGTTTTAAGCCATATTAAATCTCTTTACTGCTACTTTAAATACTACACTGAAAGTCATTCACTAGCTTGCTTACTCACAGACAGGATTTCAATTTTTAGTGAATAAAAATATTATGCCTTCCATAAAAACAAAGGACCAAAGAATTGCATTATTCTAACAAAGCATTAGTTCCTTCACCAGTGAACTAGTTTGACATTTGTACTGAAGATCAAATAGTCTCTTTCTGCAACAAACACTGCATTCTCATCCACCTCAAGCATAAGGGGAAAGATGTATCCACTGACCTATTGGGAAAGGAGTGACGTTCAGCTAGGATGGCATGTCTATTGGTAAGGCTTATTACCAAACCTCTGAGATGAAGCAAAGAACCAAAAATTCACAAATTATGTCAATGTAAATTTATTTTCAGAACTTGCACAAATTATTAATTATAGAACTTTGCAAATTAGGCCCTTAAGTTATTTTGTCAGAACGCCATGGAACAGATTAAAACCGTTTCTAATATTTGTAATGAGTACATATTATAATATTATAAGGGTACAGGCACCCCTATATCACAGTGTTGTAAATAATTTCTGAAAATGGTACAGTACTGAGGGACTTGTATCTTCTGATATATCAAATATTGACTGTCTAGATCAAATTGTACACAATTAATTTGTTGATGGTCTTGTAACTAGTGTATGGACACATTTCTGGGTGCCTTAGAAGTTGTATTTTTCATGTGTGTTAATATGCAGTATTTATACATTGTGAGAAGCTGCTTTGAATAAAAACATTGAAACTTCATTTCAATGCAGTGATCTTCAGTTTTGCATAATCAGAATGAATGTGATGAATAGTGGCCACAGCCCCTTTTATTATATATGATAAAGTTTTTCATGGACTCCTGCCTTATAAAAGCAAGCTTTTTAAAAGAGAAATTAAACTGAAAACATTTTTTTCCCCCAAACGGCAAAAAACAGGTCACTGTAAGAACTCTCTGAAGTCATTCATCATGATCCATCTCATTTATCATTTCATGATCAAACCTAAGAAAACCTGTCTTATAAATACAAAAACCCCAACCCTGTCTTATAAATGCACTCCCAGGACAGCCCCTCCACCTTTATCACTTCTGGTACTTGTCACTTAAAGCACATCTGTTCAGGACTGACTACTGCATATGGTATTCCAGTTCCACATGAGGGAATTTGATTTTGAAGTGGTACTTGCCAGGGCAGCCAAGATTCAGCCCAGACCCCCCTTGGTGCAGTGTGAAGCTCGATCACCCTGTGGTCCTCTTACATGGTAACAGTCTGCAGTCCTTCCATGGGGCTTTTTGTATACAAGGTGATCATTTGGCTAGAGAATTCATGAGTGCTGCTTCCAATCATGTATCTCCCATAATTAGAAGAGTAAATTAGAACTGCCTGGGGCAGAAATGGAAGGATATTTTTACAGGGAGACGTTGTTACCCAAGCCACCTCTACAACAAGGTCTGAAAAAAATGCCCTCCACTTGATTCAAAGGACAGGTGTGTTCTAGCAATTACGTTGGTCAGCTTTAACCTGATGGACACTGTTAGTAAAAACTGTGGTCAGCTATTTAGAGCAGAGGATTGAGCAATTTAGTCTTGCTTCACAATCAACAAATCCAATTATTTATTACAGTGACTCTTGTGGGGAATTAACTCATCATAGCTTGCACTGGAGTAAGCAATGTGCATGTGATGGACAGAGTAGGACACCTTTCTTGTATAACAGCTTTATGATGGCCAGCATTTGAATTTTAAAGGAAAGCAAAAATTATTTTAAATTAAAAATTCCATTCAAATATAGTAAGTCACATTTCTTTAAGCAAGATAAATGTTAGTCCTGTTGCTGTAAATGAATACAATAAACTATGTGGCAGAGGAACCCACTAAGTACCTCTACATATCTAAGCAGGCAAAAGACTAGTCTATGAATTGCATGTAGGAAAGAACAGGCAGGTATTAATCCTACTCAAGATATAAAAATTACTCAGGTCAAAGTTCTACACAAAGTAAGACATGTCATTTCTCCTGAGTTTTGAATAACAGGTAGAAACAATATTGCATATTGAAAGAGGCTTTGAAGCAAATGAAAAGCAAATGAAAGCACGTGAGAAAAACAGGCATCATCTTAAAGACTGGGGGAGGCCAAAGCAAAGTCTCCAAAGGTGGAGTAGAGAACAGTTTGGTTAAGGAGGATTAAGAAGGTGAAATTCTGGGCCTACTAAACTTCAGGTGTTCACCTGTCCCTGGTGCCTTACTTTCCATGAAACTCTCTCAAAAGATTATAGAATCTAATAAAATGTAACACCTCTGTTCATGACTCTGATGTCTGACTTATCCTCAAAACCAAGCTACAAGCATAGCATGATGAGTTTCAGATTACTAATGAAGCCAGAATTACAACCGTGCTAGAATTCAAACCATTTGAATTGTGCTGGCACCACTTTGCTTTAATTTATATGCTTTCCTTGTTTTTACAAAATATGCTCATTACAGATGTATAATAAAAATAGAACCATTTAGAACTTTGTTGAATTCCAATTACTAAGTCCACCTTGTCTGACACAATGATTTTCACCCGGATCTGTCAAAAGTACTATAGGAGAAAGAAGGGAATTTTTATTTCAGGAAAAAGAGTTTATCATTTGATAGGGAATAAATGAATTTACACATAAGGAGGATGAAGCAAAGACCAGAAATGCACAAGAAACAATGGAGAATTTTATACAAAGTCTCTATTAGTGTAAGAACCACATATCTACTACAAATTGGTTACAGAGGAATATCTAAACACATATATAATCAACTAGATGTTACTAGAAAGCAGACCTAATTGTTGGAGGATTGGGCTGGAGGTGGAAGCCTTAAATTAATTTAAAACTACAACAGTTTTTATCATTACATCATTTATTAAACGCCATCCTTATCAAATTCTTTTCACAAAGATTGTAATGATACTTAATGAGTTGGGAACAATCCTAGCAATTGCAATTTCACCTGTCCTTCAGTAAATTTCCATGTAATAATCTAATATCCTCCTTCCAGGACAGGTCATTAGCAGCTGAGGTCTGTATGTGACAGATACAGTACTGTCATTGTGACTTCATGTCCCATTCCTAGCAAAACTGGAGTGGCATGACCCCAAAGGAAACTTGTAACTTAAGTTCCCACAACACTTTCCCCACAATACATCAACCACATTGAGCAGGAGTCATTATTGCAAAGTGTAATTTTAAAACCCCTAAGCTAAACTCTATCACCTTTCCTTTACCACTTCCTGGCACTGGTTACACTTCAGCAAGTTCAGCCGATCTAAGTCAAAACCCACCAACATCAATGGAGATCCTCCTACTGACTCCAGTTGCTTCTAGATTAACCTGAGTGGTTGACAGATACCACAGCAACCTGCTTCACCATAATAGTACAGGGAATGCCTTGTAGTTATCTGCTTTGAAAAATAATATGTCACTCAAAAGAAAGACATAATAATTATTGCAGGAGTCAGGGTTCCACATCTTTAGTTCAAAACAGCAGAGTGTAAGAAATTTTGAACAAAATTAAACATTTCCAACTTTATCACTGATCTCTTGTTAGTAGAAAGACATGCTCTGGTGTGAGTAGAAAGATGTGTTCTGGTGCGTTTTAACCTGCTTCAACTCTTCAGTCACATTTATCAACTTTGCTTCTGGATGACTAATGTTTGTGAAACATTTTGTACATTGGTGATAGACAGAAATATGTTAGTGAACAACTATAAAGAGAAAAGTGAAAGTGCTTTTTGTAACTAAGTCATGTTTGAAACAAGGGCTGTTGAACTGCCACTGCCTCCTAAAGAGTTAGATAAAAAGCTGCATCCAAGATTAGAGTTTCTATAATGAAATATGATTTAAACACTAAGCAGCAATCTTGACTTGTTAGGATTAAGTTAATTACTATCATCTAGAAGTAAGTTATTCATAGTCATCCAGAAATGTGTTTTTGATGTGTCTGTAAATAAGTGCTACAATTTCTATTACTCCACAAAGATCAGCAATTCCATACTGATGTCCTTCCAGCCTTCTGGTTAGCGATTACATATGCTGCCTACCAGGCTCTAGGGTATTCGCTTTCTTCAAGAGGTTCATTAAATGGATAAAGGCATTCACATAAAACTCTTCCCATGCCTAATTATTCAAAATCTGCATTATCTTAGCTTCTCATTTGTTTATTTTGTATGCAGCTGCAGTGAGTTGTTTGTCAGGGACTCAGACTCTGGCAAACAATTCCCTCCAAGTCCACTTTTTGCCCATTAGGCTCATAATGAGCAACAACTCAAAACTCCTGCCAGCTGAGCTGCCAAGGGATTCCCTGCTGTTTCAAGGCTAAAGGTCAGATGAGCATGGCTTTGCTGATCAGCAGCAGCATGCCCACTAGTTGGAGTGCAGGGCTTGGAGTCAGCAATTGCTCGACCCTGATCCTCCCTTTATTTCTAAAAGCAAGCCTTAATAATATCAGTGGTCCAGCCCTCTGTGGGTCTTCCTGCCATAATGACCCTTCATCAGTCCTTTGCACGGGGCTGCTGCCTGGAATGACATCTGAAGCAATATAAGTTATTAACTATAAAGTGAGCTACAAGCTTTCTACACCAGTGACCAGGCCCATCTGAAAAAAGCAATGACAAGGGGATCATAACATCCATACCATCCCCAGCATCACGCTGTACCTAGCTCAATCAGACCAAAAAACCAAGATGTTATGTTTTTCATGTACTTATATTAGCATCCAGAATAAAACAGATACACTTATTTTCCTAGGTGTTAGTGTGATATCAGTTGGAAAGAAATGTCCCACAACTCAGCAGACCTGATAGGATTCATCTTGTATTTATGGTTGTAACCAGAATACAAAGACACTGCCTCTCTCCAAATGATGTTTCTTCAATAAATCTGTTTTCTCTAAAAATCTACTGAAAGACTAAAGTGAGATTTAAAGAAGCACACTGTGCTAAACCTGATTTAAAAGGCTAAAACTTTTCCTAACCATTTCAAGTACAAGAAAATCCAACAGCACTCCATTTGTGATTCAAACACTCGGTAAACACACTCCACAACTGTACCATGGCTGTGTGCCAACAAAATGGTGAGTCAGCAGGCAGGGTAAGGAATCAAGTGTCAAGAATGCATTTAACCCTCACTCCAGAGAACACTTTTCTTATGAACAGAATGAAAACACTCCATAAAAACAATAAAAAAAAAAAAATCACAGGATTTTTTTCTCCATTACTACAGGCAACTACCTCCATTCTCTAACTTAGAGAGGCTCTCAAATTTTAAATTAGGATAAATGCTTGAGAAACTAACACTCAGCAAACTGACAAGAAATAGGTTCATGGACACATATCAGTCCACTCCTATGATCCTTACTGTGACAAAAATCCCACTGATAAACCTGGCAAGGCTGAGTGCAGAAGGGTTTGATGACATCATTAGAATCTATAATACTAAATAGTTGCACAGATATAAAAAGAAGCACATCTTCCTAATGAAAATACAGTTCAAACGTATCTGTCATATTCCCAGAGGAGTACCTGTGCGTGCTCCTTGCTTCACAGTGTTCTTGCTGAGTGTTTGATGAAATCATGAGATTTCCCAAATCATTTTTTAATTAATCCCTCCTAAGAAATTCCCCACTGAAGTGTGGCTTTGCACAATCACCCTATATATTCTATTCAGGATGTCAGAAAAGGATAACAAGAATGAGGATTAAAAAAAAAAAAATGAAATTGGACCCAGTCTTCCACCTGAAAATTTGAACACTCATTTACAAGGTTGTTAAAACATGGTCAAACCAGAATGGCAGCATTTTATACCTGCTTTCTTACTCAGTCCTCACAGGTGTAAATAACCACATTGGACACCTGCAAAGGAGGCAAAAGGGGAAAGAAAAAAGAACAAGCCTCTAGTTATTACCTTCAGAGTGTTAGTTAAGGGTAATTACAGACCAGCTCTGAACTTAACAGCTTACCCCCATTAACAAACAGCTACAGCTTCCAGTTAAAGGCTGAGAACCTCTGATCTATGCCATACCTCGCACTGCTCAGTCCTACAAATGCCTACACAAAGGACTAATTTCTTTTGCATGATGCCCCACTGAGCTGTCTTCTACAGGAATCCAGCTGACAGCCAGCAATGTCCACTTAATGTTATTGTTTGTTTTGCCCTGGATTAAGCTTGGACTGTGAAGGTACAGAGGTAAGAATTAGCTTGTACAGGTATCTAATGCATGACCGGTGGAAATACCTGTAAGTCCTCGTGGATAGTTTCCCTGCACTATGTGCATGAACGAATTCTTTTCCCATCTAACAGCCCTCGTAAAGCCTGGGCCCAAAGTTTAGGCAAAACCATCACAAATGGCATTAAGAGACAAGCCCTGCCAAACCCTGCCAGAGTCATTGAAAAAACTTTTAAGTCATCCTTCAGCCCTGTCAGCCCTTCAGCCCTTCTGTCTGTGCTCGCTGTAGAGTCTCCAGAGGAGACGGACACCTCTGCACCAAAGAAGATACGGTTGAACTATAAGCTCAAATGATTGACAAAAATTTAGGCCACTTGAAAGATGGCAGCCTCCCACAGAGGAACACAGCAGCAAGGAGGAGGTTATCTTTTCAAACATTGCACGCCCCTCCACCATGATGTTACAGACTTGAAATATGACTGAAGAATAATTTGGATGAGAAACTGATGTCACTCACTAGGAATGATTCTGTCATGGCTTGCACTCGGCTATACACAAGTATGAGAACAGAATCGAGTCCTGCAGAACTTCAGTTTTGAAAGCAAATTACCCATGTATGATGCTAAATTCCTCCATCTGAAATTCATAAAGAAAGAGGAATGTAAAAGATTGTCAGCTTGTAGTATTAAGCTTGCAGTTTATGGAAGGAAATCTTGACACATCTTTGCTGTATGCAGAAAGCTCTAAGTAATCTTCCATCATCATCCCAGCACTCATCCCCAGAAATCTTGCAGAGACTCCAGAACTGTCTAGAGTACTGTTTCACATACCCAACACTCCTCCATCAAAAACTGTCCTAAAATAAACAAAAAAAAAATCCAGTAACAAATAGAAAATTATTTGCCCATTCTTGCACTCCCACACCCAAACACCTCTTTGGTCTTCTGCATGTACATACCAGGGAAATGCCAACATCTACAGGTTATACCAGTTTACACTGCTTGCAACATATTGAACAAACCAGGATTGTAAGAGACCAAATGAAATGACACATGCAGTGGCACCACAAGACTAATGCAACTGTTGATTTAGCAGCAGCAAAAACTGAATGTTTTACAAATTGGTGGCTTGTTGGATGAAGGCTCTTCGCCCAGCTAAGGCTGTGAATTACTGTTGGGAATTATATTTATATAGTCTCTGCAATTTTTATGCAGAAAGCATAAGCAGACTGTTTTAAGAGACTGTTTTAAATCATTGCAAATACTCAGCACTAAATAAGTGGCTCACTTTCAAGAAACGACCAAGAAAAAACAATCCACAGAATGTCATATATTCCTTCAAATGGGGAGTTACTTTTCATCAGGAATGATGCTTAAGTGGAAATAAGTCTCAGTATGGGACTGTTTTCAGCAATGGTTGTTAATTAAGTAGTAAAGTACTAATAAAATGTTTAATCAGGTTGCATTTAAATAGCACTGCAATGATATGTAATTACTAAAAAAAAAAAAGTGTAAAACCCATTCTGCAATAGACTGCATTCAGTTTTCATGTGCTGTGCAAATTCATTTAAAAACAGAAAGAGTTCCAATGTCCACTGTACAGTGGCCAATGTACAGCAAGCTACGAAACTTACGTTCTAAGTCAAGAGGATGGGCTTTTATTTAAAAGTACACTTTAAGTTTCTCTAATAGGAGCTAGACAAGTTGAAAGAAACAAGCAGTTTTTAAAAATTAAATATCCAAAGCACTGAAAAAGACCACCACAAGCAAAAAGGCATGCCATTGAAAATGGACTGAAATTACATCATAAATGGGAAAAAAAAAACCATATTCATATTCTTAACACATACAGGAACAAGTAAACACACAGTAGCTGAGAGGCCAGCAGCTCTTCTGCACAGTCATAATGAAAAGCCACCAAAAACTCCAAAGACCACCCTGTCAGGAACACACAACACCTGCACAGGTAGCACAGCAGAAACCAGTCCCCAGCAATACACAGCAGAGGGACCGGCATTCAACGCAAAAGTGAACCTGGTGGAAGAAGCACCAAAATGTTTTGCTGTATCTTGTTATGCTGAGGTAAGTAAAATTTTGTGTGTGTAAGCAAAACAAGTGCAACAGGCAAAAGAAACTGAGCACAGCCAGGATGAGTTTCAACCAAAAGAAAATGCAAATATTTGAAACTGAAAAGTGCATCAAAGAGAGGAAGGTTCAGGGGAGAAGAAGCATCAGGATGAAGCTGAAATACAGTTCCACCAAACTGCCATCATAGCAGAAATTAAATAAAATATACTGGAGAGAAAAATGTTTATCACTCCAGATATAATTCATATCTTTAAAATTTATATCTTTAGAAGGTAACAACCAAGAACACCAAGTACAGAGAAATTTTCATTTTCTAACAGCTCCTCTTACTGATGACAGTAGTTCTCTACTTGTGATATAAATGAAGTAGCTCACAGTCTAACATATCCCAAAGTTTTTTATATTCTTTATAAATCTTTACATTCCTCAGCAACAGTCTAGACTAATAAATAATAGGCTGCTGTGAATATGGGCCCCAGTTCCAGAAAAGCTATAATTTTTTTCTTAAATCTAAGTTACAATCACATAATTACTATGATTATTTGTTTACAAACATATACAACAATTTGAAAGCTTAATTTTATTTTTACTCTTTGTTAAATTAAACTTTGGTTGACCCTTCCAATCTCCAATCTAAATTCTTCTGTGATTTGCAAACTAACCTGCTAGATCTCAGCACCATGGAAAGCCTCAGATTTCCTAAGGCCATAGTTCCAGTTGATGTTAAGACAACCAGTGGAATGACCGTACTACACATCATGGCAACAACGGGGCTCCTTCCAAGTCGAAGAAAACAGGGCTCATGGGATCTTTCTTTGCATTTGGATGTATGAAATTAAGTACCAAATTTACATAGCTGCTTTTGAGAACCTGACTTTTGTGTCTTCATTGGCAAGCTTTCTCTCAGTGTTCAGGCAAAGTCTATCTTCACTCCATTGTGCCAATACTCCCTTTTCAAATACAAAAGTGCCTGCTTTTGCAAGCACTGGCTGGCTCCAGTACATCCAGAGGTAGCATTTGAGCCTGTGCTCAGTAACATGCCTTCCAGACAGTCGTATTCTTAATCTGTGTAAATGCTGTATGTTTAAAAAAATTCTTTCTTGAAAATGTCTTCATACCGCCTTAGAAAACAGAAGTGGGCTGAGATACTGAATTTTGCCTGTGTTTTATTTGCACATGATCTACAAAGACACTAAATCATAATTTTGGGGGGTTTTGATTAAAGCAGCAGACCACAGGTTACACATATAAAAATAACATAAAATCTTTTTAAAACAGGAGGAATGTCATGTTCCTTTGACAAGAATATTATGTTTTATAGAGATTCAAATCTTACCACAAGAAAAATAGGTCATCTTCAACTGCTATAGAAAGAATTTAAAAAAACAAGAACAAAAAGCCAAACCCACATGCTTGGGGTGAGGCTCTTACTCTATAAGTCAATTAATGCTCTAAAATGTTCTCATTTCTATTCTACAAGACCTCCCAATTTTCACTATGTAAAACCTGTGCTTTGAACACCGAGAAAGATGACATTTATATTTTGGGAGTATGATATGCAGCGGGTTAATATTCTACTTTGTGAACAGATTACCAAGAAAGAACCTTCACTTGTCATAAAAGCCACTTCTTTTCTTTGTATTCAGAAAGCTGATTTCACCACGTAACTCAGTCATCGAGGAGACCGCTGAGCAGAAGCACCAGCCAAGAAATAAAGATGAGATTGCATCTGCTGCTGCTCAGTTCTGCACCTTGCTTTGCTGCTCATACCCATTTGTGCTTAGTCAGCACACTCTGTTCAGGACTCCCCTTGGACAAGATGCACAGCAGCTTTGTCTCCAGGTGCACCGATGTACATGCAGCTTGAGAAACAAAGCCTCAAGCACTGCCAGGGTAACAGATAACGGGATGGAGCCTTTAGGCCATGAACCTCGGGAAACTAAAGGTGACAGCATCGTTGCCGGCCCCCCACTGGGACAGACTCCAGGAAAGTGTCCTCTATTGTTAAGGTGTATCTGCTGTCTGACGAGGGTTTAGAAGTTCTATTAGCGTGGTAAGACAGAGATGCTGCTGCGACAGCAAAACGTTGACCAATCAGCTGTAGCCCAGGAACAGGGTGTGTTTGACAGAAAGCAGCCGTCTGCAGAGCGTATAAAAGGAATGGTTCTGTACAACAAATCGACTCTTGCCTGCATCAAGCTGTGTCCCGTCTCTCTCCATCGCGGCACAACACTGCTGAAGCAGAACAAGAACCTCATTCCCATCCTCTCAGACAAGTGCTCTGACCAGTAGGTCACAGCAATGTGCTTTCTTTCTCTCATTGGCCTACTGAACTACTAACTGCTCTTTGCAAAGTAGAACTGCCTCAGTGGGAGGCACTGCAAAAGCACTCCTTCATTTATAAGTATCCTTTTCATCATTTGGGATATACCCTTGGATGTTGCAGGAAGTAGAATCAAAATCCTGAACCAGATGAGGGCATTGCAGCTACACCTCTCACATCCAGTATTCTGGAAAAAAGCTATTATAGTGGATAGAAGTAGAGAGCATCTCTCCATTGGCCTCTGTACATTTTACTTGTGGTTTTCTGCTCAGTTATGGATCTTCTACTCCACTCTGTTTTGAAACCTCAGCACCTAACTTGCTGTGGATCATGTAAACCTGAAGATTCAGGCACTGCAATGCTGGCGAATATACATCGAAATCAGTAGTAAGTAACACTAAATCAGGTAATTAAAACCAATGTAGGAGCATTATGATACTGCATTGTCACTACAAATTGACAAAAGGGTGGTGATAATATGTAGACACATAGCCAGAGATTAGGCACAGTGCTCACATATATATATAGATTTTATATAACTGATAACAGAATGGGCAAATTCACTGGTTCCAGTGTGTCAGTAACACCCAAATGCTTTTTCCCTTCTCTTTTTCTTTCCCAGTGTTTGATGTTGATACTACAATAGAGATGAGATCCCAAACCCAGATTTGGCTCAGTTGCCAAGATGCTGTTGTAACACAGACAAAGACATAGTTCCTGCCCCAGAAAAACAGGAGGAAAAATGCTATGAGAAATACAAAGTTATAAATACAGATACATGGAAATTTAATATTGACCTTGCTGTCCTAGAATCAATGAGAGATTTTTCACTAACTTGAATGGAAATAGGATCAAGCCCAGAGATGAGAAATATGCCAGGTTAGCTCATCAGACTCTACCTAGCCTTTGCACAGTCTCATTTATTACAGTCATCACATTAGAGGGAGGTCTTCAGGATCAATACAAAGCAGAAAAAAGCACAGTAACTTTGTATGAGATTTAAAGAAGGGGTTTGAGGCTGCTGATAGAGAGATTACACAAGTAGGAAGAAGCACAGGTTAGCAGCTGATACAAATTGTTACAACTCCAAGAGAACTGTGAAACAACTTCATGAACACAGGGCTTAGAAACTAATAGGGCAAGCAACAAAATGAAGAAGTAGAAAATACAACTTTACTACAAGAAAAGATGAAAGTTGCAAGTATTATGTTTATAAAGGTAATTAGAGGAAATAAAATATTTCAAAACCAAGACTGGGAATTAATGTATCTATGGATTTGTTGTCAGTCTGCATAATGAAAGGTATTAGATAAGAGAGCTTTTAGGCATTTGAAGGGAAGTAGGAACTAGCATAAACATGAGCAGTGGAGTAATGCACTGATTAGTTTAAATAATATTTCTAAGTCCATAAACAACTATTGTTAAAATAACCACAGAAATGTAAGGGTACTGAGAATGGAGTGTTCTCAGAGTACACAATGATATTAACAAGCAAACAAGCAGTTAGTGGGGATCACATGGTTCTTTCTAGAGTTCATTGTTATGAACATTTGAGTCAAAAAAAGTAAAGATACTTCCACTGTTACCCATAGCAAGATGAATTAGAGACTGCAAGCTAAAGGGTCTGTTTTATCTCAAGAGAAGGGTTGCCTATTCATCTACAGTCAACGGCCCCTTTCTAAAATACTGGAAGCAATTTTAAAACCCCATGAAATCAGGGAATATAAATGAGTTCTGAGGGTGGAAGACTGACAGGATTTTGTGCATGCCCAGTCATTTACCAGAAAAGTATCAGATGGTTTATTGCGTTATTTAATTTATGACAAATTTACTTTTTCCCTCAAATTGAGCTCCAACAAATACAGCTGAACTCAGACACATCACTGCAGATCAAATTTGTGCTCCCTTCTTTGCAATACAAGTTTGTTGCAATCTACTATTTACTTTTCTCATGGTCATATGTGCATTTCTAAATGAATCAGTTCTAAATCATTCAAATGAATCAGTTTGTACTTAACTGACATTCAAATTAAGTCAAGTGAATCAGGCAACTTCTAGAGTGAAAACAAGTAAGTAGGTTAAGTAGGTCAAAATCCAGATTCAATTCTCTGCTCCAGTAAAACATGCAGTGTGACATATGAACCACTTTTGGTCTCAATCTGTAGTTATTTAGGTACTTTTCATTGAAATCCCCTCTACCAGATTGTATCAGTGAAGTACCTCCTTCCACCATCAGTTTCTCCTTCCAATCTATCATGCTAAACTCTTAAAGCTGTAGTCAACTGATCAAATCTAAAGAGAGACAATAAAAACACAAGCTTTTTTAAAAGCTCAGATACCAGAGGGGAATAGAGACTTTTTTCTTTTTCTTTTTTTTTTTTTTTCTTTTTTTTTTTTTTTTTTGCTATATATGAGCACCACTCTCCCCTTAAGTGTCCTTTTTTGAGATATTAAGGTTCCTCTGAAAAATAAAGAATATCACATGGACTAACCATTCATCCGCATATGAGGTAAACTCAAATTTCCAGATCCACAGATAAATAAATGCAAAATAAAGTGACTAAGAGATTAGTCACTTATAAATAATACATTCTCCATGAATGGTGTCAACAAATGTCTCTTTGGAACAGGCATAACTGTCTATGGACTGAGACCAATGATAAATCATAGGCTAATTTCCATAGGTCAGGATTAGACCCTCAGACCTTCTACAGAGAACCTAGACATTTTCACTTGCACTGGTCCAGACCCTCAGCAGGTATCAGTCCTGAAATATCTACAGGAAATATATCAAGGTTATACAGGAAAAAAATAATTAAAAAGAAAAAGAAGTCCCAAAATCCTTTACTGCAAAGTCAGATACTATCTGTGGATAGTGGGTGAATCTCAGCATTGAGCTCCAATATAAGGCAGATAGCTGAAAAGGAGTACATATTTCTATCTGGGCACAACTCCAATTTTATATTAATAAACTGGCTCTTTTTTTTGTAAACAGAATCAATATCCTGTTTAAAAGTGATTCTCAGAAGAGCAGGAAATTAGAAAATATTAGTATTAAATTAATCAAACTTCTCATAAAATATTGGTAACATTAATGGACAAATTTCTTTTTGTGTTTTCAACATATATACACACCTGCACTGAAAACATTATCCTAAACATATGAACTTTGTGCTCATTTGAGATACACAAAAGCTACTTATTTTCTTACTATTAGTAGTGATTCCATGAACACTACGAGTGCAATTTCTGCTTTCAAGAAGTATTCATTTAAAATATTACAGTATCTTTTTAAGTTGCATAAGACAATAAGGTTGACTAGAGAATGTTTTCTTTAGCTTTTTAGTACTCAACAATATTTGATGTGCCTCTAAAAGTAAGGAGAATAAACAAGTATACAGTCTGGGGAAACATATTTCCCCAAACACATTATGTTTGTTATGTTGCTCTGTCATGTTGTGTTATGTTTTAGGGACACCAAGTCCCCATTTCCCTGTCCTTCTCAGGCAAGTTTAGAGAATCAAATGACATCAATTACATCACTGAATGCATTCTAGACCTTGGCTTGCCTTTTTCATAGCCAAGGAATTTCTAAGTTCTCTACAGTTTTTCTTTTGCAGAAGGGTAAAAACAGTTCCTGGTTTAGAAGAAATGTATCCAAGGCTGAGAGAGGCCTCCTTGGGAAAAAGCAACGAAAGCAGGGACAAGGAGGGAGACCACAAAAATGAAAAGTTTTGGGGAACAAAACATCCAAAGAGATCAGTAATATGGTTGTGATTCCAATAAATATGAAAAACACTCAGAAATTATGATATGGTCTGAATGTAGATAAGAAGCTTGGGCAGAAGAGAGGAAAAGAAGGATTTTGCAGTCTTTCTCAAAGTCTAAAATAATACAAAATCATCTTCTAAGATGAGGAAAAAAAATCTGCTGAAAAGAAATGAGTTTATAAAACAGGCTTACTGTGCAAGTCTAAATTTAACTATAGCATTCATTACCAAACACACTTTAAAATACATCACACCCGGGGAAGGTTACTTTTAGAAGAAATTACTCCATCTAGACTGCCATTCTAAACCTCTAAACTTTGCTTCTTTGCTGCATCAAGCTATTTTAACTCTTGAACTGAAGGACTTCATGTTTTTTTGGTGTGACCTATGAGGGAGGATACACTTGAGAAGAATACACCTGAAAATATTGACTGCATAAACCAAACACTGAGTATCTGTAGAATTACTTGCAAGACTGAAGTGCCATTTTATTTACTGAACCTTTTCCCTTTTGTGTTTGCACATTCATGAACAGTAAGTTTTTATGAGGTCTACTGGAACCCCAGTGTGAGAGTTCACAATGATGCCTTTGAAGCAGTAAGCAAACATTTTTAACTGTGAGTGTGCTAGATTAGCTGTGAACTTCACATCTACTGCCCTGCAGCTGAGATCACTGCTAACAGTCCCTGACTGTGGATTCCACAAGCTGGTGAGTGGGAGAGAGATATGACAGTTCATTCAATTACTCATTCATCCCAACATACACTTGGTCTTTTATTACAACATACATAATTCACACAGGGGAAAAGTAAAGCTATTAACAGACTACAACATTTCTACCCTTCCAACAGGAGATTTCAAAAACTTCAAATCACCTCTCTTCTGTTACTTTTAAAAGGTATGGGTATACATAATATCAAAACCAGATACATGTGTCTTCTAAAACTGGGCACGTTTTAATTTTTTTACTTTGCAGCTCCCAACTGATACACACAAGCAGACATGTCTACAAATTGCAAGATTTTAACTGAATATACTGGAGAGGAAACCACAGATCATGGACAAGGTGCTCCATGTTCTCTTCTATGGTGCTCCTCCTTTCATAAGTGTGTTAAAATAAACACTAAATACTTCTTACTTAATGTACGTTAAATCTGCCTTTAGGATGCTCTGTCAACAACTGTAAAAGTCACTATTGCCACAATATACTTAATGTATTTGAAATATTAACTTCCATTAAAATATCATTGTTTTCTATTGTTACATCTGTCAGCAGTAATTGCCAAAGGACATTTGTATAGAAACATTCCCCTCCGTGTCACTGAGTACAGCTTCAATACAGCTCTTCCATCGATGCTAGACAGTGGCCACAGACAGACTGTACTTTTTTCCACAGTCACAACCTATAGTAATACCTCTGAATGGGTAGAAGACTTGCTATTAAATAATAAAATGATAGGATGCCTGATTGTTCTTATGCAATGAAGAACGTAAAGGGATATAAGTATAGTCAAAGCTTAATCAAACTGTCCTATTTTATATACATATGCAGAGTCAACGGGGTAGTGTGTTTTATGCAAGAGACTATGTACAACAACATATAACCACACAGGCTTGGCAGCAAAGACTAGATTTTTCACAGCTTGAAACAAAAATCAAACTTGTCTTCCACACTCTAAGCTAAGAGTACCTTTGTTTAAGCAGTTAAATGTTCTTGTTCCAGGGCCAGCCACTTGAACAAGGTATAATCTCACAGAGCAAGCCTGTCTATTAAAGAGGGTTTATCACAAAAAATAGTAAGAGGTTACACAAGGTTACTCTGATTCCATTTAGGAACAGTACTCAGCCTGATTATTTGCTTTATACTTTGAGTCAACAAATCATTACACATGAAGCCTAACAAAGCCTCTCTCACAAAAACATGCTTGGGTATTGCATGGCAGCAGCTCAGTAAGCTATAACTATGCTACAGAAATCCTCCTGGCCTTGCAGCCCCACCAAGGTAAAGCCTAGTGCAGCAACTCTGCTTCACTTGATAATGGCTTTGCCAGATTTTCAACATTCATGCCAGTAGTCTGTCTAGATGGAGGAGAACGGCAGATAAATTGGGAGTAGAACTAAAACACATTTGGCAGGATAAGACTTTTCAGGGAGAAGTGAAAGGAAAGAACTTGGAAACTGCTATGCAAGGTGCCAGCAGAACTAGTATTTGGGAAAACATCCCATACATATGTAGTATCATATGGCCCTAGATTACATAATTCCATATTAGTCTTTTCCACACTCCCTATTGCTCAGGCCAGATCCACGCTGGGCTTGGTTTGTTTAGAGAAAAAAGCTCCTATGTTATTGCTGAAGTGCACAAACACATCTGAAACAAAATGGCAGGCAGTGGGAAGACAAGGGCACGCAAAAGGAAGACAGTCTCATGTTACACACCCAAATATTGCGGAGAGAAATGGGATTTCATCCCCATCTCTGATGTACTTTCTCAGTCTGAAAATCTTTTGAATCAAAGTTGTTCCACAGTTTCAGAGCTGCTGTCTGGAGATCCTTGGGTACAATGTTTCTGAGTAGCAATGAGCTATACTGTAAGCTGTTCTGGGATCATAGAATGTATGTACCACATAAGGGTTGTAAAACAGTAACTTAGGTGCCAGGTGTCTCAATTTAGGCAACCGGCATAAACTGTCATTCACTTTCCTTTGCTGGAACAGTACTCACATATCTCTCAAACTGTTCTGAAAACCCCTGATGATTACAGAACAAACATACAAGAAAGCCTCTGAAGAAATTAATCTTGTCTACATGGATAAGTGTGAATATTGTGCATGAGGCACCAGAAAAATCAGAAAAGAACAAGATACCAAGTTGCTGCCCATTTTACTGTACAGGAAGCTAATTCACAAATTTCACTCCGGAAACTGGTACCTTTCTAGCAAACCTGAGAGTGTCTTCCAGCAATTTGCAAAGAGCATTTATGAAAAGGATACCAGGCACAACATGAAAGTCAGCTGACATACAAGCCTGCAATAACCTGGAAACCAGAATCAAGGTTTGAGCTTTCTGATGCAGGTATGCACATACCGAAATCTGAGCACAACACAAGCCACAGAGTATTTTTCAGAGCAGATATTCCTCAGTGATATAACTTTTCCTAACAGATCTTATTTTACATTCCTCTTACTTCACTACTTGTGGTGCAAGAACTACAGGTGAATTAATTCTTGCTGTTACAGAGAAGAAATTAACCATGAAGCAACTCTGAAAACTCCAAAAGTAACTTGCTCTTTTTGAGCTCGGACTTAAAGTACTTCAGAAAACACACACACTACCAGATAAGCAGGTACTTATTACCAAAAGCTCCAGTTCCTTACTACAGTCTTCATACATTAGTATTACCAGCATCTGCAGAAACAGTTTTCAGTATTGCTCAAAGGAGAAGGAAGCACAACATAGAAAAGTATGTGTACTGTTTATGTACATTAAAGAACAGCTGTGAATGCATATGCATTCATGTGCATACATTCACTGTAGCAAACCCTATAGCCACAGATAAAATTCAACTTTTTTTAGCCTCCTTAGTCCTCAAGTAATACAAGATTTTTACTTTCTCTTTCTGACATGCCCTAAAGCTTCCTGTGTTCAGATCTCATGGTCTTCTCAGCAGTACTTCAAGTGAACCCAAAGCCTCTAGTTACAGTTAGTTGCACTTCATCAAATCTACTAGGAGGCACCAATATGCAAACACATATACTGAGAAAAAATCTGAGCTGGTTTTAGGATTTACAAGATCACAAATGCAGCTCAGTTTACATATTTTACTTATTTCATTCTTTACTTTTTACTTCAGAAATTGAGAGGTGAGGGAGATGAGGATGACATTACAGAAAACAGTTGATTTCAAAGTAACTACAGTGCATGGTCATATTTTATAAAAAGAATGACAAAGCACATCATATAAAAAAAAAAAGTTAACCCAATTTCTTGTTTCTTACTGATCTGTAAAAAACAATACTAGATTTTTACCAGTCTGTATCATCTGCCAAAAACAACACTAATCTATCCAAGCACACTAACACTCAATATGGTCTTACAGGTGTGAGTGAACACAGCAGGAAGCTGAGATCACATCAATTTCTCAAACTAGGTTTCTCAGTTTTAAAACCAACACATGATCCCACCTAAGACTTTTGTCATTTTCACAGCATGAACAAAACATGAAGCTCAAATACAATACTTGGATTGGCTATTTCTCCTCTCACAAATGGCTCAAATAACATTTTTCTGGTTGGATTTGTTCTTTTTCTAATGTAGATATTTGCAATTTGTTTAGTTTATCATGTTTGCAGGAAAGATACACATAAATATTAATAGCATCAAATATTATAAGGAACAGGATTCAGAACCAGGTCCCCAAGCTGTACATTATGTACTAAAATATCTGCTAAAATCAATGGAGCTGTGATAATTCACATCCATGTAGAATCTTGCTCCTTATATACTTGTACTGGAATATTTTTTCACCTGGTCATGATATAAATATCAAATCTAGGATGTTTAAATTTCAAAGGTCTTCTAGTGTTCACAACACTGCAGAAGGTACAAGCAGCCAGATGAAACAGTGTCACTAATTTCAGAATGTGCAGCTGATACTTATCCCATTTCAATAATGCTTCTACTATCCCATTATAAAACATAAACCAGCTCTCTACAAGGCTAAGTAACCATCTTCAGTTGCTACGATGTGCATGAAAGATGCTGCTTTAGTAAAAGATACTTGCTTCCATAATTTTTAAAACATCTGTTTCTGTTGTACTAGATAATCATTTATCCAGGTTTTCCTGTCCAAGCTCTGTGCTGTTGACATAGAATCATACAATCATTCAGGCTGGAAAAGACCTTTAAGACCATCAACAACTACCACTCCAGAGCAGAGGCAAACGGTAGCTTCACTTTGCTTCTGTTAGAATGGTTCAGACTTGGCACTCATTCATATCCAGGTTTCCTCCAAAACCTTGTGTCAGGACTGGAGAAAAGAAGTAAGATATCATGCTTTGTTATAATTTGAATTCATCTTTCCTGTTAAAACAACATCATGTGTTCTTAATCAATGCCTGATCAATAATGGAGGACACCAGATTGGCAATACCATAAAACACAACTTCTGCCACCAGCTTTTCTCTGCTTTACCTTACTCCAGATCCTCCTGGATCAAGAGGTGGGAAAAGAAGGAAGATGGAGCTATTAATTTCTTAAGAAAATAGCCATTCAACTAATGGAAAAAAAGGAATTAAAGGGCAGTATATTCTCAGAATTTTCTTGCAAATGTGAAGTAAGATCATTTAACTGACAGTATATGTGAGTATATTTACCTGACACATCACAGTACAACTTTGTGCTCTGTATTCTGATAAACTAAAATACTGTACCTGATAAATAAGAGATAATGAGAAATTAACATGTAAATCTTTCAGCACTAAATGAATATCCAAGGGGTTTGCAGGCAGCCTTCTATTTTACTAGATTCTTATTTCAATTATGCAGAGAGAAGAAATTAAAAGTGTGGGCAAACACCCACCTTGAAAATAGCTGTTTTGGTGGAAAAGGTTTATCCCCAGATGTTCACCACCAACTCAGCTGCAGAAGTTACTTCCCCTTCAGAGCAGCTCACAGCTGCTCACTTTAACTGGTACCAAACCACTTCAGCCAAAACCAACTAGATTAGCATAGACCTGCCTCTTATTAATGTTAGAACAATTTAGACAGATGAAAGCTGGCAACAGCCTTTGCCCTACCCCCTTCAATCCATGTATCATCTCCCTCATGCAAGCAACAGCACTTAACTGACCCCTTTAGGCATCAGAGGATGCTAAATAGAGAAATAATGACTTTTTATTGAACAGGGGGGAAACCGGGGGAAGGAGGAAGGCAGGAAGGACCACTTCAGCTGCAACCTTGGTACATTCTGGATTGAAGCAGCCAGGAAGCCCTGACTTTATCTTCACATAAATGGGAGAGACAAGGAAGGTTAATTTATTCACCTGATGAGAAATACTATGTTTCTTCTTCGACAGATAAAATACAGAAGTAATGGCCCAGAAAAGAGTCAATTAAGTATACTGCAAGACAATTTTAAACCATCCCAAGTCTTTGTCTCCCTTAGAATCAGGATCTCCTATCCTTCTCATGACAAAAAAAAAAATCTTTTACTGTGCAACCATTTAGAAACACTATTCAGATTGGTTTACTTTACATTTTCCAAACCTGCAACACCAGAATGAGTAATTACAAGAGCATTCACCCTTGCTATTAGTTTTAGAGCCCTCTAGGGCAAGCTGTTTTAATTCTTGTCTTCAAGGCTAAAAACTATTTTTCCTTCTCAAGAAGCAGTTCAGAGAATGGCATGGGTTTAATCAAGAAAGATTTGAAATACAGAATAAAAATAATCCTTCGTTCAGAGCAGATGTTAGGAATCTCTCCCCCCACCTTTTTTTTCTGTCTTTGAGGAAGACAAAGTTTAGACATATAAAAAAAAATAACAGCAGCATCAATTTTGAAGCAATGTATATATATTTCAGCAGACAGCACATCAGTCAGTTTGGTTTACAGAACCTGAAAAATTATGTTTTAACTTTTACTATGGCTTCTGTCAGTGTAGAAAAGATGATGTTTCTCTGCTTTGGAGTACAAGAGATGATACTGTTGTTTTCCAAATTATATTTATTGCTTATGCATATGGTAACTACAACATTTGTCCTGCATTTAATGTTATGTCTGTGTCCCAGTGTTTGCTTGGTTAAAAAAAGAAAAACTGTATGAGTGCACGTGTGTTCATGTGTGTAAGAGCATTTTTAATGCACAGGGTCTAATTTGTGGAAACAAAACAACTACAACAAAAAAGGTAGAACAGCTGTGTGTTTTAGGGAAGGTAATTCAAAAGCACTACAATATTGACCTAAAAGCTAATTGCACCTCAGCTATGGCAACTGTGTTTCTGTAACACAACAGCAACAAGTTCAGACCAAAAGTTACAGAGCTCTTCAATTTCCTCCTGCCCACCATGTGGATAACAATCTCACCAAGCAGCACTGGCCTTCTTTCACAAAACTAACATGTCTTAATGCATTCTGGGTAAATCTGGTAACGACAAATGTAACCCATTCACTAAAACTGGTCTGCCCAGAACTCTTCAAGATTATTTTTTCTTGCAGAAGATAAAGCCTGAGCAATCACCTCTGTCCACAATGGCAAATCCACCAGGTGTGACCTAAGTAGTACTGATGTGAACCAAGAAGGGATGGCTGATCTCACACACTGAGAAGGCATGTGGAGGTGAACCCTCCATACAGTCCATCGCTGTGAGCCCCTCGTAAAGCAGTGGCAATTTAGACTAGCAAATAAAGCTTTCTATGGGGTCTGTCATGCAGTGTGGTCTATGTACAGTGCAAGACAATTCTTTCCCTCTCTCTATACCTGCAGTCCAATCTATTCTCAATCCAGAATGAAGATTCATCTTTTCCTTTGGGACCTATAGCCAGAATAGCTTAACTCTGTGTCCTAACTCCTAGTATACCGTTCCAGAAACATTACTTCATTCTTACTCTTTGGAAGCTGGTTAGCTAATAAAATGTTCTATGTGCCAGAATTTTATTATCAAGCCAGAAATACATTGTTCAGCCAAACCCACCATTGAAAGAACATGTACAAGTAGCAGTACAGCAGGATCAATAACATCCAGAGGACAGGAGGAGAACAGGTGCCCAAGAGTTAGCCTGCTCAAGCTGAATGACCATCAACAAAGACTAGATACAACACATATCCCTGGAAGTCTAGTACTTCACAGTGCCCTGGAACAACATACTCTTTGACCTTAACGGAATTAACCCCTTGTCGTGGTTTCACCCCAGCTGAGAGCCGAGATCCACGCAGCTGCCTGGTCTTTAAAGGAAAAGAGCAGGGGAAGTTGAGGGGGTGAGGCAAGGGAAGGAAAAAGGAAGGGGCAAATAACAACCCCAAAACCAAGAAACCAAAAGGCCCGTGGGTTGGGATAAGGATAGTTTACTAAAATAGCAGAAAGATAAAATATAACAATGCTAACAGGACTTTAGAGCAAAAAATATATGAAGCTGTTGCTACCCAATGCAGTTTCTCACCGAACACACAGCTCAGGCCGTGCCACCCAGAGCCGTCCCGGAACCCGACCATCCCCAGAAACTGCACGTCCTGGAGCCGCCCCTGCTCCTCCTCCCATCAGCCCCCTTTATACTGAGCAGGACGTAATTGGCATGGAACACTCTCTTTGGCCCGTTTGGGCCACCTGTCCTGGCTTCCTCCCTCCTTTCTCATTAATAGAGAAATATGAAGAGATGAGAAAGTCCTTGACTGTCTGACAGCAACTAAAAACATCAGGGTGTTATCAGCACTGCTTGCATTTTAACTCTCAAACACAGCATTCCATCCGCTGTTACAAAAGAAGTTAACTCCATTCTGACTGAAACCAGGACATCCCTTTAAACAGTGCTCACTCCCCCCAAAATTCCCTACCACACACAGACTCACAAATTATTGATACTATTCCATCCATTTGAAAAATGTTAAATAAATACTCATTGTTTCACATGCTTCCTTATTCCTCTGCCTTGTCACCTTTACTGTAAGCTCTTCAGGGCAGAAGCTAGAGTTTTTTAATGCTGTAATGAAAAGTTCTAAATCAAATATGGCTTTGAACACTGCTTTATCTTCAAAACAATAAAGGTCTACCTCATACAAACATTGATTAGTAAAGAAAAAAATGTCCTGTCTAGAATCTCCTCCTTTTCTGCTTCTGCTGTAAGATTACTAAACTTTTCACTGGGTTCATCACTACAACCTATGTTTCATGAAAGGAGGACCCCTAATACGACTTCCTCAAGATGATACTCTTTCCCACACTTCTATCACATCTTGTTGCTGACTTTTCTTTGCTTGCTGGCTCCTTCTAATTTCCTTCTGTGCATGTGCATGCTTACATGTGTATGTGTGCATTTACTCCTCTACTCTTGAATTCATCAAAGCCACCAGTGTTTACATCAGAGCTAGTCTACTGCTCATGATCAACATCTAAAAGCAATGAAGGAAACAAGAAAGCAATCTGACTTAGACTGGCTGTGAAATGCTATCAATTCAGTGGTTCAGACCAGCATCAGCCATTCTTGGACTCTGGCCTCTGCCAGCAGGAAGAGCTGTGCCATAGTTCTACAGAATGAATTCATCCCTTCTGCCAACTGCAAGAAATCCCCCCCTGGCCTCCAGCTGCCAGATGGAAGTGACAGCCAAGGGTCAGATCTTCCTTTGTTACCAACATGCACTTATTGATCTGTGTCCCCCACAAAGCACAGAACTCCAGCTCAACCTCAGCTCTCAGACCACAAGCTGTTTGGGTCCTGGGGCAAACAACATTGAAGCCTCATAACTGAGACCACAGTGCACAATATTCCCTTTCTCTTTACTCCCTCAGACAGTTTCTTACACTTACCAGTGGATTACTCTGCACAGGAGCCTTTATGCCATGGCTGTGAGAGTCAGAGCAAGCTGAAAGGAGGGATGATGTGGGGTGGTAACATGGCAAGGTGTTTCTTCGTTTCTCCAGGTCTTCCAGGTGCCTTATTATTGCTGGGACATAACAACATTATGTCTCTTCATATCATGACTGGTCCTATTATAACTCTCAAATTCTGCTCTCCTGTCCCAAAGAGCAGACAACTATAGATAACAGCAAAGAAAGAGCCTGGGCTAAATGGTACAAAGGAGAAAAAACACCAAGAGTTTCTGTATTGACATTCTCATCTGCTTTTCCTGCTTCTCCACTTACACAGGGCTGGAATCACAAATCCTGTAAAACCTATGTCTGTAGAAAGAACTTGCATCCTCCAACATGCTGCCACTGTCACCATCTCCTCAGACATGTTGCATAGCACTGCCCCAAATGTTTCAGACAAACCTGACAGTCTACGAGAAGCAGCTGTAGAAGAGTTCTCTAATTTGACAGAAATGGGTTGCTGAGTAGCTCCACTGGCAGAGCTGGAAGATGGCCATATGTCCACAGCCTACTGGAAAACACACACAGAGTCAGCTTTGCCAGAGTCTACACCCATCTCTACCTTCTCATCATTATCTGCCTGGTCAGTATCCTCCAGCAAAGGTAACACCATTAGGTAGAATTGCTTAGGGAGCGTTCACACAGCTTGTGTTGCAATACAGATACCTCTAGCAGAGCTAAGTTTCTGGGAGGAGCAGACTTACCCACAGCTCAGTGATGTGCAAAAACTACCTGTGGTTTATGGCCCAAGAAACTCTGAAGTACATGAGATGATGTTAAAGTAGAAACAGCTGCTCTTGCTTATGTGACCAGGATGTGGGACAACACAGCAGGCTATGGAAAGTAGAGACAGAGACAAGAAGCAACCCTCTTGGTCCTTTATCCCATCTCAATAAATCTGTCCCTGTGAAAGCAACCTTTTTGATTTAGTGACATTCTACCCATACTTTTCACAGGTACAAACTTCTAGACCACAAATTGATGAAGGCTTTTAACTACAGCCTGAGCAAGTGCTGCTTCTAAAGCAGTCCCTGTCTCCCCAAACCTGCCTGAAGTACCTGAATCAGCAGCTATTTTTCTGATTGAACAAGCTATAATAAGAAAAATATTTTCAGAGTGGTTTTAGGTATGGATATGTGCTAACCACTGACATTAAGAAAAATCATAAAAACCTTGAAGAATGGTACAGACTTTCCAGCCATGTAATATCCAGTTGCCTCTTCAGAGGCAACAACAGCTAGCAGTGACTGCTGAGAAGCCTCTGCTGTTGTTTCAAATATTGTCTTACTTTAACACAATCTTGCTTTTATTTTCACACTGAATCCAACCTCTTTCCTGCACTGGTAATTTTATGCCTTCTGGAATGCAGTACTGTAAGAAACATTCAACATTGTGATAAGCACAAGCCCTATTCCAAAGAACTGGTGATGACATGATACTGTCAGCACTAGTTTTAGTATCCATTCAGCCTGGGTGCCGAACAGAGCGGGGGACCTTCCCCGCAACGCACAGAAATAAAAGGCATCTGTTCGCTCCAGTAACAACACCAACATATGATTTAGGGAGACTCAAAGTGAAAGTAAGGGGTATTTCAGAAAAGTCTATGCAAATGGAAAATCAGATACATTGTTATAAGCATCAGGCAGCCTTTTATATGATATAACAGAAGATGTTGGTGTGTCCAAGTTCCTCTGACTTTTGTGTACATTCCATATGGGCAAGATGCTGCTTTCCAGTCCCAGTGCCTTCCACAGGAATTCACAGGAATATGATGACATAGATAAATTTGCAGCTGGTTTTGGTCGTAAACTCCTTCCCTGAACATCCACATACAATGCTCTGTGCACGTGCCCCTCTGTGCTGAGCAGAGTGACCCTTCCCAAGGAGGATTCAATCTAAAATCTGCATGACAGAACAGTAGTGTAGCATGAGGTGAGACAGTAAATGTGATTCCTGACAGCATTCAGTAATGCACCAAGTGGAATAATTTCCTTCAGCAGCTTATAGACTCACCCTAGTTAAATTCATAATATTCAAGTGCACAAGCCTCTCTCTCTTTTTCTTTTTTAAGACTAGAAAATGAGGTTATTATGGACAGCTCAGGTATCTTATGTCAGCAGATGAAGTGGATGCTTCTGTGGGGTTTGCACTACCAATTAACTTTCCCAAGTAATGAGGTATAATCCCCCCTGAGAAAGCCTGCTTCATCTGTGATATACTCCCTGCAGAAATGTACAAATCTAGCAGCCTAAGTTCAGATTCATGGTTTTTCCTTTTTTTCTCTTTTCTTTTTCTTTTTTATATTCTTTGAGAAGCTACAGTAATCAAAAAATGACATGGGAGGCCTTCAACTGTTTTCCTCTCTGGGGCAAATACTATATAATCAGTGAAGGGTGTTTTAACACTAAGGTAACAATATTTTATAATCAGTGCCCCTATAAAGCTATGTGTATTAAAAACATTCAGCTGCTCTCTGTAGAAAAAAAAATGAAGATAAATGACTGTTGTGAACTAATTTAGGGCTGCTACTAGAAGATGTCTCAGCTTCTCACATATTACAGGTAGTGAAATTTATGATTTACCCTGGCTTTTATTCACTGCCACTGTAATAAAAAACTCCAACAATTTGGCAGCAATATAAATGGTTTCCCATCAACCTGAATAGTGTCAGTCCATGGACCTGTATCTGTTTTCATTTGAGCTCAAGTAAATCAGAAGTTAACCACTTAAACATGAATTATACTAATACAAGTTTAAGAATGAAGGAATCAGACCCAGACATTGATTCTGTGTGCCCTTTGCTAATGAGACCAGCTCTGCTATTGTTTTTACTCTAACTGAATGCTATCACAATCATTTGGATACAATAAACGGTTCTTGCAGAAGGCTGACTGCTAAAGAGGAGGAAAAAAAAAAGGGTCTATAACAGCCACACTAAAAAGCTTTGATGATAACACAGCAACTTCATAAACTTGTGTCCTGCAGTAATACAAGTGAACGTTCAGCAGACCACAAGCAACAAAGGAAAACGTGGATGACCTCATCAGCCATTAAGTCTGATGTGTCCTGATCTAACAGCATGATTCAAAATGAAAATCAAGGAAATTTGTCAACAAGCATTTCCTCAGCTCAGAAGAATCCCCAATTGTTGTGGCTTTTACTCTACGCCCATTTGGGAGTGTCAAACAGACCATGAATGGGGAGGATACTGAGCAGACTGTCGCTTTATCTACCAGTTCCAAATCAACAAAACCAGTCCTTTGAGGCAGAGGTTTAGCCTATATCAGTTTTACTTTATGCTAGGGGCTGGAACTGATAAATGCCATCAGGCTTTACAGTGGAAAGGAAAATAAGCAGTTTCATTTGTCCTCCTGCACCCAGACCTTCCAGGCTTGTTCAAAACACAGCAGAGCAAGCCCCTGTAAGCCTGAGCCACAGTGGTCCTGAAATTCAGAGTGTCTTTCTGTGGCTGTGGGAAGATGTTCTTCAGTGATGGGAGAGCCAAGAACAGATTAGATGAATATTCATTATTCAAAAGTAGGATTAAGAAGTAAATGACGGTTTGAGGATGTAATTTATGAGACAGAATGACACAATCCCATACCATTTAAACAGCGCCTTCTCAAACTGCCCCCGTACTTTCACACCCACACTTTTTCCCTTCCCTTAAATGTTAAAGAGCTGGGGAAGAGGCCTAGTGCACAAAAACTGCATATGGATACATACCCATTTTTTCATATATTTGTGAAAAAAATCTGAGCTCTGGAATATGCAGAAAAAAATTATTTCAAGGCATAATTTACTCCCCTAGCCAGTAAGTATTTCTAAGTCATATGTGGGGCAACATTTGATTTTTCTGATCTAGAATCTTCTCATATAAATACAAGGTCAGTTTTCAACACCAGTAAAGGTACTTCATACACATCTTTGCTGGCTTCCCATTTTGCTTTATCAATTAATTTGATAATTTTCCAGTAATTAACTAGTCAAAATGTTATTTTTTTAAACTTCTGATTTTAATCTTATGAACTGCAACATGCCCTAAGATCTTTATGCTAATTCCATCCTTTAAAAAAATCGACCTTTTTTTTAGGTGTTGAAGCCAGCAAGTGTTACTATAAACTACAAGTGCAAATATGTCTGATAAGATGCATTGGAAACAGAGAACTGAGGAGATGTTTAAGAAAACACACAGCTGAAGGAGGCAGTGACATGGATTACAGTATTTAAAACCAGGATTTTTCTGGCCAAACCACTATTTTTTCAGAGCACTCTGCTGAGTAGTATAACAGGGAAATCTCTTTGTGCTCCCAGTTTTCTGGCTTTCAAGAGACTCATTTTAACAGAAAATTTAAAGATTAAAAAAAATATGTAAGTAGAGAAATGAAGAAGAAACAAAATGAAAGCATGTGAAGTAACTCAAAGCACTCTACCCATGCCTGGTAATCTCCACTCCACAGCTATCGGAATAGATGCAAAGGAATGGAGACAGCCTGCCTATACTCAAAGTCAATAGGGCAATCAAGACAGAACCATATTTCCACCTCCTAGCCTAAGCACCAAGCTACAGTTCTTAGAAATGGAAAAAAAATGTTCACAAATGCATAGTCCTATAAAAGAGAGGGTTGAACAGTCTCATTGAGGTAAGTACTTGTTTGTGGAGATTACTGCCTGCCTCACTGATACCCTAGTGACTCCCCAGTCTGCACCCATAATTAGGGCAAGCCCCTCTGTAACTGCATGAGGTCATGTTTTTCTTTCAAGCAGCAGTAAATTACCATGCTTGTTATCACTCCTCTACACAGATTCCCTCAAAAATTAGATTATCTCCAGGGCATCCTTCGCTATTTTGTCATTTTCAGTATCACTCTCACTATAGCAGGGAAAAAGAAAAAAGAAATCAGCACTTAGGGTTTGAGAAACAAAGATATTAATGTATTAGGGGGGTAAAAAAAGAGTGAAAGAAGCAGATCATCCTGGAACTGCCAATTTTCTGTATCCTTTGAGGATTAGATCCAAGCTTATAATTTCAGTGAGCAATTATCTAAATAGAAATGCTCTAATTGCACTAGGATTGTGTTTTCTCTGGAGTGTTATTTCTTTCAAGTATCCTGCTGTTTATTTATATTCAGCTAAATAAAAGGTATGCTGAGCTACCCAGCGATTTACACTGCAATAGGGATGTTACCATTGCTACACAGGAGATTGCTGGTATAGCACAGAAAACCCTCTAGGCTGTTCTAACTTACTAGAACTAAGCCCATTCTACTCTCTGTATTATAAACTCACAGTTTAATAAAGAAAACAAAGCAATTCTTCCTGGATGACTGTCAATGAACTGCTTTGTTGCCTATGGAATCACTGCCAGCTTGGGGAGAAGTAGGGAAAAATTAGGCATGATGAACAACTACCCAAGGAAAACAGCTTATCCAGCTTGGGACCCCAGGTGTCTGGAAGCTGCCAACGTGTTATGGAGGAATCTCCTCATAAGGCAAAACAGAGCCACACACAATGTTCCTTCAGAGGTGACAGTCGTGTACACTGATCACCTCAATATGCCTCTATAATGCTATAATCAATATCCTTGGAAAGAGAACAGCACCAAGACAAACAGCCAAGACCTAATGTTTGCTTACTAAAGTTCTGTACCTAGTAAGAGCAGAAAGGTTATAAGGGTTGGCCTCTATTGTTGTGACCTTACACACCACTGCACGAGGAAAGCTCTGTCTATTTTAAAGGTTAATAAGCCTGCAAGATGTGCACACATTTAAGGGGAAGGAAAAAAACCTCTCCTCCCCAGGAAATTGTGGTGATTGTCCAAAAAGGGCTCCTATTCCACTTTCTCCAGAATTATAGCAAAATGTCAGAAGGAAAAGCAGCAAGGGGAAAGTCAAAGATCACTGCAGTCTGCTTGAAAACCAAAATGGATCACATTAGTCTAGGAAATCTTAGTGGCAATGGCATTATGTGGTATATAATTCTGCCAAAGAGGAGGTTTTCTACTGCACATATTCATATCAAAAGCTACTTAGTATCTTAATTTGTATTTATTTATGTTTATACACAGTAATAGAGATACAGAAAAATGGGAAAGGACCAAAACTAAGATAGATTAAAGAAGATAAAATTCAGAAGAATTCATGAAAATTATACAGTTTCAGCAGTATTAAGTAACAAGTCATTAATAATTCCCTAGAAACATCACTGCTTTTTCCAAATTCCAATGAAGAGTAACTGCTTTACATCAACAGCAAAGAAACAATGAATAGTATGTTCCCCCTCTTCTTAATGTGCCACCATTAATGGAGAACTTGACAGGACCAGTAAACGATAAGGATCTTTAACTGCTTTAATTTTTACTCTGTGTAGAATGAATTGTACAATCCAGCTTAACCATTTTCAAACAGGCCAGCAAGTTTTAGAATCGTGGCTCAGTTCCCATTTCAAACCAAACAAAAAGAAAAAAAAAACCCACATGGCAAACAGGAGTTTGTGTACCAGCCTAATTTTTGTACCAAATTTTACAATGCAAAACATGCACAGAGCACCTGTTGATGAGCCACAGGCATCTGTGACACAGGTCCCAAGAATAAAACACAAAAATATGCTAACTAGCAACTAAAACCATAACAGCCAATAAATTCCAATCTCTGACAGGGACTGAAAAACATACATTTCAGAAATACACCTACTTGAAGCTAATTTTCTATGCTGCTGTGAACATTACCAGCAGAGAAACAGTATCTACCCGCCTGTCCTTTAACAATGAGGAAGATGACTGGGAGGAAAATAAACATGATAATTTCTTGTCCAAAGCTGTCACTCAAGATGATGGAGCAACTGGATTTTTCCACAGCTGAATTAAAGGAGACATTTACCTGTTAATTTTACTGCTTTTCTCTACTGTTGAGGTTTTGCCCCAGCCAGCAGCTAAGCACCAGGCAGATGCTAGCTCACACCTCCCCCCACAAGGGGATGGGGAGGAGAATGAAAAAAAACTTGTGGGTTGAGATAAAGACAGTTTAATAGGATAAAAAAGGAGGAGAATAACAGTAGTTGTCATTATTGTTATTATCATCATCATCATCATGTGATATACAAATGCAATTGCTCATCATAACGGAAGAGTAAAACCCCAACAACAACCCAATGCCCATTCTGTTTCTGAGCAGCAATCCCATTTTGCCAGTTATATCTGGAGCATGACGTTGTGTGGTAGGGAATGTCCTTCTGCCCAGTCTGGCTCAGCTGTCCTGGCTGTGCTCTCCCAGCTTCTTGTGTACCTAGCAGGGCCTGAGAAGCTCAAAAACACTTGATATGTTGTAGACACTACAACTACCCAGCAACAAAATATCAGTGTGTTATCAACATTCTCATACTAAATCCAAACCACAGCACTATACCAGCTACTAGAAAGAAAACCACCTCTATCTCAGCTGAAACAAGGACATCTACTTATCCAACTAAAGTGAGAACCTTCAGTGCCTTGGACATCCAACACCAGAACAGACGAGTCCTACTTGTGCATACACAAAATATGAATTAGCACCAAAACTGGCTCTGCAGAAACAGACCAGATTCAGACCTACTGCTGAGGGAAAAATCCTACTTAACCAACTGGAAGTTTTTTTCTGGAGCAGTGGGTTTTTATGCTTTAAGTCCATGCTTTGCTTCAATCACTTAAAAACATTATTGCCTCACAAGATGACAAGAATTTCACACACAAAATTTTCTAAGGCTGGTGTGTTTTAGACTCAGCATTTGGGACAAGAAGACAAGCAAGTCTTTGCTGCCTTCTTGTTCAAGTTTACTCCCTTAGAGCCATGAGCTCTAGGATGCAAAATCTCCATGGGAAAACAATATTCCACGATATGATTTAGATATTTATTTTTTTTTATCCCTAAAAGGGTCTAAAGATAGGACAAAGGGTAAGGGAATGTCATGTAGATTATAAAGGGTCCTGGATAGCAGAGTACTCAAAAATCCCAGACCAGCCTTCAGCTCTTCAATGCCTCATTTCAGCTGAAAGGGCAAGAATGTGTCGGTGAAGAACTTTGTGTTTAGAACATCACAGACAGATTTTGGGGGTCTACTTTTAAAAGTCCTGCCTGCAGGTTCAGCTTTGTTGTCTTGTCTTGTTCCAAAGCAGTTCCAAAACAGTATTCAAACCCAAAGCTTTTAAGGCATTTAAGGACCTCGGGATCCCCAGTGGTTTGAAAAAAACCCCAAAACAGGTTCTCTGTATGTTTTCAGAGGTTCATGCACGTCTTTCTTCATGTAGTACTGATGTTTTATTATTTTTATGCAGGTATCAGGATACTCAGTGGTTGAAAGCAAGCTTTTCTGAAATGTAAATTCATACCTTGCTCTGTCTTCCACAAAATGAAGTTTTTCCCACCTAGCTTGCAAAATGCAATTACACAATTGCTCTTGCAAATTACAGCAATCATTCAGATTTCCAGAACCCAAGTCTATTCAGGAAAACTGGATTTAGAATTGAAAACCTGTTGGATACAAAATAAAGCAGTACCTTAAATTCTAAACTTAGCTGGTAGCAAATCATAAAATTCTAGCGATATTTTTCATCATTTACTCTCAGCATATAGAAAAGACAAATGACAACTTTTATCTGATCATAAAGGCTTCAGTATTTATTATTTATTCCCTATTAAACTCAAATATGTTGGATCACTGCCAGTAAGTCTTTTTCTGGTAGATTCATTGTTAGACACACTATGTTTCAGTAGAGCAAGGATTTAAGGACTGCATTATCTGTCAACTGAATCCATGAATATGGTGTGTTCTGGGATCATCTTAGAGTTGGCTGCTAAGCTGTTTGTTAATATACTACTGAAGCTATTGGAATGATAGCAACCTATCATAGACATAAGCTGTCAATTTACCTAATTTCAAGGTAAGATTATGCTTCTTGACCTCCTAGTTCATTGAATGAAAGTTATTCTGGCTAGGATGGCAAATAATTTGAGATTCCTAATTTTAAAACAAAATATGAAGAACAGTTTGCAATTAATTTATTTTAATTTTTACAAAACCATTCAAGGAAGAGGCAGTATCTCAAAGGCTCTCAGTTTCTAAGATAACTTAACAAACAGCCTCTGGATTCTGAAGCCACAGTTTGTATCTGAAGCTTAAATTCTACTTCATCTCTACTTCATTACCTCCATCTCATTTGAAGACAGTTACATTCTGTTTTCTGTGTTATTACTGGTTGCAATAGCACTGTATTTCTATTTATTATTAGCATAGTGTTCTCCCATCACACATTCTTTTCTAGCTGCTTCAATGCTGCTGACTTTCTTAGGTATATTCTTTGAACTGTGCTCCCAATTTTCCATGAATAATACTCTCTCTTACTTGCAGCTGGCTCCTAAGATAGCCTTCCATTTCTTATACATATTCATTTATCAAATGGAATTTGTATTTCTCCTGTATCTTATTAAATTTTTTATACTAATAAAAAAAAATCAAGACTTTTAAAGCAAAAACCAAAGCAGTGTTCCAGTCATATTCCTCACATCAACCAGAAAGAGTGGATCAGCTGCCCTCCTCATAGAATTTCACCTAGAGTTTAATTTGAGAGCACTGGTTAATTAAACCCAACATATAGGCACTGGCCCTTTTCACATGGAACAGAACCAATCTATTCTGTTAGTGTCCAAGAAAGAGGACAGTTGTACCATCATAAGAAATTATTCATCATCTGTGTTCACAAATATTCTTTCTGCTTACGGAGAAATAATTTCAATCATTCAGAGCACTATGTAACTTAATGAATCAAAGATACTGGGGTGCAAACTATTTTCACACACTTTTCTCATGACCTTCATCAACAGCAAGAGAATTCATGTGTGCAAAAGTAAGCAATGTATTCCCATTTTATTGTCACGTTTTTTGCTCTAGAACAATAGTGGTTTTTCACTTAAAGAAAATATTTGAAGCCATCGTGACCTAAAAATGAAGGGAATTATCATGCTGTCTCTGAATTCTGCTGTCAGTATTATTTTTCTCCTGTCTTAAATCAGTCTTTAAGTTAAGATGCTTAATTGTAAATGCAGATGTAGCTATACTAAGTGGGCACTTAAGGCTCTAGACACAAGTAAAGTAGCAGATTTTAAAACTTCACCAGTTTAGAACTGTTTGCAAAGTTTATGAAAAGCAAGCCAAGAAGAGATACTGAAATTAAATAATTGCAATACTAAATGTATGCACCATGTACCACAATGCCAAGAAGACAATATCAAATGGGAAAAAAAATACTTCAAGAAAAACAGAAGAACAATGGCCTATTTTTACTTGGGTCAGATCCAGCTGATTGCTTTGGAAAGAATTCTGCTCCAAGTGAAAGATGAACAGAGGAAGGGACATCAGGAAGGAGGTGGGTGTTTGTCATTAAATAAACAATTTGGGAGACTCCAATGAGTAGCAGTAAACTCTCCAAATATTCAAGAAATACCATAGCAGTATCTTAATTCCCTTGATTGTTATTAAGTACAAGGCAAACAAATGCTTCTTAGCAGAAATGGGGTTTGGAGCTCTGCCAGGAATGGTCACATCTAACACACATGATTTATGACTGTAGAGAGTGCAAGAATATTACTCATTTAATGAATAGCTGAAGGATGTCTGTTACAAGAGATGAAATGATCATAACTTGTTAAAGGTAAAGAAGGTTAAAACAGGAATTCCTTCATTCAGAAAGCTGTTGTGAGTTTCCACCTCAGGTCCTCAGAAATGCATTTTCTGGCTTCTGTTAAAACAGTCATCACAAGCATCACTGATGGCCATTTTCGATTCAAGACCTAACACTGTCTTCTCCTTACCATCTCTTACAAATCTCTGACATCACAAATTACCTGCCTCTCACTAAAACTTCTGTTTGGTACACAGTTCTATACTCAGTGGGCTTCCTCCTTGCCTTTCTTCTCAGACCTGTGCTCAGTAGTCTCCTCTTCTTCTTCCTCCTCCCTTCCTACGCTGTGGCCATTCTCCAAGGGGCTCTTCTCACCCTACATCTCTTTCACCTTGTCTATTTATACCCTTCTCTTGACCTCATTCGCTCACGTGGTCTCTCCTCAAGCAGGGACTGACAACCCTCAAATATTCCTCTTTGCAGATCTCTACCCTGCCACCTTTCTCTCCTCTCACAGGTACTGAAATACTAAATATAATAATAGAATTACACATTTATCCCACCTAACCTCATTCCAACTATTGCCCTTGTCTCCAAAAGGAATCTTTTACCCAACTACAGATAAAAGTTTTGAGAAAAAGAAGCCATAAGTTATATGTTTTCATTTGTATGTCACTTGGTTTTAATTTTTTATCATTTATTCTGACATTTTAAAATGCATATTAAATAAGGGAAAAAAATAGAGCTCTCTGAGAAGGGGAAATTCTCTTTGTATCTGTATTCAAATAAGGAGATGAACCAAGACAGAAAGAAACATTTTTTTTTTGTTAGTGGTCAGAAGATAAATGAAATTTCATGTAATATGGAGCCATTTATATATGGAATCTAGTTACATAAAAAGTGTTCTGTACATCTGCCACTGAATTTTGTGAAGCAGCACAGGTTACAGGGTTTGTTGCTTGAGGTTTCTTTTAATTGTGGTTTCACATTATTTTTGCCTCATTTAAAGCAGCCCCCCACCTCCTGAGAATGGCTGTTTCCAGCCATAAGGCTTTACTACCTCTATTGTAACAAACTGGATATACCTCCTTACTCCTTGCTCAACCTATTTGTTCAGTTTCCAACACAGCACAGTGTATCTGGCATCATGTATCATACGTATCATGCAAAAATTTCTCTCAAGCATAATCATGGCTCTTAACACTCAAACTTTGCCACACAATGACAAGGTCTCCACATTACCAGAATTACATTCCCTCCTCCTCCGCCCCCATCCAACTTCTCATCAGTCTCTGGCATGACTCAACCCTGTTGAAAAGCAGTAGGTTTACAAGAAATCTCATTTCTTTCAAGTGAGATACATCATATGGAAGAAATAAATACAGTGTTTTACAAAAGTTAGTTTCAATGCCTGGTCCCTGGTGGGTAGTAGAGTCTATCTGGTTTCATAAACTGCTTCTAACTGGGAATTTTTCTACATTAGTTTTGGCTTAACCACAGTGGTATTACCATTCTGCAGCCCACTGTACGATGGCAGCAGAACCATGCCCAGTCACATGTCAACATTTCCTACTAACTCTTGGGCAACAAACATTTTTTGGAACTATTGCTGTTGTTACAGTCGCTGCCTTATCTGCAAGACTGCGGGCAGGGCAGCAACTGCCTTTGCACAAATGCACTTTTCCTAAGGTCCTGTGCCAAGGGCCACCTTTTACTTGCCAAAACCCCAGAATTCAGCTAGACTCTGAAGTTTTCAACACACTTTAAAGAATTTCACTTCCAAAGAGTAGGCAGCTTCCTGGCTAGTCATGAGATGTTTATGTATATGCCCTTCTTTATCTCCCTCTCACTGGTATATTGTTGCTGTGGTTAAAATTTATACAAAACAAAAGGAGAAGAAAAAAAAAAAAGAAAATTACTGTCATGTATCATCTTGAGGAAAATTAAGTTAAAGTATCTTATTTTCAGTAATCATGAGGGATCGAAACCAGAAGCAAACATTTATCTGGATGTTGCAGGAACTGATAGATCATTGTGACTGCAGCTTCTTTTTTTTTTTTTAAGAATACCACCATGTTAAAATTTTGAGAATGAGTTATGCCAAGGTTTGAGTATCCCTTGCTGCTACTTGCCCTTACTTCTAGTCAAATTACTTGAATGGATAGCTGCCAGCACTGTGCAGAATTAAAAGCCCTCTCGAAAAAGCGTCCCCAAACCTACAAAAATAACTGCAAAAGCATCAAATGGGGCAGGTGTGAAAAAAGAGCGATGAGGGCTAACAGAGGAGAGATGGCTCATGGACTTGAAAGGAGCCAGGTAGTAGCTGAAATTTCAGTATTATAAATAGGACATTATGTAGCTGAACTAAAAATAGGAGTTTTATTTTTACTTAGTGTTCCTCACTGCTGGCTGCTGACCTAGAGAAAGAGGACTCAGAAAGGAGAATTAAACAATTCCCCACAACCATGCAAAACAAAACCAGTAGGCCAGCTCCAGTGTCTATCTGTAAACTAAGAATTCCAATTTCAAAAGGTGTCTAATTGAAAAAACTCCCTAATGTTGCTGTGAAAAGAATGCAATAGAATACAATTTCTGCAGAGACCAACTGAAATTACAAATTCCCTATCTACATACTTGCACATAAGAGAAAATCACTAGTGTACCTAATCTGATTCCTTCGTGCACTTTATATGTATGCAACTGTTGTCCTATGCTGTGAACAGTCGCTACTCAGCAGTAATAATATCTTACCTTTCCAGCACCCAGTTTCAAGTCAAGATTGAGGGGCCAAGCACAGATTTGGAGGAAAATGCTATGCCAACCTGCCAACTGCCTCAGGGCAGCATCTTGTGTTCTTCCCTTTCCTGGGGACCAATTTTACACTTAAACTGAGAATCCTAATTTACCTATGGCAAAACAGCAGCCTCTATGGCCAGCTGCTAAGGTGGTTCATACTTTGCTTCATTTACAAACAAAAACCAGATGAAACTAGTACAAAGCTAAACCACCAAATTTGGATTTAGTCTCAAGCCCACACATCTAATCCTCAGGACAAAAGAGACTTGAAACTATGGTTTTGGTTCTGCTTACAACGATAAGAGGAAGCTGTAAAATAAAAACAGATCTGAGTCTGAGCTTAAGTTCACAGATGTTTAAGTCCATGGCTTTTTGGGGGGGTCCCATCGCTAAAACATAAGTGTCTTGATACACTTGAGGTTTACTCAGGCTATTTTTGGCTCTATCTGCTAAATACTGGATCTTTGTAATGTACCACAGACCCCAAGGGGCTATGTTGAAGCATTTATTCATTACCACTTTCACATGAAGCTGAAATGAAGATGAGAATATGGTGATTTAACTTTGGAGAGTAAGCCATAATTACTTAAAAAGGTTTATGGCAATGACAAAAATAATTCACATTACTTTTCATTGCTTGTCAGGTTGAAATAAAGGTATTTCTTACAATAAATTATTATTATTATTTAAGAAAAATACTTATCATCGGTGTAGTCTGTATGCAAATCTAGTAGCCAGTCATGCTTTGCTGTTGGGCTGATAAATGGTAAATTCCTTGTTTGTTGTATTTGTACACCATTTGCATCCTTCATTAGTATTAACAATCTGATTTGTTTGGGAATAACAAGACTCAGAGCATAATTCTGCACTTAGCTTAAATAATTATAAAACTCGGGTTAGCACAGAGGCAGATGATAATTCAAAACTTCTTGCTGCTGCTAAGCTATTTTAGCTTCTCTCACTGTCAAAACACACCTAAATTAAAATGCCTATTTGCAATGTCTTAAAAAACAACAGCAAGATTAATGTATTTGGTTTTTCTCTCGATTTTAGCAAACATTTTTTTCACTTTTCATAAAATAAAACCCCAAAATAAAAGTAAACACCATCCCTAAGGCTGTGCTGTTGTGGTACTGCTAGGCTTCAACACAGCAGGCAGCTTCAGAGGAAAACAAGAACCTTATACCTTCCATACTTGAAATGTTGGCTAAATTTGCCATTTCCTTTCCCTCACTGTTGTACTAATGTTTATACATTTTTACATATATCTATCTATATACATACAGACCCCACTCCAAACACAGCTTTGGATGCTACTAATAATTTCAAAAAACATACATTGCTGGTTTTACTTTTTTGTCTTGCCCTCCCATAAAAACTCACTCACATAAAGGAGACAAGAATTGCCGTGCAGTCTCTGGAACCCTCTTGGCTGCACATAGAAGACAACATGACAACTAAGGAAAGGACACACCAGAGATCCAGATTCACTCTTAAGCACCTTTTCTGGTGTAAGGACATGAGAAAATTTCAACTTAGCAGCACCACAACACTCTAAAACTGGCCTGTTGATCTACAACCAAAAACAACGCAAGACCCATCAATCCACAAATAAATATTCCTATGAATAATGTCCTAAGTTCTTCCCCACATATTCAAAATATTAAAACAGATATTTTCACACAGACAAGGTTCCCTGCCTGACATTCTGCTCAAAAGAATTCTCCCTTCACCTGCAAGTATGGCCTTTCTGCTTCCCCAGTATAACATAGAGTACACAACTTCTGTATGCAGTAGCTTCTAATTCACTGTTAAGGTCTAATAAACAATTAGAGATAACATTACAGCCTCTCAAGTGAGTATCGGACTCTGGAATTGGTTTCCACTTGGTGCACCACTCCTTGCAATAATGCACAACTTCCCAACTAGGAGATTTAGTTCCACCACATCGTTTTCCCTCTCACCTTGAACACAGCCCCAAGCATAGAAACAGAAGCCCTTGAACACAAATCCATCACAGAAAAATCCAAGGGAGAATGTTTTGTTCTTGTTATAACTAGAGGATGATTTAAGAGTTTCCATTTTAAATACCAAGAAGGTCCAGAGGAGAGTTTCAGGTTTCCTTGTTGCCACCCCTCTTTAGCCTTCATGCTATTTATTCCTGGCAACCCCACAAAACAGAACCAACAGCAGCACAGCTGCATCAGGGTAAGGGCAAACTGGCCTTCTGAAGAAACTTCTAGTACTTGAATCTTTTCCTCACACCAAATACCGTAACTGAAATCAGCCTCTTCTATTTTCCTACTTAAAATAAACAAACTCTCTTATCACAAATATGTCTAGCACCTCAAAACCTGTTCTCCATGGTTGCCATCTGCTAGCTGTATGACAGTGAGCAGTGACCAGGTTTTGGATGGCTTGCCATCACACACCACACACTTACACATCCACCTAAATGAAGGCACTGCCGGCCAATTATGAAAGAGCTGTTATTCCATTTGGAATTACTCATGTGGGGATTTGACTTTTTGATTTGTTTTCCTCTGAGGTTTTTTGGAAGTACTAGTGGGAAGAAGTTTAAATTAAATTGGGACCATCAGCATCCCAAAGACAACTATTCAGTAGCACATATCTAATATTGATTTAGTATGATTATGTGGGCTGCTTGTAACTGCATCTAACACCACTTATGCACAAAGTACTTTATATATTCATTACCAGCAATGTTAGAATATGAAGCAAACCAAAATACAGCAAAACGATCCATACCAATATGTAGCTCTGAAAGCTGAAGAAAAGTGGAAGAATGAAAAGCTGGAATTTTCAGTTCACAAAGACAGCTCAGATGGATCATTTCATGAACCACATACAAAGTCTAAGGTGCCACTAGATAAATAATTGCAGCATCATAGAAAATACAAAGCAAGTGACAAACCAACCACCACACTACCCAAAATGAATCACTAATAAAATAAACTGCAACAGTGCCAGTTGTCTTTGAGGATGACCTGATATTCCCGACTGCTTCCAGAGCCAGGTGCATCAGTTCAAATATCCTGCTGAACTTTGGAGAAGAGGAATGCTTGTATTAGAGCACATCACTACTGGTGCTAAAATACCTATTTTATTTTAGCTGTAACTCCAGGTCTGGGGAGCAGGTGGGAGGAAGTGCAGCCTTCTGTTGCTACCTAAGAGCATAGAGGGTTATTTACAAAACCAGCATCATCCCTGCTGCAGTCTGTGATCATACAGAGTCCCTGTGCTAGAGCCCCGCTCAAAGCTGAGCACAGCGAAGTCAACCAAGTTTGCTTATTTCAACAGTGTTCTGAGCACAACATCGAGTTAGTTAAAAAAAGAAGTGGGTGATAAAGTGGGATTACGCAAGAGAATTTGTCATCAACACCTGACTGATGGCATCCAAGAGTATTTCAGAGCACAGGGGACATCTGTGAGAACTTGTGGCCCCAAAGGACCCACTGAGCATGGGTGTTGTTTTACCTCAGGCAGAGACCACGGTTGGACAGTGCAGCTTCTGGGTCCGATGGAAAACACACCAGCACACAGCCCTTCTGAGGTCTGGGGCCATTCCTCGGCCAGCAGCCGGGCACAGCCGGGCTGCGGAGATGCACCCCGGCCGGCCGGAGAAGGGAGGAGGGCGCCAGCAGCCATACAGGCTCCCTTCCAAAATGGCGGCCGGTCCACACGGAGCCCCCCCCCCGCGCGCGCGGCGGGGAGGCCGCTGCCTCCCGGCGGGACGGCTTGGCCGCTGGGCGGCGCTGTCGGGGCCGCGGGGAGTGGAGCGGGACGGGGCGGCGAGGCGAGGCCGGGCTGCCCTCGGCCGCGACCGCAGAGCCTGGTGCCGTCCCGGGCTGCCAGGCAGCTGCCGGCCGAGGCGGTGGCGGCGAGCGAGCAGCGGCGAGCACTGGCTGCTCACCCTGAAGCAGCCGCGGAGGGCGGCTGGGTCCCGGCCGCCGGGGCCGGCTGCCTGTGGGAGACGCGCCCGGTGGCGTGTGCCTGAGCTCAGGGAAAATACCTGCAACTTCCCGTTACTCTTCCTTGCAGGCGGTAAAGGAAGGATTCCCAGCGGGCCGCCTGGAAGGAACCACACTCATCACTGGGGTTCGCATGCCAAACATGGCTTGGCAAGTAACAGTGTAACTAGAAATCAGAGAGGAGCGCAGGGACCCAGGGCTGGGGCAAAACCGCTTGTGGGCGGCAGAGGCCAAGAAGTTTTTAATCAAAGCTTTTGTAGAAGTACAGCGAAGCCTTTAGACTGCAGGAGCCAGAGGTACAGTGTGTACCCTTTCAGCACCGTGACACCGGGAGGAGATGGCAGTATCAGGGCCCCAGCTAATACAACTTTGCTACACACATCTGTATCACAGAATCACAAGGTCGGAAAAGACCTTTAAGATCATCGAGTCCAACCGTTCCCATCCTATGCTAAACCAGATCCCTAAGCAACTCATCTACCTGTTAAACACATCCAGGGAAGGTGACTCCACCCCCTCCCTGGGCAGCCTGTTCCAGCCCTGACAACTCTTTCAGTAAAATATTTTTTTCCTAGTATCTAATCTGACCGTGCCCTGGTGCACCTTTGTGCCATTTCCCCTTGTCCCATCTCCTGTTACTCAGCTGAAGAGACCATTGCCCACCTCTCTGCAACCTCCCTTCAGGGGAGTAGGTGGTGCTAAGGTCTCCCCTCAGCCTCCTCCAGATTAAACACCCTCAGCTGTTCCTTATGATGGGCCCTCCAGCCCCTTCCCCAGCCTGGTTGCCCTTCTCTGGACTCGCTCAAGGACCTCAATGGCCTTATGGTGAGGGGCCCAGAACTGGACACAGTACTTGAGGTGCATGAGTATCACTTAAGGCAGCTGATGCTTTTCCCAAGCCAAAACAAGTGACTTGATGTCTGTTCTAGGGATGAGTTTTGTCAAAAGCACAGTAAGGTCTTCTGCAAGCAACAAATGCCCCAAAAGATCTTTCTGCACAGTGACCTTTTTGAAAGGTAGTTTGGTTTATCTACTGGAGTACATAAAAATTAATTAAAATCTCCCTAAGTATTATTACACTAGTGTTTCTCAGTGTCAAGATCAAATTAGCAACAAAACCCCTCTCAAAAAAAGGAGCAAATCCACAGCATTCAGTGGGTAATCCTGTATCACACTGCTAGCAGACAGAAGAGACCGAAGAGACAAAAAAGACCGAAGGATGAACATGATCCCACTTTCACAGGTAAACACAGTTTATCTGTAAAACCGATTTATTGCTAGATGTAGTTCAAAGTATCAATAGACATTGTGCATGCCATCTGGTCTTTCATTCATTAACTACTTTGAAAATATGATTCTGACTAATGAGCGGTGTTAAGTGGCTTTTGGATTATTTTGTCACGATTCTGTGACTCCCGATCTTTCACTAGAACCTGATGAAAGAAAGGAAAGCTTCAGTGCTTCTGCACTCTGATAGCAGCTTTGCAACCTGATCTCTAGGACAAATGTCAATTCATTTACTTAAAAATTACAAGCATCCCCCAATCCTATTTAAAAGCTTGCCTGAAGTCGATTTTATCATCACAAATGGAAGAAGGTTCAAGGATGCAGAGTTCCCAGTTAGGGAACTTCACTATGAAGTACACTTCAGAATACTTTTGAAGAATACCAGTAAAAAGACTGCATTGCTTCCAACCCCTCAAGTATTTAATTCAAATAATGCACCATTTACTTATTCTAAGAAAGGCAGACAGCAAGTCAAAAGATGCAGAAAAAATTGCTTCCGTTTTTCTTGGAACTTTCACTGAAAACATTCATGATGATGTTTTACCAACTTAACAAGATCCATACAGGTATTGAAAAAAACCCAGTAAGAATATTCCAATTAATCTTTCAAAATAGACCACAAAATGCAGCTTTCTTCCAAAAAAAAAAAAAAGTACATTCAAGATTGAGAGTCAACAACAGTTCTTACAAACTGTAGAATTCATGGTAGAACAAGCTCCTTTTCTTCAAAAAGTCTCAGAACACTTGGTAAATTTGGCTCAATTTTTTTTTTCCCTTTAAGTAGTCTTTTGTTACTAGGGAGAAAAGTCATTTAAAAATAAGGTGAATGCATCAGACATCCAGCAAAGCAGCTCCATCACTGCACAAACCAACATGCTTTAATATCAAATCTTCTCAAATTCAGAGACTTGTTGAAGACTTTCTGGAGTATGATAGCAAATAAACAGCTCTCATAGGCTAATGAGGCAACTTGGTTAACACAACACTAGTTGAGTTCCTATCAGAAAGGCAAGTTACATTTTCATTCATGTCAATGTGAGTTTTCCTTCAACAGAAATAGTCGTGTAACTTGACTTCACCTTTGTACTACATAACATGGAGGAACTATTCAGCTTGAATTTTTGGCAGCACTCTTTAAAAAAAAAAAAATCACTCTGTACTCAACAGAAATCAAGGCAATGCTCTGTAAATGCTCTGTAAATCCCTGGAAACGTTCCATTCTGAATTTCTAAAGCTGCTTACTTTGGGTATGATGAACAAATTGTCTTACAACAGTCAACACTGTACGTATGGCTGGCAAAAAGAATTTTTAATCTTCTCAGTGGAAGATGGTATTTTCATCATTTTAGCTCCAATATTAGAACTCCAATTACTTGATAGGCAATTTCCAATTTCAAGCCACATCTGTTTAAAATTTTTTTGCTAATTTATTTAAGCAGTGTTATCACAACATTACAAAGACTAATGGAAAAGTCATTTGGTGTTTTGCAAGAGGGAAAAAAAAAAGAGATGAAAGAAAAACTGCTAAACACAAAGAAATAAAAGCAACTCAGCCCAAGGTGAGGAATATAGCACCCCTGAACACATAATACTCCACACACATTGATTTCTCATTACTTAACAATCGTAATACAACCAAACTAGAAACAAAGACTTGCCACAATAGTTTGCTTTTAGAGGTCAAAAATGAAGTGAAGCTGTGAGTGATCATTTCCCCACACACACACACACCTTGTTTGCCTTGCTGGGAATTAGCATGTATTAGGTGCGTTTATTTTTTCACCATCTCACAAACCACAGGCATTGGTGATGGGAAAGAAGTATTCTGTCAGCTTTCAACTGAGTGTCCCTATTGAGATGCAGCTGTCCAACTACAGTTCAGCTCACTTCTCTGCGTTTTTGTGAGCATTAATTATCCTCCGTCGCGTCGCCTGGTTCCTGGCTCTGTTTTCTTCATACTGGAAGACAGATAAGGAAATTAATAGATCAGCTGTTATCATTAAACAGGTAAGTCAAATTTAAAAGCATAGAGAGCACAGAAACAGTATCTTTGACAGATGCCTTAGAAATGCAGTTAATATCTATATATTGGTTCACTTTTACTTTGAGATTAACGTCTACTTGATTAAAACACATGTTGCAAAGTTTGAGGTTATTAAGCTAAAGAGTATTAGAACATTCTAATAAAGAAGATTCAGCTAATCATAAGGAGGAACTTAATTATACAGCCATCCTATGTAAAACAGTTACACTTCACACTAACTAGGAAAAAAGTTGCATCGGTGCTATTCTGGAGCACAGGTCAGGCTCTTCTCCTTTTAAAAGATACTGATTAATGTAAGGGCATCTGCCCTGTGAAACATGAATTTGTCATCACAGACCTGGGCTAATTTTGATCTTGGTCATTAATTACATGCACAGATAAAGGAGTGTATCAAGATGAAAGGAACAAAGGCAAATTCTGGTTGAATGAGGGTAAGGCTTTGGGTAGGGGGGGTATGGTTTAAGAAGAGAAGCGCAACAGAGACAGGACTCCAGTGTAAAATGGAATCACACGTGTATCTAAGCTGTGAAGGTTTTTTAGGATGACCATGCTTTCAAGTATGCTCCAGCATAAGCCCAAAGCACCTAGTTTTATTTCATTGTTGCCAAAAAGGAAACATTTAGATGGCTAAAATAAATTAAAAGTTAAAACAAACCCAACAATGTATGATTTGGTATACATTTCATGAGAAGCAAGTTATTCTTAGCCTTAAGTTAGAGCATATGTGTGTTCAATTTTTTAATAATTGGTATCAATAATAAAATCCAAGTAACCCACAAATACTCAATTCTATATACTATGTAATAAACTACTAAGGAGATTGATTTTTGGAAAGGGATTATCATTTTTCACTCATTATACTGATTGGTTGATAGCTGAAATAAAGGCCCAAAACATTACTTAACATTACAGAATTCTTAACTTTTTCCCATGCCAGTATTTTATTTTTCAATAACCCATGCATGTTTTTAAGTACATTGAGAACAAGGGATCTTTAAATGCTACATCTGTACCTATTCTATACTTGTGAACAGCCTTTCAGGCACTTCCTAGTAATGGAATATTAATGTAGCCATATTTTAAGAAAGCAGACAAATATAGCCATCAAGAAATCCTTTTAATGTAGAGGCTTCAATGGAACAAAGAAAAAGATGACATGGAAATCAGCTTTAATCATAGAATGGTCAGGACTGGAAGGGACCTTAAAGATCCATTTCCAACCCCTATGCCATGGACAGGGACACCTCTCACTAGACCAGGCTGCTCAAGGTCCCATCCAACCTGGCCTTGAACGCTTCCAGCCACTTCTCTGGGCAACCTGTTCCAGTGTCTCACCACCCTCATAGTGAAGAATTTCTTCCTAATACCCAATCTAAATCTACCTGCTTCCAATTTAAAACCATTCCCCCTCATCTTACCACTACAAAATTTTCCATATCTGTGCTATAGTTTTTATAAGATTAAAAATAATTGGTATTTGACACAAGCAGATGAAATCAATTCCCATCGACTGACAAGAGGGAAAAGAGGAGGCCAAAACTGCTCTGGCTCCTTTTTTAGACACATTTGTGAAAATTATGTCAAAAATCAGTAAGTAAATTTCAAGTTAAAAGTGTGTGAAAATTTAATTTATGTGTTCTATCATGTAGGCATGACAACCAGCTGATAATCTTCTGAAAGTGTGCCCAATCTACTTAAACTCCTGGAGTTTTCCATTCTTTCCTAGATCTAGTCTGGTAACAAGTAGGTCCTAAGCAGCAGTATTTACATCTAGAACCTAACTCAGCAACTCACACAGCTTCAGTAATAGATGTTAATCATGCAGAAGTGACCATTACTGCTTTATATTCTATACTGTACAAATACAACTAGAACTACAAAAAAAAACAAAAACCCTAAGAAAAAAAATCAGAAGCAACCTGTTGTCAGTTCCTATTTGCAATACTTTTGTGTTTAAAATGTGCTTGCCTATTTTTGTATAAGCTAAACCAGACCATGCCATTTGTTAGAGTCAGATTTTACCTTGCAAATTTATCAAAAAAATCATTAAATCTGGTCTCAAATGCCCACTCCCTAACATTTCAAGGCCTATTTACTGGTTTGTACTGCCTTAGTAAAAAGCAGCTGTATTTCTATGCTGTGGATTTTTTTAATTAAGTATTTAATTCACAATAAATGTGTTTCTTACCTCTTTCTTTAAGCACTTCCGCATCTCACGATCAATATCATTGCAGTGGCCAAAAAATTTCAAAACGTTGTGCTGATAATTTAATGAGAGGAAAAAAGAATTACAATTCAAAGGATTCTTCCTCTGAAGCTCTCAATTTCTTTGAAGTCACTTGCATTTTGCAAGGTATCCTGGTTGTCTTTTTCTTTTCTCTGTTTTGTGAAAAACTATAGTTTTTAACCTTTTTGCTGAGTAGCTACAAGTTAGAGCTACTCCTGAACCTCATCTGAGCCATCACATCTTGCTGAAAGTTGAAGGTACTCACCATGTTGTATAAACAGACTAAAAAAGGATACCTAAGAAGTAAATTCTATGATTCTATGAAAACCAAACTGACTTTGTGAAAACTTATACACAGGACACCAAATTAAAAGAATGCTTTTCGCCCCTCAGGAGTATTTATTTCAAATGTAGATGAAGGTTCATAGGCCATTTTGGCATTATAACAAATGAGCAGGTAGTCACTGATAACTCATTAAGATAACTGAGTTTTCAGGTTCCAGTGACTTCAATTGTAAGAATACTTCAGTACATTCCCCTTGAATGTTAAACTAAAAGGTATTGCTTGCTTTTGACTGAGTGTGAAAGAAGTCATCTTCACCCCTCCTGCTCGGAGACTGCTAGCACAAATACCCTCTCATAATCGAGAGACTGACAAAAGTGACTCCTCTTCATGTGAAGATCAACTTCAAACAAAACCCAGATAATATAACCCTATGCATGACTATTATTACTTCTCCTATCCCCTTCATAAGTCAAATTGGCAATAGATTCCTTTGAATCACTTGCTGCCAAGGAATTCAAGTACACCTTTGAATGCCACTTTCCTCTTCAACACAAGGTAAGCAAATAAGCTACATTATACAAAAAGCCTATGATGTTGACATATTAACATTCATTTTGTTTAAAAAAAGGCAAGTCACCCATTACTTTCACGTAGTGAATTAATTTCTGTGGATTCTTTGGTCAAAGCATAAAATGTCCAAATATGTATGTAACAAAAAGCAGGACAAATCTGAGTGTATTTTCTTTCCTGATTGGTTTTGTTTTCATGACTACGAAAAATTAATGACATTTTAATTTTCTATTGCCTATAGAAGCTTTATTCTCCTTTTAGCTGGTAGTCAAGTTTATTTGGCAATCCTTTTGATGCTGTAATAATTAATGTACAGAGAGAGCCTTCCCAATTTTTTAACACTTATAGTTACATTACAATATGAAATATGTTTCAAAAAGAAAACAAAAAAACCCAAACAAATTTAAAAAGAGAGTCTCCACAATCTCTCAAATTACCTAAAGCATTTTCAGGGAAATTAAAATTTTAGACTTCAGAAGAGCAGCATAACACTTAGACTCAATACAAGTTTTAGTTTTAAAGATTAGGGATTTTTTGTACAAAAACTTTGTATCTTAGGTTTAAAAAACTTAGTGCATAGGAAGAGCCAGACAATGGTATGGGAAGCACCACATATGAGATGGAATTGACATTTCAAGATACTGTACTAAAAGTTTCAATAAAACAAACAAACAATTACATGTTGCTGGACAAACCCAGTACAGATTACTCATTGCAAGTGAGTTTCAGTATTAAACCTCCAGTCCTTTCATCACTGTAATACAGAAAGCAGAAGTTTTTTTATTAGCTTAGCTACATTAAAATCTGCAAAAGTTTTGTTATCCCTCTTTCATGAATACATGAAACGTGAGACAAGATGTTTTTATCAGCCTGGGGTTTTGTTCCTATAATACTTTTGCAAAGAAAAATTTAGAAAATTTAGAATTCTGCATACAAAAAGAGCACATTTGAACTTATTATTATTTTTAATTATAGTACTACTACTAAAAGGTGCAGAAGTTACTTCAATTCTTAAAGTAGGTCTATGCTTGTCAACCTGCAGCACAGGGTTTATTTCCTAATGAAATTCCCTGGCAAAATTTTACTGAAGAGGTATCTGACAACTGTGTGTAAAAACGTACTAGCTCCATTTCCTGGCTGTTCTGCCTAGAGGAGGTTTTTCTCTCTATGATCATATAATATTCTCACTAATTTATCTGACACTTATTTCCCCAACCCACCCACTCTTTTCTCTGCTCAAATCTCCTTACCTCCTTGTGACACTTCTTGAGCAGACTGATAATTAGGTTACATTCTTCAGTGTGGAGATGAGGAGACAGGTCTGGATGCATCTCTAGTTAGGAATAATTTTGGTAGTACATGGACAAGAATCTGAGAAAACTTCCACCTGCCAACATTAAAATATCAAAGTCTTCACTAAAAGCTCAATTTAACAACATATCATCATGCAAAATCATCCTAAAAATATTTTTTTACATAAATGCAACTTAATATACAGAATTTGTATTACACAGTTAAAGGAATAAAATCAGAATGTTGTCTTCTATGCAGACCAAATGTTAAAACTACAAATTTATATTCTTTGTTACCATGGACATAAGCATGCACTTGGGTTTTTAAGTTTCCCTAGTAGCATTGATCTTTCTTGAACTGCAGATTTTATCTTTCCTTTCCTACTTCAGTTTCCTTCTTTCTAGCTTTAAAAAAGCTAAGCATATATGATTTTCTTTTACCTCCTATGAATATGGTTCAGAACAGGAAGCACAATGATATTTCATTACAGCACTCTGATAACTGGCATCTTTTTTCAGTTATCTACATGTTTTTTTAAAAATCCTGATGCAAAGCATTCATGGCCCTTTTAAACCAGTACTTAATTATTTAAAAAATGGAGTAACAATGTTTTCCTAATTATGCCCAGTTGGACTGTCCTTTCTTGCAACTTCACATCCTTGCCTCTTACCCTTTCACCGCACTTCTCTGAAAAGCATCTGGATCTGTCTTTTACAGGAAACCCCCACTCTTTCCAATAGTGGAAGACAACTTTTAGGTTTCCTCCAAATCTTCTCTTTAGAACACTAAAGCAACCTAGCTGCCTTGACCTTACTGCATATGCCAGCTCTTCCACCCACCAAACTGCCTTATTTTTCTGCTTTGATCGACTCGTGTTTGGCTTTATATATAGATATATACAGATACATATGTGTCTCTGATAGACTGTGGGACTCAAAAATGAACACAGTATTTCAGATGCAGGCTCAAGACTGCCAAGAGAAAGGAGTATCTTCTCTTGACCTGCTAGCTACAGTTCTAACACAGCCCTGTATGTGTTATTCTTTATTGCCACACGAGTGCACTGCTCAGTCGTATCTCAATTTCATGTCAACCAGGACCCCCAGGTCCTTTTCTGCAGGGTGCTGTGGAGCAAGAACAGCTTCATTCTAGAAATAAATGGTTGTATCACTTCTCATTTAAAAAAAAAAATATTCTCAGAAGTAATCCTCAAGATACCTTGTTGAAAAGGATGACGTGGCATATGATCATGGCTGAAATAAAAATGACATCTTTGTTCTGGAAGATCATTCCACCAGGGAGAGAAGAAGAAAAGTCCAGTTCATGCCAGGACAAATGGCCTCATCTGGACAAAATTTTATGGTGCTGGCAGCTATTATCTACACTGCTATTCCTAGAATACTCAAGTAATATATTGGGCTTGATGAGGTACGTACACTAATTTACCCAGAATTTCCCAGCACATGTTCAGCTTCACAAGAGTCACATTCCCACAGGCAAACAAAATTTTAAAAATCCAAACAGGCTGATAAGCCTCCTGAGACCCATGAGAATATCCACACAGTCTTGCAAACACATGTAGTAATTTCTGTCAAGAATCTCCCCATACTATCTGGATGTCTAATATCCTACTACATACACTCCTAGTGCAGAAAAAGTTGGAAGCTGTACAAGTCGCTTAAGCATTCTATTCAACAAATTAACAAATGAACCTTTAGAAATATGACAGCAGGAGCACGACACTAACAGCAAAGTGATTAAGAACCCTGCTGTGTTATTGCCACCAGCTTTTGATTGCAAGCCACACTAAGTCAATATGTTTTAAATTTATCAGTAGATTTCTTTGATAGCACTAGAGTTAGCATTCCCCTGAGAGGGTGACCTGCTTAGTGACTGCACACTGCTTTAACATGTGAGAACCCAGCTGATTATTAAAACTCTTCATCATTCAGCCTCCAACCACTCTTCCTGAAGCTGTCGTCTGAGTTTGCTGTCTCAGAAGGAGAAAGCAAGACTAATACCCTCATGAAATCAGCAGTATGCACATCAGCATAGGCCAGAAAGTCAAAGGGAACATTTCAAGGAAAGATGCATTTTCTCTAAACTACGATCAGTAATCACTGTCATTGTTTACAAAATCACGGCCAGGTAAAGTGGATAAAAGCTATTGGTGCCACAAACAGACAGGGTATGTCATCAATTAAAAGCTTTCTAACAATTCAAATTCACTTTCCAGTGACACCTCTCGCAGGACAGATGCTACAAATAAGACGTTCTAACTGTCACACCAGTTCATAGGTAGCGTAAGATACCAATTCTTTCAAGTTTACCAGATCCAGTACTCCATCCGTGTAGGTTATGATGGATTAAAGTAACAAAACATCTCAAAGTGATCATGGAAGGCTTAACTGGAGCCCTTAAGTACGTTTGAAGTCCATGACTGAACAGTGCTGTAAGTGCTATTATATTTAAGAGTGTCAGATTAGACAGGGATCTATCTATAAATGATCACAAAATCCTAGAATATTTTAGCTGGAGGGGAACGACTGTGACAGGTGAGTTTTAAGAGGAACAAAACCACATATGAACAAACCACAGGATGAACTATAGGTTTCCTAAGTTTCTTTTTAATAATTTTCTAATCTAAATGAAGATAGGAAGTTGCCATCTTATCAGAATTTAAGTCCACATGAACAAAATTTTACAGTAGTAGTAGCTCACATGGAATCTAAGTATGAAATAAAGGGGTTTTTTTTAAAGGCTTATTGGAAATAAGCAATATAAATTGCTCTGAGAAAGCTCCTAAAAGAAATGCTGGATAAAGAACATCAAGGTAAACATGCTATTGCTATAGTAGAAATACTAACAGTAAAGTAGAACAACAATATTAAGAAAATACAGGAATTGCTTTAGGAGGAGAACAGACTGCAAAATACTATGCAAACATTAATATCTGAAGTGAATATTTGGAAAGAAGTATTTAGATGAACTCTGTATGAAGGCACTGACATATCTCACTGGGTTGCACAAAAATGGTCTGCTTTGTAATGTGTTTTACATGAGATTTGTGGAAGATGTTTATTTCTGCAGTTTTTTCTTCCTCGTTAAAAGTTACACATATATCTAAATGGTTTGGTTGAAATGCCTTAAGAACTATGGGCACACTTCTGTAATTAGCCCCTGAACAGAGGAAAAAAAAACAAACAAAAAATCCCCAACAAAACACAAAACGCGAATTCACGGATTGCCCAGACTTCTTAAAGCAAAACCCTTGTCTGGCAGCCCTGAAGATGAAAAATTGCGCCTGGGCACCTACATCGCCAGCGACTGCGCTCCTTAGGCAGAAGCCCGGAGCTGCCCGCAGCAGCGCTGCGAACAGGGAACACCCGCGGGGCGGCAGCACGGCCCTGCAACCGAGGACACGGCCAGCGGAGGGAAGGGCACACACCTCTCCAAGTTTCCTATGGAGTGCACTCACCACCTGTAACATTTACTTTCGCACTTCATTTCACTGTCTAATTTGGGTAAGACCAGGCATTTTGGTTTGAAGTTCTCAGTAACGTTGGATCGTTCCGATTGATTTTAGACAGGAACGCTTAAAATAAAAACAACTCTGTTCACTCAAATCACTGGTGTTCTCTGTAAGATCACACAGTTTTAGCATTGAAACAGATTCAGCTCCACACTGGTTTCCTGAAGATATCATTCATATCGTTTCAGCAGAACCTCTTCACTCCTAATATCATCTTTTGTACACAACTCTCAAATATCTTTGACAAAAGCAGCTTAGAATACTCATAAGATCAGTCACACAGTGAAATTACAAGTGACAGTTGATAACACTGTTTCAAGAAGCCTAGGGAACACTGAACTAAGAACCCTTTTTCTAGCTTTTAATAATATGGTTAGAATCTTGCAGGATATTAAAGTATCATTGCATTCTGTTATCCTTAAGGCCGTGATTAGCCACATTGAAAATGACCCCTAACACTCCAATAAATTTAGCCAGACACCTTCACTTTAATAAAGTTTAGCTAGACGTTATAAAAATTAGTCACAACCTCTTGAATTTCAGTCTTGAAAATGATGCGGTAGCTTTCCAATATTACATACTGGAATAGGGGAAAAATAATTTAGATACATACCTATGAAGACTTGCAAATACTAAGGAAATTCAAGGGGGGCGGGGTATAATGCCTAGGTTTTAAATATTTTAATATTTGGATGGTATTTACTTTCCCTGGAGTTAATTTTAAAATTTTGATAAATAAGATCAATACTGATTTTCAACTGTCTTTCTTCATGGCCACTCTCTGCCAAAAATTCCACATCCCTCACATTAGAATAAGTGCTCACCTGGTGCTGTTAGTGGTAGCAAAGCTACACCACGCCTGATTCCATACTTTGTACAGCAAGTTAGAAAGGTTTGAGTCCTACCGAATACAGGTAGTTGAACACCAAGTAATTCCTACGGTTTTATTTCTGGTTAAAACAAACGATCAGGAAGAGCACAGTAATGCATTTTCACCTCCTGGCAGTTATTTAAGGTTGGAGCCATAGAACAAAGATCATCATAGCTACAGGACAATTAGCAAAATGCAATTAAAACATGCAGCAAGTCACGCTGCACGGTATCACGTTCTATCACAAGAGATTACTGAAGCGACCTTGCTGTTCCTGCTCTGTGCAAATAAGACTCTGCAGTCAAGCATGACAAGACCCAGCCAGTATAAAGCGAGTATCAGGTGCTGCGGCCGAATTCCTGTTTGGCAAGTTGCTCTTGTCCTTGAGCCGCATCCACCATTCATCTCGCCATGTCATTCATCTTGCACTGAAGCAAGGAGCACTATAAGCCCAGCGCTGCCAGAAGTGCGCCCTTGCTGAGTGCGGAACTGCTCTCTCCCTCCTGAAAGGGATCGAGAGGATGACGCTTCCCTGCTGGAAAAGGCAGAGTCTGGCCCCTCGGGCAGCCAGACCCCCCGCAGCAAGGCGCGCAGCGCTTGGCAGACACTAAGCACAGCTGCGCTACTAGGTGAGCGGGGCTGCTGCACCTACACTGTCACCAACAGCCCGGCAGCAGGAGGCACCCGGGTCGCCAGCCCTCGCTGTTTACAGCTCCTAGATCGAAAAGCCCTTGAACAGCGGTGGGATACACACAGGCAGGAGAAAGCAGCAGCTCACAACAGCAGCAACGGAGAGCCCTCTGCTCGCACCAGCCCTCTGAAAAATCCTTCTGGGGCCCTGAAAAAGGACGCGAGGTGAGCGGAGGGTCCCAAAAACCAGCCCCGAGCTCAGGCAGGGCACGGCACGGCTCCGCCGAAGGCAGGCGGCGGGGCGAGGAGAAGGGCGGCGAGGAGGACGCTTCCCCGCACGCCCCTTTTTCCCTGCAGCGACCAAAAGGAACAGCGCTGCTCGCCCAGGCCTGGTTAAAGCTTCCCCTCTCAGCCATCCTCGCACTTACTCCAGTCCCCAGAAGGCGAGCCCAGCCAGGTATCACCAGCACCGAGACCGACACCCCAGCCGCCAAGGGCCGGGAGGAGGCGCGGATGACCGGGCAGGCCCAGCCGGAAGCTGCCTCAGCATACTCGCCAGCCGCGGGAAAAGCCCTCACGTCGCCAGCACCGCCCCACGGCGGGATGAGAGGCGGGGCGAGAGGCGGAGAGCCTCGCTACTGGGCGGCTGGGGCACCATGAGGAGTCTGATTGGGCGTTTCGAAAGGCGGGCGGTGATTGGCAGCTGGCGGGGTGCTCGGCGGTTAAGCGGGAAGAGGCGGCAGACGGTAGGTATGTTCCCGTCGCGTGTCGGGATGGGTCGGGCTGCTCCGCCTGGTTGAGTGTCTCCATGTCCGCTGCCTGAGGTACCCTGGACACCTAGGGACAGGTAGCGCTAGCTCTTGGTGACGGCCGCTGCCTCATCCCTCTCTGGGAGCTCTAGCTCAGGTCTCAGCGAGGGGGACTCCTGAGGGCTTGGGGGGAGGCGGTGTAGGAGGTGCCTTAGCTCGCTGTCGTTGGTGTTCGCGGTGTGTGTGGTAGTGCCATGCTCAGGGCTGGTGCCAGTGCTCTGCCGGTTGCGCTTAGGTGCAGTTTTCTGTGCTTTACAAAAGGAGTAAATCCCCTGAGCCTGCCTTGGTTATGATTTCTTTAACGTTTCAGCTTGCCAGGTGGCTCCATCATGGATGAAACTGTTGCTGAGTATATCCGCAGAACCGTGCTAAGAATCCCACGAGATGAAATCAAGGCGATGCTGGAGACGTGGGGCTTCCTCTCTGAGGCACAGCTGCGAACCCTAAACTTCCATCAGATGAAGGATAACATTTCTCAAGACATCGTTCAGCTCTGTGAGGTAATCCTTTCCTTTGGGAGCTGTGGGCCAGTGACGTACAGGATGCATGTTAAAGCCCCGTTGAAGAATATTCTTACAGAGAAATTCATGTTCTTTGGCCACAGCACAGCATCAAATAGCAGTCTGTAGTCTGGAAAGTGTAAGCCTGAGTTTGTGATACCATCAGTCCTATCTGATTGGTAGGAGTTCAGGATTGACCCTTACTGAGAGTGGCTATGTGTGTTTTGAATAATAGGTTGCACAAGATAGATTAAAATCTCAGTGCATTAAACCTTTAAGAAATGGGTGTATATCTAAATTGTAAAATAAAGACACTGACTGAGATGTCTACTAATTACATAGTGCAAATTTAAATCTATTTATTATGTGTAATGATAGTACACACAACTAATGTTAGTTAGTTTATAACTTACAGACTTTTTAGATTTTTATTTTCCTTGGCCAGAACTATTTCCATTTTGTGGAATTGGACTCAATCTCTGGAGGTCCCCCTTCCAACCCCCACAATTCTATGAATCTGTCAGGAAAAAAGGAAGTTTTCTGATCTGGTCTTTATACATAGTAGCATTAGCCAGATAGATACAGTTATTACTTTTAGCTCTAATTCAATAGCCTTTCCTATCATTCTCTTTTAATTTTATCTTCAAAGATTAATTACACAGTGTAGATCAAACTATCAGCAGGAAATTGATAAGTTATTCTTGCAAGATAGAAAACATCATATCAAATGACATTTGTTTCTGAAGCATTCCTATCAATAACAAGAAGTGCCATAAAGTTTCTTAAATACCTTTTCTTGTTGTAAAGGTTAAATAAGGAAGAACCAAGTATGTTAAAATTCCTGACAGTGAAATGCTAGTCACTATTGCATAATGCCATGAATACCTATTAATTTTACTTTCTAATTGGTTGTGCATCATACTGTCACAGAATGATACAGGTTGGAAGGGACTTCTGAAGAACATCCTTTCCAAGATCAGCATCAACTAAAGCAGGTTGCAAAGGACAGAGTCTAGGCAGATTTTTAATGTATCCAGAGATGGAGACTCCTCAACTGGTCTGGGCAGCCTGTCCCAGGGCTCTGCCATCCTCACAGTAAAGAAGTTTCTCTTTATGTTTAGTTGGAACTTTCTATATTCCAATTTGTGCCCATCGCCTCTTATAGTATCACTGGACACCACTGAAAAAAGACTGACCCCTGACCTCATCCTCCTGACTCTCACTCCTAGTCTTCTCTAGGCAGAAAAGTCCCAAGCCCTTCAGCCTTTCTTTGTAAGAGAGATGCTCTAGTCCCCTAATCATAATCCTTTCTTGTGACCTCTCTGTCCTCCTTGATCTGGGGAGCCCAGAACCTCACATGATATTGCAGATGAGGGATGTATGTACATGCATGCACACACTATAGGGACAACGTTCTTGCTGCCTCTGCAGAAACACTTAAACCTTGCTGAAATGGCTTTCCTTATTGATTTCTCAAAACTGTATTGTGTGTGCAGTGGGAATGGTGTGGTGTCTTGAAGGAGAACGTGCGTGTTGTGGACTTCACTGTGATGTAATTTAAACTGCCAATACTGAGATTTTTCACTTACACTGTGACAGAGTATTCTGGGGTCACGGTTCACTGTGTTACTGTTACTCTTTCCAGGAAAAGTCTGCAGACATAAAGCAAGCAGCTGTCCTAGACATGATTTGTAAGTAGAAAATTAATTAAAATAACGTATATTTTTTCTGACTAACTAGATAATGCCACTAAATACATAGCAATTGCCCTAGTGAGGTATTGTGTAAAGAGATTACATTTTAGATGATAAATCTTACTGCATTTGAGCTCAAAATCAACAAAAGCACGTTTGCTGCTTCTGAGGTGTAAATCTAAACTGTGGTAAGCTGCATCCAGCACACAGTTATAAGCATAGAAAGATACATTTGTCTCCTGTATGCATCAAACCCCAAGATCAGCAACATTGTCCTCCAATAGGGAGTGACACAGGCAAACCTACTGGCAAATACTCCAGGTGGAACTCTTAACTCCAACATTAATTCACAGCTTCTATCTAATAGCTTAAATCCCAAGGTTTCTTTTCGCAGTCTACGCTTCTTAGTTTGAACTTAGACTGAGGTACATTCATTTTTAGGTAAAATCCTTCTTTAAACATTGAAGCTCAGAGATAGCCTTTATTAGTTGCTTGTCTGAATTACAAAAGATCTTCCCATCTCTTTTGATAAATTAAAAAAAATATATTTGAGGTTTACTGTGAGTGGTGGTTTAAGAATGCTGAATAAATGATTGTGTTATGGGGAGTAATCTTTCTGAAATAGCCTGCTCAAAAAAAGCATTGTGAAGTTATTTTTTCCTTTAATTACCATTTGTTAATACACTGTGTGACTGAACGATTCCTGTTTCTTGTAGACAACCACATCCACCCAAACAAAAGAATGTGGAGTGTTTACCAGATGAAGAAAACAGGTAAAATGCTTTTCCTTGCTGTAATCTCACTGTTCTCAGCAGCTCACTGCAGTGCTTCCTCAGGTCATACATTTTAAATACAAATACAGTCTTGTATGGATTTTTCAATAGAGATATCTTGAATGGTTTTAGGATACTTTCTATTTGCTTCTGAAGCAATTATTAGATATTAATAACTACTACATAAATATTAACCTTTTTGTTCCATAGCAATAATGAATCTTACACGTAATACACAGCTTTTCATATAAGGCTATGCAACTTCGGCTTTTTCTGCTTAATTTTATTTCAGCAAAGCTAAAAACATCTGAACCAGTTCTTGTAAACACAGGCTTTCCTGTTGTGTTTTTTTTTCTTGTGTAACAGGGGAAGAACCAGAATTTTTTGACATAACAGATTTCAAAAAAAAATTTAAAAGACGACTTCGCTCAGCCTTGAAAAATGTAAGAATAAACCTGTCCTAAATGTGTTACACAGCTCTGGTGTCAATGGATTGTTTTCATAAATTTAATGATGTGGGGTTTTGTTTGGGCTTTTTGGTTTTTTTTTTTCAATCTGCATCAAAAATTAAATGGAATTACACATTTGGAAGTGGTGGGAACTGCATGTGAAATAGGAAAAATGTGTTGCATATTTGTTCAACTTTACAATTACTCTGGAGTAAAGTAAAAGCTAAGTTTGCCTTAAAGTATGACAGGCTTCAAGAGCGATAGTATGTTTATATTATCTATCAAACACATTGCCTAAATAAGTTGATCCTGCTTTCTCCTGCTACCCAGTAACAACACAAACAAAAATATGGGATCGGGGGGGAGTTTGAAGTAGGCAATAAGCAGGACAAGGAAGTTCAGTTGTTATGACTTAAATTAGTAGCAAAATGATGTCCATTTCTTTTTAGTTGTGTATTTGAAATGACATTTTGTGATGGCTGAGAAAACTAGACCCTGCTATTTCATTGCATTATAATGACTGAAAGACTACTATCAATAGCAAGAAGCAGTTTCTAGACTACAGAAATGAGCATGGTAAGAAAAAAAATGGAAAGGAAGTACCTGTTGTCTTACTTCTATATGAAGCAATTTGCAGAAGCCTTTTTTTGCTTTAGCTCTCCGGCTTCATTTAAGCAAAGTAATGGAAAATGCTTCTGGCTAGTTAGCTGTCAGTTCTTGATGGGCAAAGGATTCCCACAGACAACAGTAGAGGGCAATAAATACAAATCAGACTAACAGAGACTCAGCTGCAGTTCATATAACTTTATATGATAATAGAGTTCTGTAGTATTCTTTTTTTAAAATTCCACTGAAACTTTGAAAAGTCACGTTGGTCCAGCAATTTAAACAGTTTGTGGCCTAGCTGGACTGAAAGCTTGACTACATGTGCCTCAGGCAAAGGGGTAGGGATTTTTTTATTTAAGGGAATTTTTTCCACTCTTAAGTCACCCAGATTGATTCAAGGTAAAAAGAAGTAAGTGAGGAGCAAGTCTAAAAGGAAGGAAATCTCTTCCCAGTTTCTGACTGTGTACTCTTGAGCAGTGATGAATACTACAGTCAGGTCTAAAAATCACAAGTTGGTCAAAAGTTTAGTTTCTCAGAAATTTGACATAGCAGAAATAGTGCCACTAGCCCTTCACCTAAATAGACCCCTTTTTATTTTGTTACTTTCCCAAAAGAGAGAAGAATCAAGGCTTTTTTAATATGCTATTTTTATTTTCACCCTTCAGAAGAAAACCTACATCAATGGGAACAGAATTTAATTAGCATTTGAAAGGTGGTTGGTTGGGGCTTTTCCCAGTTTGTGAGGTTATCGGGTTTTTTGGTGGAAATCTGATTTAAATACAATCCTGACCACACTAGTGGGACTTCTTATTCAGGCAGTGGTGTACTAAATTATGTTTGGATCCTGTGAACACAGAGTTGAGAGGTAACAAAGACTTTCTGGGCACCTGGAGGTGTTGGTAAATCAATTTCCTTTTCTCCTTAGGTCACCATCAACTTCAGAGAATATGAGGATAATGCAATCTGGATTAGAATTGCCTGGGGAACCCCATATACAAAACCAAACCAGTACAAAACCAGCTATGTTGTATACCATTCACAGACTCCCTATGTCTTCATTTCTGCTTCAATACTTAGGAGCAACTTGCCTCTGCTATGTCAGGTACAGAACAAAAGTACCGACCCTGACATCACTACAGTCACACAGAGCTATAATTGCATTAGCTTTTGAGAGGATGGGTAAAGATTTGTCACTTCATGTCACTTACATAGTCTTTTTTTCCCTTAACCTGTGATAAAAATGGGGCAACCCCCACCCCCAAAACTTTGTGACCTTTGGCATGGCACATAGTGAATAACTTTAGTTTAATGGGATATTTGCTGACCTTGAATTGTTCTAGTTTCTTAACCAACTGTTAGGCAATATTCAGTTAAAATGTCTCATAGCAGATGAGGAATATTATATCAACAAAGTTAATTTTAAGAATTAAATGCATGAGCTCATTGGGGAATGCTATTAATTAGTTTTAAAAGACATTTCCTGCCAGCTCATGGTGATCAGCATTGGTAATTTTGGGGTTTTTTTTAATCTATTTAGCAGAATTCTGTACAAGTAATTTAATTACTTTATTTATTAATCTGTTTTATTTGTTTATTTTTCAGCTAATAGGGCTATAGGCTTATATGTTCAACCCTGTGAATGCTTTTAAATATTAACCTAAGCTTAGTCAGTCTATTCAACATTTTCTCAGATATGAGAATCCTCCTAGTTAAAGGGCAGTTGCTCACTGGAACAAAAACTTCACAATGTCTAGAAATACTGTATTTTTCCATGTTATAAGCACAGTGATGATGAAGACTGATCTTAAAACAATTTTAATTTTTATTTAAAGGCCCTGGTTGTTGCTTCCAATTACCACGACATCCATGAAATGGAGCTTCGAAGCCAGTCTTTAGACTCTCTTAAAGATATTGTGTTCAGGAGATATAACCAGGTGAGCCACTTCACCAGTACATGCTATGATAAGTCTTGTTCTTTGTTTCAGGCCTAGTTCTCACCCCTAGCAGGGGGTGGAAATTCACCTCTTTCAAGAAGCAATAAAGTTAAAACAATATTGAAGTACCGAGGTGGGCAGCCTTTCAATAAGGTAGCATTCCAGTGGGGATGTATCCCACCTACAATTTATTGTTATTTCTGATAGTTAAACTCAGTCTAAAAATTGTATGAAGAATTCAGTCCTAGGATGCTTCAGTGTCATTTCACTAGGCTACCCAGAGCAAAGAGCTGAAGGCTATTAGAATGGGTGCTTACTCTGCTCGTCCATGTAGAGCTTGTCAGTGGGGAAATGTTCACAAATACCATAGGGCGAGCATTCTTTATAAAGCTGGCCTTTCTGACTTCTGGTAATAGTCAGAAGTTGGAAGAATACTCACTTTCAGAATGAGAAGTAAAAAGAAATCTGGGAAGTTCTTTTCAGTTACAGCTTCTAAAAGTAGAAGTGAACTAAAATTATTTTTTCCCCATCTCCATTTAGAACTTCCAAACTTATCACCCGAGACCTGTACCAAAAAGGGATGTAGCACCAGAAAGTGGTATGTATATTTTAAATTAAAAAGCAGTTCAAAAGTCATTACTGAAATTCAGAATAGGAAATATATGCATGTTACAGTCACATTAAGTTATCTGCCTGGTGGGGTGCTGTAACTACTGGCTATCACTGGGAGAGGGAAATGTTTCCCGGGGCTGCCACTAGACACGGTTACAAAACAAAATATACCCAGTTCTCAGTGTCTCCCATTGTATTACCTTGGGTTTTTTTCTTATGCTAAGAACAGAAAATATAAAAAATAGAAGATATGAAATTACAAATTATGAAGACAACTAGATTATGGAAAAAGAAACTAAAACAAACAGAAAAGATCGTGATGAATTACTTATTTTTTAGATTTTCACCTGACCAGAAAAACCATACTGTATCAACTGACAAAGCTGTCTTTCTGTTTTTCCTCTTCTCTTCCTTTCCCTACTTTTTTCCCTGCAACAGATTTAAGGATAACTCAAGAAAACAAATATGAGAAAGAAAGAATAGAGAGATTGAATCAGGAAAGTTTTGGTGATGGTCCCCTACCAAAACTCGAATTTGCACAATATATGGTAGTAAAAGCAACAGATTTTCTTCTTCTTATATTTTTTCTGTGTTTTTAGTGTAGCTACACTAAATTGCAAATGAAGAAAAATTTTGTGTTCTGTCAAACATTTTAAAATAAATTAGTTAAAAATATCTTTAAGGAACAAATTTGTATCAAGGTTTGGCCGGACTGCTGGATCATGTTTCAGTCTTTTGGCTTTGTGACCTAAGGATTGTGGCTTGTTTCCATAATAAAGATAGACTTAGACCAGCAGTGTGGTGAAGTGTGAGAAATTCAGGTTATTTGAAGTACACACAAAGCTCACGCTACATCCACCATCATAATCTAACTTCTATGACACACAGATTGTATCTGATTAATAGATATATTCTATAGATGTATCTAATGAATAGATGTATTGGAAGGTCTAAGAGGTACTTGATGTTTTTCAGTATTGCTGAACAAGCTGCCTCTTCCAGAGGAGAACTTCACCACGTGGTGGCACCCTCTGATTTTATTGGAATATTCATCCAGCTGGAATAATGTTAATATTAGAAATCATAGACAAACAAGATACAGTCTTGTTATATACTATGTTTTTAATGTGATGCCTAAATAATAACATAGAGATAAAATATATTTAGCGCTTATACTCCCTAATTTTGTGCTAACAGCTTGAGACAATGTTTAAAAGTGACCCTAAAATGGATGTTTTGGATAAAAAAGAACCATTCAGATGTCTGGTCAAGTTTTCAAGCCCTCATCTTTTAGAATCGTTGAAAGCCTTGGCACCAGCAGGTGAGTGTTCCCAAGTCTATCAAACAGAGGAAAAATACACGGTAAATATGTTTGTCATCTTATATTCTGCTTGTATATGGCTTAGGGAAGAACTTCCACAGTTTGTTTGGAAATACATAGAAATATAGTAAATTATTGCTACTGCTTAAAATAAAATATGTCTAAATACATACCAGTTTGTTCTTAGAACGACTGGTTTGTACTGGTTTGACACTCAAGCTGTGGTTTTAGTTGTGTAACGGTTATGAAAGGTAAATATTGGTTGAGTTAAGCCATAATTATCTGTCTCTCTCTGCAGGTATGGCTGATGCACCAGCTTCACCACTACTTACATGTATACCAAAAAAAGCTAGGAATTATTTTAAAATTAGAGAGAAAAAATCTTTATTTGCAGGAAGCTTTGTAAGCCCTTAAGTTAAAACTGATTCACAGAGACATATACAGCTCAGTTGTTACTGGTATTAATCAATCAGCGGAACCAAGCTGGCAACACTCAGCAGCTTTGCATTCAAGTTCTTTAGAGTTGATGAATTGTACTTATTGTAAATTATATAGATATTTTTACATAACTTGCTGCATCATATTTATTCTGAGATGGACTTGATCTGAATATTGTTACAGTATAGGAGTGTCCCTTTCTTAGCTCTGATACCTGTTAAGCTTTGTGCATGCACTTTGTGATTTCTGATTCCCTTTGGATATGTCAGTCTGCACAGCCAGTCTTGCTGACTTAACAGCACAGTGTAAATATTTTGAGAGGCTGTATGGGAATGGTGTTGTTTGAAACTGTAAATAAATGCGTAAACTGAGTCTTCTCATACACGTTTGGCCTGACTTGACTCTGATTTAACAGACCTGGGGTGGATTTAACATTCTGGGGTGGTTTTGTTTTGCAGCAGCTCTGTATAATCACATGGATGTTAGTTTATGCCCACTGCTGACGTGTTTTTAGGATTTCGACCTGTGTGATTTCGGTGTTGGCTGGACAAAAGATGTAATGTTTGGATGCTGAACCAGTACCAGGCTTTGTGTGATGCACAGCTCCTAAGAGCCAACGTTTCATGTCTCACTCCCACTCTCAGTGAGCCTTCCAGGATTCAGACCCATTACTGCTCCAGTCTTCCAGGATTCAGACCCATTACCGCTCCAGCGTGCTTTTCACTCTGCAGATTTTTCCTCCTCACGCTCTCTCACTGAAACGCCTGGGGCGATAATAGGTTACCTGAAAGTTCCTAAAGACCCCGCCCTCTGCGTACCCGGCCTGCTGCCCCTTCGCTCCGGCCAGGGCCGTCTCCATCCCTCCTTCAGCAACCCAGCCCCTGCCCTCTGCTTTTCCAATCCCTCTTCTACGGCGCAGCCCCTGTGCCCGAGGCCGAGAGGAACCGGGCAGCAGCCCGAACACACAGGCGCTGTAGTGACCCCGCCAGCAGCCCCGTACAAGGCTCCGCCGCCAACACGCAGCCCCCCGCACTCCTCCCAGCTCTGGGCTACCCCGGGCGGGCGGGCGCTGAGCTCCGGGCGGGACGCTGACGTAGGGGGGCGGGCCCGGGCCACGCGCCTGCTGAATATTCAAGAGCGGCTGTGAGCATTGGCGGCCGCTGCCGGAAGCGGGGGGCTGAGCAGCTGACAGCAACATGGCGGCGGCAGCGGCGGCAGCCGGGCGGCGTGGCGGGGCGCTGGGGCGGCCCCCGGCGCCGGCGCCTGTGCCCGTGGGGGATCTGCCGCCCGCCGGTGAGCTGGTGCGGCCCTCGGTGACGGAGCTGTCCCAAGTGAGGACCAACATCCTGTGCACGGTGCCTGGCTGCGGCAAGGTCCTGCCCAACAGCCCGGCCCTCAACATGCACCTGAGCAAGGCCCACCCTGTCCAGGTACCGCCGCCGCCCTGACTCTGGCTCGCTGCGCGCAGAGGCGAAGCCGACCCCACCGTCCGCCCGCCCGGCGCTTCTCTCCTGCGCGGCCCCGCGGCAGCTGCGGCGGCGGCGGCGGAGGGGGGCGTGTACCCGCCCCTCACCTCAGGCCGTGGGGCTGTGTAATGGCGTGGCTCCTGCTTCCGCTTCGGGGCCACGGCGAGTACCCGGCGGGGGTCCGGCCTTACCCTGCCGGGGCCTGGTGCCTGGGCCTCCTTCCTTCCCTGCCCCGCTGCAAGGAGTCGCCCCGCGCCGCGAGGAGAGGGGGGAGGGGGTTGCTGCCGCTCGGTGGCAGTCGGGGCCCCCAGGGCCTGCAGCCGGGTGCGGGCCCGCGGCGTCCCGCGGAGGCAGCTGCAGTTCGGGCCGCGCTGGGTTTGCTTTGGGGGCGTAGTAAGGCGGGGGGTGTGCCGGATAGGAATAACGAAGCGTTTCGCGTATTCTTTCGCCTCTGTCCCACGTGTAAAGGGCATGTGCAGGTGTCTGTAAGGAGGGCGTGGGCGCCGGCCGCTCCTACTGAGAATTCCTCCAAAGCGGCTGACAGAATAACCGCGTTTGTACCAGAGTTAAATGGATCTAAGGCAGCTGGGAGTTCTTTGGGGCTCAGCTTCTGATTTATTGCCTCCTTGTCGCATTTCTCTGCAATAAAACTTTACGGCCCCGCTTGCGAGGTGCCATCCAGACGCTGCGTTTCCTACCTGCAGCAGTTGGCAAGCTGTCGCTGGGGCTTGGGTGTGTTTTAAAATTGCCTGTCGCCAATAAAACCCCTTGATGGGTGCCATTTTGGAAAGAAGCACTTGTTACTACAGTACTCCTGGGAAACTGCAGTGTGTTGGGCAGGGGAATGGAGACCCCCTGGTTCACCAAGTGTATAGTTGAGTGTGGGGCTTTATAGAGGTATCCTCGCTTCTCTCAAAATCACAGTGCCAAGGGCATGAGGACAGTTCCCATTCCTGGAAGACTTCAAGTGCATTCATAGCTGTGTTCTGGAGATGCAGCTCTGTGAGCAGACAACAAACATACTGCTTTTGTGTGGTGCTGGTTGCAGTGTCAGGTGTGTGCTACAGGTGGTGAACAGAAGGAAAGACTCCCGAGGGTACTTGCAAGTTTCTATCTCTGTTTTATTTCATTTCCCGATAGGCACCAACAGCTTTTGAGTGTGTTAGGTATTATACCTGACATATATGTATGAGTAGGGGTACAGAGGAAGTTGAAAATGTTTATTTGGGTTAAGCAAACAGTCGCTTTAGTTGTGGGCTTGTACCTGGCATGTGCCACAGGCGGTGAGGACTGCAGCTTGTGAGTTACTGAACTTGTGGTCGGGTACGATGGGTGAGGAAATGCTGCTTTCTCACTGCTTGCCTGGAGAGCTGGTAACTGCTGGTGCCTTGTGGAATTATAACCTGCTTCATACACCTCGTTACTAAATGTGGTGATAGTGAAATACGAGGAATTAGTGAAGAGGGAACGTAGTAAATGAGATGGTAAGAAGCTATTGGAGAAGAACAGAAGGTAATAATGCTGGAGGGGACAGAGGTTGACTTGGTTAGTTTTCACCAATAAAAGTAGCACAAGTCAAACCTTTTGATACCAAAAGCTATGAGGTATTGTTGCTGTGGAGCAGAGGTGGTTAAATAGGAAAGCAAGAGTACCCTGTAAAAACAGTCGAGTGCAGTAGTACAAGATTAGAGTCTGGAGAGCTGAAGACAAACCAAAAGAGCAGTCAGTCCTGATTTGTAAAGGTAACTGAGGTGGGAAACACTTGCAAAAGCTGTTTGGTCACATGCACATAGGGTAGCACTGCTGTGAGAAAGGCAGCCCTAAAGTGTATCAGAATTCTGATATTCTCTGTTGTTGCTGCAGGGTCAGAATCTGATTCAAAGAAGCTGAAATGAACCCAGAAGAGTTGTAGAGAAGGGCTACTAAGGATGATGAATGGCAAGGGTGTCTGACAAAGGGAAATGAGAAGAATTTGGCTTGTTTGTCCTAATAAGATACAATGAAGTGTTGATATGTGTCTGTTAGCTTCGCTAAGTCAGTAAAAAATGAGAACAGAGGGTATAAACTGGCACTTCAAATATTAGGCTTGAAGCTTTTTTAATTCTTCATTCTGTTGTCTGTATTTTTTTTATGGAGAGAAGGGAAAGTCTTCTGTGGAGTTTAAAATTGAAGCTAGAGATGTTCATGCAAAGGAGAGGGTTTGGTGATGACAGGGAGGGGAGGCTTACCCTTTGGGTTGGTTACTCAAATGTTACACAACCACAACAGTTTTTACAATAAGAATAAGTGCACTTCTGTCTGCTATTTGGTAAATAAATGCATGATCTGCTACTGTAAATGTTTTAAATAATTAGTATAGTCTATCATAGCTTACTGCTTTAAATTAATCATTTGGAGTAAGTCTTTCTGTTGCAGGAAAACAGAAATGACTAAGTTCACCCAGACTAGATCATTAGCAAGGATTGTTACTTCCCGTTTTCCATGTTGACATCCGCACAGGGGTCAGGGCAGTGTTCCATACACTGCTGGTGTCTGTCTTGGGAGAAGCTAATTGTAGTGGGTGGCTGTAGTAGAAACATGGGAAGTAAAATGAGGCACGAAAGGAAAGGGCTCCTGAGAACATCTGAAGTACAACTGACAGGCCAGGCAGGTTTTTGGGAAGATGTAGGATTAACCCTTTGGAGCCAGAAGGACTGTGAAGGTGGTCAAACCGAGATGCTGTCTGGATGGGATTACTCACCTGTGTAGAGTACCTCCCGGCTTGTCACAGCAAAATTGTTCTTATCTGAGCCTTGAAAGTCTATGTTCCAGCTGTTAAAAGAGCACCTTACTCATGTTTATGTAGGTTTAAATGCTCAGTGTTATTCTGTACCTTGGTATGTAAATAGTTTTCAATAACAGGTAAACCACAGTCAGGTGAAGTGCCTGAATGTCTTCCCCACATTGCCCTGTCAGTTGTTGGGCTGTGACTTTGACTGTAACCCATTATGACTAGCTTCTTACTTAGTAATAAGTAACTCTAATTGCCGCTTACTAAGTGTATTGATTTCATCTGCAGTGGGAGAGACCAAACATGGTTTTGGCTTAAAGGTGACTCTTTTTGTTGCCTGATGACTTTGAGACTGGCATCTGGGTAAACTCAGGGTTAAAAGGTGTGATTGGGAGGAGTGAGGCTGGAACAACTGGATTTCTTTTGAGTCATGTTACTGTGCCTGTTGGGCAGTGGCTGTAGGAGGTGCAGAGGTAAGCCAGGGCTGTAGGTGAATGGTTTGCCCGTGGGAAAACAGCTCTACATAGAGGTGCTTAGAAAGTTAAAATGATACGTGAAAGCTCCCTTTTTAGGGAGTTATCCCAGGATTTCTTGGTGAAGTGGCAGCTGATGGTTTTGGTCAAGAGGCTCTAAATTTTTGTTTCTTTGAGTATGGTATGTCATTAACAAAAATGAACTTGCAGCAATGTCACTAAGTATCAGTGTTGAGTGTGTGGAAATATAACTGAACTACAGCTGGGAGGGGTTATGCTTTACACAGAGCATTTTAGATTGAGAGATGATTTGAGGAAAACCAGAATCATTGAAGTGTCCCACTTAGCTGCTTCATGGTATTCCTGAAGTGCAAATTAAATTAGTATTTCTAAAATGGAGTTGTTGGGTTGTGACTGCAACAAGGTCAGAAGCAGGGCTGTGAGCAGCTGTGGTACCTACCTTCTGTGGCTTCACACGGGATGAGTACTGCGCTCTTGTGGATTGTCTGAGGTTGGTCTGACCAGTGAAGGAGCTGGAGATCTGCCCAAAGAAGGGAGTTAGGGAGTGACTGGCGTAGAATCAACATTTTGCTGCTTACTGTGCTTACTGTCAGTGCTGCTGTGCAGAGGAAGATCAGGTGCAGAGCTCAAATAGGGCGTGCTCCAGTAATTCTTCCGTGAATAATCATCTTGGGGATACCATCATGGGCTACTGTAACTGGCTCTAGGGATCTGGTTTCTCGGCCTCAGAATGTAAGGAGACTTAGATTCTCACAGCTACTCTGAGCATTGGATTTTTTAATACCTCTCTTAAATTTTTTTGCTCTTACATAGATGTCTGATGTTTCCACTGAGACTTTCAGATATGGTATGTTTAGAGGGATCCATCTCACCTGCTTTCTGTGGCTGTATCCTCAACAGGAGCAGGTACTATGTGGTTGAACAATCCAGACAATGTCATTAGTGTGTCCTTTTTATACATATTTTGAAGGCCCTTTTGAGCAACTTATGTTGCTTGCTTCTGTTGCATACAGGTGATGGTCACTGAGGCAGATCACATGGATATACCAGTCGCCTAATGCTTGGAGGATCAGAATTAGCGGACCAGTTGTTATTTTCATAGACTTAAGCTAGATACAGTCTATGATCTGAATTAAGCAGCAGATCATACTCAGCATTTTTTATTTTATTACAAGTAAACTCTAAATAGTCCCAACAGAATTCCAGCATCAGCAAAGTGTTGTGTTACACAGTGTGTGACTAATTTTAATGGAGCTTCAAGTAGACTCTGCTACTAACAAGTAAAACCACGCTGAATTGGCAGTGTAGTGTAGTAACTGTAGGGGAAGCTTTGTGGCTGTAATTACACAAAAGGCGGTTATAATTGGCTTGGGACAGCGTGTATCGTGGTAAAAGGGAATAATAGTACAGCACCACCACTCTGTAGAGGAATTTCACTTGGTGATTTTGATGGTACTTTGCAAAACAGCATCCAAGTAGGTTAAAAACTCCATGTGAACTTTCAAATCACTTAGGAAGGAGGTTTCAACTCACTGAGGGTTGTAAACTGAAGTTGAGTTGTGTTCTGAATGTTGCTTTTAATATGCAAACCTGTAAAGTCCTCCACTTCTCAATTGGTTCTTTTTCAGGATGGAAAACTTAATGCACCGATAAGGAAGGGTTTGAAAACGTCACAGAAATTATACTGCTGTCCTATTGAAGGCTGCCCTAGAGGACCAAACAGACCATTTTCCCAATTTTCTCTTGTAAAACAGGTATTTCTATTTCCTAAAGCATTCTTGTCGTACTGACTTAGTCCTGACTGCCTCTACCACAGAGTGTACCTTTTGCATTCAGATATGAGCAGAGCCTCTCAGCGTATATCCAGGAACTGGGGAGTTGTTTGCAGAAAGTCCTCGTGGCCGTGTGGTTAATGAGTTTGAATGTTGATATTAGAGGACTCGAACCTTTTGATCAGGCAGATGCTGCAGTGTTCTTCTAAACTAAAATGCAGCCCCTCTCCACAAATAAAAAGATGGAGAAAGATCAAGGAGGTGGTGGGAAATCACAGCAGCAGCCAGTAAAGATTTAAAATAGGGCCAATGCTTTTAGACTGCTTGGTGCTGTAAATGAAAAGGAAAATTTCTGGTGTTTGCTCTGAAGTCACCTGTTTGACTTGAGACCATTTGCTCAGTTGTGGAACTTCAGGAGCACATGTTGCAACATACACTGACTACGCACTGTCAAGATTCAGCTGTAAATTTATTGATGTCCACATGATAGCTCCAGAAGCATTAGGACACAGGCACATGTGTCTGCATTTTAAAATGCACATAGCACAAGCAGATTGGCAAACTTCACATTCCTTCTGTTGATTTCTTTAAGCTTATAGCTTATTCCTAATGAGACCTTTAAAAAAACAATTCTAGTTTTCAGTGCTACTTCACAACTGGAAAAAAATGCAAATATTGATGTCTCCCCTAAATATGATTTTTTTTTTTATCTTAGCTGTAGGCTAATGTTTACTTTTCATTGTGTCTTCTAGCACTTTATGAAAATGCATGCAGAAAAGAAGCACAAATGTGATAAATGTAGTAACTCCTATGGTACAGAATGGTATTTGAAACGGCATATAGAGGTCTGCGGCAAGACTTTCCAGTGTACTTGTGGGTGCCCTTACGCCAGCAGAACAGCATTATTGTCTCATATATACAGAACTGGCCATGAAATTCCTGCAGAACACAGGTAAAAGTGAAGGAGTTAAGTAATTATACTCATATTCCTCACCAAGTCCTCTGTCTCCCATGTACTGACTTCTTGCTGATAAAATTGGAGATAGGCTGACATGGTTTTAGCTGTAAAGTGCTTTGCAATTTCTTTGTTCTGTTGCTTTCAGTAGCTTCTGTTTTGTTGAAGGCAGTGATGATTGTCTGAGTGGTAAGATCAGGTTTCCCTGCATGTAAAACAAAAAGTACTGATGACACTGCACTGCATGCTGCAAATGGAGGTGGTTCTTCTTGTGTCTGCTTTTACAGTTCAGTGAGAGTAGAGATGATTTGGAAATGTTAATAACTGGTAACTGTGGTGTGGGATGCAGTTCAGTTTCTTTTATAGTCTAGTCATCTTTGCAACTATTAGCAAATACAGTTTTTTAAATGTCTCTATATGCATGTTTGGATTTATAGTTGTCTTAATGCATACATGCATTTCATAAAGGGAAATCTGTTTCCTAAGATCTAGCCTGTCTGTCTTAGAGATGGTGCTGCTGCAAAATTAAGTTTTGTGTGAAAGATTACTAATTGTATCTTCAGTTTTCATGAGAGACCTTTACCTGTACATTGGTTTTAAGAGCGCTGTCCATTCAATACTCAGAGTTAACATTAAAAGTGCTTAATGTGCAACGGGGAAGAAACCAACTAAACTTCCCCCTCCATTTAGAAATAGGTCTCCATAAAAGAGGGAGTCTTTTTCCTTTTTAAATGGGAGAGTTGGGAATGAAATTTTATAAAACTGAATTTCATGGAGTCTTTCTGTTTTAATAAGGATTAGTTGTCTTTTATCCAGCCTCATCTGTGACTTCAGTTTATATTTTCAATGCAGCAACTCAAAAGAATGGAAGGCAGATGTTTTGTGCTTGAAAGGCGTATAAATTATTGATCTCATGTTCACAGGGATCCTCCTAGTAAGAAAAGGAAAATGGAAACCTCCGTACATAATCAGCAGTTGGCAGAGAAAGCAAACGAAGCATTCAGCAGTGCACAGAGTAATAATCCTGGCACTCAGGAGTTGGAGTCCTCTGAAGTGAAACTAGTGGCCTCTCTTGAAAGCTCTCGCAGTTCTAACTTCGCGAACCCAATGCAGCCAAAATGTACACCGAAGATGCTTCTACCAAAGCCCAAGGTGGCTTTGGTTAAACTTCCAGTGATGCAGCTTGCTCACTTGCCTATATACGTATCTGCAACAGACTCTTCTGTCAAGCCTGCTGTAGTGACTGTTGATAATCAAGGTTCAGTTGTAAGTACTGTTCATTTATTGCCTCAATCTATAGGAATTCTGATTCCAGCACTGGAGGCAGAAACACTTGTATTTAAAGATAGTATGCCCGTTTCTAAAGTGACAAATTCTGGTGATCATGAGCCAGTGAGTACTGGCGTACAAGTTGAGTTGGATAAGGTTACATCAAATAACACAGGGCAAGAGCTGGGGAATGGTTGTCACAAGAATAAAATTTCTTCAATTAACATACAGACTGACTTATCTTATATTTCACAGAACTTTGTACCAGCTGCAGCCTGGACTCCCAGTTCTTCCGTATCCTCTTGCTCTCAGACAGATCTGTCGTTCAGTTCACAGGTTTCGTTACCCATCAGCGTACAGACACAGACGCTGCTGCCGGCTTCCAAACTGACGTCATCCATAGCTGCTCAGACCGATGCTTTTAGCCAGGTTTGCTTTCCAGCGTGTGGCATTTCTCGAGAGACTCAAACCAGTAGGATGCAGGACTCTGCTGATGGAAGAGCGCAAATGGACCAGGCTGTAATGTGCAGTGACATCTTTGACAATGTTCATTCCTCATATGTCTCTACTCACATTGAACTTCCAGAAAACAATATGATGTCTGCAAATATAGATCAAACCTTGCTGCAGAGGAGTAATTGCAAGAGCCTGAGTCAAGATACGGTGAAGTCTGAATCCCTTATCAGCTTCAATACACAGACTAATATGCTTCCACCTCAAAATACGATGGATAATCAAACGCAGACAATGGACCTACTAAGTGACCTGGAAAACATCTTTTCAGGAAACATGACTGGCCAGACACTGGATAATCGTGGCCTTTTGTCTGAGACCAGTTCTAATGCTGACACACATCTGCCATCTGGTCCATCGCAGAACACAGGAATAGACTTTGACATTGAAGAGTTCTTTTCAGCATCCAATATCCAAACTCAGACTGAAGAGAGTGAGCTTGGTACCCTGAACTCTGAGCCAGTCTTGGAGTCACTGGACATTGAAACTCAGACTGATTTCTTATTTTCAGATAGTGCCACTCAATCATATAGCTGCCGAGCAAATTCTAACTTCCTGGGTTTGGAGATGTTTGATACACAGACACAGACAGACTTGAATTTCTTTTTGGACAGTAATACCCATCTGCCTTTAGGAAGCATTCTGAAGCAGTCTAGTTTCTCCATGAGTACCGACTCATCTGATACAGAAACCCAGACAGAAGTATACCCAGCTACTAAAAATATGCCTACACAGAATATTGAAGGCAAAGTCCAGCTCAGTAGCGCTGAAACACAGACAATGGATAGCTGCTTTGAGAATCTAGGGAGTTTATTCCTTACCAGCAACGAGACACAGACAGCAATGGATGACTTTCTTCTGGCTGACTTAGCCTGGAACACAATGGAGTCCCAGTTCAGCTCAGTAGAAACACAGACCTGTGAAGAGCTGTGCTCCTTGTTTCAGAGCTCTGACAAGCCCAGCCATTGAGTGCTACGTAATAGAACTGTTCCTGTGGTTTGAAATTAAGTTATTGGGGGGCGGGGGGGAGAGGTGGGCTGACCAAGTTATCCACTTTGCATTATTGAATGTAGTTATTTTGAACAGTTGGCCTAAGAGACTTTTTGTGCTGAAGGTACTCTTTGACACGTAACTCTCCATAAGCTCTGTGCATATAAGTGGGAGAAGGGAGGCTATAACTGTTAATGTACATTTGAACCTTAAAAAAATAATGTGGTGCCTATGTTTTTTCCTCAGACTTCTTTACAAAGCTGATATTGCTTTAATTTGAACAGAAGAACTTGTTATATATATATACATCTCTATCTGTTCCTGGCTTACATACAGGGTTCCAGAGCCCTGGACCAAAACCCTGCCCTGTCCAATTCAGATGCTTCCCTGAACTTACGGGGGAGGATTCTATTAGTGTAAGCTACTTCTCTTTACTTTTTTTAGTAGCGTGTATCTTAAATCCGGCATGAACATAATAAGCTGCATTGTCTTTTACTTTATGCCTTCACAGCTCTTTCTCATGGTTAAGTCAGTATTTTTCAAATACCCGTTCAAGACACTAGACAGATAGAGACTCTTGAATTGTTGAATATATTTATTATTAAAAATGTCCGAAGCAGGACTTTCAGGTTTGGTTTTTGGTGGTTTGTTTGGGTTTTGGTTTTTTGTCTCTGAGGGGCAGTGATGCCCTTTGAAAGGTAGAAAAAGTACTTGGAATACATAATTATAGGGCAAATTAGCGTGTCGTCCTTTTAGGTAGTGTAATAAGTGGCACTAACGTTTTTAGAGTCTTCAGGAGGGATTTGCTTAAATTATTTCTGACTGTAAGATGCAAATGTTACAATGTGTGTGCCTCTAAGGCTGGAATCGTTTGTTTTTGCTGAAGTTCTCCTAGCTTTATTAAGATATAAGTCGAGAAATGTTACAACGGTTTGTACCTCTATTACCTTAACAGAAATATTTAGAAAGGGGGGATGAAATTCTCTAAAATACTCACCTGGACTCCTGTTTTTGGACTTCCCACTTCCAAAAACAAGTGAAATCTGTGTAACAGAGCCAGGAGATCAGCTCTCAGGAGCCATTTTGGAACAGCTGTATCTTGCTTTGGCACATTGATCTGCAGCCCTCGGTTCCTGCAGCTTTTAGGGGTTTTCTGAGTATAGTCAAAGCAGCTGATTTTTCAGAGAAGAAACATGTGACCTCACCTCTTGGGATTTTTTTAACATTCATCCTGCCCCTCATGACATTGTTTGACGTGCTTTTCATTTGCTTGGAAAAACTAAGCCAGTTATGAATGTATGTTGGAACTTGGCCTTATTTTTCACTCTTACTCTAATACCTGCAAAATGTAGGTCTCTGATTTTGTCCTGGACAGGTTTTAATATCTCTTACCTTAAAGGATAAGAGAAACCTCTTCATGTCAAGCTCCTGGGCCTGTAACAGACTTTACTCCTCCCTTTTGAGAGGTGTTGGCTGCCGATTTACTAGGCAGCCCAGCAGGAAATGTATGTCCAAGCCTTAGTTTTTACGGACTCGCTCTGCTTTGTGCTTCACATCCTCAACTCAAAGATGTGGGCGTTAAGTTACTCATTCATTGCAGCCTGCTTGTTTTGTTGAAAATGAGCAATACCTTTTTTTGTCTCTTTCTACCACTCTTTAAAATGCCATAGTTAATATGCTAATATCTCTACTTTTACTGGAAATAATCTCTACAGATTAACCCTTGATACTTCTTCCTGAAACTGCTTCTGTGTTGCCTGTTTAATTTTTCAACATTTCTAGGTGTGAGTTCAGACACTTCAGTCTTTGTCTGAAGAAACTGCAGAGAGCGATCTTGCAGTTGCCCCAGGAGTACAATAATTTTGCTCTGGGGAGTCTCACCAGATTTCACAATATCTAGAGCTCTGATCTGAAAGGTGGGATGTGTTGAAAGGCGTTGCTTGTACTTGTTTCTTCTGAAGATATATCTGATTCATAGTTACCTGCCTGAAATTGGGAAATAAGAGAAATGACAAAATCAGGTTAATTTATTCTATTGCTGTATTTTTCTGGTAATGTTGCATCTTTAGGTTCTAAATTGTTTTTCCTTCTCCTTTCTTCCCCTGGCTGGAATGTCAGAGAACATTTTGTCATACATAAGCTTCTGTGTTTCCCATGTGCTTGTTGTCTGTACTGAGGCATGAAAGAGAAGCAGTTACTATAAATCTGGTTGAGGAGAGCTGCATTTCCCACAGCTGTAGAAGGCAGAAGTGAGACTCTGCACATGACCCCTGAATTCAGATGAAGTCAGTCTTTCTTTCTATAAGAGGAAGTATCTTAGGTGGTGAGGAGTGGAATTACAGGTGGCTTTGAGTTGTAGCTGGGAGACCAGCTAGCATTTAAAGAACTTTGCAACTAATTTACAAATCAGAACGATTTTGTTCTTACGGTGTAAACCAAAGCACTTGACATCAGAAAAACACTAAGTTTTGTGTGGACACGATCATACAGTGTAATTGTTTCTCATGTATTGTACTTTGTAATTAAATATATTTATGAGCTTTGTGTGTTTTATTAGAACATGCAAATACTGTTTTTTTTTTTCTCTCATCCTGTGGGTTTAAAACAGTTTGAACCTTAATTAGGTGAATACAGTGCTGCAACACGAAGTTATTTATTGACAGTGCAGTATGGAGACATTCTTATAAATGTCTGCATTGCCTTGTTCTGACCAAAATTAACCTCTTTGATTCCCCGTACATTATTCCTAAATGTCCAAAACGGGTTTGGATCCTGTGTTGCTGGCATGTGTCACTCAGCTTGGATTTATGAAGTATTTTTGTGAAAGTGTGAAGTCTGCAACCAGACTTCCGTGTTTTTTGAATCCCACAGTAAACCTGATGAAACCTGACCTGAAATAACATTGCTGAATACTCCAAACTCTTCAGAATTGAACAAGATCTTTAAAATTGCTAGTTTTCTGGTTTAGCCCTTACTTTAAAAGTAAACTTCAATCAGAAGTGTTTCTTGGTAGTACTAAAATGATACTTATCTCCCTTTTTCTGCAGTTTGTCTCTTGATTTTCAAGGCACTATCTCTATTGTAAGTATTGGTCAGCAGTGACTTGCTACTTTGTCTATTCTCTTTTGTATCCTCTACTGCTGTTTGAACTGCTCTACAAAAATAACAGCTGATTCTCCATCATCTCTTAGCACAGATTGTTATCTGGACGTGATACTAATAACATTTGTACTTACTCTTTGCCTTTCGTGCTTAATTCTGTTATGCTGTGATTGCTGGATCTTGATCTCATGTCTGCATAATGCTACTCTAAAATTGAATTAGTTTTGTGGTTTCACTTGACCTTTCTTTAGTATACTAAAAAAATCAAACAATGAAACAACAAATTTGGGGCATGTGTTCTATGAGAACATAAGCACATAACAGCTGAAAATGAGAGGATCTGTCTTGTTGCCTTTCATGTTTGTCACAGTGCTAAAAGTTTGTATGACAGTAGATGTCTGTTTCTTCTGCTATTGGCTATATTTGCATCTATCTCTGCTAATGTGCTTGTAAATACATTGTGCTTTGGGGAGGGAGGGAATCCTTCCCCAACTCTTCATGTTAGCTTAGGGAAATTGGTAGTTTAAAGTCAGGGTTTACTAACGCTGCATATTCTTAGCTATGCAAAGCTGTTTGTGTCTAGAAAATTTTAACTTTGAAAGGCTATGAAATCTTAGAGAAAAAATTAAAATACTTGCAGCTGTAAATTAACCAGTTGTGAAACAAGCCTTGTGAGACCTCCTCTAGTTTTGAACAATTCATTGTCTGTAAGTTGATGTATGTAACTAACACTCCTTACAAATTTGTATGCCACAGTGCACGTGCAGTCATTGTTTTCTGTTGAAAACAAAAGGCTGAATTTCCCTCTTAGTCATGCTTACCTTGGTTGTATAGAGGCAACAGAACAAAGAAAGAGAACTGCTTTCCACTGGTTTGTAGCCTTATCCTGCCAGCACATGTTCACAGTTTAGTCACGTCTGAATTGGTTTCTTGGTGAGACTAGAGCTGTATGTGCTGGCAGGAGGGATCTTGGGGTGTTAGGGGTTTGTAATAGCCTTTCAAATGCAGGCTGGGTCGGTAGGACTAACACAGTATGTACAAATCAACATAGGGTGCTGGACTTGAGAAACACTACACGACTGAAATGACATGAAATGACAGCTCAGACGTGAACCAAATGTACTTGCCTTTACCATTAAAGTTGTGCAGCTTCCTTTGCTTTAATCTATTTCTGATGTGTTGGTTTTTAAACATGATCATAATGTACAATAATTTACTGCTTCAAATGCATTCACACCAAAATGTTTTTGACATTCTGGGCCTTGCAAGCTCTTTCATTCATGTTTGGGTTAAAGTGCTGCTCTGCTTGGGTTCCTAACAGAGTAGGTGTGCTGTAAACAGACTTCTGTTAGTGAGGACATGGACACTATGAGGCTAGGGTTGTTTAATAGTAGCAAGCTTCAATGCATGGTGCAAACATGCATCTTCTGTTTCTTTTGTTGCTATTTTTAACAGTTGATGTGAATTTAAATGTGTGCTAGAAGGATTTGCTGCTTAGAGCATGACTGAGTTTTCTTGTTTAAAATGCCATTGCTGTGCAATGAACAGAATCAAGGAGCTACATCATTCAACTCTGCATTCCCTTGCAGTCAGGTTGAGGGTGTGTTTATATTCACGGGTGTGACTCTTCTACTTCACCGAAAATGCAATCAGATAGCCTGGAACAGTGGGAATTCCTTGAGGAACTGCTGAGTTAAATAACAGAAGTCCTTTACTTCTGATTCATTTTCATATAGTGGCTTTACAGCAGTATCTTCAACATAACTAGGGTCAGAATATAATAGATGACTTGTGATGATGGAAACTGTACAACCTTCGTTTCACAACAACTAGTGCTTTACATGCATGCTTCAAGTGCTTGCATGCAGGGCTAGACTTCTGTGGACTTCTGTCTACAGATATTTGCAAGTGCATCTATGATATGCTAGATATGAAAGATAGCCATATTTTTTTCCAGTGTACAGAATTCAGCACCTGATCGTGATCTAATTTAAACTTGTAATTATTTGGATGAGTAATAAACCTCATGAGTGAGTCTTTCCCAAAACATGCATGACTTAATCTCAAGGCTGAGAAACATCCTTAAAATATTTCTTTCATCACTGGTGGGGTTTTGATCTAGTAGACAAATTTAGTTTTCAAAGGATGACCATGTTTTATTCTTGCTATTTAAGCCAGTAAACTTGCAATGAGCAGACAAAAGCAAGCATTCATTTCTTAGATCTGTTTTACAAGTGACAATCCCAAAGAAGGAATGTTGTCCTAGTAATTGTGAAACTTCTAAATATATTAATGCATGCAGAGAAAACCTTGTGCCAAAATACTGTTTCATATTTCCCTCTGTTGGAAACAGAAGTGTTACACAAAGCTACTAGTAAGTTATTCACAAGTATTTAAATGTTTTGTTCACAAATGAAGCACTTAGTTCTGTAAATTATAAATATTTTGGAATAAAGTTAACTTCAATCAATTTTTGCCTTCTGTTTTAATGGCTGTGGCCTGCCTGCCTGTGGAGGCATGGGTGGGGTGTGCATTTTGGCAGGTACCACCCACTGCTCCTTCATATTGTACCTTTTGAAAGCCAGGTGTCTCTTGAACTGGTAGAGATTTTGTAAATTAAAACTATCAAACAGTGTCAGTCCTTGATCTCCAGAGGCAGCAGAAGTTTCCTGTGTAGTTGTACTTCTTGATAAATCCTGGGAAGTTAAAACTTGCAGTGCAAGTGTAACCAGAATGTCAGGATGCTACACTTGGTCAGCCTGACACAAATCCATCCCAGAGGTTCTCTGCTGGAAGCGAACCTAAGTTCGGACTTAGGTGGAATCTGATGCATACAGACAGGGCTGGGCGGTTCTGACCAGCAGCATCCAGGCTGGCTGCACTACTGGTGCTCCATCCTAAACCTCTTGCCAGTGCTTGCAAAATCTCACAGCAGAATGTGAAGAAATGTGCACAGCAGAATACCTCAGGTGTGAGCCCACCAACAGATGCCTGCCTTCTACAACAGACTCTGAGGACAAAAGGATTTGCTTTGCCTTCTCTCCCCTTGCTGTCCACCTCTCCTCTAATTTTCAAGATCTCGAGTCATAAATAACATCAAATAGAAATTCAACTGCATTATGGCGATTATTGGTTTTCAGAGTGCTCTGCTTAGAAAATTAGTCCTCTATTAACAGCTTCTGATACCTTGTAATGTATTTAATGTAACAGAAAATAGGTTTTGCCACTGAATATTAATAATAAAACCTAGAGTGGGTTGATTTGGAGTATGGGTCATACCTTGTCCCTTTTCTTCCTGCACAGTTCCCATGCTTAGTAATGATCCCACCATTTATGTGTACTATCACCTCAGCTCTAGTCACAGATGAAGCATTCTCTGATGTATAGCAGCTGCTGCTTTCAGTCCCATCATACTCAGAGGTACGTATTTGCACAAGGCAGCATTCAGCCCCTGTAGTAGCAAAATATGGAAGGTATTTCCAGAGAGGAATGTGTGTCATAAGTATCTAGAAACTAAATTCCTGTTCAGAGTATTTAAAGTTGAGTCAAATGCATAAGGTGCTGACTTTTTAGGAGGAATGGGCCTCTTGCTGTGCTAGGGGTGACTCTCTAGTTTAGTCTGTTATTTCAGGCTTCTTGTTATTCAGAGCTGATTTGGCCCATGGACAAATCTAAGATACTTAATCTCATCCTCACGAAACTTCCATGAACGGTAGAGAGTCTCCAAGTCAGGACAAACTTTAAGTCTTTATTGAGAGCAGGTTGAGAAGAAGGTAACAGCTGTTTTGAGATTAGGGAAGCCTCGTATTTTTTAACTACTTTCTTGTTTGCTGTTGCTGAGAACTCACTTCTGCTGGCAGTGAAAGTATTGCTGGGCGGTTTGTGTTTAGTTCCTGAAGTTCTTTCACTTAAAGAATGCTGGAAAGCTGATTGCTTTCTGTCAAAACAATGAAATTAGAGGCTGGTTTTCTTTCTGGCTCCAGGATTTGACAGTGAGATTTTTGGAATCAGTTCTTTGGAAATTTGGACCTAAAACAAAAGGGGGAAAAAGTTAATTTAACTTTCAGGTGTTCCATCATTGTGACTTTACATTCTTGTCAACAATTATTTTGTGCTTGTTTGGCACCTTGAATAGAGGAAGCACTTCTAGCTGATCTAACCCTTAAACTTATTTCCTTTCCTGGACCAGGAATGGCTTTATTCCTGACAGAATTTACATGTAAACAAGAAGCTGCTGTTTCCTGTGCTAGAAGAACCCAGGGTATTCAAGGACACATAACTTGATTAAGATTACGATGGTTTAAGCATTGTGTATTCATTTCTTTATGTTCTAGGCCTTTAGTTAGCACCTTTTCTGCCCTTCTGCTAGAGGTCTTGTAGCCATAATCTGCAAGTGTGGTTCTTGGAAATAATTGTCTCATACCAGGTTGCAGTAAAGCCTCTAATCTGTCTGATTTGAGAGTTTCAGAAACTTCAGCAAGAATCTTATCTGGCATGAAACACATGGAAAAAGTTTATGGTTTCCCCTACAAGTTTAAACTTACCTTTTTGCATAGTCCTAAAGAATTTACTGCCTGTCTGCAAAGGCTGTAATTTGTAATTACCGTAACAAACATGTTTGGCTTTAATTATGGTTAATTGGTAATGCAGTTCATTTTTCTGTTTTCCCACTGCAGCAGCAGTATTCTCTGTTGTCAGAATGGGAAACTGAACTCCTAGACTATGGAAAATGTCACTATTTTCACAAATACACACGTTTCAATTTTCTGTTTAGTGGAAAGTGGGACTGAAACAGGTATATATAGATTTATTTACCTTGGGGCTGTTTGTGAAGGGTGATTCTTCTGTATAGCTTGCATTTTATATCCAACTGTGAATGACAGAATATATATTGCCACATGGGGGGAAAGTACAAAGAAGGGAAGAAAATAGTATGTTAGAGGGTGTTGCTGTTCCTGTCAGAATGACGCTGCACTTGGTAACTGCAGCACCATAATTGAATAGCAGTTTGGACCAGTTACTACAACAAAAAACTGTGTTTCCTGGAAATCAGCAACCAAGATAGAGCTTGACTCCAGAGAGTCGTTGGCTGAGATTTTCAGATACCCAGAGTACTGAAAGAGATAAAAGATACATACATATCGTTGTGTCAGTTATAGTGACCCATTTCTGTAATAGATCTTTACAACTTTTTACTAAGTTCCTTTTAACTTTCTCTCTTGCCTTGCAACAAAATAGCAAACAGGTACAAAATATGACTGCTGTTTCAGGTTGAAAAGTTGAGGTTTTATTCCTCAGCAGTGAAGGAATGGAGAAAAACATAATCCCACCAGCAGCCTTGTGCCTCTTCTGACATAGGTGCGTATTTTGCTCGCCGTTCAGTAGGTGGCACTCCTCTCTCCAGTACAGGGGCACCTTCACTTGAAACATCAAATGTGTTGCCAGAAAAATGTGGCCCTGTTCTACCCTCCAGCGTGACAGTGCTTATATTCTGCACCTCCTGCTGGGATGTCACTCTCCTTAAAGATAAGCTTCTTAAAGAATCATAACATACTTTCTAAGTAAATTAGTTCTCTGAAAGATTTCTAGATTTTCCTAAGCAATTTCCAGGAAAAATTGTAGTAGGAGACAAAGCAGCTGGCTTGGAGCTGTTATTTTACAGTAGAACTCAGCTGCTTCATTCTTCTCTAGAGATGGTTTCATTTGAGTATTGGGTGAAGAGATAAAAGTATGTCATCCTTCCTTTTCTTAAAAATAAACATTTATTTAGACACAGAATATATATCACCTATTGTACTGAAACTATGCCTTCAAAAAGTGATAATTCCTTAGTTCTGATGTTGAGATAGCTGAAGATGAGCACGAATTGATGAAAACTGCTCAAACCTACATTTATGCATGTTTATTAGTATAATTAAATCTAAAAAGACATTGAGTTCCTCCCTCTGTTTTTAAGTGGAAACCATATGGTCTTGGGAGCGTCATGCTGGTATTATTTTTCCCTATTCCAAATTTTTATCAAAGCATCAGAAGAGGGTAAGGGGTGAGTTGCAATGAATCTATGTCCTGACTGCTGAACTGAATTGCGGTTACCTATGTATATGTGGGAAGATTGCTATTTTACTTTGGCTTTTGTTTAGTACAAAAGTAAAAGATAACTTGATCTGAAAGTCCCTTGTTTGATGATGAGGGATTTCATGAGATAGAAGAAGAATGATGAGATACCAGAACGTATATTAAATAGAAACAAGCAAAAACCACATTAATGGGATTTTAAAAAAATTAATCTACTTAAAAATAAGAAAAAGTAATTGTAAATAAGTGTCGGTCCTACCACTGCCTGCTTCCCAGGTCATTGTCATTTCTTTTAGGTGCCAAATTAGCAAGGAATGTATACAGATATTTATGATGCTCAAGAGGATTTAGCGCTATTTAAGTTAAAAATATTAAATGCCTTGCAGAGTAGGCATGGATTTAAGAATGTTCTTCAAGTTAGGTATTGCTTCAGTGCTCAGCAGCATCAAATATCTAATTGCTGTACTAGACTACTTTAGTCTTTCAAAGTGAATCTAAATGAAGAGGTTGCACCTCAACCCCAGAATAAGCTATTTAAGGCTCTAATGAATGTATCTTATGGTCAGGAAGAAACTAAAGCTACGTGAAAGTAATTGGTGTTCATCAGCTTATAATGCTATTAATAGCATCTACAAAAACTACAAGTATTCACATGGCTCACAAGGATTATTTTTTTTTCTTGCAGTCTAACAAGCTTTTTAAAAAGCATGAAATTACAATACAGAAATGTTAGGTCAGTCTAGATGGCACCACAGCTCCTGCAACAGTGTCAACTGTTAAAGAAGTTAGTCCAGAAAGCAGTGGAACCTCCTGTGTTTCTGATTTGTTTCCTTCCTTGACCTCAACATAGCAGATTCTGGTGCAATCAGTTAAAGAGCCCTGGATGTCACCATGTTTTGTGTTTTGCTTTGTAGGTGGAATCTGTATACAGGCATGTCTTTTTAAAAGCTATAGGATTAGAAATGACTGCAGTATTTTTGTGATATAAAAGCAGTGCCAGTCTAACTGCTAGGGATTTTTGTGCAGTAGTGAGAACTTTGTATAGCTTGAGATAAGCAAGGATTTGTGAACTTCTATTTTTTCCCCTCACTTTATCATTCATGATGTCAGCTCCTTTTTAATCCTCTGCTCTGTTGCTTTTGCATCATGACTACAAGAAGCAATCCCAACTGAAGTACCACTGAAGATCTCTCAGATGTCTGAGAGATATATTCTTTGTATTCTGCCAAGAAGGGTCTGAAGTACCCTTAGGACTGACATCTTTCACAGGTGGAAGTACTTGTGAAGACGTAAATGAAAAGATTCATTCAGAGCCATTTGAATCAATCACATTAATCTCTTTAATATTAGGCTTAGGGCTTTTAGATCTTTCACGTCTTCTGGGTTCCACATAAAACATTCTTTTTATTGGCAGGTTCTTCATTTCACCTTGGAGTGTTTGAACAGTGTAACTTGTTACTACACATTTCCATTTTAATTCCATGTGTGGTAGGATAACAGTTAAGATTTACTACAAGGGAATGGAATATCTTCCTTTTCTGAACCTGTATCAGCTGTGGCATCTACACTTCTGATTTAAATTGATTTTTTTTGTGGTCTTGGCTTCTTGACCTATACTGTTGTAAATAGATTGCAACGTGTCTAAGCAAAACGAGCAATTGTTGAGAGTTCCATTTGCCTTGCATTTCTTGGCCTGCTTTTGCAGCTGGAAGTAGGCAAGTGGGTCAGTTTTAGCCCAGCCTTGCACCTGGAAATACAGAAAGATGTTAAATCCAGGGTGTTGTAAGAAGGTGGAAGGAATAGTGTTTGCTAATGTAACTGGTGCTATTTGGGTTTTTTTTTTCCCTTTGACTACAAAGTAACAAGGAACTGTAACTCCTCTGGCTGCTTCTATTTTGTAATGCTGCATAGTGAAAGAGCTGAGCTGAAACCGGGAACTGAGGCGTTCCGCAGCCCCTCCCTGGGGCTTTTCAGTTTTGACCTGAGAACGGATTCCCCCAGCCTCTGATGCAGTCGTTTGTCACAGGTAAACGCTGCTCCCTCCTTCAGTAGTGATACCAGAGGACACTCTTCACATCTTTTCCTCATCATGGGTGTAAAAGTTATTATGAAGAAAAATCAAATAAACCCCCCAGATCTCTCTAACAAGCCGGTCCCCGACAGCCACCGCCTCCTCCCGCCTGCGGCCCGCCCCCCCTCGCCTCCCGCTCAGCTCCGTCTGGCGCCCAGTGGTGAGCCGGGCAAGGCGGGAAGCGCGCGGCGGCACGACAGCGTCCTGTGAGGAAATGGCGGGGCCAGCTCGTCAGGGGGAAATGCCGTGTCGGCCGTGGGAGAGCTGCCGAGGCAGCGAGACGCTGCCTGACGTCCCTCCCGACCTCAAATCATTATCCCGTGGGCCTTTCCCGCGGATATCCCAGAGCCTCGTGTCTGGGAGCTGGCCGGAGGTGGCTGGAAGGTGGGGAGGGACCCTGAAGCCTAATGGTGGGCAGGCGTCAGGGAACCATTAGCAGGGAATGGCAAGTGGGAGAAATGATGGGACCAGGCAGCTTGGAAGGGAAAACCGAGGAGAGTGCTGAAAGGGGTACCAGGAAGGAGAGAGTCTATACAGAGGTTTAAAAACACAAATAGGAGGAGCAGCATATATGATAAAAATGGATGTGAAATGACCAAGCAGAAAGAAAAGGAAAGAAAAAAACATGGGAAAGGTGAAGAGCAAATTAAAAAATGAGGAGGCAAATTAATCTAACAATGTGAGCAATTAAATAATCTCTTACAATGACTCACTGCCTGACCTTTTAAGTACAAAAAAATGTAACAAATAAAATCAAGCATACAATGAGCATATTGTAGGTATAAATCATTAACTAGCACTACCCAAGACCATTTGCGGTTGCAAGAAACAGGCCTATGGTTATTTTATATCGTGGCACGAAGACTGAGTCACAAGCACTCTTACGAGTATATGGAATTTGGGGACATCCCGAAGTGCATTTATTCATATATTTGCATGAAAGTCTATTTTAAAAGTTCTAGGACTGAAAAAGTCCCAGTCCTGCCAGTTGTTACTTAATTCTAGTTAAAAACCATTACATTCTTTCAAAAACAGCAGAACTATTTGTATAAGAAAAATAAATTAAATGCTCTTTAATAAACTTCTCCACAAAATGATATTTATCTGTTTGGGTCCAGGGCTTTTTTTGCTTTTCCACTGTCATCTTAACTGGGCTTTTTTTAGCTTATGCTCTCTCCGTAAGTCTAAGCCAATCACTTAGAGCCAACAGAAGTGGTAATGCTTAATTAATAAAATTGTGTGCAAACTTCATCATATAGTAAAGCGGATTCACAAGGTTATGAATGGAGGTAAACTCTTATAATTCAGTTTTCTTGTTAGTACTGTGTGTTGGTTTGGATCCCAGCACTAGAAACAAAACCACCGAACACCAACCGCAAAGCCAAGATGTGACCCAGTGTCTCATCTCTGTTTAGCAGAATGTTCAGCCCTCTGGAAATTTTTCACCAACCTTGGACATCAAATGTCCCTGATATAACTCCTGTGAATCACAGAGCTTGCATCTTAATAGATAAAGACTCTGCATCCTGGTTAGGTGAAGACAATATTTGGTACAGAAGATGGATACCATTGTTCTTTAACAGAATACATTTTTTTTTTATGTATACCTCAGGCATAGGCATATTACCCAATTCTGATCTGGCACTTCTCTGAGGTGTGACTAAGATATTTTCTTGGGGAAAGTTCATAAAGTCTGAATTACTCATTAACATGAAGCAGTGTGGGAAGGTATTTTTACAGTATGTGCATGCAGAATAAGTGAATCATGCCAGGCCTACAAACTGTCACTGCAAATACCATTGTCAGATTCATGTAGTCATATGTGATTATTAAACTCTCAGGTGATATTCCAGTGTATCACCTACATGGTCCACCAGCTTCAGAAGAGCTGCACAGATATAAACGGGAGCAGAAGCTGACCTTTCCAATTCACACCCTGAGTCAAAACTTCATCTCAAAAGCTGATGTAATTGTAATGCACATTGCCTTTTCATCCATTTTATCTTCCTACAATTCTCATCACTAAAAATAAACCTGCTCTGGAAAGTTAAAGTGGACATGTGACAGTGGCCACTTTGGATAAGCCCCAGCACTCAGACACTCCTCCCTATTAATGGTTCCATCATAGCTCTGCCTAATGCTCCCCAGCACTGGCATCTGCTTTCTCCTAGGTTACCTGGAGTCAAGGCAATTGATAAATGCAGCAGAAGAAAGCTTCCACTCTGTTGCCTGCATCGGGGTTTTTTCCCCCTTTTCTTTGCAAATCATTTAAATCTCAACAAAAGAGGGGACCAAGCATCTCCGGTTAGTTGGAAATTCTTGGGCATCAGACAGATTTTAAATGCAGTTTGACATGGCAGAAATGTCAGGGTCACTCAGTGCTACATTGGCAGAACGAGAGGCTGTCCTTACAATTGTTGATGTCAGCTGGAACATGCAGAGAGGGGTCGACAAAGAGTTATTAGGACAACGTTATTAGGACAAACTTTTATCCTATGACCATGCTATTTAAATCTGCAAAGGGAGAGGAATCTGTAGGAATGAAAACAATGCCTGAGCGCCATTTCCTAAGTCTGTCAACACTAGTTGTAATGTAAGACCTTCTGCTTTTCTTACCCTACAACACAGCAATGCTCTTTCACTCTAGTATTTACGAGTGCTCTATTCCTGCTGACATCTTCAAAATTATCTTGTCATAAAAATACTATTTTCCAGTGAAAAGATAATTGCTATTTCTTTAAAGGGGCTCCCTAGGTCAGGGCTAATGATTTCTTTATCAGCTTTGCTATTGACAGTATTATTAGAAAAGAGCCTGGGATAATGTCCTTAATATAGCACTATAAATGAATAGACAGATTAGACTTTTAAACTTACATGTTCAAAATTTTGTGAGCTAAATAAAGCCTGAGAGGGGGCGGTGTATGGGTGCCTACCACTGCATATATTAAACATAGTTTCTGTATGTGTGGCAGTGCTTGCACGCTCCTAAGGATTCGAGCATCTGCTGTGTACAAATATTTACAGTAGGCAAAACCCGAAGACCTTCCTTTTACAAATGGTGTCTGAGGCTTCCCATTTGGAACTTGTACCATGGAAGGATGCGCAAGGCTGTGAGGGAATGTCTGTGTGTGTGTGTTGAATTTCAGTGCTCAAAACTTCCACTTACAATGTCTGTTGGAATGCATTGGATTAGGATGACCAGCCTAGTAATAAGGACACTCTCGGAAGAGAAAGATGTGGGTAAGAATTCCCACATCTTCACCTTTGGCAAGTGGGTAAAAAGAAAGCAGCAGCATATCTCCTGTGGGAGATTCAGCAAGACGTGTTGGGAATATTCACAAGAACAAAAGTGAAAATTACCTCTGTTGTGGATCCTAGTGGTAGGGGCAGTGCTCAACAGAGATGTGGCTGAGATGCCCCTGCATGTGCCAGATCTTGAGGTGTCAGGGAAATTGCAGCAACCAGGATTAGCTGGTGAGTTGATGTTTTCATGATTTGAGTACCATTGAATTCTGTTGTTTTTTTTTAAAGCTTGTAAATGGCTTTATTCCACTCCACAAGGATCGTGGGAAATTATTTACAGTGGACATGCTTTTATATCAAGTTTTTTTCTATCCTCTTCTCCACTATCCACATGCCCATACAGAATTCTCATTCTCTTGCAAGGCTAAATTAACAAGGTTTTACCTGGTGAGAACAAGAGCCAAACTCAACCAAAATGCCTGAACTGTGTTCCCATCATGTCAATCAATTTATATGGGTGTCCCTCTGCATCTCATGTTGACTTGACCTGACTTGTTCAAAGCTTATTGTGTTTTGTGTTGGGTTTTTTTATCACAGGGTTTTCTCATGGTTTATGCCAGTCTTTGGTTTACTAACTTTGGGGAATCTGTATTTCCGACTTGGTTATGTGAACTATATTGCCTACAGTCACCAGTGAAGAAAGGAGCTGTTTGTTGGGTTTTCTGTTCCGTGAAATATTACCAAGGTTGTAGGAGAAAAGGCCTGAAAAAGCCAAAAAGCAACAGTATTACACAAGTTCATGGTAAGAACTTGTTAAGCAACTACAATTACCAGAAGAGGGGAAGTTGAACTCTACTAAGGCTCCCCTACAGCACATAGTACAGCGGATGCTAAATGCCTCCAAAGTTGTGTTCCCCATGGATGCCACAAAGATTTACCCCAAACTAACTGAATGCATAATCAAGCTCAAACCAATTTAGCTTATTACTTTTGCAATAGTTTAAAAATGCAAAGACTTTGCATATTAATGTAAAAAAGTTCTTACTGTTTAGTTTTAAAGTGAAATTAACATAAGTAAAACCAAGTGTTAATTCCTTAGAAAAATTTAATTATGACAGATAGAAATTAATACAAAATAATTCAAAATTATGGAGGCTTAGAGCTGAACAATTCTTCAGGTCTCTTCTTTTTCTCCCAAAAATTAGTATGAGTAGGTGAAAATGAAATATGAGTTCACATTACTTTCCAAAAAGACTGGGAAATGAAGCCTAATGAATCTTTCCTGTATTGTGAGTTAAGGGACAAGTAAGACAGTTTTAAGACCCTGTGCTAATGAATTCAGATATTACTTCATGTTATTACTATTTGATTTTTCAGAACCTGTGACCATCCTGTGAATGTAAGACAGTGACACAACAAATCACTGGGAAGCACAATGGTGTCAAATTTAACACTGCTGGGCATATTTTTTCATTCCCTATTTATGGATCATCTGTCATGAAAAAGATTTGGAACCCAGCAGAGGTGACATAGGAATTATTTTCATACTTAACAATAAAGGAATTAAAGCCGATAATTCTAGTAGGAGACAGTGGGGAGCTTTTCCATATTCTGGTGGCTTTTTTTTAAACTCTTGGTCCTTATCAGATTTACTTGTCCTGTTCTTAATCTCATCAACCGCATTTCCATCGCCTAGACTTTCCAAGGAACACCAAGTGCTGCAGATAAAACGATGAAGGTGTCAAAAGCTCCTGCTCAGAAGCTAAATCAGAATCACATGTCAACACAGTTCAGGATCAGTCCCTGGCAGGATGGCAGGATCATTGCTTTTAATGCAATTTACTAATTAAAAATGAGTACCAGATTACGGAAAATCTGGAACGAAGCAGCTTGCTAAAATAGCGAGTGCTTTAGCTCCTTGAACTGCCTGCACCAGAGTCTGCTTTTCAGTAGACTGTAACTCATTTGAATGTTGCTTGGCAATTTTTAAATACTCTTCCGACCAGAACAAACACGGTTCATGTTTCACCGTCAGCCCTCCTTGTTTCGACTGGAGCTGCTTTTACTACAGATGCAAATCCGTAGCCGGGCTGCGGCAGGTGTATTTTATTCAGCAGATGTACTGTAAACGCATTACAGCAGATTAGCTGGATTTCTTCCTTTAAATGTACACTGCGAGATCCAACTTGCGAGCCAGCTGTTTCTTATCGGCCCGTGTAATCTTCCAGAGCCCGGCTTTGCTCCTTCCTTTCAGCAGCTATTTCTGTAACGGATCGGGCGAGGGAGAGCGCCGCTATGAATTTTAATGCTTGCAACGGGGAATCCCTCCCGCCTCCTCTTTTTGGATGAGATCCTCCAGGAAAGACCCAGAACACAGCGAGGAGGAGGAGGAAGAGAAGGAGGAGGCGAGGGAAGGCGTAGCGGCGGCATTGGGGAAAGAGGGAGGGGGAATCGCAGGAGAAGGGGGTGGCAGCCGGGGGGTGTAATTAGGGAAGGTGGCGAGGACGACACCGAGGCGGGCAGAGGGGCGGGTGGGGAGCGCGGAGCCATGGGGGAGGAAGGATGACTCGGGGCGTATTTCGCTGCCTGACCCCGGCACGTCAGCAGCAGCAGTAGCCGGAGCGCCGCGGTCTCCCCGCCGCTGTCCGCGGACACATGCACCCGCCGGCATCCCCCGGGGCCGGCCGCGACGGGGACAACGCCGAGGTGATCCCGCTGCCCCTGGGTATAGGCGAGAGGCAGAGCCCCCGGAACGGGTGCTAGACCGCCTCGCCATTCGCACGCCGCGGCCCCGGAGGAGGAGCCCCGGCCGGCCGGGAGCGAGCTGGGCGGCGGGCCCCGGGCCGTGCGCTAGGCACCGGCACAGCCGCCGCTCCCACCGGCCGACCCATGGATAAAGCGGGCTCGCTCCACACCTCGGTGCCCACGCCGCCGCCCCGGCTCTACCTGCCGCGCAACTTCAGCTGCAGCGCTTGCCTCTATGGCAGCCTGGCCGATCAGTGCAAGGGGGGTTGCAGCCCCGACGGCGACGCCGCGCCCCCGCCCGTGGTGCGGGAAGTGGCGGGCGAGAAGCCGCCGCCGCCGCCCCGCGGCCGGGAGCCCTCGCTGCCCGCCGTGCCCCCCAGCCCCACGCAGCGCCGCCGCGCCAAGTCGCTGCCCACGCCCGGCGACCGCAGCCTGCGCCCAGCGCTGCAGCAGAGCCCGTCTCGCCGCAAGACGGTGCGGTTCGCCGACTCCCTCGGCCTGGAGCTCATCTCCGTGCGCCACTTCTGTGAGGCCGACCTGCCGCAGGTGCCGCTGCCCGCGCCGCCGCCGCCGCGCACCGCCGACCTCTTCAAGACCAGGAAGCCGCCGGCGCTGGGGGACCTGGAGCCGGTCCTGTTCGGGCCGCCGCCGCCGCTGCTGGAGCCGCTCTTCCCGCCGCAGCCCTGCGCCAGCCCCGGCTTCGCGGAGCGGGTGCGGCAGCACAAGGTGAGGCTGGAGTGGGTGCGGGCCGAGCCGGCGGGGCTGCGCGGCGCCGTGCGCGTCCTCAACCTGGCCTACGAGAAGGCCGTGTCGGTGCGCTACACGCTCAACCGCTGGGCCAGCTGCGCCGAGGTGGCCGCTGCCTACCAGTCGGCCGGGCCGGCGGACAGCCTCACCGACCGCTTCGCCTTCCTTCTGCCCTTGGGCGCCGCCGCCGAGGCCGGTCTGGAGTTCGCCATCCGCTACCGCGTCGCCGGCGCCGAGTACTGGGACAACAACGAGGGGGCGAACTACCGGCTGCGGGGCCGGCCGCGCGTCCCGCCCGTCACCGGTCTCCCGCAGGACCCTGACAGCACCGCCTGGATACACTTCATCTGAGGCGGGGGCCGCGGCGGGGGGCGGCCGCCTCCTGAGGGCGCCGAGGGAGCGCGGGGCCGGCGGGCCGGTCCTGTCCCCGCCGGGGTCCGAGGGCAGTGCTGGGGCCCGGCGGTGGCCCCTCGCGGGAGGGCGCGGCACCCCTCCGGCCTCGCTACCCGGCCCTGCCCGGCTCGGTCCTCCGAGGGTCTGAAGCCCAGCGCTGGCCTCGTTTCCAGCCGCTTCTCAGCCGCCCGGAGGCATTTTCCCGAGTTCTGTTTACAGGTGGATAACTCGTGTTTTCCATTTCACTAGCGCTGTCAGGGGGAAACCTCCCGGGCTGCCCCCGGGGAGGGCCGAGTGCGCGGTATGCGGCCGACCCGCGGTTCCCACCTCAGCCTCCCCGTGCTCTGTGCCCACCGCCAAAGCAGCTGCCCAGCCGGGCTCTGGAGAGAGGGCCCACGGCGGGATTTACCGGGCAGGGCCAGGACCCGCGGGCGCAGACGGGTGCTGCAGGGGCCCGGGGGTCAGGATCAACCACTGTCACCTCGGCGGGGTCAGGCTCTGGGGCAATGACACAGGGCGTCTGGCCAGCCGTCCTATTTGCCTAATCCCGCTTAAGCAAAGCCCGGCTCTTTTGCCGGGTGTCGGTGTTCACACCCTCGCTGACCCACCCGCGTTAATTGTCCTGCCGGGTCAAGCGACAGATTACAGGTTTGAACCCGAAAAGACGAGAGTATGGATGCCCCCGGGTGTAGCCGTGTTTCACCATGCTGTAAAAAATGATTGATCGCTTTAAAACAAGTATCTTTAATTTTATTTTTATTTTGAACCCAGATTCATGTCTTCGAGCATATTTAGGAAAGAAAAATAATGTCGCATATTAATTAAAATGCAACCCACTGCAATGTCTTAAAGAGCAAATTCATGTGGTACGTTGTTGTGAAGGGCTGCCTGGATCTGATGTGTTTCCTTAGGACTGGCCCCATAAAGCAGCTTGTGTTCCAGTCAGCGGGAAAGTTGTGGAATTGCACCAAAGGAACTAGAGGTGGCAAGAGTTGAATCCATAATTCCAGTCTGTATCCCAAGCAACGCTGTCAGTTTTGTTTCTCTTAACAGTTTAATTGCATTTCTTGTGCTAACGTACCAGAAAACCAAAATGCTCCAAATTTTTCCTAATAATTTCAGTTAAGTGGCAGGTTTCACAGAGCTGGCTAAATTCAGTCAAATTGAAGAAAGTCATATCTTACCATATAAAATAATCAATAAAATTATGGAGTATACTGAGTTCTGCCTTCAGAGGTATGTTTTGAATGCTGTTAGCAGTAAACGTGGTATTTCCCTTTTAAAACTAGCTTTTTCAGGAGTTCAGCTGAATACAGGTTGTGCTGGTGCCAAATCTGGGTGCTGATATTCCAGGATTTAGGCATGTATGTGTTTGCAGGAGAGGGACCTCTACAAATACATCTGTGAGTGGTACAACCAGTGTCAGTGTGATCTTCCAGTTATGAAGGGCAGTAAGATTGGGCCTTTAATGTTTTGGATTTTCTGTAGATTGTTTAAGAATTACATGTGATTTTTTTTTTTACTCCATTTTTGTGTTCTTTGAAAGGGTTAAGTGTCCCAAACAGCTTGAGTAATGGCGAGTTCTCATAGAACCTTTTGTCTTGGTGTGAATTGAGAGTGCTTTTGTCTTCTGAGGATCTGGTTCATTCAGAATAATTAAACCTACAAATCCTGGAGGTGGGAAAAAGGGGTCTGGAAACTCGATGGGAAAAGAGTATTTAATTTAATTTCTCAAGATTACCATTTCTGATTTAATAGAACCAATAGCAAGAGTAGCATTTCCATAGTACTGGTAACTTGGTTTTAATTTCCCGGTCACTTGTCTAATTCCTGTGGTTTTAATAGGAACAGAATATGAAAGAAATGTCAATGTCTACTGAGTAGTTCACATTTTAGAATAGTAAGGTTCCAATCTTGTACTGAAGCCATCCCGCATGTTGCTAGTACACATTTATAAAGCTGGAACTGCAGAACTAGCGTCTTGAAATGTTCATGGTTAAAGCATAGTAAACGGAGTATTTGATAAAGAAAGCCCAAGTGTCTTTTAGTTCGACTTTCTTTTTTGTTAATGAAGAGCCTTAATAGGGGAGAGGAGGAAAAGGACTTGTCTCCATATGAAAACACTTTGAAATCCGGTGGAGATGTAGCCAAACATCTTTTCTGGTAATGTGTTATAGCTTTCAAAAATATGTTTTGCTTGGCCTTTTGAACCCAGCTAGAAAAACCAACAACTGTTGGGTAGATCGAGGAAAACGCTTGGACAAAAAAAATACTTTCTATGCATTTTGGATTCACCGATGCTGCAACTTTGCTGCTGAAGATTTAACAAGATTTCATGTTTACTGTTTTAATGGCTTTAGAAACACAAACAGTGCTAAAACCGTTTTTAACAGTGAATAATGGTAATTCTAGAACCTCAATGTTATTTTCCACTGAATGAGTTTTCATTGTGGCTTGAGTTATGCAGCATCTTCAGGTCTCTAATGATGTGAAAATCTCCTCATAGCAACTTTAAATTTGGAATCCCTGAATGGATGTACATCCATCAAGTACACTAGCAAGCTATTTTATTACCCTCTTATTTAAATCATGACTTAAATGAAGTTATTGTTGCCCTTGGTGGAAAATTTTGCAGGCAGAATTGATCTGTGGCTTCATATACTACTATTCAGATATAATTGCTCGTTCATTTATGGCCCCTCTGTCAGACACAGGTCCCAGTATTAACACTTTTGAGGATGTAGCATCCCAGAAGCATGTCCTGCAAAACAGAGACTCCAGAGCTCTCAAGCATCTAAGCCTGTCCTCAACACTAAATTATGTCAGTAACTTTATGGGCTTAAACTTGATCACAGATTAGTCATGATAAATGTGCAAGTCCAGTAAAAGGCATTGTGTTCCAGAAGTGTTTATAGCCACCTCCTTTTTAAAGCCTGGAAAGGTAAGGTGGCACGCAATCAGCTTTGACTTAGATAATGCTGCTGCTGAAGTCTGTTGGAAGACGTTTGAGATGTTTTAATAGAAATTTATCAATGGTATATGCCAAAGCTGCACTACCTTGATTAGATGTTTTCCCTTGTATCACATTAATTTATTTCCAAGCAAGACTTACTCTCATGTCCAAAAACATGTTCAGTTGCAGTGACCGTGAGTATTTTTTCCACTGGTAGCATTCAGGTTCAGTTTCCAATCCTTGAAGTTTCAGTCTGATGCTATCAATGTGTGCCTTGCTAGAAGCATTGTGGTAAATGGAGATGAAATAAAAATCCCAAATATTAATTATATCATAATTCTGTGTATTGGGAGAGGAGAAATGAGAAGAAAAACATGTAAGAGGAAGATAATTTTTAAGTTGGTGGAACATGGATCGTTTTAATGGGAGCAGGAGCAAAACAGCTTTCAAAAATCACATTTCTAAAGAATATAGTTCCACAAAATTAACTTTGACAGGCAAAGTAAAATGTTCAAAGATTTTCAAGCCAACCTTCTTTTTTTTTTTTTTTTCTGGAAAAAATGCCATCCCTTTGTGGTTTTATTTCCATGAGTAGGGCCCGTGCCGCCTTCCTTTCCAAGAGATACCAGAATGGCTCAGGCAAGGCAGTAATTCTTCAGTCGTGCACTTCACTTCTCAGTACAGTATTCATTGCTTGTGTTTCTGCAGATGTAAAAAGGTGTCTGTTGTGCAGAGTTGTAGCTTTATGAAATGTGCCATGTTCTTTTGTGTGCAATACAAGGATACTTCATACAGTCAGTCAGACTGTACGATGTGTCTGATCTACATTGGTGTTTGCTGCTTCACGCTTAAACTGGTAGGGGTTTTGCATGTGATTCTATGCCTTCCATGGCAATATTTTTTAAATCTACCCTAATTATTAGAAATCCTAAGAGGATTTTCAGAACTCTTAAGTGACTATACATGGAATTTCAGCTAGCTAAGCGTTTTACTGTTTGTTAGCATAAACTCAGTAACCAAGCCTGCCGTGCTCACTTTCAATAGATGTATGTAATTTCAGGTAATTTATTTTTTTTCCCCTCCTTTTACCATTTGCAAGTAATTTTTTGCTGTATATGTGTGTGCCTCAGTGATTCAGCAAACAACAGAATAAGTGCACACCCTTTGTTGTTTCAGTGTATGTGAGGGGAAAATACATCACTTGACTGAACAAATGTCTGTTCATGCATAAGCATGATCTCTTTACAGATACATGAAACGTGTTTCCACAGCGCCAGGGGCAAACATCTGTTAATCCTATATTTTAATGTAAAGTAACCTACAGGAATATTCAGAATCTGCTTTTTTAACATATTATTACATACATGTTGAAATCTTTATGTGCCTTTCAGCGTTTCCTAGGAAGAAATCTCACGAGTTCCTTAGCTCTCTCATCAAAAGTCCAATAATGGCTTTGTTAATAAAATGAAATTCATGCTGAAAATATAATAATCAGTTCTAATTCCCGATACATTTTCAGTCCTGTACCTGTAGCTGCCAGAAGGATTTGATAATATTTTCCCATATTACAGTGAAAGAAATGACAGTCAGAGAGATGTCTTCCTGGTGCACCTCTACAACTATGTAGTTAAGTAAAAAAAACAACTGTGACTATAGTTAATATAACAAAATCTATTTATTGTATATATTCACTTCTTACACAGATATTCTAAATATATATTCTATCTGAAACCAGAAGTTCTAGTTTTTTATGAAATCTATTTGTGAAGACATGGTCTTTTCAGCTTTTACTGTTATTCATCTGATGCTGCATAAGGTGTATCATTAAATGTCTGCAAAGTTTGTGTTGTGAGATTGAAGCGCTGTCTGTAAGGAACAGCTGAAGAAAATGACTTTTACCTTTCAATTACACTGCATGGCATTTCAGCAAATAATCAGTCATTCCGTTTCCTTTATGCACTTTGTGTGTACATGTTCTGGGTATATGAAAGGATTGCTTACTGAAATGAAAATATCTTTCAGCACTGAAATTAAGGTTTTTTTCAAACCTAAATAGTTTAAGGTAGGAAGTAAATATAGTCGGTTTTGCTGGAAAAATTAACAAAGTAGCCTTATGTGGAGCTGTATTTTATTTTTTAAATGGAAGATGATGACATTTTTCAAACCGAAACATGTTCAGGGAAACATACTTGTTTCAATAGGAAGGTCTTCTCAGGTTTAGCTTGTACCAGAGAACTGCCCTGAAATAGGGCAGTGGTGAGAGTACTTCCTTAAGTCAGCATATGGACTTGTCTGTAGGTCTTCCTTGATCAAAGTGAATACTGAGCTATGAAGCTGCTGACTCTTTATCCAAATTTTAAATTATTTTACAGAGGATTTTCAATCCTGGATTTTTCTGTCTTGTTTGACTATCCTCTTCGTTCAACTATGCTGGCTTTTGTTTGAGATTTCTGTTGTTGAGAAACATCTGATTTCATTTTTATGCAGCATAGAAAGATTGTTTTACGTTACATTTTGGGGAAGAGGCAGATAAACTGTTTTCCTTTCAATTGTAGGGTATTTTTAATATTAAACAATAGCATGCAGAATAAAAATGTGCTTGAAATAACACATGCACTAGTGATTCCAAAGAATATAGCTAAGAAAAACATCAAATGTGAAATGTGCTTTTTAAAAACATACGTGCTTTGGTTCAGTAAGGCAGGGAGAAAGCCCTAGTGTCCAGTGCAAGTGTATTAATGCTGGGATTTCTTTCTATGCAATATTACGGTGCACCTGAGGGGGTTTTTTTAGGGTTTAACTTGATTGGTATAGTTGTATTGGTGTGTTCTGTGTAGAATATTGTGTTAAAGGTGTCATTAAGAGAACTGTATGTCTTAAATAGCATTATATCTTTAGGCTTTTTCTTTTTGGTCCCATCGACTTCATTGTACTCCTCTGAATAACAGTAACAAGACAATACTTCATAAAGTGGTGTAACGAAGTCTTATGTCCTATACTGTATTCTTTATCACCTTCCAGGATGGAAAGTTGTGTTACTGTTATGAGGTTTAATTTTTTTTTATCTCTGTATCTTAAAAATAAGCCACGTTGTATTATATTTTAAAAACTCAAAGAGCTAATATATATATATATGTTTTTAAATCTGATCAAAGGTAATAGAACCAAAATTGGTTGGGATTAATCGTTAAGTTCTGTTTCTAAACTGTGGTATAACAAGCATTTGTGTACATCCTGCAGCAGGCTTCATGAGGGGCAGCCTGGCATGAGGTTTGTGCGTTTTAAGCTTGGTACAAAATGAGCTTTACCTGGGTGCAGAGCCTGCCTGCATCTGGGCTGTGGGGCAGGGGAATTGATGGCTGTAACAGAAAATTCCCATTCTTGGAATGGTTTAAACAAACTGAATGCATCCCTCACTGTTACACAAATGTTTTCTCTCAGTAACAGAGATCCTGTCTGTTGAAGACTGTTCTTTAACGTGCAAGTTTTTATTACTGTTTCTTTGATTTACCTTGGCTTTGTTTAAAAAAAAAAAAGAAAAAGCAAGTAAGTTGCTTTTTAACTATGTACTTAACTAGTCAGTTAGTTTTGGCTGTAGTTCCTTCTGCAGTGTTTCTATTTCACCAAGTAATGTTTGTTTCTAATGTTTGTAAAAATAATGTAATATCACCAAAAGTTCAAATTCAGTGTTTTCTAATAATGCCTTGTAATTTACCTAGCCTTACAGGATTTCAGACAATTTTCCACTGAACCCGCCTTTAGTCACTGGTTGTCACAATTATGAAAAATACATATATATATTTATAAACCTGTAGCTTCTAGTTGTCATTAAAGATTAATGATACAAATTGTGAGCATGTGGCAAATATATGTTTGTGTGTGAGTGCACGTATGAAGGGGTGATGTACCTGTGCATCTGAAGACAAATACTTACTATTTGGGTCAGATTTTCCAGCCAACTTGTCTCCATCCAGTGTTCTCTGTGGAAGCTGCAAGTCTACCGAGTTCTGCTGGAAATCTGGTCTTCTGAAGTGTAACCATCTTTCAGGAAGATAGGATGAGATGATGGGTGGGTGTAAATGTACATAGCTGGCTTTATAGTCTTGCATTGTAACTATTGTTTCAGACATGGTTGTAGCAGTGTGTGGTTCAGAAAGAGATGCCTGCACTTCAGCTGTTCTGGCTTTCCTCCTGGCTCTGCATCCTCACAGACACTAGTAACAGTTGAAACACTCTCAAGTGCAATTCTGCGTGTAGCTGCTAAAAGCTTGTGCTAGGTACTAGAAAGTGGGAAACACCAGTCTTCCAGGAGAGAAGGCAGTGGCTTTCATAGAGGGAAGACAGTGAGAGATGTGAAAAGAACTCTGATTTTAATTTTTAAAAAATAACATTTTAAATTTTTCAGTCCTGAAGGACTAGGAAGGTTTCTAAGCCCCATGTATATTCAGTAGTAACAGCAGTCAAACTTACTTTAACCAGCACATGCTTTTTCCTCCAGTAGTGATGCAGAATTGAGGCTATCTAGGTGTTAGCTAAATGAATCTTCCAAATCTTTTTTTTCCATTAATTGCTGAGTTCAAAATACTTGTTTCTTGAATTGTTACAGTGCATTAGTTTTCACAGCCTTTCACTGTAAACAACTTCTTAGCTTACAATACCAAGAAGTTTTCAGCTTTTCTTTAACTCTGTTTTAAGCCACCTTTACAGTACAGGTAAAAGCCATAGAGCCATAAGGAGAAAAAACATTTACATCTTTGTTCTCATGTAATTAGTGCAACATTTTTCTATGCTTTCAGAAACATTTACTTAGCTGTCTCATCACTACTACTGCTATTATTATTCTGTGTTGCTTTGGAAAGACAAGGTAATTCAAAGGTAGCCCCAGATTTCAGGTGATTTTTTTTCCGGGGGGATGCATTCTGATTTAATGTTTATCTAATATTTTTGTTGAAGTAAAAATGAACTCTTAGCTCACACAAATTAACAGAATCCAGAACTGTTTTATTATTTGCCCCTTAGTCTAATAGCTACAAAAATGTTTCAGTTGTAGATGAGGATGATACTTCGGGGAGGGGAGGGGGGAAATAGCAGTGGTGCAGTGGTGATATTACACTGGTTTTGTCACTGGCTTTGCTATACCAGTTGTGGCACAAGTGAGAGGTTGTCAGGACAGGCAGGAGTTGCCAAGAATACTTAATTCTCTGTCATTTTCTCTTGACCCAGACCCATGCAGCAGAGAAGGGAGAGGAGCGAGGGCTGAAAACAGAGGTGCTCGAGTCCAAAGTGCAGACTCATCCTTGTATCTTGTGAATTGATTCTGATGGTTAGAGAAAAGCACAAGTGCTGTACCTCCATTAAAATACATCTCTAAGCAAAGTACATTCAGGAGTGTAAATAATTAAACACTATAAACAAATGACAAATAAAACAGCCTAATAGCAGCGGATGTAAGACTTGTACTGCATTAAAATAGATCCGGTCTGAAGGGACTGAATTATGCTTTGTCAGGAGGAGAGGGGTATCAATATTGTGAGACAAACCCTAATGAATCCAGATACCACAGACTAAATTCTCCTGCCAAGGGCCAAAGCTGTGCCTCAAGTAGTGCAGGGTAACTGGAGAAAATTACATTGTGGACACTCTAAGCTGCTCTCAAAAATTTGTCTGTGCTATCTGCAGCAGATCTTGTGGCTCATTTATGCTGATGGACATTGCTCAAGGGTCTTTTCATATTGCCTTGCATCCCTGGAACTTGCTTGCCAAAGGATGTTTAGTTTCCCATCAGTCCAGCCCCATTTCACAACATTAGAACGCGTCTGTCTGTAGAAATGGCACTGTGTTATGTGGATGACACTTGCACTCTCTCTAAGACTGATGCTGCTTTGTTAATGTAAAAGCAGTTCTGCCTGTGAGTTTGGCGAAAGAACATTTTTTTCCAAGCTCCCAGTCGATTTCTGTTCTGTTGTTGAAAGGCTCCTGCTGACTTCATGCCTGGCATCGTGTTTGGAACTTGGTAATAGACTCTCCATGCACACCCCTTCCCCACCCAGCCAAATTTTAGGCATCCTGCAAGCAGGGGAAGAGGGGACGGGGAGAAGAAAGATGATAAGATGTACCATAAGGGTACAATAAAATGAGGTTTGAGTTAGTTCCTCTGCTTTTAAGCACTTTCCAATGAAGCAAGGCGTGCTTAATATTTTCCCTGCTCTTGAAGGTGACCCAGGAAGGTGAACGCCACCGGCGTGTCCCCGCAGTGCCCTTTAGCGGCTAAGCAGCTGAAGCACCATCCCCGGCTGATGTGGGTGCTTCCCGGTCCCTCGGCTCGGTCCTTAACGTGTTGAGTGCCACCGTGTGGAACAGCGCTGCCATAACCTCTCTTTTACCTCCCGGTTATTGAGGTGAGCGCATCTCACCATTGGCCAGCCCGGAGCATTCCACCCACTGGCACTTGTCTACGCGCTCTTCTTCGGCTCTTTCCCTTCTCCAGGCGGTGCAGCTTCCTTTGCCTCTTGCTGCGTGATGTCTCTCCCAAGGGCACAACAGGACAACCTCACACGCTGAGTTGAGGAGCTGAGGGTCGTTCTCGATTCATTCGTGGGTACAGCTCTGGTTATTCAGGACAGCAGATGTGAAGAGAGATGTTAGGTCCTTTCTGTGGCAATATTACAGTGTGATGGGAGCCATCACCACAGGAAGATTGCAAATTCCTGATCTATCAGTGTGAAGAAACAGGGAAGAGGGGCCTGTACCCACAGGACACCAGCTGAGTGGGGGGAGAGTTAGAAATGAGCTGCTGGGCTGCTAACCTTGTCATCAGAGCTGCTTAGGCAGTTGTCTTACCGCTCATTTGTTGACAGTGAAGGTGACATTGCCCTTATTTTATGCTTGTCAAACCACCACCAAGCATTATTATTTATGTAGCTTTGTTCTTTTAGTTTTAGACAATTGATTTTGTTTCCCCTCTGCTAAGAAGTAACCATCACATGATTTATATTTATATACACGATGGATCAAGTTTCATAGGGAGAGGCAGCACTTCAGTGGTCAAAAATTGGACAAAATCTTAGGTATGCAATCACCTCAGGACTGATGTTGATAAAAATCTTCAAAACTAAACATGGCTTTAAAAAAGGAAAAAAAAAAGTAAAGCTTTATGTTTAACAGATTATTCAGTTAGATTATTTGAGAGATAAAGGGGCTGGTACTTGCGGAACAGAGGGAAGTGTTAGCAAGAAGAAAGGTGATAATATAATTAACCCCTAGAAGATAGAGACACATAATTACTGGTTGTGGAAGAAGTATGAAAAACCTAATTTGCCATAAACCCTATCTCTCTACTGAGTCTATAATGTTTAATATCCAGTAATTATGAGTGTTAAATTCTTAAGCTCAGGATGAGGATTTAAGATATCACAGATGAAGTGGTTCTTTTGTAAAAAATCATCTCCTTTATTCATTTGCTGGTGAGCAAGTTTGATTTTTTCCCCTACAATTTAACCAACAGCATTTTAAATGGTGTCATAGACCACTGCCAGTGAAAGCCAATACACATTCACTCCATCCTTTTATGGTGATGAAAGGCATTCATTATGAGTTCACACGTGCAGTTTTGCATTCCTGCTTTGCAGAGGCTGTTTCCAGCCAGTGCACAGTGGTCTGCATGAGGCTTCCTGCCTCTGCTCAGTGTAGCAGGGTTACTCACAAACTAGGAGCTGTGTTTGTGTAGCGTATGTCAGAGTAGGGGAACACCTGCTTTTGGCAGCAGAGTTCAGGTAGTTGAGTGGATTGTAGGACGATCTAGAAGTATTTTTGCCCGACAGGACATCCTTTAGCCTAAATAACTGCAGAACACCAGAGCATAAACTACACCAGAGAAGCACCTAAGTGTAGTCGTTCCCATATTAAGAGAAACTCGTAAATCTCATACCTTGCTTTAAGGTCACATAAAACCCTGAAAGAGCAGGAGTTTCTAGCTCTCCTAAGCAAAAGGACATCCATTCTCCAGTAGTCTGCCATGAAAGTAATTCTGTTTCAGATGGTTTCTCCTGAAAGCTGCCATTTGTCCATACTCACATGTAACCTTATAAACACTGCCAATACACAGAGAAGGGCAAAGCTCCAGGAAGAGATCAGATGTATCAGTTTTTACTATTCCCCCAGTTCCTTTGGGGATGACAGAAATTACTACTTCATAATTCATTGATCAAAAGGAAGAGATAAAAACATTTTAAGGCAATAAAATTGTATAAACTGTATTGCAATGCTGTGGACTAGCCTTTTAAAGGGGGATCCACAACGGTCTCGATGATCAAGTTAGAAAAAACAGGGTAAAAGAAACAGTCTCAAATGGAGGTATTTCCATGCATTCCTGTCTCTGCCGCCTGCTCTCATCCTAATTTGAAACAAACTTTCTCTTTTCCTCTGGAAAGTGCACAGGGAGGTCAAAAATCCAAACCTCACAGGGAGTCTGTAAGAGGCCAGGATCAAGCTCCCAGCTCTCTAGGCCCAAATGTCACAACAAATACTGCATGATACTGTGAATAATGGATCAGCACTGACAGGTTTTTAAGCATTTACACCAGGTTTACTAGACTTTCTGTTTATCAGCCCCTGCCAAGTTAGGACTCCTATGGAACAGTCAAACCCACTCTTTGCTCTTAGTCACTTGGCAGTTTAACTCCTATGGAGAAGAAAGTTTTATCTTAAATACACAGTGGAGTCTCTCTTGGCAGGTCTTTTATCTGTGACTTTTGCAGGAAAAACTAGCCCCTAGGATTTCAAAAACACACCAATTACTTCTACATCCCTTCAGATCATAAAAGAGAGAGGTTTCTGTGCAACCTGCAGGGCTTTTCTGCCCTGTAGAAGGGCTGTGGTTTTGAAGGGAACTTCCACAGGAATATGAATTTGCCTTTGTCATCTTATATGGATTAAACGTCCCCCTGCTTCCTCTTAGATTAATTTACAGATGCTTGGCTTTCTTCCCTGGTTTCTGCTTAGCTTCTAATCACTATTTTAAACTCATGGAAAAAAATTTTTGACCAAAAGTCAGCTGTACTATGATGTTTTCCTAAAGTGCAGGTCTGTACAACTCAATCTTACCCCTAAGATGTCACAGCAACTTTGAGCACAGTTGTGCATTCATTAAATATAAAGTCTAATGGAATCAGCTGCTTGAGTTTACTGCTTGAAAAAGCAAAATTCATTCCTGTGATGCCATGACAGCAGTGTGCCTTCTTGGTCATAAAGACAGACACACATGGCTACATTATGTGTCCAACTATTACTGATCACATGATTTTCACAAGTATCTACTCTTCTGAAATTACAATTGCTAGGCACACGATGAAGAATTCCTTAATTACTCATGACATAAGTAGCATTTACTAGACAAATAATCCACTCTAGACCCCTGGTGAAGGATTACCATGAGTTTGCATAGTAAGGAAACCATATAAAATCAGGAGACAAGGACCATAGTTCTGCCTTAAAGGCAGAGTGAAGTGAGGAGGAAAAACAAAGGATTAAGGAATTCTGTTAAGAAGTAAAAATAATGCAAAGAGGTAGTTGATATGGTCTCTCATTTTTTGGTCTCATCTCTGTACCTATAATTAGGGAAGATATGAGGAGGTTAAGGAGGCACTACTTTTAGGTATCTTGGGAGCAACAGAACAGTATTTCAGGAAAGCTGCAGTCCAGGTGATGCAACCAGTCATGCACCTAGTACAGAATTACCATTTTAAGGCTGCTGTTACTGAATTTGTTTGTCAAATGAATCTTGGAAAGATTTTAGCAAATAAATTCTGATTCCCAAAATATTCTATATAACACCCTGAAGTTGCATAAATCAGACAACAGAATGAAAAACCCTCATAGGTTTGTTAAACATTGTTATCACTGCAGGTTGTTTTGGCTGTGTACATGTGATCCTAAGTGGTATTTTTCAGGTGGCCAAAACTGGATACTCTGTACTTCACTGATTGATGACAAATTACACTGAAATATTTTATATGGATTTATTTCATTATTCCAGCTCAGTCCTCAATGGATTTTATGTATTTCTCATAGGCATCTTCACTCATCAGTTCATCAAGTTCAGCAGGGTTTTCCACAGTCATCTTGATAAGCCAACCTGTAGTTAGGAAATTAAAAACAGTTGCTCATGTCTTACAAGAAGGATTCGTTCATGTTACTTCCTTAGGAAGGTAGACCCCCAGCAGGCAATACCACCTGGGTCCTGGCAGTGCAGGTAAAACTGTTTCAATACTTCAAAAACTGGCAAACAACCAACCTGTCACAAGAAATGACCTTTTGAGTCAGACCAGTCCAATTTAGTGCTGTCTCTGACAGTGGCATTCAGGAGATGCTGTCTAGAAAGAGGTAGAGAGCCTGACCTCCTCACTATCAGAAGAGAGAAACACAACCAAGGGAAACAGATTTAAATTCAACCAGTGTATATCTGAAAAGAACACAATATAGAGCAACTGTCAAAGACAAGACTACAATAATATTTCTATGTTCAGTCTTACTAGGCTTGAACTCTATTCAATATATTCTATTAAGCCTCCACACCATTAAACTTGCAGGGCCATTTGTGATGGCAGGTGGCACTGCCAGGATCCAGGTGGTGTATGTTACTGAAAGATAAAAATGACATCTTACCATCTTGGTAACAAGATTTATTGACGAGCCCTGGATTATCTGCAAGGGCAGCATTAATCTCAGTCACTTCTCCTGAGAGAGGAGAGTAGAGTTCACTAGCAGCTTTCACACTTTCCAAAGCTCCGAACTCATCTGAAACACAGAATACAATGGAACACTTGTAGGAGAAAAATATAAAAGTGCTTTAGATTTTTAGTCACACATTCTGGCAATGACTTGACCATTGAAGAAGCATCTTGATCTTGAGCAAGGGAAACCAAAGAGACTGAAGTCACCAACCTTATGACAACAATCAGCAGCATTACATTTGATTTGGGAACTTGCATAACAAGCTAGCTGGCTAGTACAAAAAGGATGGAATTTCCTTACATAGCTAATCCTTTGGCTAAAGCCCTACAGCATTTATGAACGAACATAGGGTCAGAAGGAACCACATCTAGTTCTTGCTGGAACAGACCTAAACATGCCTTCTACTTACAATTTAAACCTTTTTATATATTAATTTAGTTAGAAAACAGACAGCCACAATCTCAGGAATCCCAGTTTTCCTTCAGAAACACTAACAAGTGTTACTTTAGTACTTAGAAGCAGCACACTGGGATCACCCAGCCATTCTTCCCTTCTATTCTGTAGGCAGTTACAGAAGTGGTGCCTGGAGCAATGTCAGTCCGGAGTAACTCTTAAGCCACAAGCAAAGAAGACAGGGGCTAGAGGAACACGGAGCTGTCAGAAAAGTAGATAGGCATCAGCACAAGGAACTGGAGAACAACATGTTCTGGGAAAGCCTGGAAGTAGACTAAGGCCAGAATGGGAGGAAAAAAGAACTAACCGGAAACGAAGTTCTTCCAGATGAAGCAAAACTACAAGTTGGTTAATTAAAACCCAAAACAGAAAGGCCTTTTGGCTAACGTTCACCATTCAGTGCAATGCAAGAGATTTGGCTGAAACAGTTTGATACAGACCTGTTTCACAAGAAGGATGGCAAAAGAAAGGCCTGCTACTTTACCTCAGAAAAATCTACACTCTCATTCTGCAATGTCTGAGGCTAATGCCAATCTTTTCTTCACATATTATTAGCAAGACAGCTCTTCATGTAAATAGGAGTAGGCTTTTCCTTTCTACCTGTTACCACTGTCATCTTTAACATGGCAAAATACCAGTTATGTCCTTAATCATTCAGTTATATATGTTGCTAGTGAGCAAAACCCTGTAATTACAGTTGATACCCCAAAATACTATACTTATTCATAGAAATATTAATAGAAAAAATTAGAGCTTGATACCGATTAGATGTTTCGCCTCATGCAACTCATGAAATGCATGGCTGCAGAATTAAAAGCAACCCAGTTTAAACACTAGTGCTCAAATAAAAGCTTAAATATTTTAAAATTATCATATAGTTATTATGAAATATATTTCAAACATTTGATTTTTAAATAAATGTCTTCACAGCTTAATAAGCAGGTAATTTCTGCTACTGTGCATGCTCTGACAGTGACGATTTGGAATTAAAGCTGTCTCTTGTAGAAGTACCTGCATTAATTTTTGCATCAAGATTTATCACTGTCTTAATGATAAAATTAATCATTGCAAAGAGAAAGTGGGATTAGTACAATAACTTCAATAGAAATTAGAGCTGAAACTTACCATGTTTACTCAATTTTGTGCCAATTTCTGGAAGACTACAGTAAACAACGTCTCCTAATGCTTCCTTAAAAGGAAAACAAATGCATCAAAGCATATGTTAAAAAATCTATACATAGGAGAAATCTCATACAGTAACTCTAGAGTCTGTATATAGGTAATCTCTGCCTATAAAGGTAGTTCTCATACTTTAAGACCTTCGTATTTTTCACTTTCTTCATTTTAAACATGTAACTGTTCTGTTATCATGCCCCAAATGCCACATTATTGTTTACCTCTTACAGTGTGAATAACCCTCAGGCTGAGTTACAAGGTCTATATGCAGATTTCTCCAGGCAGAATGAGAAGTAACACCTGCTGACCTTCTTAGCATCAGCTATATAGTAACAATTGTTTTAAAAGACAAAGTTCCCAGTGATTTGAGGCAATCACCTTTTTGTCACAAAGCACAGACGATTTACATCTAGTGCAGTTTGAAAGAAAACACAATGCTTCCTCCCCAGAGACACAGACAAGTGGAAAGCTGTTAGCATACAGCTTGTCCTTACTGATTTAATAAGGAGCCCTATCAGATAAGAATCATCTCAACTAGAATAGGCTTCTGCCTCTTCACCGACCATCGTGCCCTGTCTCACAAAACACTAGGGACCTTAGAGTGTCCCTGTTACTCACAGAAAACTGAGCTTATGGGAAATGCTGCTCGTCCTAAGAAACATTAATTCCACTGCAATGATAGCTTCTCCCATGAGATTTTCTTAGGTTTCACATACAGCAAGTCTCTGCCCAGTGTTTGCCTGTGACTATTCCAGATCAAGCTCTTGCACAGAAACAAAACAAAACATCCAAAGGAATTCCTATACTAGAGTAGGAAATACAGGTCATGTTGTACTTCTATTCACAACTGTTCTTCAGCCAGAGGGATTGCACTGTACTCCTGTCCAAGGGAAATTTGGCCTTCCAAGTATATGATATCCTCTTCACATAGCCACAAACTCCTCTGGCACATAAGAACTGAAGTAATAAAGCAGGCTTTGGATTCTGCTGAACCATTAAGTCTCTCAAGTTCATCTCTCCATAGGCTCAATCCAAAGCGATTAAGAATTTATTAGAGTGCTGAAGCAGCACTCATTTCTCAAATAATGGGATAGATCCAAGTCCAAAAACTGCACTCAGTGTATAGCATATGCAATTAGAACAATAAAGAAAAACCCCAGTAGCTGTCCAAAGAGCAAGGACAAGAGCAGGTATGTATAAACAAATACTGCAGACTTGGGTAAGGGGGGAGGGAGATCAATACCTGTGCAAAATTGCTGATTCCTACTGTTCCAATGCCGTTTTCAACAGTTATCCATTCATGCTTGTCTGTGAATTTGCGGGCTAAAATGAAACAAGCTTGATATTTCAGAAATAAGCGACATGTTGCTCACTGAAATACAGTAACACGTTTGCAGGCTTAAACTGGGGGTGGGGCGGGGGCTGTTGTTACTAAGGTTAGTTTTGTTTGTTTTTCTTGGAAAAACATTTTAAACAGCACATACAATTTACAGAAGCATTTTGTTCTGCTGGTGGCATGCTTACTGACACAACAGAAGCTCACTAGGTGTTCTGAGCGTATCACTAGTTCCTGCGAATACAGAGTGGAAGTAGTTCTACTTCAAACACAAATCTAAAGCATACATGTGTGCCCTACTCACAGTTATGTATTTCTATAATAGCTTAATTGGCTTTTCAAGTATATTTAGTGTTTGCTTCTAACAACCACTTTATTATTCCTGGGAAGGCCAGGACCCGTTAGCAGCAGGGTCAGCATTACAGCATCTCACTCAGAGGTCTTTCACAGCCAACAGTTGTAGTAAAGCTGCAGCCTAGCTAGCAGAAGTAGCAGATTCCAACATTCCTGACATTTCCTATAGAGTCTGTTTCTCCCTGGTTAATAAGAGCTATATAAAATTAAGGCAAATTAATACAGCAACTCATACAGGTAATCACTACTGAAGAGAATTTGCTCTCTATTAATACTGTTGCTGTGAGAACAGTATGTATTACACTATACAGTTACTCCATATGGTTTTGAAATAACTGTATTTAAGACCCTGCTAAGTCTTTTCACAGCAATCTTGGAATTCTACAGAAATTTTAGATCCTTAAGATTCAGAGCTTTTATTACAACTGATTCTTCTTACAAAGTCCTTCAGAAAAGCTTCAAAATGAAGTAATTGAAACAGGCAACATTTTTCTTGCTAACGTTTTACCTGGAACTTCTCTTACTCTGAGCATTCTCAGCCTGCTTTGTCTGAACATTTGTGACATTACATTTAACAAAGACAACCAATATCTTCTTATGTAGAATAATATTGTATAACATCTGCTTATAAACCAAAGCTAAACAAGCAACCAAATTGAAAACACCAAACCAACAAAAAAAACGGAAGACTGCCATGATCAATGTGGAACAGTGCACTAAAATGGTCTCACTCAGAAAAGCACATAGGCTTCTTATAGGAGGGGAAAAAAAAAGGCAAAAAATGAAAACTTCTAACTGTGTAACAAAGCCCACTGCAAATAAAGGTCAAATTAAGAAGTTAATAAGTAATCTCAAAATTTGAACTTTGTGCCTATGTGATCAGTCCATCAAATAAATCAAATTAAACAAATATGAAATTCAAGGCATACCAAATCTCTTCTGTGAGCATTCTTTTTCAGAAGAGCAGTTAAATTTCCTCAAGCTTCATTCAATCATTTCAACGTGACTTCAGTTTCAGCTTAACTAGCACATTCTGAATTCAGACCATAATTTAGTTTAGCCTGCCTCTATTAAATATTTCATAAATATATACCTGAAGAGTGAAGGAAAACTCACACCTCCACAAAGAGGCATACAAAATTTTTCCTCTCTGCCTAAAACAAAAGCATAATTTATGTTATTCTTTCAAGTTATTTCTAAACAATGGGTACATTAAACTATTAGAACAGTGAATAAAGCTTAGATCTCAACTCAGTTTGTAAATAATGACTAATAAATGTTATCTCTTGCACTTGCACCAGAAGGCAGTTGAACAGACAGGTTAAAAGACTATCTGGGAGGAAATTTATGACTTCTTCTCAGAGGTAGTTGTTACTTTTATAGCATATTCTTCTCCTCTCCTATCTTTTCAACATTTCTATTCACTAGAGTACCACAGATTCTGACTTCTGTGGCTAACTTATTCACGAAGAACTTCAGCAGCAGTAGCTACTGTCAAAATTAACCACATTAAGTGCAAAATGACACCCAGCACTGATGTGCAAGCCCATCTCCTGCCTTACCACTTCTGTAGCTGTACAGCACAGGAGATGAGGAGACAAGAGTCAAACTTCTGCAGCCAGAACAGGCCCCAGGCCCTCAAAGTCTGGCTCAAATCTCCTGGCTGCCCTCTCCAATCTGACTCCTGTGGCTGCCACAGCCTGGCCTCCTCCACCCCACCCATTTCTTCCCCTTTCTTGCACCACTGCAGAGGCTCCTCGGAGCTATCAAGAAGCCGTTCTGGCACAACTATCTCAGGAAAAGCTGTCCACCTAGTACATTTTCAGCCCACTCAGTGAAGCCTCTGGCTGGCACCAGGCAGGCACCCGGACACTTTGCTGAAAATATGCAGCACGGAGAGGAGGCTACAAGAAGCTTTCCGCTAGTTAAAGGAGGAGAACTGGCTACTGGTGGGAGGAGGAACCGGGAGAGCATCAGCACCAGGACAAGGGACAGGTGAAGCCCCAGGCTGCCAAACGCATTAACCGCCCCCAGCAGCCTAAAGCCCTCGCAAGGCTTCAGCCATCTTGCGAGGCTCTTCCCCGACTCTGCACGGGCACTGGAGGGTGGGGAGGCTCCGTCCGAAACCGGCGGGGCTCTGAGGAAGTTTCAGCATCCCGCGGGGCAGCCGAAGCGCAGCGGTACTTCTGCACACCACAGCGAGTTCAAACTCGGGGCTGCTCCGCGCACGGGCGGGGAGGCCGCTTCAGCCCGCACCGGCTGCTGCCGGCGGGGGCAGCCAGCAGCGCGACCGGCACCGCTCCTCCGCGGGCTGCGGCCGCCCACCCTCCGCTCCCGGGAGCCCTGACAAGAAGCGACGGCTCCCGACAGAACCGGGCCGCTCTCTCGAACCGGGCCGCCCCCCCGCCGCCACTCACCGGACAGCACCAGCGAGCTGGTGGTCAGCCTCCGAGCCACGGGCACCTGCAGTGGCAAGAGGCGCGGACAGAGCGGCGCCAGGACCGGCCCGACCCGCCGCAGCGCTCGCCACGCCATCTTTGCCCCGGGCGGCCGGGCGGGGGGCGGTGCCACGCGGAGCTCCCGCCCTGCGGGGGCGACCGTTACCGCGCGCGGGAGGGGCGGCCGGTCGCCTCAACGGACGGTGCGGTTTGCGGAAGGGAGTAGCGGTCTCCAAAAAACCGCCTGGCAGCCGGGGAGTGAGGCTGCCTCGTGCCCCGTCGGCGGGCTGCTGTGCCGCCGTGCCTGAGGCGGGAGCAGGGGGAAGGAAGGCGGTCCGGGGGCGCCATCTTCCCATGGCGCTTGTTCGGCGGAGAGCAAGGGGCGGTAGCTAGGCGGTGCCACAAACGCTCGGTGATTTATTAAATACGGATCCTAACAGGCTACAAGAAGTACACGAGGGACATTTAATGTCAGGTTTAGCACTATTCTTCGCTAATATTCCATAATAACATCAGTCAGCGACACTTTATTAGTCAGAAGCCACGATAGCCTAAGTCTAGCCACTACAGCTGATAGTTAAAACGCAAATCTTTCACTTCAAAAGTGACTTTTCACTGTGGTTATCGTTTAATCGGTGACAGGTTATTCCAATTGATCATCGGTGACTGGCTTCTCTTCCTTCTTGCCTTTAATCCCGAGCAAATTGAAAAGTTTCATTATCATCAGATCAACAATCTCTTCCTCTTCTGAAGCCTAAAATAACAATGAGAAGTAAGTTATGCAGATGGACGGACCAGAAGTGGATACAGTCTCAGCTGAAGCCAGAGAAAGTCACAAGAGAAAAATCTCTATTTAAGCTGAAATAAGGCAACTTTCCTTCTAAGCAGAGCATGAGCCACTGCCAAAACAAAACATGCCAGTATTTATCAAGAGACAAGCCCCAGATGAAGATGGGTGAGCATGGACACTATAGAAGAAGGTTTGGCTCTATGAAAGCCCATGGAAATCTTGGTGCAGCAGTCTGGAGTTCACTTGCCAGCTACCACACAACTGGTATTGTTACACTATTGTATACACAATGAGCCACCCACCCTTTCTAGATTAAGTCAATGAAAAAACCTAAATATATCTTTACAATTGACCATACCCTTTGGTATTCTTGGCAGTACTGGAATACTAACTGGACCTCACGGTGTGTTATCAAAGGCTTGAATGTATCAAGCACTTGCAGTAACTTTTTTAACAGGAACCTTAAAGTCCTGTGGATTTTAGTGGCAGTTTTGGCACTGATTTCAATGGATCTGGGGCACAAGTCTTAAGACTTTTTTGCTGGGTTTAGTATGTGAACCGAAGACTACAAATAGGGTTGTGTACTAAATCTGAACAAGGACTCGTCTGAACAGGAATGGACAGTGTAAATCTGGAAAAGCTGGTATGCTTTATGAGTGAATGTAGACTCCTTAAGAGTTGGACTGAGTTTACATGGGTTTCATCCAATTGTAGAATACCTACATTGTGAGTAAGCGCTGCACAATGTTAAAAACTGCAGGACAGCTTAGTTGAACACACCTGGTAGTGCTTCTGCTCCTCACTAAAAGCAACCAGAATCACTGAAATGAACAGATTCAGCACCACAAATGTCATGAAAATGATGCAGGATCCAATTAAGAAGGAGCCTAAAATTGGATTGTAGTCCAAGACCTGTAGTATTAGTAAGGTAAGAAAATTTTTCATTGAAAAAAGAGCATACATGCAAGCAGTTAACATACAATGTTTCTCTCTGAAAAACCTTGTGGCTAATAAATTATGCTGTATATATTATACATATATAATTTTTCTCTTTTAGTCACTTTCTGACAATTATGTGGTGTAGTACACAGATGATAGACTATTTTACACGTGATATATGAATATGGGCAATCTTTGGGGTATTTTAAGCATTTGCATTTGAGTGTAACAGTAGGAAAGTTTCATGTGAAAGTCAACAAGCCTGGAGATCTGTTTATCCACAGAACTAATAACTGAAGCTCCATCATGCCTCAGTTTTCAAAACGTACATGAAACCTCTGTATGCTTTAGTTTAGTAGTGTTTTTACAAAGAAGCCCAGTCAGGCTGTCATGGACACATAAACTAAGGGTTGTGCAGAAACCCAACCCCTTCATTTGTATGGATATGTTTTCACTATTAACAACATGAGTTGCAGATGTGAAAAACTCAATGTCCAATTACTGATCTTCAAAGCTACGTGTACCCTGTTGGGATATGGGATCCATGATCTGAAAATATCTATCAAGGGCAGCTTCATGTCTGAGAACTAGCTTAACCCACAGAGAGCTGTTCAAAGGAAGACTTGGTGTCTTTTTCTTGTCTTGATGAGAAAAAATGCCTGCTTTAGGAAACTATGGAGCTTGCAAAATTAGAGTAATGTCTAGGACTAATTGTAATGCTTTCAGTTTGCTGGGTTAAAGCATACTTGATAACTGAACTGCTAATTACACAGTGATAAAGTTTTCAAGCTTAGGTACCTCCTCATAGTTGAAGATTCCCAGCTGAAGACTGACCATGGTCTCTGCTGAATCAAAGAGAGTTTTGTAAGAGTAGAGCTTCCAGCCAAATATCAGATTTGTCTGCAGAAGAAAGAAGGCATATCTGGTGTCATGATCAGAGTCCCTGCTGTATTTGTCATCGGAGCAATGAAGTTATGCCATTTGGTTTTGGTTTTTTTTTTTCAAACACAGGAAACACCAGGCAAGATCACAGAGGGGGAATAACTTCATGGTTACAAACACTTGCCTTTCAGTGCACAAGTTTGCCCTCAGTAACCAAGGTACTGTTTTCTCCATTTATATCCTGTGGGCCACACCAGTGCCTAAAGCTATCAGGTAGCCACAGTGTCTGTACTGAAGGGAGAGATGAGGAGCATGAAATCAGGCTCTGTGAGACTGCAGCAGGTCCCATTTGTCACAGAACTGCCCTTTACAGGACAGTTAGAATCTGGCTCAGATGGTTCCCACTTTTTTCAGTGATGTTGCTGTTGAGATGTGCTGAATTTCCCACATCACTATGCCAGAAGATTTAAACAAAACATTTCAGCTAAAACAATAAATAGTTGCAGTCCAATAATTCCTTAATCTTATTAGAATGAGAATATAATTTTATTTGTATAATAAGTATTCCTATAATGGGCAGAAAAATAATTATATCCTGCTGAAAAACTTGCCAAACAGAAAACGGCACTTGCTGCACTTTTCCCAATTTAAACTTTATCCAGAAAATTATTTTTCCTGTGCTTTCTTCTGTCACACCTATTACACACAGAGAATCCATTTCTTTGTAGCAGTGATTGTGTATTAAATTTCAGATGGCAAAAACCACACAAGTGGATATTTTAACTTCCCCTTCACTTATACTGAAGAATTGGGCTCTCAGCGGCCAACCTGAGGTTTAGACAGGCAGCTTTATTCAATTTTACACTTCAAAGTTATTTTGCTTTCAGCATTCAGAGATAGTTAATTTAACCTGACAATGCCTGGGTGCAGACAGCAGAAACCACAGTGGTACTCACAGCAATGGAATAGGCAAGGAACATGATTGCAATAACAGTGATGAATCCAGAGATGTCACCCCATGCCCTCCTTAGAGTTGATGTGATCATGTTTAGTTTTGGGTTGAGCCTCAGGAGATGCCACAGTTTCACTGTGGAGAGGAGCACTAGGAATGCAATCAGGTAGCCGAGGACTGCATCAGCTCTTGCTGTTTCATTAAAGCTCACACAGCTGCTAGGAAAAAGAAAGAAAAGCTGTAATAGACTGTGCACACAGGAGCCTTTGAAGTGTATAAATGACTATGCTGCAAAATCTCATCACTCTGTCCTTGTTTTCACTGGACAGCTAACTTGAGTTCTTGCTTGAATGTCCCCTTTGGTACTCCCTGCTGTGTGCACACAAAAAGCTCAGTTGTACATGGCAGAAGTTTTTTTCACAGCACTGGCTAGAGCTGACAGAGGCTGTGGCCCGAATGCTGCTCGTTTTTAGCAAGTCACAGTGTAAAGGCAGCTAATGCACCATCAAATTCTGACCCTTAGAAAGGCAGACAGGTTCTTCTGTACATGTGTGGTTGAAGAGGATGGGGTTACTCATGCCATGCGGGACACGCTGCCTGTGATTCCAACAAGTGTGAGAAGGTACTGTAAGGAATAAAGTAAAAGACTGGAGGTCAGAACTGTGATCTGTGACTGAGGTGAGTCAAGTCTTAATGTTAGCTAGAAAAAAAGCTTGGTAATACTTGCATTTACCCTTTTTTAAAGGTAGCACATTGTGCTTACAATTTTGTTTACAGCAGAGGTGACCATAAAACGATTTTATAAATTGTGAATGTAACACATGATGTAGACCTATATGGTATGTGCATGCTGCATTAGCAAGAGCTGCATAGCTCTTAGGTTAAAGAAAGTGTTTATTCTTCCCTCTCATTCAGCACTTTGGAGGTACCCAGTTTTAGGCTCCCTGGTGCTAGGAGAACTTTGAGTCCAGTGAAGGGCCACTGGGATGGTTGGGACTCAGGGCACAGGACACACAACAGAAGGATGTGTGAGCTGGGTTTGTCCAGCCTGGAGAAAAAAAAGCTAGGAAGGCCTTTAATTGCTGTCTCCAACTGCCTAGTGGTTACAGAGAGGATGTGGTAAGACACTTCCTGGTGGTGCACAGTAAAAGAACAAGAGGCAACAACCATAAGCTGTAGCAAGAAAAATCCTCTTTTTTTTTTTTTTCCTTTTTTTTTTTCTCCCACAGTGAGAGTGGCTCAGGACTGGAACGGGGTTTAGGGAAGCTGTGGAATCTCTATTCTCAGAGATAGGCAAAATTCAACCAAACAAAGCCTGGAGCAACACCAAAGCAGGAGGTTGGAGCAGAGACCTCCAGAGGTCCATGGCCTCTTTCCTGTGTGACTGTTTTTTGACATATTATCATTTTCCATTGTGTATAAAATAAGCCATTATTGTCTTCCAACCAATGGCTTTTTACAACAAAGAATGAGGCAGATTAGGTACTACCTGGATGGATGTCCTGTAGCAGAAAGGCTTGTTGATTCAGCAGAGAGTGTTGCAGAGAGGGAGCTAGCAGCTAGGCTAGGGAACTTGGTGCTCCGTTCTGCTCAATTTTGTTACAGCAGTATCAGAAAATCCAGTTGCTGACACAAATCTAAGCCCTGAAATACTTACAGGCTTCATGAATATAGTCATATAGGGTTACATTATTGAGCACATACAAGCTGCTGTCTGGGAAGAGGAAAAATAGATTTGTTTCTTTTCAGTAGCACTGGCAAAGGATGCAATAACTAGCATCAGTACTTACTCTTCTTTGTGTTCCTGATAGTAGCTGATGTCTCGGGTCCCAAGGATTGTGCGCTTCACAAACACTGACAGGACACTCCAGCTAATCAATATAATGGCTATCTCCAGGAGATTCCACTTGCTGTGGAAGTATCTCCATCTCAGAGTCTTGATCAGTTTTCCCTGTGAAAAGAGGAATTTTTCTGTTTCAGTCTCATGACTCCCTATCATACAATGTGCCTCTAAAGATTAGGCTAACTCCTCTGCAATAAAACAGACTACTGCACATCAGTAAAACTACATCTTGCACTAATTTCTCATAATCTTTCTCAGAAGAAACATTCCAGCCAAATAAAAGGTTGCCTTCCATTATGTAATACAGGTACAGTATCTGAGTCAGTCTTCCACTGGTTCAAGTCAGCAGCACTGCTCCTGAAATCAAGTACAGTCCTAAAGTTTTTGTTAGTGAAATCAAAACCAGATACAAGGTGAACCTGTCGGCCAGGCTTTCCATTTGGTCTCACCTGTACAATCATGTAGTACACAATAAAGAGGAAATAAATTACTTCTGCTGCAACCACAAAGATGTGGAGACTGTTGGTGTATGGGTAAAGCCGGACACTTTGCAGCTCTGCACTTGTAAAGAAGGCACCTGAAAAACAAGCAACATTCACCTCAGTGCTCTAATAACTACATCTCTGTTTTCATTCAAACAACTCTGTTCACCAGTAAGACTTCTGTATTCACTCTCACATCAGTGAGGGACAGTGCAACTATCAGACTGAGATTTAGACTTGATTATGTGAGTAGTCTTGTAAGTGTTGAAATTTTCCTCAAACAGGAACTTCAGGCAGTTGATGGCTCTTAGAGCACTAGTGTTCTCTTGTTGTGACAGTATGAGATTAATTACAGCAGGGCTGAGTTTGGATTGGGTTACAAATGCAGAAGTATGCTGGGAAAATCTGGAAATGTAAATCTGAAAGTCATTCTAAACAGAAAATTAGCTCAGTTTTGTGGTCTGATTTGGGCACCTGAGGCTGCTGCTCAGATGAAATTTTTCTGTGGCCTTCAAACCAGAATCCCTGTTTTCTTTATTGTATCCAGGTTATGCATTGTATGATTATGGCTATATATTATAAGTCTTCTGGAAAAAAAAAAGAGATAAACTCTGTTATTTGTACTTTTTGTTTCAGTACCATGTTTTTTTCATCAGGACAATTTTGCATTGATTCTGTCATTATTTGATTTACTAAAACATTTCTGTTTACTGAACAAAGAACTAGGTAAACATTGACAGCATGCAAATCTACCCTCTCTAGGTGTATTGCTTGCTGTCTTCAGAAATGTGTAACTTAAGGTTCTCACCTAAAGCATTGGTTTCAAACATCAGGCTTACAATGCAGAACAGGTTCACGTTGGCGTTGTAGACTGTAAATTCAACAAACACTGCTCTTGTGAAGGTGTCTAGCCAGACGTTGTTGAAAAGGTACTGGAGAATTCTGCCAAAAAATATGTAGTCAGTGATCTAACTCATACATGAAAGAGACAGTATCATGTGGAGGATAGGGGTGTTTGGATATCATCATAGAGAAAGAGTAAACCGGAGGTAAGGTGTTTGAGAGGACATCTGGTCTGTTAAGTCTGGAGGTAGAGGATATTTGTACTCTTAGCCTAGGTGCTGAGTTTCTTTTTGGCTCCTCCGGATAAGCAGATACCATACTAAATCTGAGATGCCTCAGGTGTCTGATCATTTACCTCACATAGGGTCCTGTACAAGTATGGATATCTCTGGCAACCTAGAAGTCATCTCTAAGTGTGGAACTCTGCCCCTGTGAGATGCTGCTTCCTGCTCATTTATCTTGTGCCCCTTATCTGCCAAATTATTTTTGAGTCATGGGTTTCAAGGCCTCATTATCTACTATTATCTTAAAAACATTCCCTGTTACTATTCATATGTACACACAGGAGATTTCTTTCATTAATTCTCCTCTTTTGAGGGAGATACAAAATTGTCTGCGATATCTAGGGAGTGTAAGTACTAAAGAGAGGCAAAGATGCTTGACAGATCCTACAATAATATGAAAACAGACAAATATGTCACAGTTTAAACATAGTAACAAGGTAGCATAAGATTAACATAACAAGATTTAGGCTAAATTATTTTCTCACAGTCATTGATTGATATCCGCTTAGAAAACTCATTATTTTAGAAGTTAAAGGCCAGACTAGATCCAACACTGGATTAATGCATTGATAAGATTATTGTATTAGTTATTCAACATTATGTATTTCTGCAGCTATGTAAATCTGGAATCTGTGCATATCAGTTAGAAGAAAAATGTTCTATGTTGGATCCTCGTTGTTTCCTAGCACAAAGCAAGATGATAGGAACGTAAACTACCATGATGGCACCACAGTAATATCTAAAATATCCAGCATAATGGATAATAATAAATCCACAGCAGGAAAACTCAGAATGCAATCTGAAATTACTCTTAAATAGGGTAAAGAGCATCACTGATGCTACAGCAGATACAAGAATACAAGTGGTACCTGGAGGCATTCTTAGGATCAGTTCCCAGGTGAATCACGTATCCCCCTCCCCTGTAGATGGCAAGTTTGCCCCAGACAGGTTGCCCTCTCAGTTTGGACTGACTCTGATACTGCCATGCTGAGCTCAAGTCAGAGGAGTTATCAAAGACTGAAGTATTCCAATGTTCCCCATAATCTGATGTATCTTCTGTTTGTAGGGAATACGGAGCATGACATTCCTGAGTCACATGCTGGAGTTTGGGAGAAATAGGGCAGGTGTCTCCTTTCACTCTGACTTGGCGAATCCGAGCACTACCCACCAGCTTGGAATTGCCATCTGTAATGAATCCTAAACAGGAGATGGAAAAGAGCAGCACTGGCAATGTGATGGGACTACTGAAAACATTTCTCCAGCTCATTTATGAATCATTGATGCATTAACATTTTGCTGTAGATTCTTTTCTGAAAAACACTGTAAGCAAGCTGTCATGAAAATTAAGCCTTCCTGTTGATTCGAACTGAGTTCTTATATAACACCCGTTACAGAGTTCGGTATCATTACCTCTCTGGGTTTTATACAGAAGGAAACTGAGGCCCAGAGGAGAAAAGTGACTTGCTTCAAGTCATACAGCAGAGTAGCTGTAAGCAGTGCCTTACAGTATCTGCCATTCTTGTTTGGAATTATAGAGACTCGTGTAAAACTGGAGAATATATCTGAATTTCTGGAATAAGTAATTTAAAGTGTGAGAAATGTAAAATTACAGTGCAGAACTTTCAGTTTATATTAAAGATAAGGAAAATATCAGGGCACATGTGGGGTCAGGCTATGGTAGTCCACCAGTATTCCTGTTACAAGAATCCACACCAGTCTAATGTACTCACAGTCTCTTTCTTTGGTGGAACATGCATGTGCAAGTTATGGAGACATATAAAAGATAATGTTTCAGAATCTAGCATGCTAAGGTAAAACAAAGTGACTCTTTACCTTTGTATGATCCATAAAGATTTTTGACTAAGGTAGTATTTGCCCATGTGAAAAAATCCTTATAACTATAGACATTGGGGAATCCATCTGAAAAGCTATTCTCAATGTGTTTGTTTAAGTAGTAGGAATTAGGATCCCTCTGCCCATAGGCAACAAGTAACAGCATCCATAAAAAACCTAGATAGGCTGGAAAAAACAAGAAGAGATAGCATGTGTGAGCTCAGAATTAACACCACTGTTCAAAGTAAATTGCATGAATGATTGCTGCTGTCATCACTTATTAGGTGAAGGAGATGCTTTGCTAGACTCTGACTGACCAGTGCTAATGAATTTACACAAGCTACTTCAACATCCTGCAGTTTAAGCATATCTGGAGTATGAGTAACCACAAAAAAGCTAAGTGGGAAGGCTGGCTGAATACCACTAGTAATGACAGCTCTAAATAAAATGAGTAGTCTAATTTTGTTCCAAGTGAAGTTGAGGTATTTTTTTTCCCATTGTTTTTAGAGGAAATAAAACTGGAGTATAAACCATCATCACTGGATACTATCTGCATTTAGAAAGATGGCCTCCAAATATGAACTCTGTCTGCTGTTTTGATTTCAACTTCATTTTACTGTTGACTTCTTTTTACCCTTTCTAACTTCTCTTTATCCTCTCATGTATCTGTAAAGTGTTTCTTCACCATAAAATTAAGCCTCTAGTCACAGATTTACCTCCAGCTAACATTCCCACCTCCTTTCAGCTTCAACTGCTACTGAACAGCCGGTTTCTGCCCCATAATGACTGGCAGAAAGCCAAAGATATGCCAAAACCTTTTCACCCAAGCGAACAATATTACCACTGATGTAAAGTACTGGTACTGTAAAAATGCTACCAAATAAAATATGCTAATCTACATATGGATAATACCCAGGATTTCTCTGATGAGGGCAAATGCTTTCTGCTCCTTCATGCAGCTAATTTTCATTTTCTCCACATCAGCTGCAGGAGGTGGCCGGTAAATATTGCTTCTACTGTCCCTTCGGGCTCCAAAGAAAGGCTTTGAGTCACCTGTGAGGGAGAGCAGTAAACCCTGGAGTGAGTCAACAGATCATCTATGTCCTGCATTTTGGTTTATTTGAACATTATAAACAAACATTTCTACTGATGCTTTCCCTTAGGAAGACAGGTGATGTGATTTTAACAGTTAGTATAGTAAAACACAGTGTATTAGGTTTAGGCTCAGGTGTCTCTCTTGGCGCTGAGCATTGCAGAAGGTGATGTATTCAGAGCCTGAGACTGGTCTGGGAGGAAGCTGTTGACCAGGATTCTGAGTTGTACCCTAGGATGCCTGCCCACTGCTATCAGCTTTTCTTAGTCATGATTGTGATTGCAGTAGCCCCTCTATGGTTTATGGGAGTAATGAAGATAATTGTGGTTGTATGTATACCAAGGACTTTTGTATCATAAGACTTAAAGGAGGTGTGAAATTTCCTTGAGAGAGAACTTGAGGTTTAGATATGCTTGTCAGATAAAGATCTACCAATCTAGATGAAGAGTGCATTTTACACTGGGTCATGTATTTATTTTCACTAGATTGTGGAGTAGCTGAAGGTTTTGTTGCAAGGCATGCCATGAGTACTGAGATGTATGTGCAGAGCTGAAACAAACCTCCCTGTATATCTGATTTTTATTATGTCTGATGTGAGAGCTAAAACATTTAAGCATGGTTACTGCATACTAAAGGCACTGATTCATTAAATTTGATTATAATGGCTTCAGTCACTTTGCCACATTTTATTATTTTATTTTCTCCACGTTGCTTGAATGTTGATGGGCTGAACAGTGATTGGCTATCCACTTGTACAATTCTTGATCTTGTATGAATCAATATAGGAAAATACTATTTTTTCTTGACATAGGCAAGGCAGGAGTGGAGGGAAGGAAGGGACAAATAGCAGTATCCTGGCAGCAAGTGTGACTTCCAGTAACAGGGGCAATCATACAACAATGTGAGGGGACATAGTGCATATATTTATATTTACAGAGGTAAAAACATACAGAAAAAGATAAACAAGGACATATTCTGTTGCCTCAGACTTCTTTTATCTTTTTGATCTTGTCTCTTTCATTAAGCGTTCCGCAAAATTTATCCAACGTAAACACACAGTGGTCTTTGGGTTTTCTCCAGCTGGCACTAAATCCATTATTCAGGTTTGGTTCCACTTCCATCTTGACCTTAGGAATGCTAATAGGTAGGCACATAGTCACAGCATCTGTGGATTTAGTGATTTCTGCTAACCTTGTCAGCTACAATTCAGATATGTAAATATAGCCAGTTGAGCTGAGTTACACGTTTCTGCATGAAGCACTCCAAACCCTTGTAGAACACATTACTTTCTTTAATAACTTCTCAATTTACAGACATTTACCTGGTGCAGAGAAAGTCCTGTCAATAGCTGTGTTTTCTTCATCCTCATGTTCTACTTTCCTCAGAACCAGAGCAAAAAAAGCAGCAAATCCCAGCACCTGAAAAGAATTAGCTATAGATTGACCATATGCTCATTTCATATAAAGAAGCTCAGGCTTTGACCTGGATCCCTTTGGATCCAGGCACTGCAGGAGGACAACTGTGCTTTGGCTTTCCTGAACTCATGTAGCTGAAACTTGTAAACAAGAGGACAAGACACAGTGCTGAAGTCCATCCAGCTAAACGAGTTTTGCCATGGGACATCTTCCCTGGTCAGAAATTTCATCACCTATTAGACTGTGACAAAACAAGGGAGAAGAAACTGAGTTCAAGTCAGCAGAAGACAACAGTTGTAAACCATCTGCTAGCTCTTAAGGGAAAATCTTCTCACTTTACATGTTAAGTCCTGTGGTTCTTCAGAACACATTACCTTATCCTCCTGAAATGATCGTAGAATGAGTTAATATTGGACAGTAGTTGTATTTCTGAGGATCTCACCTTTAAGGGCTGTGTGATGAAAAGACTTTCCAAGAAGGAGATGACCATGGAGATCAACCACTTGATGGAGTTCTCCTTGCCATAATGCAGCCCATAGAGCATGGTAAAGAACCCAGATACGCCACTGGTGACTGCAACAAGGAACCAAGCAATGAATACAAACCACCAGGGCAACACTTTGGAAGAACTTTTCTTGCCATCACCAGAGAAGCTTGGAGTAAGGGACCACCTTGAGAGTTAACCAGAAGAGAAAAAATCAGTCTGCAGTGGAACAGAAGCCAAAATCACAGTCTTCAGGTTCAGTGGGGTTAGGCAACATCTTATAATTTAAAATCTCAATCAAAATATTAGCAATTATCTTAACTAATGCAGGTATATAGAATATATGGATAGCAAAAAGTACAGTGAGCAAAAATAGGAGAAAGTATGCAAAGATCAGTTAAAATCAAAACAAATACGATGCATTCATTTACTCTTCAGTTCATGCATAATTGGACCTCCAGTAGAAATGTTGGCAAATAAAACCATGAGTGCATTTTAGCTGATTTTTCTTTAATGATACATTTTAAGAAACATCTGAGACTTTGCAGCTCATTGATTATCACACCCCTTTACTATCCTGTGGCATTGTATTGTAACAATCCACTTTGGAGGCAAAAATGACAAACAGCAATATGTCATTATTGCTTTTGTGTGCAGTTCACAGCACACTGTAATTTCTTTGTTGCTTCTATAATAGTAAAACATGTTTCTGTAGTGATAATAATGGTATCTAGCACATCTTGTGCAGTAATTATTTGGCCTCCATCATCCTAACCAGTTTTGAATTCACAACCTGAATTCACTTATATTGAGAATGGCTACCTCTCACTGATGGATGCTGATGAGCTGATCCGCTTCTCCAGGAGGTTCTTCATGTGCTGAACCTGACAAACAGCTTGTGTGTAACTCTGAGGCATCTGAAATTTATGGGGCCCCAGTAATTCCAGCTCCATCTCTACATGCTGGAGTTGCACGTACAAGCAGCGATTATAATCATTGTATTTCAGTCGCTCACACATTCCCTTCTCTGGAGTTGGGCTTCTTGTCTTTTCTGCAGGTAAATATTTATTTAAAAAAAAATAAAATCAGCAAGCTATCACTAAATTAAAATACTGCTCAGGGCAAATGTTAGCAGAAGTGGAGCTCAGGCTTATGAATGTGACTTATTGGAAGGGACATGTAAAAGCAACTTTAGTACTAGAGCGTTAATGCTTTTCTGCTGGAAAGGGCTGGAATTGTTGCCAGGAGGCAACTTAGTAATGTAGAGATTCGAAAACCTTAATAGAGAAGTTGGATAAAATCAAGTGCTAATTTGTTTATATTTTACCTGTGCAATTAGTAGTGTGGTATGCTCATTAGAAAAGCCAAACCCAGGTCATAATGAAATCAGTGGGATTGTTTACTCATGCATTATTGTTTAATTAAAAATAAGCTAATGCCTAAGTTAAGAGTCAGACTGAGAGGAACAACAGCACGATGCCAATGTGGAAAAAAGGACAGGACAAAAAAGACTGAAACAACTGATCTTTGTGAGTCTTTATGCTACTAGATACTGATTCTCTTCCCAAGTCAGGCTGGTAGCTAACATTCAATTCTATGGCACAAGAAATAGAAATTCCACTGTGTCTTTGCTCACTCAGTTGGGTGTGCAGTGAAAAAGAACAAGAGGCAATGGACAGAGATTAAAACATGTGAAATTCTGTCTGAACACAAGGAAAAAATTCTGTATTGTGAGATCGGTTGGATACTGGAATATGTTGCTCAGAGAATTTGAGTAGTCTCCATCCTTGGAGATATTCAGCATCCAACTGGACATGATCCTGGGCAATCTGCTGCAGCTCAGCCTGCTCTGAGCTAGGTGGTGCACTAAACAATCTGCAGATATCCCTTCCAACCTCAACTGTTCTGTGATTCTGTAATTGCCTCTGAGTCAGAATATAAGAAGAGCTTGGGTTATCACATCAATCATCATTACAATTTTTACTACAGAGGTTTCAGTAGGCATGTGACTTGTCTGACACAAATTGTGCTGTTTACCTTGCATATCCATAGCACCTAATGTGACATTTATAGGGTCGTCCTTTTTGCTGTCAGTATAAAACTCTTGCCCAGCTCTGTTCTGCTGGCAGATGATGTCCTCAACCAGTGCCAAAAGCGTGTTGATGTTAGTTGATTTCCCAAGATCTGATACTGAAGTATGAGATGGAGTCTTCAGGACTTTAAAGAGTGAGTTGGCAATTCTTCTTATGTCCTAGAAAAGACAGCACACAGCAGTGACTCAGGCTGCAGTGACTTAAGCTGATAGGATCTGAAAGCCCCACTGGCTGGGAGCTGCATCAATTGCTAAAATCTCCAGAATGGGTAAAGATAGCACATCCTACAGTGCTAGATGTGACAGGCAGATTTCAATGAATTCAGCAAGACAGCTTTCAGGAGTCAAAAATACAGCTTACCTGCCTGAGGACCTAAGCTGGGAAAGACAGGGTCACTGTCCCGTTTAAGTTTGAATTAACCCCTGAGCACAGTGTTTGTCCGCCCATTATAATTGTACAAGGGCAGGATAGGCAGTGGAGTCGGGGATTCCACGTAGATGTGGAATTGAGTGCTTTGCACCAGTGTGGAATTGGCTTTTTGCTTCAGACAAGCTGAAGAACATCCGACTGTGGAAGATTTCTGCTCTTCAACGGGGAATGTCGGGCACTGCATGGCAGCAGAGGGCAGTGCAGGACTCACTGGGGAGCAGCTACACGCACTTGCCTTTATTACAGCCTCTGGAGTGAGCGAGGCAGCCTGGGTGACCTGAGGAGTGGGAGGTAGGCTTGGGGACACTCGACCGTTCTTTCCCGGCCTCTTCTCTCTCCCCGGCGTGGCTGGCCGGGATTTTACGTTCCTGAAGATCTGCACAATGAGCAGGTTGATGGGGAACATGAGGAGGGAGCTCTCAAAGCCAATCATCACTTCCTGCCATGTGAACTCGATCTTACCTGTCAAGATCAAACAGAGGGGATGAATAAAAATAACCCCAGGATCCATTAGATCTCTCTCTTGTGAAAAAGCCCATTTGTTAAACTTTCTGCTTCTAGATTTTGCTGTCTTGCTATTTCCCTGCCCAAACAATCGTTAGGGTTGTTACCTAAATCCATTTTCTGCTCAGCTGGATCCTTTGGCACTCCCCAAAACATAATGCTGGTCAGCATGGTGCAAAGAAGCAGTGAGAAGCAACATGACACACGCTGGGCTCGTGTGAAGGAGCTTCGTGGGGAGCGGCTGAAAACCGAGTACCAGATGTGCCCATCCTGGAAACCCTTGGAGGTCTTCATGAAAAACAGATTGCTGGGAAGGAGCAGAAGGAAATCAAATGGATACTTAGAAAGGAGAGGGAAGAATAAAGCTGTACTTTGGGATCCTGATGTGTTCATACTTTTAAGCACTACCAGAAGAAATAATAACCATGAGAAATTATCATATATCATGGCTTGATTTGCATGGAATGGTCACAGTACCTCCTTTCCTTCTGGCCATACCATGGACAGAAAACTAATCATGAGCAGTTTCTATATGAATTGTTAGGGAAACTATACATAAGAAAGAGAAGATGCTTGGCTTTCAGTAGGCCTTGTCAGGCTATCCTTCTTTAACGCCAATATTTCCAGTGTTGTATTACTGTTAGGGTAATGGTCAGACTCAAACATCATTCCTCTTTTCCTGATTCAGAGCTCTTGTTTTTGTCCTTGTCTAGGGGTTTGATCTTTTTTGCATACTTGCTTTTCTAGACTGATTGTTACCAAGAGTAAAACTGTTCATAAAATAGAAGGTACCTGAACTGCTTCATGTCCTGTTCCGTAGCTACTGGGAACACTTTATCTAGGACACATTCTCCAATATCAATTGATAGCCAAGAGTTACAGAGGAAATACCATTTCTGATCCCATGCTAGATCATGGACCAATACTCGATTCACATACCTGTTGGAAAAACATATAGGTCATATTCACATGTAACTGAGTAGTATGAAATTCAGGACTCGAAAGGACTAGGGAGGACAAACTCTGGCCTTCAGCTTCTTAGGTTGTGTCTAAACTATAAGGCACAGAAGACATCCCATCCTGTACTGGACCCAGGATATGGGAAACACTCCTGGGCCTGCAGTTTAGATTATGATTTGATCTATTTTTCTGGAGAAATGAGAAACTAATACTTCTTTCCTTTCTAGAACTGTAGAAAGGGAAAAGGAAAGCTGTTATCATTATAAAAAAATATTTGTGGATCTTTACTTCCCAAGATCTCCAGCCAGATCCCCACTTACCAGGATGGACTGTCCCCTGAATTATCATGCCACAATCTAATACTCTGCAGTTCCCCAAGAGGGAAGAAGGTACAGAGCAGGAATACATCCACTCCTCCACGTTCAAAAACTGGTGTATCAGGATCAGTTAGATGGTGTGGCTCACTCTCTCCTTCCAGTCCATAGAGGGTGAGAGTCACCTGAAGGATAAGAAGGCAAAATGAAGACTTGTACATCTTGATCCTATGATGATTGCTCCTCTGACACACTCTTCCTGTTTTCATCAAATCTATGGATTTTCTGGCTTAGACATTGCATTTGAGCTATCCTGTTTAATAGCCTCAGGTGGTCCATTATTCATCCAGTTCTCTAAATGAGTGCCTAAACTGTCTTACTGCACAGTGCTGCTGGTACCTTGGAGGTTGTGGCTGCCCCGCGGCGGTGTCCTGTAAAAACTGTCACAAGATAACGATACTGAGCAAAGGGGTCATTGTCTTCCAGTACTGTGATTTTCACCTGCAGAGTGACACAATACAAGCAGTGTGTTAGCTGTTCTGTACATATGGATTCCTTAAAGCTGTGGATAGGAGTTTAATCTTGTGAACAATTCATATACTTACCAGTAAACAGAATTACAGGGAAGGGAATAGGATTGGTTGAAGACTTCCTATTAAAACAAGCTAGGCAAAGCAGGAATTGGCCTAAATATATTCAGTCTTTATTAGTGGAAGACTTACTTTGGCATCATCCTGGATGTCTTTTCTTCGAGCCCAAATAACTACCAGCACATATATCAGAAAGATGCACCCTACAGTTGTCACCACCACAGGGTTGTCCACAAAAGTACCAAATAGCTGTGCAGTTTTGCTAACATCTATGGCATTGGGTATGACAAAGAAGGAGCTCCCAAAGAAGGTCAAATGGTTGCAGAGGCACTGTGTGTGTCTAGGATTTGTTTTTGGTCCTACCTGAAAACCAGAAAAAAATCCTGATAAAACATCTGGTTTCAAAGTATTAGATAATTTACTAACCAAATGAATTGTCGAATCGTAGAATCATAGGACGGTTTGCATTGGGAGGGACCTTAAAGATCACCTATTTCCACCCCCTCTATCATGGGCAGGGACACCCTCCACCCAACCAGGTTTCCCAAAGCCCCATCCAACCTGGCCTTGAATACTTCCAGGGATAGGGCATCCATAGTTTCTCTGGGCAACCTATTCCAGGCACTCACCACCCTCAGTGAAGAATTTCTTCCTAATATCTAATCTCAATCTATAGGCTTGTAGTTTGAAACCATTTCCCATTGTCCTGTCACTCCCTACAAACAGTCCCTCTCCAGCTTTCTTGGAGCCCCTTCAGGTACTGGGAAGTGCTTTAAGGTCTCCCTGGAGCCTTCTCCTCTCCAGGCTGAACAAGCCCAACTCTTTCAGCCTGTCTTCACTGGAGATGTGCTCAGTCTCTGAAGACAGTGTTGAGATTGGTAAGTTAGTACGGAGAACTGCTATACAGAAAATCATTGTTCAATTAGAATATCAATTCTAATGTCTATCCAGAAACAGGAATCATAGTAAAATACAGCCTTATCAGAATGGTTTCATTTTTTCTTTTATAGAAACCTGTCCCAAGAACTTTAAATGGAAATTTCATTTGAAGCTTAGTCTGGTATAACTAATTTATGAAAACGCCTCAGAATTATGTTGGTTTATGGTGTGAGTTCCATGCTATCATTTTACTACAAGATGGTGGTTATAAAGGCTGGCTTTGAAGTATGTAACATAAAGCTTTTGCTTTGCTGTACTTACATGACATCCATAGCTGTTCCAGTTCCCCTGGTGCTCATCCCAAAATACACAACGGGATGCAAAGCAAGTGACAGCTATAGTTAGCCTGTCATAGACTGTGGAATCCATTCCCATATCTTGTAAAACCATGAAATAGTAAGTTCCCTCTCCAGAAATGAGTTCTTCTGGGCTAAGAATCCAGGTGTTTGTCTCGCCTTGGACATAAATATTTTAGTTTCAATGTATATATGGAAATGCAAATTCAGAAGTATGCAGCTGTATTTAATGTAATCAAATAGGCAAATGGGTATAAAGAAATGGGTATGAAATAATTCTTAGCAACTCATTGTTCAGAGCATCCCACTTTTTGCTCTTGTATACTAGAGATCGGAACTCTGACACAATGAAACTCCTTTGAGAGGTTTCTTTCCAGTTAGAAATCTGAACTCATGGTCACGGCTCACTCTGCAAATATATGCATGTGCTGTAAAACTGTGGATGAGCACTCACCATACTGAGAGCCCTTAGCTTGCTAGGGGTGGTGAGAGTCTTTTGGTTACATAAATCCAGACTGCACAAATTCTTGGGTCACTAACAAGTTGTCTTACCTCCAGTAGTCTTCTTATAGAACAGATGCTTTTTCATATCATAGTTTGTTTCATTTGGACGATAACGATACCCTAAGTAGAGTATTAGTGGAATGTCATGTTCAGATTCCACTTGGATCACTACAGATGTGTTTTCTGAGGTAACATTGACTTGGAAAGTGCTAAAATTTCCCAGATTCAATAGAATCTTATCTTCCTTAGTTGCTGAAAGTCTTGGTAACATTATCTGTTTATAAAAAATAAATATATAACTTTAAATGTATCTTGCTTTTATTATCTATAAGCACAATATAATCACGTGCTTGATAATCTTTTTTTCTTCCCTGCAAAAATACTGGCTTCAAAGTAATTTTCTTGATACCATCATGTAACCTCTGAAAAGTTCATTTGAAACCTATGTAGACTCATCATAAGATCTATGATCCTTGGTGCATTTCTAAATTAAGTGCTGAGATTATAACTCAAACACTGGCTGCATGAAGTACATATATGAATGATTTAGATGTCAGATAATCCATGGGCTGGGAAGCCCAAACAACAGTAATATGAACACACAGTTGTTGGATGATGAAGTCAGATGTTGCATTGTGTTTCAGGATAATCTGGAGTCTTTTTCCACAACCATTAGCATTCTCACATCTATTAAAATGAAGAATGAGATCTCTTTTTTTAAAGAAAAGACAGAAGTACTGTTATTTCATTCTTCACATCATACAAATCCCTCCATCACAAATGCAGTAACCATGATCCCATTATATGCTGTAAGGAACGCCACCGTCATTTGCAGTCACTTCGCAGAAGATGGTAACACAAGTGACAGTTGGTTAACAAGGAAAGAAAAAATGGGAAAAGAGGGAGAGGGATAGAAAAAAGTGAGTTTACCTCAATGTCCTCTTTGAGATTACTGACTGGTATGATTAAACCATCCAGACCAGTAAGACTTAGACCTCCCACTGTTCCACTGATGTCAAAACTGTTGTCACTGGAGAAAAAGGGATTCACTGCAAAGCTCACCATCTATTAGTAAGATATTAACAATCAGATTTGAGCTATTGTCAATATTTCATTATATTCACACTCTACATGGCTGAATAATAAAAGCTTGAGCCCAAACCCAAACAGTACTTGAGACACAAACCTTGCAAGTGATTTTGATTCTGAAATGTTGTATGTGTACAACGTTTATTGTTCCCATTCATTGTAACCTTCTTGCCTTTTAGACACCAGATATCAAGCTGCAATTGCATAAGCCTCTTTCAAAGTAACTCCACCAAAGTACCACCCTGCTTGGAACTAGGAACAGAAGTCTATTTCTACTTATGATACCAATGCACAGAGCTGTACGTCAGAGTCATCAGTCCAATGAGAAGATTCAGGAGCCTCACCTAATGCTCAGGTAAGACAATGGCTGTGTTTCCACTGGTTTCAGTGGGCTTTAAGTATTTTTTTAGCAGAGCTGGAAAAAAAGAATGGGAAAATCCTGTATATTTTGCAACTGTCACAGGAGTTTCCTGAGAATGTGAAATCAACTAGAGAGGCCTTTAGAAAATTTATTATTAAAAAATGACAATAATATCTATTGTTCTAAAGCAAAACCCACCATATACTAATTAAGGTGAGGGATGTGTAATCATCAGGACATTCATGGGCCTTTTGTGTCCTGCAGAATCTGGGTGCCTCAAATGCATTTATTTCTACCTGGGATGAAACAGGACTGCTGCAGGTTAGTTTTAATGGTGATATGGACTCTGAGCTGTTGCATCTTCCTCAGGGAATTAGATGTAAACAAATATCAAATAGATTTATAGGCATTGATTCATTCCATTGTCTTCTCTTGCCAAGCAAGTATGAATGAAGAGTATATGTGAGACACTGGTGGGAATTTAAGCTTTTAGTCCTCCTTAGCTTGCTGAACCACTTCATGCAATTCAGATAAGTGAGGGCTTCTTTGACCACAAATACTTCAAATTATTTTCTTGGCATGACAGGAGGGATGACTCATGTGCTTGTGCATTGTAAAAGGTGAAAAAAAGATTCTAACAGCACTAGATCAAGAATTTCAGTTGTATATCAGATTGAGTCAGATAAAAACTGTTTACTTGCCCTTATATCCACTGTCTCATCATCAACTCCTGAAACACTGAGAGAGGAAGCAGATGGGAGAGTAAAGCTGGCAGAGCTGGAATTGGTGGTATTAATGGATGTGCCATCCATGTTTTCTGTTTGTAATCTGTACAGTTAGGATTGGACACAAGCAAAGCAGGATAAAAGAGAAATAGAAAACAAAAACCACAAGCAGAACAACAAACACCCCCCCACCCCCCCCCCCCCCCCATCAATAGCATGGACTTCATGTCTAGAGACTTCACTAGTATAACTTAGCTGTAAAACTATTCCTAACTCTGCCAGTGAATACCCTGTACAGTATCTGTCCCTGGTGTAATACTCCACATAACACTACTGCAGTATCACCAAAAAAGGGGTGGAATTGGTGAATCTAGATAGGAAGTTGTACCCAACAAGGTGTACTTATGTGAAAGACCTACTTGGTTTCTGTGTGAACCTGCTCTTGTTTTGAATGCACAGTTAAATGTGTATGAAAACCAGGCTCTTGGTGAACAATGTAGCAATGATTGTAAAGAATTGAGAGTGCTTCTCGGGCTCCTCATGTGTATATTCACTTCTGGCAAGCTGGTTGCAATGCCAGATAAAATGGCATTAGTGGCAACTTGGAAAATAAAAAGACTAAAACCTAAACTGGCATGACATGAGGTTTCCACTAATTTCAAAGGTAAGCAGCTGCTGCCTCATCCAGGAAATAGTAAATTCTCCATTTGTCAAAGACACAGTATAAGAATTTCTAAAGTGGCTTTACTGAAGGTAACCGGAGTCCAAGCTGTTCTTATCATTGGTAATTGTAGCCTCATTGCACCCCTGAAGTTGTCATTCTGCTCCAGTAGTTAGTCGAGTGGCTCCATTTAAGGACAATGTAATGAATCTTTGGGGCAAGTTTGATTAACTATGGGGAGCCTAGGTGGGAGACACTGTTATTGTTACCTCTGTATATACAATGTGGCAGAAGGAGTGGTAAGGACTGTTGGTTCATCATCAGGTTCTTTCCCATACAGAAGGGCACTCTGTAGATTTTCAACTGTATTCAGGAGCTGGTGCGACACTGAACTCTGGAAAAGGATTGGAAGAGGAAACTTGGAACAAAGCTCCTCTGAATCATCAAGTTACACATGATTTGCCTTTACTGCCTTTTAGGAACAAATACTAATTTTCAGTGTCTTACAAAGTTGGCAAACTTGATGATGTTCTTCATAATCTCAGAGAATGTTATTCTAATCAACAATTCAGTTTCTGTACTTCTCATTAAAACATTGCAGACAGCACCTAAATGTATTGCACAGCTTTTACTTTTATATTTTATTATTTATAACTTCTAGATATTGAAATTTGAAGCACTATAAACATGACATCAGTTTAACACAATATATTCCTGCACTTATGTACCTTTATGCCCTTTAGCTGCACACTTCAGTTACTTGCAAAAGCAAGATCTAATTGCATATTAATTGTGTGCTTGTACAATGTCGTCCTGGGGGAGTTCAAATGTTCATAACCTTTTCTCTCAAGTTAGATTTATTTTATGCTGCACTCCCTTCCAGTGGTGTTCAACCCAGGAAGCACAGAAATAGAAAAGGACAGGACAAAATAAACATGTTGCATGTTTCTGAACAGAAAACCAGAGTGGGCTTCCTGAACCAGCATAAGCAGCAACCACAGCTGATTACAGCTTTGACGTAGTAGAGCCAATCATGAATATTGAATACCTGAGACTTCCTTGAATTATGGGGAAAAAGGAGGGGATAGAATCAAATCTGAAAAAAAATCTCTGTATGCCTGTCATCCATTAGAGGTTGTATACTGAGGCTGTGTTCTCCAGTGCTCCATCCTCTTCAGCTTTAAATGTAATAAATTTTAAGAGGCTTCTATCATCTTCATTAGCAGACTGTTTGGTCTAACAGGTCTGACTTAGGAGAAGTTTCCTTTGATATTCAAGTCCATCATGGTGTCACAATGAACCCTACCTAATGCCATTGAAGAACATGAGAGACAGCAGAACTCTAGAGCAAGCAGATGTTCATGCACAGTGCACTACAAACCAGGTCAAACCAAAGTTACCTGTTCTGTCTCTGGAACTGAAGTGTTCATAGCTCTGATTTCTACAGAAGCTTTAAGTACATTGCTCACTGCATTAAACAGATAGTTGGCTGCATCTTTTAGCCTCTGATCATCTCTGCTGTCCTCTGTGTTTACAGTGAGCAAGGAAGCACTGACGTCTTTTAGAGTGTTGCTAGCTTCCACCTGTATCAGAAAGATAGAGTGTCTGTGTGTTGGTGCTACAAATAACAGAAGTGACATTTGTTTCATATACTGAATATTGCAACATAAGAAATCTCATGGGACTATTTGTGGCCTATGCTGGATTTACTATAATTATTGCTGCTGGGGTAATACCTTAAACGCCAATAAAGATGATAGATGATACATTATATATGGCATACTAACAAGTGATACAGACCTGAAAAATGCCGCCTGCTTCTACAGATTTAGTCTGTAAAAGAGATGAATAATATCTGGAGGAACCTTGTCTGTCAAACACTGATCAAGGATGCAGTTTAGATGTACAGTAATGTAGTAAATTAGGCTATAATTTTGGGTGGTGTGTCCAAAAAAATTCCACCAGATTGTCAAAGGTATGTGCATTTCAGTCTTCATTTCCACAAACTCCATTGGATTACCAGCAAGTGGCCTCATCCTGTGCCAGAGGAGAATGAGTTTTAAAATTTTTATTTTGTGTCCAAATTTAGCCAGTCATTGCTTTAGGATTGTGAAAGCACTGGCCAGCTTTTAGCCCAGGGTGGTGAGGGAGCCAAGCAAATTCATTGCAAGTTTGGACATAGCCATTCCCACAGTCTGCAAACACTTAGCAGCCTTACTGTAGGGCGAGTGCTGAATCTGAGCTATGTTCTTGTCTTGCCAAAGTTAACCACATACTGCTGAAATGCTCCCAAGCCATTGTCTGGCTGCAGCTGTAGAATACATCAGAAATAAGGACAGCTCTTTTTATTGCCAGTGTATTTGGGAAACTTCCCCAGTGACAGTTTGTTCTCTCCTCCCATGTGCTCACTCCTTATGCATAAATAGCATGATCTACTAATAATGTCATGTTGCCAGATAAGATTCAAAAATACTTTTGTGAGGCCAATCTGAACATTTGTGCCTCGTTCCTCTGGGTGCTGTCATGTTCCTGCCTCACTGACAGCTTGCCTGTGTGCATTTTGTGTCAGTGTGTGGATCAGGGACCAGTGGATCTGGGCAATTTTTCTTCAAGATGCTGAGCACTTTACAACGTAAAATATACATCCTAACATGCCTCTGACTAAAAGTTAAAGTTTTCATCTTAAAGATGTATCATAAAATGCAACTAGCCAAATGGTCATAGCCTGATTTGTAGTGGTTGCTGAGACAATGTCTGTGAGTCCAAAGAAATTTACTCTAAAAAGCAAAATGTATTCCCTTCTGGTCAAAATACACATGCTGGTACAGCTGAAAAAATGGATGAAGATAAGGTAAGAGTAAGGCACTGAAAGCATTCCAAGGTGAGTGGGGTGCAATAGAGTCTGTGCTCTTAGTGTGAGGAGATACAAGATGAACTGCTTCTTACCTGTGCTGAGACAGACAGCTCTTCACTCCTGTAAGTGATTTCTTTCAATACTTCTGACATCTTAAGAGCCGTAAGCACTGATGTTACATTAACAGCAGAGAGAGTTGTCAGCATCAGCCCTCGGAGCTTGGGATGAAAAGGGATAATTAGGCAAAGGAATAAGATGCTAATTAGGACTGCAAGTAGTGCTGTATAGTGACAGGCTTGCTGTAAATTATGTGTTAGAGTAAGACTCAACAACAAGGATCAGTTGAACTGATATTAGGTCTACTGACAAGGTGCCACTTGCCTTAGTAACTATATAATCACGAGTTTTATGCTACTTCTGAGCACATAGAAGTTATACACTTATCATCCATTAACAGCTAGGAGAGTTACTTGGGAGAATTTGTACTAATGTATGTGAATTACTGTATAAATGCTACCTCCAGATAACGTAGAGCCACGTATGATTGATATTACTGAAATAATGAATCATAATTGAAGGATACATTGCATATGTCTAGATCTTTTCATATTCATCTTTTCATTTCTCAAAGCACTGTACAAATATAAGCTTATAACTAAAATATAAGCTGGTAGCTGAAAGGAACAAACTAAAATTACCTGCCATCTAGTGCTTTTTGGGAAAATTAAATAGGATATTTCTCCTGCAGGAGTGGCCATTTTATAAATATTTAAATTGTTTGTGGAAAGTCAGGTTGATTTTAAGTTTAGAAAGACCATCCAAATTAGTTTAAGTTAATGCAATTACAATTTAGAATTAATTATTTTACTGATGGATAATAAAATTAATTATGTGGGCAGAGTGAAAAATAGCTGAAACCTGTGCCAAACACCAGGACAGACACTAGAAACTAGAAACCACCATTGATTTCAGGTGGTGATATATGATCTTTTTATTACTTAAGAGCTCTCAAAGAATCTGAAGAGCCCCTTATATCACATTGTACTGCAAGAAAACAAGTGTCTGGCTGACCTCTTTTCGTGTGTTCATCTCTAAAGATACGTTAAAGCTTTCCTCTTGGGTCTCCTGATTAAGGACCGATGTCACTGACTTGTACAGCTGGAAAAGACTCATGCTGTCGTTCCCATCTTTTAGGATGTTTGCCTTCTCAGATACAATAGCCTGCAGGGTCAGGTTTGCATCGATCATATCTGTATGTCCAACCTGATGAAGAAATCAGATATGCTCTTAACATTGTTAACACTGTTTGAATTATCTTTGAACAGTTTCCATGATCATCTTATTGGCAGCCTAGCTAAAGTGGGACAGAAACCTTTGTGTTCCCCATTTTTAATGTTTTATTTTTAGTGGCTTGTTAAGGATCTCCTTACTGGAGCAGAAGTGGGAATTCTCAGGGGCCTACATACAGGAGCTGACTAAATACAGCTTATACTGCCCAAAGTCCAAATAGATTGTCTTTTAAGCTTCCAAAGAAAAAAAGGCAGTTCTTTTGACTACCTTGGATCCACAGAGGATAGTCTCTGTTAGATAAGGAAGTGGTGGTTATGGCACATTCAAGATGTAGTAAATTTAAAATGGAAGAAGTTCCAAAAGTGAATCATAGGCTAGGTATCAACTTGAGAGATCTTGAAATAGAGTAATTGTTCTGTGTACCTTCACTGAAGCATTAGTTTGAACTGTATCACCGTAGCTGTTGCTAACAGTAATTGTCATATGTAAAATGAAATTATTTTCCTTTTCTCCAAGTGGAAGATACACTGGAAAGAGTTCAGGATCTGGGCCACAGTGCAGGAGAGAATCTGAAACAGGAAAGAGGGGGTCACCTACCAGATACCACACAGTCATCTCCTGTTCTCTAAGAACAGGGCACTCTGCACTTGCTCTGTGTAGGCCTGACTGACTCAGTCTCTCTGAGGAGCAGAGCCAAGTTGTGCTTTTGCTCTTGTTATCCACAGTAACTGTGCTTGCTAGCAGCATGGAGAAGCAGTTAGCCAAACAGTTCACTTCAGAACTTACTTGATTTCAGATAGAAGCAGTATGTGAGCTGCCTGTTGTGGCTGGATTGGTACGAATCTGCTGAGCAAGGAGCGCTGCAGGAGACCGTGAACATGGTGAGCACTGATCCCTGCTTGGGAGCCACGGCGCAACTGGGGATCTCGGGTGGAGGCACAGTGCTGACAAGGTATGTTTCCTCCCCATAACCACGCTGAGTCATTGCTGGGAGTGGAGGGAGAACATCAGTAATAATTGTGCTGCAGCAGCACTTATCTTCAGACATTAATCTTGCTTACTCTAGCATGAGCTAGAGTATCAGGGAACCAGAAACATCAGGGTGGGCTTAATCAGAAATTAAATTCTACTACTAAATAAGCCATAAGAAAAGAACTATTAAAAATAGAGTAGTGTTCCCATTACAAAGCAAAGCTATGTTACTTGATCAAGTATTTAGTATAACTTCATTTACATATGAGCCTACAGCTTGGAGTAGGATAACTGAATTTGTCCTGTGCAACAGCCCAAACAAACTTAGGTCTTTACTATTTTAAAGAAAACACGTATAAAGTGCTTACACCTACCAGTTACTTTAATCTGAAAAGCTTCTCCCTGTGTCTGCAAGAAGGAGCTGTTCATTTTCAATGTGGTTGTGTTGCTTTGAAGCAAAGTCAAAGAGTCCTGCCGGAAACCAGTCAGGCCACAGGCTAGAGGGAGGTGCATAGACTGGAAAATGAGACAGACAAGAAAACATGACAGTAGAGGTTCTTTGCTGTGATTTCTGTTGCAGTTTATCAGGACCTGGATGGTAGTTTGGTGCCCTCCATTATAACCCCTCCCAAACATGGCACCCCCTTGTCTCAGTCTTTACTGTTATTTCCAAAGTATGCATTTGACAAAATATCACTCTGAAGCCATGTGGGGTTCCCTCAGGGTGGATGTTTATTTTTGCATGTATAGTATTTCTGACCAATCTGATGCTTTTACCTTATTTGGGAATGTGTTATCTAAATACCAGTTGTAATATATTGCCTGGGAGTCCTTCTGTCCAGAGACACTCAAAACAACTTCATCACTAGCATTCACTGGCTTGCAGTTTGCTTCACACCTGTAAGGAAGTAAGAAGGTAGCTACAGGTAGTAACTGTATGAGGTACCACAGTCCTTGATATTTATTGGTTTACTCTCATTTGATGAAAATCTGCAAAAACCCTGCAATATTAGACAGTTACATATGACTCACAAATAGAATCATGTGTAAGTCATATAGAGTCAAATTTAACCTTAAAGCAAGAGATTTTGGAACCTTCGTCTCCATTTTCAACATGACTGAGGCCCAGAACTAGCTAACTATTTCTATTGCAAAACTGTTTCTGGCTCTCAAATGAGACCTGCTCCTGTTCAATGTCCTGAAATGATTATATTAAGAGATCATGGAAATGTCACTGCTCTTTAATGAGGCACTAGAGTCTTGAAGAACAGATTTTTTAGGCAGTAATGTGTGGCTAGTAAAAATTTCAGACATATCTTACAGCGTTTATTCCCATTGTTTCAGTGAGGTTTGCATTTGGAAGTGTCCAACATTGAAAGGATGTAGTGGGGTTAAAAACCCTCAATGGTTTTGGGTATAATATTACTCAGTTTATAAAAGGATTATGTTCAGAAATGTGGACTGGAAAATGCAGCAAGACTCATTTTGTCTGTAATTCCTGTGATGGCAAAGTATAAGTAGATTTACAACAATAAGTACATTATCACTTTATTATTGTTATTAGTGGTAACTCTGACCTTGCACTATGTTTGTGTAGTAATATTAACCAGAGAATAGTTGGGTTTAAAAACAGACCTAATTTCCAACTGCAGTTCTTGTTTTGCAGTCACATAGAGACATTGCTCATCCTGCCTCTCTTCATTGCCATGGCTGTGGACTGTGACCCTGACAGTCACTGCTGACTTTGGAGGAGGAAGGCAAGAAGGTGGGATTTGCACTTCAGTTTGGTTGGTTAGGATTATCTGTTGCTGCACACATTCGTTCCACTGAGGCCAGCAAGCTCCTGCAAAAACATTTCCTTTATAATTAGGATAGTCATAACATCCCTTGTCTCTTACAAAGGACTTTCCTGCCATGGGTTTCAAAGAGCTTTATAGAGCAAACAAGTTTTCTGAACCCAATTTAAACAGCATGTAATCAGAGTTCAGAGTACAGACTGTCTTCTTCAAAGTAATGCATGATGTCAGAAATAAATATGGGGACAGAACACTGATGTCCTGAATTTCAATCCAGGTTTTGGCCATAAATGTTTTTGCATCATGTTTGATGCTAATTATTGCTGGTTTATTGAGACATATGTACCTTGCAAATGCCTAACTATGTAAGTCACTTGGGATTAGTTCTTGGCTATGTGGGTGAGGGTTTAGGATGGTCAGATCATGAAAAATTGAAACCTAGGAGTAACCACCTTTGGGAAAAGACAAAACTGAGTACTATGGAATGTTGTATACCATAATTAGTTTGATATTAAAACTAGGCTAAGACAAAAGGACATTCTTCATGTAAACTTTAAAGCCAGAGAGTAAACTGTCCTTTACTCCTTTACATCCTTTACCTCTTGATCTGACAGGATAATGAGTGTGTTACTCATCAAATAGAAATTGGTGGAAAGGTTCAGTAAATGCACATACCACAGGACCAGAGAAAACTGGAATTATTGCTGTGGTCTGGCCAGCCAAGTGTAACAGTTGTGAAAGGATCCACATGCCGGCTCGGTTTAATATATATTTTGCTTTTTCTTTTCTGATCCTAAATAAGAAGACAACGTATCAGTTAGGACAGGAGCATCTATAAACATATATGTATCTTGCTTCTTTATAATGAAAAAGGTCTGAAAGTTTATTCTAATGTCCTGGGTTTGGCTAGGTTAGAGTTAATATGTCTTCCCCTTTTTTTTTCTCCCACTGTGTGTGAGGGAAATAAACAAGCAGCTGCATGGTGCTTAGGTGCTGGCTGGAACTAAACCACAACAGTCCAAAATCACTGTATCACATCTGTAGTTTAAATGTTCTTTCCCTGATCAGTGGTAGTGTGGAAGTAGAAGCTGTGGGAATAGAAGTGGATGACACAGAGAGACTGTGTAGCAAAATACTTCCAAACTCCTAAGTGGCTTAGGAGCCCAGCTCCTCTTTTCAAAACTAATGCAGGTACTTAGGAAACTAATTCCCATTCATTTTCTACTTCTGAACCAAGACTTTTAACCCTCAGACAATTGTTTGTCTTCTAGTGCATCTTCTAATTCCTTCCTTTTCTATCTGAATTGGATACAATACAACTATAGATAAAAAGGAGGGAGTAGCTGAATGTGTCTTTCTGTGTAACAAATTATGATAAACTTAGTTTCAAATTAGATTTATATATTGATCTGATGCAGTATATTCTTGCAGGCAATCTGTAAAGCATCATATCTCGTGGAGCAGCTCATTTACTATAGCAAACATTTGTCTGCTAGAGTTTTTAGGTAAAATTTAGGCCTTTCAGATGACAACAAAATACTCTATCTGGCAATTTTATTATTTAAATTTGTGAAACTGCTAACAATTGGTGTATCATTAATTTCTCACTTAGCCATAAACTGGAAATTTCTTTGCAAAATAACCTAAACATTCCAATACAGAGGCAGGAAACACTTAGAAACAGTATAAAAATATATCAAACTCTGCTTGACAGATAGCCCCTCAAAGAGAGGTTTCCAGGAGTCAAGTAGATAATTTAAAACTTCATCTAAGCACATGTCATTTTTCAAAATTGAATCATTATGAAATTCTTTAATCTTGTAATTGTTACTTTCAGGCTTTTATGAGTTGTAAATTGAATGCCTGTAAACGTATTTGTCTCAATGATTTTGGTGTAGATTTTTTGTTAAACTATATGGGGGACAGAAAATCTATTGCATAGTCTAGTATGCTACAAATATTTCTTTTCAATATCTTAAGCAGCATTTTTACTGGTAAGAAAAATTTCTATGAATTTGAATTTTAAGAAAAGATCTTTAAATAATACTCACATTTGTCCTTTGGTTATTTGTTCTGGAGATGATTTCTTTCTTGGAAAAATCTGTTTAATACAACAAAGAGCAGAATATTTTAGTGCTACTTGTAAAGCTTTCAGATGTTCTCAGTTAATATGACTTAAATACACAGGTTTGACTACCAACAGTCTGAAAGATGAGGCTATAAGAATCAGACTCTAGAACCGTGATAAGCAGTCTAGCTCCTATAGGTAAAACTGTAGCAAGCTAGTCCCATACTATAAAGAAGATGATCCTGATTCTTCAAACATAATGGTGTAAATAAATTCTTAGGAGGTGATGGAGTTTCACTGATGTACAAAGAAAAATTGTGGGAAAGCACTGAAAAAGTCTCAATAGGATTAGTATTAAAGTCACTTTATTCATGGAATAATCTGCTTTTGTAAATATAAGGATGAGCCATCTAGAAGCATTTACTTACAGCAGTTTATGAGTGTGTGATGCAAATATTTCCTGGTTTTGGAGCTATATCCTGAGCCATAAACATCACTAATTATTTCTAGGACAAAGAGCAAATGTGCAGTGTGTTAACATATACAGAGCAATGCCAATTTATGACTACTTCAAAGCCAGGGAAGCTGCCTGCATCAGGAAGAAGCCTCCACAAAACATTTCAGCACTGTTGCTGGAAGGAAAGCAATTACTAGATGCAAACCATGAAGGCTCCATGAAACACTCTGATTGCAACAAGACTCTTACGTGGTCAAAACCAGCACTGTCAGATTAATGCAATTACCTCCTGTATGAGAACTGTTTGCCAACACAGTGATGAACCCAAGATCCAGACTCATGTTTGAGAAGGCATTCATGGCTACCACTTTCACTAGGAAAGTACCTAGAGAATACAAATAGCCAGTTAAGAATAGCAGTGGGACCAGTCCATCATGTTTGGGATACAAAATCCAATATTTATAGGAAATCCTATTCTTTTTGTTAAGAGCTTTGGGGTTTTTCTGATGAAAAGGCTTTTCAAGGAACATTCTTCCCCTTTATCTCAGCTTTTTAATAACACAGCTACCTTTGTCCTACCACTTGCAATGCTATTCTTTGTCAGCTGGCTACAATATTACCGCACCAAAAACTAGAGCTGTGCTAGTACTGGAGTCCAAATGAGTTTAGGCATCTTGAGAGAGCAGCTGTCTTGCTTGAAAATTTCTGCCTGAAGGCAAGGGATGTTCAAATCAGCATAGGGAGAACCTAATAAATTTTTTAATATTGAATAAACTTAAAACATAAAATGAAATCATAATTAGCTTCTGGTGTTCCAGCTTTGGCAAAGGATTTGAATTAGAAAAGAAAACTTTTTTATCTTTTGCCACTGAATTAACTCTTAAGGACAATCTCCTTAATCCCACATTTTAAAGGCTTTGATTTCTTAATAATGCAAAGGAAAAATGCTAAAAAGCTTATTCATAATTAAGTTCCACAAAAATTATGTGTTGGAGACCAAAATACAGAAAAGCTCTCCTTTGTCACCTCTACTGAGAACTCAGATTATTAATTACTGCAGTGTAAAATGCAGAGGAGTGTAAACTTGAAAAGTTATACATATGAACAAAGAAGAAGAAAACGTTTTGTGATTCAGGAAAACATCATAATTTGTACTTGAAACAAATCTCATCATGAAAAAATAAACCCTGGTTTCACTATGTATTTTTATTGCAAAAAGCAGGTGAAACCTTGCTTTCAGTCTTCATATGGAGACCTGTTTGCCAGGTTTTTTTTTATTATTTTATAAGTCAATAAGCCTGTGCTGTTCATACTGTTCTGCAAACTGAGTCTGAGCAGCTAGAAAAGCTACTGAATTCAGCTGTCCATTATTGTCCCCTGCCCCAGAATGTTGTGACTGTGTGATCCCTCCACAGCTGTGAGTGCCTTGGAACCACAGAAGATGTCAGCATGCTGTACCTTCAGAGTGCATGGGAACGATGTACATTCGAGGTTGCCCATGAGGGCCATCTTCTTTGTGAGAGTGAGTTTCATTATATCCAATCACCTCAAACTTCAGCTTATCCGGGGCACCGTGAGTCACAGAGACATTTATCTCCAAACTCTCCCCCAGCTGCAGAGTGTGAGAAGCTAATACAGCCTGAAGACCAGATACTGGCTCAATTAAGTGCACAGCAAGACTCTCACAGATCTCCAATGTGGTTGTGTTGCTGGATGCTCGGATTTGCAGCTGATGTGTCCCTGGGCCTAGCAGCTCTTGAGAGGCACTGTCAAGTGTCAGATTGTGAGGGACAATTCCATCCTTTGCACTGGATTCAGTGAGTGTCATGTTATCTCCTAATATAGTGAAGGTCACTCCGTTGCCTGCAAAAAAATAGTTCAAAATTTCACACAGCCATCCAATTCTATCTGCTTTGGGCAGCATTCAGGTGTTTATAAAGGAGTCATAAGAACACTGCAGCAAAGCAGGGACTTTTAATACAGTCACTTCAGGTGGGTTTGTGCCCCCTCAGGCTCCTTATGGAAGTCTCTCATGTTTTCTGCTGGGAGTGTTAAGGCTATCAAGACAATTCACACATACACTACTAAATTCTATTTTTTTAAGCATATATGAGGATTCCAGGTGCTTGAAGTAAGAACAAAATGTACATCAGCAAGTGTGACCAGCTCAGCATGGAATCCTCTTACCCTCAATCAGAGAAGCCTTTTTGTGGATTCCTAAGTTCATATATTGAAATATTTCTTTTTGCTTCATGTGGATTCATGTGACTGAAGTTATGCTTGTACTTTGTCAGCTTTGCGTAGAGGGGAAAAACGCCAAACTTATGTTTGAGGTGGTGTAATAGCTCTAAGAAAGAACCCCTCCAATGGAGCTGAGAGCATTCAGTTGCAGGAATGCAACAATTAGAGGGAAAGCATTTACTAAAAAAGAAGTATTGTTTTGCACAATGAAAATCCTGCTTCTATCCCATGGGTAGCATAATGTTTAGCCTGCCATTTAAAGCATGCAGTGTAATTACCCTGACCTCCGCTGAGTTCAACTTGAATCCACAACAGGTCCCCATACAGGGTACGGCAGTGAGAGCTGTTCCCAGACTCATATTGGTTATAGCACCCAGTGACGCTGAGTCGGTCCATCTTATCTCGAACAGTCACCCGCTTCTGTGCCGTCACGTGCCACTCGCTGGTGGTGCATTCCACAAAAACAGTAAACTCTCCAGGAGACAAGTATCTGTATGTGATATTGCTGACCAGCCTAGAATAGAAAGACAACAGCTGCTTGTTGTGGAAGACTGTCCTGGGAAGTCCTTAGCCTTACATGGTAACAGTGGTCACAGTTCCCAAACTTCTGACCTGACTCAGCTCTCCTGCAATCACTGTAATCCCTCATTTATTTACATAGCAACTGTAGGGTTGAAGGGTCTTCCTTTGTTCCAGCTACAGTGTCATTAAGGATGTATGTCATCAGTGGTCATTCTCAAATCTAGCTATAACAGTGGGTACATTTTGCTGTAAAGTAGGTAGATTACAGTTTGGTAACATGCAACATTAGATCGGTTTTATGGCTTGCTGGCTCTGAGGACAAACATGTAATTTTGCACACTGGAACATATAACGGAGCCCTAATTTTCTACTCTTCATTTTATTCCCAATTTACTATCTCTTGGGTATATCAGTGGGAGCTGAGGCTCCTCAGCATTTTGGTAGAGCATTCTTTTGCTCTGTTTTTTTATGTGCAGCTGCTTCTGTTCTTGCCCATGCTAGCAAAATTGTGCAGCTCCGGTCATGGTAGCAGTAGGAGATGAATGGATATGAAGAAGTCTGTAGCTGTGAAAGAATGTTTACTGGTTCTAGTATGTTGCTACTTTTTGGTTTTCACTCTTCTACACTTAATTTTCTAGTTGACACATAGGATTCCATTAGTAGACAACTAAAGTTCTAGAGTCATTATCTGGCATTTCTAGAACTACAATAAAATCTGATTTTTAAATCAGGCAGAAAAGTGTTTGATCTTCTAAAGATGTGATTTTTATGCAATTAAAAAAAAAAAAGAAGAAAAACTCCAGAATGCCATTGTATCATTTTAAATATTAGAAAAATAATCCTTAAACTTAAGAAAATAATGCCTCTTTTTTTGGCAATTAGTGACATGTTTTGAGTAATCTTATGTCTTTGGATCTGGAATAAAATCTCTTAGTAAGAAATAGGAATTCCTTGTCACAATAAGCAGAAGAAATATTGTGGTTGGTAGCTTGACTTAAAATTTTCTATTGATTTCAAAACAAGTTTCTGCAGAATCCAAGTGTCTTTTATGTATGGTCCATTATTAATTTTTAAATTAATTACTTTTTAACATTTAAGAGACTTAGATTTAAGAGACATTCAATCAAATACAAGCAGTGAAATTTACTGGTTGTCTGACAATACATGAAGGATTTATCTTACGTTAGAGGGTAGTAAGGATCAATAGTGTGGCCATCTCCAGTGCTAATGATGCAGGAAAGGTTGCCAGAGTATGGAGAGAGCAGCCAGTTCAAACCAACCACGATACTTTCAAAGACAAAGCACTTATCTGTTACAGCCAGCTGCAGACCTGTAAAACATAATGACAGAATTCAATGCCATTGTTTGTCTACATTTCTTATGTAATTCAATTAATTTTCACGTATTGAGAACAGACCTTCTCCAAAGCAGCACTGATGCTGCTGCTAATATGAGCACATTGGGGGCAGGACAGGGAGCTGATTCTTTTCCATACCTACTGGTCAAGATTCTAGTTGGACATAATTTCATTTAAGCATGTTTTATGTGTCTGAATTTCCTGGCTTTGTACCCTATCATAACCCCTCAGTGAGGACAGGGAAGCTACATTTTTCTGCCTGTTTTTAGTGGTCAACACTCTTCTAGGTTCTGCCCTGAGGATAGAGCAGTGATTTTTAAGATAACCATCCATGCTCACAGTGTTACAGCAAAGAGCAGAACAGAACAGCCCCGTTCCACTTACCTTCCCTGCATTGGTATTGAATAGACAAATAGCTTCCAGAAGCTGGACACGGATCTCCAAAGGAAGTGCCGTCCGCTGCCACCTGGCAGGCCTGAAGACCATGACACTGGCCTGGAAAGAAGAACCATTTTATATGAAATAGTGGCTTTGTTCTTTGGCTGTTCTAAGAGCTCAGATGACACATGACTACAGAAACAGAAAAGGGAGGTGGACCAGTGTTGTGTCATTGACTTCTAGACAAACTCCCACATCACTTTGACTTTAGTGTGTTGCTTACTGCCTGGTATTTCTTAGCACTATTCCACTTTATTTGAATAAAGCTGAATTAGAGAGGGTTAAAAAAAAAAGTTATGTGTTTTGTATTATTTTGTCTGGAAGCCCAAAAATTCACCATAGGATGGGCCATAGTCCCTGTTTAGTCTGGCAAGCCTCAGAGCCCTGTAGCTCCAACAGACTGTATTCAACATGCTGCAGGCAGCAGCAGATCCGTCCTGCCCCATGAGTGCCAGCCTTCTCATCCCTCTGGTTTGGAGTTAGGTCTATATGGATGTGTTCTCTTCCATCTCTGTCAAACCTAGGGTCTCCCATTGAGTGCATCAGGGAATCAGTGTACCCACGTTTACTTCACATAGCAAGAGGAATCCCTTTTCCCCATTTGTATCCCCTCTCTTCCTGTGAATCTCTGCTTCTCACAAAATCCCTCCTCTCCATCCAGCCTTCTATGGGAGCCTTCACCATGTCAGAAGTAGGAATATTCCACTTTCCCATTCACTAGCTCTACTAAAATACAAGATAAAATATTTTAGGGACCAGGAAATTTGGCATGTACTCTATGCTTTGGACAAGCAGTGCCATAAGGTACTACCTGATACTTCATCTTTGACACTGATCCAGCTACAGTCTTCATTTGTCTCATACTGGAGAGGAGTCTCCGATACACAGTAGTGAGGTGTCTTCCGTCCATAGAAGCTCTCTTCAATTTGAATAACTTCTCCAGATCCACACTGTACAGTGGCATTGTAATTATCACAAGCAATGCTCTGGCCAGATTCTAATAGTTGAAAAAAAAAACATATTTAACCTTTTGAATTTCTGAAAAATCCTGCTACAGTTCTCCTACACATCCATTTTTTTGTTTCTTTCTTCCCTTTTCTTCTTTATAAGCCAAACAATTAAGAAAATGGAAAAAAAAGAACAAAGAATCAAATATATTTCTATTTTTAAATCCAGAAGAACAGATTTATGAGTTTTACTTCCTTAAACAAAAGGTTGATAACATTTTTAATAATCAAAAACTTTTTTTTGAAAAATAAACATATTTTTGTGGAAAACACTTAGCATTTATTTAACCTACAGCACTGGAAGGTTTACAGTTACTCCTTGCTTCAGAAAGACCTTTGTGGTGGTGTGTGATTTTCATAATATTCAGGTAATTGCTCTGGAGAATCGTTTGCATATTAAGTATGAGACTTGATCCCATTTCTGCTACAGAAACACCTTTTTTCCTGTGTGATATTCAACTGACTTCATTCAGCAGGACTGCTCAAATGAGTAAGGTCGTATCTCTAAACGCATACACCTCATTCTTTGATTAATCTGGGACAGTTAATTATCTTTCAGAATTCTTAGTATCCTGTAGTAATCAGGATACCTAATACCCTGAAGAGGGGGATGCAAGACTGCTCTCACATAGAAGTGTTGCAAAGGAATGGTTTTGTTTCAGCTGTCTCAGGCTTAAATATATTGTCCTCCAGTTGCTGTTTTGATCATTTTCCTTAACTACCTTGATTAGCAGTGTGAATGTGTGCACACTACAGTAATTGTTTGCTATTGTTATTTAAAGGCTAAATCTAAGCCTGGCTGTAACTATAGCAACATAATCAGTTTACAGATTAGAACTCTCTAAATAAGCTTGAAAAATAATTTGCTGTTAAATTTTAGTACAGGCTATCATCTCATGCATTTTTTTGTTCTTTACTTTGTATAGAGAATTCCCATAGTATTTATTGTCTCAGCAGGAGACTGTCCTGTTCGTTGCTTGTACCCATAGTACACCTATCTCAAATGATCAAGCAGGCAAGTTAGGGGTTCCACTTGAAGTTTCAGGCTCAGTGTTAATGTGAACCAAGCCTCAGAGCAGCTGTGTGTAAAGGCCTGAGTATCACTATGCCCATTTTAGAGACAAATTTAAGCATTGTCAGGTTGTGAGAAAGTTGCTTTTGTTTTTTTGAGCTATCAGATATAACTCCTTGCATGCAAAGCTGGTAAAAGAGGAGTGTGTTATTGAAATATGTGTGTGTATTAATGGACATGGGCTGCAGATTCTGAAAACAAGGCTATAATTGCCTCAATCTGTTCTCAGTTTCCTGGGTAATGGAATGATGGATGTAGCATAGGACATTGTCACTCAATAATGCAAACACTCATTGCATTTAATGGGCTTTAAGTCAGGTCCTATGGTAACAGATGATGGCTTCCTTACAAACAGTTGTCTACTGTAGTTGTAATGGAAAAATTATTTTAGTCTGGTTTTGCAAGGAAAATAAGCTTAAGGGGCTGTGCTGTCTGCCAGCTTCCTCTCCCCCAATCATTTTTAATGTTGGTCATCTTCAGCCAAACTTGATGGAAAGATATAAACCTCAAAGCACCCTAAAATGTCATTAGAATCAATAGCTAGGTAGAAGAGAAAGAGATACATCAGTGCCTCTGTTAGGAGTGGGGTTTATAACCCAATGTTTATCTGTTCCATGATGTGGGATTTAACTGGCCAGGACATACAGCTGGAGCTTCCAGGCAGCTGCAGTACTGCAGGGGAGGGAGCTGAGGGAGGGAAAAGTATTTGCAGAGGTGGGGCATGCTGGGGATATGGGAATGAACTGGGAGTGATGAGGAGGAGAGTAGGGAGGGGATGTGGAACAGAAAATCAGGACAGGAAACAAAACTTTATTAGTTTTGCTGATTATGGAATTAGTTGTTAATTATGTCAGAAATAGTACAGTACTGGTCCAGGGCAGTAGCAGTTCTAGGGCTTGTAATAACCTGTACTTGCATACTGGATTTGAAGGCTTCTTTTTATATCAGTGAGATTCCAGCCCGACTCTCTCCTTCCAGTGCTTGTGACCTTAGTTCTAGTTACAGTTTAAAATACATGACTTACATGCAAAGTGTGAGGAACACAAATTCCCCTCCTATCTATATCTTGAATGGGACAATATTGCCATCATTCCTCTCGAGGACTGTTTGTTCCAAGTCACAATTTAAGGGACACAATGTCTTTAGATTTTCTGTCAGAGCACTAAAAAACCACCAGGAAGTACAGGTTCCTGTCTGCTGCCTTATCCTGAGGAAGCCCTCAAACTTCATGTGATGGAAGGGTTTGAGAAGAAACAGGAAAAACTTGCTTTCGCTTTTGCTTGCTCCAGGCTGCTAGGAACAGTGTCTCTGGAAGCCTGGCTGTATTTTTTCTTGTTACAAACAGAAATTATTTTGGGTCATGTTTATGGTTAAGAGTATGTTTACAGGGCAGTCATACAGGTCCCACCTAGCTCAGGTGCCATGGTGGTGTGGGAGTTTCTTTGTGCAACTATCATTATACATTACTCAAACTGGCTTTAGCTAGCTTATGTCTGCTGTAGATGTAGACTGCTGCACATTTAAATTTGCTCTCAAATCCATTTCTATTTTGCTGTCCTCTGTTGAAAACCTGGGCCTTAATGGCCAGTTGCTAAGCACCTACATTTCCCTGTGATTTCAGGGTTCCTTCTTTTTTTGGATCAGATCTTACATCAGCACACTGGAAAAAGAGCACCTCCTAGGGTTCTATGGCTTTTTATCCATTCCCTTTTAATAAACTTTATTAGGTTATTGCACAGCCCCTTTGAAAGCAGCAAGGCAATTTATGCCCAGTTGTGAACATAGCATGCTCACTTCTCAGTCCCAGCTGTTATGTGTCTTACCAAACTCACAAATGAAGTCAAATTCCTGGCTGCAATTTTCAGTCACACCCCACTGATACTTGGCGTTCTTCAGGATGTACCCGCATGTGGATGAGAAGGGAGAAGGCTGATCCTTGTACCAGTTACTGTAGTTTAAATTTGAAGTGTCCAGCCACATCATTGTCCCTGTGAACAAAATAATTGTGTCCTGAACATTTATTTTCCAGAGTAATATGAGGAACTGTAGCCTTGCTCTTGCTGAAGAAGAGATGGTTTTGTCTGCATAGGGATCTTCAATTACTTTTTATACTGAACCTGATAAAACAACACTGCCACTTTCCCCTGTGCTCCCAGCCTCAAGATTCAACCATTTCTCTTACATCAGATCTTGCAGCACTTCCTAGTGTGTTGAATTGGCTCAGCTTGCTCTTCCACTGGAAAACTAACCAAGCATATTATTTTCACAAGGTCAGCAAGCTGATCTAATTCACACAGCCACAAGATCCAATGGAAATGGTGACAACGTGCAACTTGGAAGCGAAACAGGCAGTTAAAACTTAATGTAAATCTGAAGATACAGTAACAAAAGACAGTGACATTTCAGCAGATGTCTATCTACAGTGGGACTGATTGCATTTGTTGTCAGGTTAAGTAAGCATTATGGGCTGATACAGTTTTAAAGAAGACAGGATTACAAAATCACCTACCGTCAGTAGTTTCATTCAGCAAGAAGTTTGAGATCAGTCCTATCCACCATTCCTGATCCTCAGAAATATGTTTTTGCAAGAATTCCTGAGTTTCCTCATTTTCAATGAAGACAAGGTGCCCCCCTCCTCTCTCACACCAGCTCTGGGCACTTGTGAAGGTACGCTGGAGTCTAACAAATTCATAGCATGAATGCTTGAAAGCTCGCTGGTACTTGGAGCACAGGATTCCTTCATCAACGGTTGCCTCCTCCACAGCCAAGCATACAGCAAGTGAAATTAGAACTGTGATCACAAGCCACATTCTCAGCTCAGTGCTGTGTGTGGCACTGGTCTTGCTTATCACATTGCCCCTCTTTTTGCTGCCTTCTTCAAAAGCTTGAGATGTCATCCTTGTCATGGCATCAGTATCTATCCTTCCTCTTTGCTGCTTTGCAACAATAGCAGCAGAGGCATGGAACAGATGGTGATTGTGTCTGAGGATGCATGCAAGAAGTGTTGATGCTAAGTCACTGTGATGGCCATTGTGAGGCCCATTGTATAAATGTCTCATTCCATATGAAGTCAGTTTGAAGAGACAAAATTAGAGTAGTGTTTACCTCATGAGCAGAGGAGATAAAGTTGATATATGCTGCTATTGGACACGTGGAAAAGTGAGATAAAGCTCCTCCATCAAAGGCATCATTGTGTGAACATTAAAGCTGGAGGTCTTTGCAGAATCAACAAAGAGACTCAGTAGTAAGAATGAGAGGTGAATGAGAAAAATGAGAAACACAAGGAGTTATGAGATGGGAAAACACACAGTGCTCCTTTAGGTACATTTATTTGTTTTGAATTGCTTTATTTTAATAATTATTATTTGAGGTGCTTCTTTTGGATGCTAATACAATGCCTACAATTATTGTATCATATTCATCCTGTCCATGTGTTTACACATAGGCAGGTTCATCTCAGCTGTCCCAAGTAAGCTTCCTTTTGAAACATTGTGTCTGTTTTGATTTCCACATCGCAAGTGATATGCTTCCAGCATCCTTTAAAAGATAAGCTGCTTAACTATTTAGAGCTACCTGCTAGGAGGTAGAAGGGAAGGCCAGAACTTAAAGGAGTGCTTTAGAAAAGATTAAAGTATTGCCTTAATCATCAGAGTTACTTGAAACCCTTATCTGCACGTTCCAAAGGCTGCTGATGGACTTTGGGGAGGCCAGCCCAGCAACATTTAGGAGCTGAAAACCCTAAGTGCTTCTGAACTTCCTTACAAAAGATGCCCATCAGGTTTACCAGGCTGCCAGATTAGCAGAAATACAGTGCAAATAAGGATCTTTAGCTATTGCAATCCTGTCCATGGCATTAGCTCCATTGAATCTGATGCAATTATCATTAATTTATACCATAACCTGACACTGAAAGAACATGCACTTATATTTGGACTTGGATCAGTGAGCCAGCTACTGCTGGATGCAGGAAGCAGTGCTGTTTGGTTTAATTCCCACATTGCAGAAATGCCACCTGCATTGGACTATTGAGCTGAAGGTGATGCACGTGTTGCAGTTTGCTGGTCCAGCTCTAGCTCTCTAAAGCTTCCTTGCAAAGTATGTGTACTGCATCCAGTAAGCATTTACAGTGGTCCTCAATCCCAAGACTTTTCTAGACCTCTGGTTCATAGTCATTTTGCTTAGTTGGATTAAGCAAAACTTTGATCAGGGTTTTCAAGATAAAGCTCATGCAAAGTGTTTAGTGGGTAGGAAAAGTGTGGGGAAGGAGAGAAAAGGAGAAGAAAATGCACTGTAATGGAGGGATAGACAGTACACTGGGTGTTTCCCACTGCACTTGAAAATCAAGACTTACCTCAGCTATGGAACCCTTGGAGCATGTCCCACATTCATTTCTGACTGATTAATAGAGAGGGCTGATGGAACAGTTCAGATATGAATATTCAGACTGGGTTTCCCATACTCTAATTATCTGATGGATCTGGCCCGGTCATTGCCCAGATACTCATTCACTTCCTGGAAGAGACCATATAACTATGATGATCATCTGGTTCTGTTGAGGGTATCTGCAAAATAGGAGTCTCTTTTGGGCTGCATACAAAACTTCATAGGCTTCAATTTGGGAACCCCCAACCCAACTCTTTTATATTCAAACTATTGCAAAAGTCAGAGCTGAGGGCAGGTGCAGTTCAGTTGGCCACTGTATATTTTCATGACATTTCCTTCAGAGTCCTTGCTGCTTCTTGGGCCATGCTGACTTGCCAAGCGTTGGAGAAGCTGGCAGCCAGCCCTTCCACTTTGTCCTCTTAGATATGAGAAACACAGCCTGTTTCTGAAAACAGATGTGATGGAGGAGACTGTACTTAAGTGTATCTGGCTTGGTGATACGGACTGTGCATTTCCAGTAGGTGCCATTGACTCACATTTGTGATGAATGGATTTTGTAACATCCAGTTCCCACTCTGCAACTGGAAAGTTGACTACACAAAAATAATGCTAAAAATGCCAGAGCTAGAGGTACCACAAGCTATGCTTTGAATCTGCTCCAAAGACAGTGAAATTAATGAAAGTCTTGTCTCTGGTTTGATGGATTTTGAAGCAGGCCTACAAAAAGAACAAATAATCTTTGGAAATGTCTACAAATACAGCCAAGCTTTACAGGTGAGTCTACTATTGGCAATTTCTCCAGCAGTGTTAATTTTTTTTCCTGATCTACAGTTACTGTAAGTAACTCTTCAACTGCCTGCAGCAGATGGGGAATGGAAGATGGTTTCCCCCTTCTGTAGTTTGTTAACTTCATGTATTTTAGTCCCAGTAAACCTGTCTGTCCATTTACAGAAAAGAAAGCACTGTGTTAAAAGCATCAAAATTAGCAATTAGTGTTCTCAGGAATACAGAAATTTCCTGAAAGCCCGTTACATTCATAACTGAAAAAATGGTTTGATTTCAAATAAACAGGGCTCTCTGAATTTACCATTTTGCAGGAAACAGGCTTTTTTGCTTTTTTCCTCAACAGAAAGGTGTTTCTTAAAAATAGTTTTCTTATGCTAGAAGTACAAATGGAAGCTTCACAGTATAATGGTTTATTAAGCTTTTTTCACTCTTTGCCTTTGTGTAGCTAGCTGAATTGAAATAATTTAAATAGTTTAAGAAGATACTTAAATATCCACATATGCTAGTGTGGAAGAGCCAAAATGGTACACCTGACTGTGTAATCTCATCTTGCATGTTTCAATAGGGAGTCACAGAAGAGCTTAAATAAGCTTCTCTCATTGTCTCAAGGGGGTGGTTGGCAATTACAGTAAGTTATCCTCTTCTGGATGCCCATGGGAGTGGAGCTGACCCCAAACAGGTGTGTAAAGCCCCTCCAGTATCTTCAGGGAAGTTTTGAAGAACTGGGGTAGACTCACAAAATAGAAGTCTGTATATAAGCACTGTTTTAAGGAAATGTGAGCCTTTTGCATATAGCCAAAACTTGGTAATCCTTCTTCAGTTATAGCTGCCTGCCTGAAAGGCTGATGTAGCAACCACCCTTCAGCATGTGCCATGTACCAGTGACTTAAACTAAAACATATTCACCAGCTAAAATAAGGATTGCAAAGCAATCGTGTTTTGCAAGCTTTGACTAGAAATTAGTGACAAAGCTTTTTTGGTATTTTCACACCCTCACTCCAAGCTGTGATAAAGCTATGAATAACTCCTTTGTTTGTGAACTCTCTTGCCTCTGTTGGAATAAGTCTTTGGTTTTTCTCAGAAATGTTTTAGGGGGCTCAGTAGATCTCTTCCAGAGTCCTAACTTGCCCTTATGAGTAATAGCAGATGGTGGCCCTCAAGACAAAGTTTCTTCAGAAAGCATTGTGCTATATAAAACATCAATGATTTATTTCTGCTTTTCAAATGGATTGTTCACAGTTTATTATTTGTTGTTGTTGCTTTTGTTGTTGGAATTAGAAGTTGTTGAGGTGAAAGAAATTTGAAGTGTATTTTAAGGTGCTGAAAAAGTTCATCGGTGTTGAAAAAAAAAATAATGGTGGCCTATGTTGTTGTTTCTGTGAGGGAACCTTCTGGATGTTGTTCACCAGTGCTAAAAATTGAATCCATTTACAACCAGCTCAGTTTTGGTAACCAAATCTCAAAGTACTCATAATCACTTTTTTGTTTCTTTTAAAAATTAAATCTAAGCTTATATATGTAAATTATGCACCATTTGGAAAGTTTAGCTTTATATGTCTAAATTGTTGAAGAACACAAGATGAGCACTCATCTTACCTAACATATGTACATGTGGTAGGCTTGCCTTGACACCTCTGCAAATCAGCCTCAAATTAGGCAGCAAGGACAGGATTGAAATTTTTGAAAAATACTGAACTTCAGTGTCCCAGACCTGAGAAAAATCAGTTTCAGGATTTCACTGGGCTATTGAAGAGCTTGGTGTGTTGACAAGGAGAGGTGCCATCACTGACTTCAAGGTGATCCTGATTTGTAGCCTACTGCAGATTACATCTGCATCATGACAGCCTAAGAGCATCCTGTGACTCAAAAGGCCATTGCAGCACAGCAGAATAGCTTGACAATCCTTAGCAGAGGCCAGAAAGTAGTAGATTTAAAGAGTTAAGGAAGTGAAGAGCTGCCAATGGGAAGAAATAAATCACACCTCCATTCATTTTGGCTGTTGTTCATTTGCCTTGAGGAAGAGCAAGTAAATTTACACTCTACAGGAGGATATTACCATCTTTACATTTCTGAATATTACTGAATGTAATGTGTAGATTTTATCAGGAGTAGAAATATCTCTCTGTTCTATGAATTGAATAATCATAAATGGAAAACTGATTTATATTACACTGGATTTGAAGTGGACAAAAGAAGATTTCTGGGTATCATTAACTAGAGACAAGATCATGAGTGATCCATTTTAGTTCCTCACATACATCTCTGCAGTGTGCAGAACTGCCTTTTGAAAGGATCTGTTTCATTATTACCCAAATAGGTGGGAAGTACTGAGCAGACTGACCAGAAAGGGATGGAGAAAAGCCCCTAGGTGCACCTACATCTTACATCTTTCCAGCCAACTTAAGGTGTTCACAGTCACGATTCCTTCCTTGCTGCTCTCCTGGCTTGCTTGTCCTGATAGTGAGACCTGGTTATTTGCTGACTCAAAAGGGTTTATTTTTGTTGTTGTTCTACTGTCTAATTTTCCATGTGGCAACACAGTGAACTTATCAGTGAGCCTTGCCAAGTTGCAACTTTGATCTTATCTTTGTTTAGAAAAACACGGAAAACACTTCTTATCTTTACAGGGTGCGGTAATTAAATTAGACATTCATGCCTGGCATGATGGGGTCAAGATAAAGATAATAGCCCTGCATTCAGGAGTTGCTGTGTTGGACATCATTTCTGTTTAGAGGATGTGTATGGTCAGCTTCTGTACAATTGCTGCCTGGATAAGTCCCTGAGGATCTTCTCCTAGGAACTGTCCCTTCAGAAGCATCTCGCAAGCCTTTGGTCTCGTAGCTTGACTTTCCTTACCTGCCATACTGTTGATGCCTCAGTTCTCCCTCCCTTTCCCAGATAATTCCTATGTTTTATTGCCTTCCACAGCAGAACTTTGACTACCGGGGAAGAAGGGGATAAGAACATTAATTGAACTAGGGTTATTGATGGCTAAGGTTAGCTTTGAATTCACATAGAAAGTAGCAGAGCTATCTGCAGCATCTGCTGACACCTCATGTGTTCTTATGATCATGACTGACTAAGCGGAAGAATTTAGATGTGCCATTATCTTAATGAGAGAACTGTTCTAAGGATTAAAGGTACCCTCTTTGGGTAGGTAACACATTAACTGGTAGGTACAAATGGACTGAACTTATGCTGGCACACACAAGAGGCAAAAAAAAATTGCTTGGATCTGAATCTACAGCCATCACAACTCAACTGGTGTCTTTGCAGTGGCTCCAGATTTCCATAAGCATAAGACTGGAGAGATTTCCAAGGCAGTGCAGTCTTGTTTGTTTTATCACATTTCGTACACATTTTTCTTCTGCATGTTATAAGCTATTTCTGAGCTTACAGGACATGAAAACAGAAAGAAAAAGCTGTGTTATGGGTTGTTTTCATCAATAATGTCTCTTAGTAATAGATACCCAACATCCTACAAAAGAGATCAGCTTCACAATCCCTACAATGGGAAGACAGGAGATGCAGCAGCCTTTACATTCAGAAACACTGATTTTGTGTTAAGCACTCAGTTGACATCTGACTAAAACCAGAAAAAACTTCTTTTTATTTTTTCTTTTATGTTCTCACATAGAGGCACAGTAGGCTAAAAGGCAGGACAGTGTGTAGCAGCATTAACTTCTGTCCCTGTAAATGTCTGTAACACCATTTCTACACCTCAGTCATGGAAGGGAACGCCAACCTTCATGTTGTCATTCTGCCCACTTGAAAACACATTACTGAACTGTGTAACTTATTAAATATTAAAACATGTAAATAGTCTGGGGATGTTGAAAGATGCAGCTAAGTTTATAGAAGCCTTACAGTGAGGAAGTTTATGTAGGTGCTGTGGCTATTTGCTTGTTTGGATGTCGACTGTTTAAATGCTTGGGGAGTAAGATGAGTGGGTGAGCTCAGTCTGGTTGGATACTAGCACGAGTGGGCCAGCAGTTCTGGGCTTCAGCACTTGAAGAGTCTTAACACTAAGTTGCAGTATCTTTTTATTTAAATGAATTGTATTTCTGGTGATATCTATTAAATATGACTGTACTAAAAGAAAATAGTATTTTTTGTTTAAAATACTGAAATCTCAGAAAAATCTCACAAAAAATTAAAATCTCATCAAGAAGATTAAAATCTCACAAAAATAGTTATTTTGATCCAAACAATACTATCAAAACTGGTTTGATCTAAACAAAAAATATATAGAAACTACTGTTATTTAAATGTGAACAAACTATAATAGTAGTTTGTGTTTGCAATTAAACTTGGACAGTGCCAGAGAAATATTCCTAGATAGCATTGGTGGTATTTCTTTTGAAAGGAGATCATGTCAATAAGAGAGTGTTTAACAAAGATTAGAATTTACATCTCTTGGCACAGTGAGATAGCAATTTTAAGTTCCTATTGGTTTTACTACTGGAGTCTTTATTTGGTAATGATAGGTAACAGTTGATAGTTGACAGTTCTTAGCACAGCTTAAATTCATATTGAGGTAATTTGACCTCTGTTAATGGCTTTAATTAAGATTCAGATTTTATAACAGAAAGGTTGAGATTAAAGTAATTTAAGTACTTCTATTTTGATATATAGATAACGAGTAAATTATTTGCTTCTTGTGTAAGTGAACCAAAAGTACAAAGGTAGACACATGGCAATGACGTTATTTTTATTCTAGAAACAGTTAAGCAGCTCCTCTGCCTTGTGAGGAGCCTTGTGTTTCCATTGAGCACAGACATCACACTCTAAATGTCATCCCCAGCCTTGCCTGGCCACAGAACACACAGCCAGACCAGTGCTGGGTGGGGTAGTGCTTTGCTCCAGAGATGGCTTCAGGCCCTTTTTAAGTTTGGGAAAGAAGTTCAAGGCACGCAAAGACTGGAGGGAAGTGAAAGCAAAAACAACCCAAGAGGAAACAGCTTGTAGCCTTCACCACAATTGTTTAAAGCAGAAGAAAATCCAGTGAAGAAGACCTGCCTAGGGTGGGGAGCTGATAACTTGAAAAATGTTGTCATGAGGGTTGAACAGAGAGAGGAAACTGTGGGGAGAAATGGTAGATTCAGTTGGGAGATTTGTACTTGAAGGATTCTGCAACTGGATAGTGTTTGTAAGTAAGGTGAAGAGTCAGAAGAGGCTATTCAAACCATGGGATTGGCTCATTTGCATTAAGGCCTATGTTTTAAATGCTCCTTACTGCGAAAAGTAAGCAGACAGTTTCCCTGAGTTGTAGTAAACATTATATCTGTGTGTCTGGTAAACCCAAGGTCAGACAGCTGGGGTAGTCTCTCCAGAGAGGGTTGTATTTCCTCTGTGTTCTTGGGAACATGGAATTCTAGACCCTCCTCCATTCTCTCCCATCAAATGTGTTTCTACAAAGGGAGAAGAAACTGTGAAATAATAAAAGAAGAGAAGTCACCCAATCCACATCTACTTCTGATGATAATGACATGTTATAATTATAAATCAATATGTTTATATTTCTCCATTTTAATGTAAAACAGGAGAAATTACACAGTTAGGAATATTAATTTCTCCTTACTTACTGCTTATCTGTATTAACATGATGAAAACAACAGAAAAATGTGATATACTGCTAAATAAAGAAATTTTCTCTGACAAGCAGGAAAAATTACCTTTACAGTGCCACCTTATTTAAGTTGTACAAATTCAGGACAAAACTTTCAGGCACTAACGCCTGAAATTAGCCACCAAAGCACATCTGGGTTATTTTTAAAAGCTGCTAGATATCTTCAGCTCCTTGTTCTTCCATTCAAACAACTTTTAACAAGGATTCCAATTACCTCATCCTAGCTGAGTCTTACATTAGATCAACAGCCATGGTGAAGAAGGGCAAAGGTGGTTCAAATTGATTTTTTCTATTGCTTGCTTGCTTTATGGAAATCTGCTGAGCCCTCCTGCAGGGCAGACCACTCACAGATCATGTCATTAAAACTGCAGCTTTAAGAACTGTGGTCATGTAATGGCTGAAGATAGGTGGAAGAGAACGTGTTAAAGCAAAGCAGAACACCATGGACAGAAGAAACATCCCCATGGCTTAGTGGAAATAGAGTTAAGTGGCTTTCCTTTTTTTCCAGATCCTTTTCAGTCTCTAACGTGGCTTAAAAATACCTCTCTTGACTTTGTGTGTACAATTAAGAACACCTCTCAATGCACACACACACGCACTCTGTCACATATGTACATATATACATATACATACATATAGTGTGTGTTGGTGTGCATATATATCTACATATGTTTATGTATGTGGACTTTGATTCCCTTCATCTCCATTCTGGTTCAATCATGCTGTTTATTAATATTACTGACTCAAACAAAATCAATATATTTTCTTTTTTTTAAATCTGTTTTTTTATTTGTTCTCAGCTGTTTGTGTCAGTGCTTCCCAAACTGAGACAAAGGCATGCTGTCCTGATGATCTGCTGCAGTGAAGATAGACCATCAAACAGACAATAGCTTCAAAAGAGAGAAGCAAGGTATGAGTGCAGCAAGTCTCTTAGAGCAATGAAGTGTAGCACAAATTGTGTTTCAAATAAAATAAATCTATATAGTTATAAAAGACTTAAGAAGTGGTGTTATAACATTTTGGGAACAAAGGTGGTTTAGCTGAAAAAATCGGATTTTAGGGTAACCTCATATGAAATTGCATAATATATAATTGGCAAAGAACCTTTTTATCCTTCATGTTCAATGGAGCCTATGATTTGCTCTGCAATCACATGCTTTATATTGAAATAATTCTTTTCCTAGAGGATTTTAAAATTAACAACATTGTACTCAGTTAAGTACCTTATCTAGAAACAAAAGCATGATGTTAAGAATCCCTCTTATTTTTAATGATTCCTGCCATGCTTTCACGGAGTAGATTCAGGTCACATATGGGAGAGTATGTTATAGTGATTATTTGTGAAAAGATATTTAATTCAAAGATGTGGCACTCAGTTCACTCTGGAACAGCATGTATATAAAGAAATACAGCACCGGGCTGTTCAGTGATGATATTTTGTTAATTAATAGAACAGCCCAGTTTAAATTTCACAGAATGCAAAGAAAAGGATGGCACCCTGCTCTGAAATGTTTGTTACTCGCAAAGAGCCAAATTCAGAAGAGTGGAGAGAGATTTCTTTTCTCCTTCTCTCCTGGCCTGCCAAATGGGGCAAACTCCGCTCTAAGCAGTGTCCAAAATTTTACCTGAAATACTGAAGATGATTTGGAGCCGTTCTACCTCACTGGGTATTGTGCCTTGCTGCTTCAGATTGCTTCATAAGGAGCAAACAGGCGAGTTATGTTTTTCTTGCTTCTTTTTGAATCAATGAAAGAGTTAATTTTAATGAGAATGTGCAAGAATTCTAGTGTATGTGCTAGGGATTAAAGATCAGCTATTATAAATTGTCAATCTATAAGCCACCAGCCACTAGCTCGCATTGCACTTTGACCTTATCTTTATATGTAACAGGAAAGAGCTGTTCCTAGCCCAGACAGGAAGGGACCACTAGGGCTGCAGGAGCAGCTGGGTACAGGACACAGAAACTGATTATTACATGAGAGATGGATACGATATTTGGGAAAAATAAAGAAGAACATCCAGAGCCCATAAAAGCTGAGGTGCAAGGTAAGTGAAAGAAAATCTGTTCTAATATGTAAAGTTAATTTGGTGTTTTCAAAGATGTAAAGACTGAAACACTTGTTCCCCAAAGACAACACTTGAAAGCGAAACTGAGAAAGCAAGGAACATAACGGAATTTTGTTTGAAGGATTGAGCTCAGGAAATATTTGTGCCCTGACTGTGGGATTTTTCTCACTTTATGGGCATTTCTATGTACTTTTCCAAAGAATCTGTTTGAACAGAATTCACTGAAGTTGGTGGTGAGGGCCAAAATCGGGATTTAATCTGGTAACCCCCCTTCCCCCCAGCTCTGCTTGGGCTTTCGGTTTCTCCTCTCTGTAACCCTTCCCTATCCTCCTCTGTCTGCTCACACTGTGCTTTCTGGAGAGGGTCACTAAAATTTAATTTCTTAGAGAAGCAGCAGTAGTGGATGCCACCCTGTGCTGTTAAAAAGAGGGTACAAATGTTAATCTGGTAAAAACTGAAGAGTATCCTGCAGGGAGATAGTTTAAAGTGGCTCTGTGGGGATGAACACTTGGTCAATCTATTATTGTACTGCTTTTTTTACTTTACAGAAGTTTTTTGCTACAGCTACGTTTGTTACTGAGAACCCCTATTGAGTAAATATATGCTGCATTTTTTAATATGTAGTCCAAGAAATGGTATGCATCTAATTTCAATTTTAAAGTTACTCCCCAAGTATGACACTTAAAAAGATGACAAAACTTGCGTGGCTTTGTTGTTGTTGTTCAGTATGGTGGCTGAATTGGGAAAGATGTTTCAAGTCAGACAAAGTGCTTTCCTATAATTTAGGGTGAGTTTATGCCTTTTTTTTACTCAAGATAAAAAATTATTCTTGATACATTTGAAGTTGTTTGCAATAAAACCCCATTTATCAGCCCCAATCTACATTATGTAAAGGCTTATTGGAACAAAGACTGTGTATTTCAGTAAATAAAATTGTGTACACAAAATATTCCATCACTGGTAATGATCTCTGTTTTTGGTATTTACCAATGATGAAAACAGAGAACCTGGACCTCTTTAAATATTTTGGTGGCCCTGAGCTCTGCCAGTATGTGTCTTGTTACTCAATATGTACACTGTAAACATGACCTCATATTTATAATGCCAGCTGTAATTTAACTCATGCTGTCCTAAACACTGTACAGCCATGTGATTGTATGAGACTCTGTTGCTATGGTAATCAATAAACTTCCAAATATTTTGGGATTTTACAGTGTCATTGTGGTGTCCTCATGTGCTACAGAGAAGTATCGGTATTTCCACTTCAGATAAATCTTGAAGCAAAAAAAGTATAAGGTCCAGGTTTCTAAAGCTATTTAAGCACTTTAGGATGCTGATTGGTACCCAGTGGGATTTATAGAAATTCCTAATTTCCACAAAGATGAATTTTCATCGGAAAACCTCACTAGATGACCCTTTACTCCCTGCTTTTCATACTGGAATTATGCCAGAAATGACACTGCAGTTTCAGAAGTCTCAGAAGCAGCATCAAGTCCATAGTCTCAGAAAGTCTTGTTACCTCTCTGCAACTGCTTCAGCTTTGATAAAATAAAATATTTCCATGGGAGGACATTTCCACCTGCTGTAAAGGGAATATTAGTAACAGAGTGTGTCAACATATTCAATATGAGATCACACACTAGATGATAAAGAGAATTAAAAGTTCTGAATAGCTTTTTATGCGGAGACAATGTTCAGTGCAGGAACTGTGTGGAAAAGTAGTATGTGATCTTAAATATTCCTACAGAAGGCATATACACAAAGAAGCCAGTGGAGCTTTTAATTTAATAACTGATATGCTTTTGTCCAGCTCCTAAACCTGAATGACATTCTGTAATTGTTATTCTGTGTGTCAAAAGGTAAGTAATGTATTTCTTGCAGGGATTTGATGAGTCACATTTCATATCCAAACCCAAAAAGTTCTTATATATATTTTCAGTATAATATTCCTACCCTTTATCTGTGTTTTAAACACCAACATTCTAACTGGTGTCACAAAACCAGTCCCAAAATGACACTACATTATGGTGTGCAATTTAATTGATGAACTTTTTACTGGAATTCATTTATCCTGAAGTTTAAATTGGTGTACTGAAGGCCAATGCAAGTCATATAAAATATTTTTATTTCTGATAAACTCTAGCTTTTCCTGGCATGAGTAAAAGAGTTTAAATGTATCACTTTAAAATCTGAGTGCAGGAAAGTAAGGTCCAACTTTATTTAATTCCTGATATTTAGCAAACTACATTCCAGCAGTCTCATCTTCTTATAGCAATGTCATATGGCATTATTCATGCTGAATGTTACTGGTGTCACATTTTTAAGCAGGTCATATTTTCATTAACCAAAACTCCATCATAATATGTTATTACATATTTGACCTACACCCATAGTCTGTCTGCCTATATGAAGCCTATGTCCTGAGGAAATTTGACCTCTAACTTGCCCCTCACCTAAATAAATGGATTCTGATATCTCCTTTTTATTTATAGGTCAGTTACCCACTTGGTTGGAAGGGATACTTCTCCGAAATGGCCCAGGGATGCACATCATAGGGGACACTAAGTATAACCACTGGTTTGATGGCTTGGCTCTGCTGCATAGCTTTACATTTAAAAATGGTAAGTCGTTGTACATCAGATTAGCAAAAACTCAGTAACCCAAATCTCTTTGACTTGTGGGGCTAATTCTGTTTTGTGGTTGATTAGCACTAGAATGTTTCAGGTTTGGTCTGCAGTGAGGTGGTAACTGCCTTGGGGAAAGTCTCTCCAAACATATGCTCACCCCCCACTCTCCCCAGCAGCAGCAGGGCTATGTCTGCAGGGCTGTTATCAGCGACAGATTATGTTGTTCTTTTTCGGGAGTGCTGAAGTTCAGTATTGCCTGCATTGCAGGATAACCTGTGACCAGCTCTGAGCCTTCCTTGCCTTCCATGTTGAGAAAGAAAACCTCTATTGTTTCAGACTGGATCAACCAAAACTACTGTAATATCCGGAGGTTTTTCTGTTGTGGATGAACAACCTAGTTTCAGGAAAGACTAACATTCCCCTTTTGGGATTTGGTTGCAGCTGTAACAGCTGCCAGGAGAGAAAATGGGCCACTGTGTCACTTCACATATCAAACCTCACTTCTGTATACTTGACACCCTTACAAGCAGTCCTACTTGTCATTTTATGGAGGGAAAACAGGCAGCTGCTCTATCCAAAGCAATTTTTCTTTTATGATTCAGTTAAGCATTTTTCGCCAGTTCAGCTGGTTTACAGTGTGAGACAGGATGTTCTACACCTAGATTCTTGCTGCAAAAAAGATAGATCTGTAAAAGAACTGAACTTTACTCCTGCCATAGTCCATCCCTAGTGTTTACCTTTTAGTTTCTGTTTCTGTGATCGGAGGCATTTAATGCAACTGCAGGATCTCCTTGCCTGTCTAGCTCAACATCCTTAACAAAATATCCTATAAAGAAATGACCAGTGTTTTTTTTTTAAATTGCCATAAGCAAACAGAGCTCAGCTAGTTCAAGTATAGCAGTCCATTAAATTGGTTAGGATACACATTGATTCTTTCAAGCAATATGTTACCCTCTCATAACTAAATTTTGCCAATACAGGACATTTATCACTGCCTACACATTGATGCATAATTGATCATTTTTACACAGATTATTTAGGTTCACTAGAAGAGTTTACAAATCCCTCTTTTCCTCTCCCTAATCCTCCAGTATTATGCAAATGTGTTGGGAGTTAAGGAAGCTAGACAAATTGTTACCAATCTCAGAAGCCTCAAGAAGGGTCCTGGATTCTGTTGAGAGCTGAAAACGCCTTTAAGGCATTGGTGGTTCCATTGCAAGCTTTTCCTAGTTAAAGGACATGTCCTCGAAAACTCTTTCTGTGACTTTACCTATGCTAAGTATCTAAAGAACTCAGTGTGAAATGTAATTGGAACCTGTTTGGTCTTTTTTAGGTGAAGTTTACTACAGGAGTAAGTACCTCCGAAGTGACACATACAACTGCAACATAGAAGCAAACAGAATCGTGGTGTCTGAGTTTGGAACTATGGCTTATCCAGATCCCTGCAAAAACATATTTGCCAAGTAAGCAATGCTTTTTCCAATAAGATTTTCTATCTCCAGCACAGGTGTCTTTCTGTTTATTCTTGACACTTATTTATAAATCAGTTTTCCAAATACTGACAAGGCCAAGAGATACATCTGGCACTGTACACTGTATGGCTTATCCTAAGGCACATACTTTAAATTCATTTTATCAGCAGTGTTACCTGTTTTATTCACTATTGCAAAGTAGATTTTGTTGTAATTCTGAAAAAACCCAAATATTTTCTTTTTCAAGTATTTCACAGACATTTATAAAAATTATAGTCTGTAGGGGGGACCATCAGGAAAGGAAAAGATTAAGAGTTGGGGAAGGAATTTATACATATTTTGTTCAACAAAATGAAAAAAACATAACTGAAAACAAAAAAACTTTCAGATTGAAGTTATTTTTTAAAAAAAGAGTGATGGAAAATTTCAGTTGTTTCCTAAGTCATGTGCAGTGATTAGAAAGACTGCACCCATAGGCCTGAGCTAATTTCTATACAAAATCAGAACCTGTTGGGCTAACTGCAATAGCTGCTTTCATGCTGTTAGAAAGGATGATGAGCTGTATAGGAGGGGTAAAATGTAAGCCATCATGGTGTGACCTATCATGTAAAATTGGCTTTGGCTATTCCCTGACAAATGCAAGTAATTTACCCATCTCTTCTTCCTGTCTGAACTACAGCCAGTGACCTTGAATTTCATATTTGGTAAGAGCACATGCACAGTTATTGCAAAATATTTGACACGTTGTAAGTTGTTATCCTGAGATAAGATACTTCTTCCTTCTTCCAGCAGTAACAGAGTAACGCTGTTATGTTAAGTTCAAAAAGGAAATAAGCAACTTCGTCTTAGTTTCAGGAAATATGATAGAATCCTGCAGGAGTAAGGAGAACTGTCTAGCCCACATGTAAAGTTGAATCATCTTTGAAATCATAATTGTGATACGGGATAACACTGGGAACAAAAGAATTCCATCAAGTAGTATATGTATTTTATGAAGGTGTGCCCTGAAAAACCTACCAGCTTTTAGGTAGAAACTGTTAGGCCAAACTCTCAGAAGGTGTGCACAGGAGAGTGTGTAACTGGCCCATCCTCATAAACCAGCGCATGTGTTACAGCTGGCAGCAGGACTGGACCCAGGTGCCCATTTATTCACAGAAAACCACCTGTATGCATGGCCTTAACCTTGGGTGCTGACGATGTGTCTCTCTCCTGCTTTTCCACCCTTCCCACCCAGGCAGTGCAGGACCAGCCAGAAGGGTGCACAGAGGGGAGAGACAGACCCAGCTCTGTGCCCTGCTGCCAGGCACAGCCCGCATTGCTCCCCTGACTTCTGCTTTGCGCGGGGCAAAAGCTAATTCTGTTAATTCACTCTGCTGTGCTAATGAACTAACATTACATTTCCCTCTGTACAGGGCTTTCTCATATTTGTCTCACACCATTCCTGAGTTCACAGACAACTGCCTCATCAACATTATGAAAGCTGGAGATGATTTTTATGCCACCAGTGAGACTAATTTCATCAGGAAAATTAACCCACAGACTCTAGAGACCTTAGAGAAGGTAAAAATGACTGTCTGTCATCCTGATTTTTCAGCTGGTAATGAATAAAGTTTCAGGCTGACTCATAAAGATCCTTGAACATGCGCAGAACACAAGACTGGAAAGATACTTTTCTTCTTCTACTATTCCCTTACTTTTGAAATAGTGAAGATACCAGAACTTTTAAGAACTCATGAGTTCAAAATTAGTCCCAGGTAGTTTGGGGAAAGCTGGGCTTTCAGCAAGTACATTTTCACATAATCTAGCAAGGTTACAAGAATGATACCATGTATCATGCTTATGACATGATTATTTCTGTTATAATGCATCTGTAGTTATCAAGTGATTTCCATAATTAACAATTCAGTAGGGCAGTTAGATGACTACTTTTCAAGTACCTTATGCAGGATATTACTTAATTCCTAACACGAAATCCTGCCATATTGAAATATGCAATGAATTTTTTTCTAGCATGCAATGCAACCTGAGTACAATTTCCATGCTTTAAATCAAACAGGAATCTTTTTGCTCCAGGAGATTGCCAGACTCATAGTGCTACTAAATTAACTGCTGGGCATTTGCAGAGTAACTTCTTTAGCCAGTCCTCCTGTTATGTTATGTGGCTGCAAGAGAGAAGCGAATGTAATTGAGATCCTGTAATTTGTTTTAGCCTTGAAATAGGAAATCATTTGAGTATCTACATAAGTCATTTGGCTTAATTGCTTAAATTTCAAGGCCTTTTGAAAATGGGGTGCTGCCAGTGCTAAAAAGCTGTTGGATTTGTGTTGTTAGCCAAGATCAATTTTAATTATTTTACACATCTCTAAAATCTCCTATTGTATCATTTTCCAGCTTGACTACACCAAATATGTAGCTGTAAATTTGACAACTTCTCACCCACACTATGACAGTGCTGGAAATATTCTCAACATGGGTACCTCAATAGTTGATAAAGGGAAGACAAAATACGTTCTATATAAAATTCCCTCCTCTGTGCCAGGTAAGATATGTATTTTACTAGTATTTTCTAGAAACTTCTTAGCAATTTGTTTTTCTTTTTGAGGTTATGGGGTGATGATGCAGCTCTTCTAGAAACCAATGGTATTCATTTTTATACAACTTACTGTGAACTTAATGTTAACTGCTTAGTCTGTCTGTGTGCTATTACAAAGGTTCATCTTGAATACTGTGTAAGCAGGGTATTTCTGTATGAAGAGCCTTCTTTCTAGAAGAACGTGCTTTTAGAAGAATTCTACTTTGAATATTACTAGAGTGAAATAACTTTTAGAAGAATTTCCATTCTTTGTATTGTGGTGTGTAGAGGGAGGGTGAACACAATTTCGTCTATAGGGCAGTATATATGCCTTGAAGCTGTAAATTTTCTTCATAAATGAAAAGTCTCTTAAAAAGCTGATGTTGTGATTATAGGGAAACAGACCAAAGAATACCCAATATAGAATTAATTCTTCTCTTACCTGGCCTACACTAGGCCTTGCTGAAACATTGTCCTTTGTTCACAGAGCAAATCAGTTGTTCTTCTTCCTTCAAAACAATCTTTTACTTCTTTGTTTGGGTTGTTTAAAATTAGCTGCTAATGTGATGTCTGTCCTTTTGGTTGAACAATCAAGAGTCTGGCTACAGTTGAAAGATAAGTTTGTAATTTCTAGCTGGGGCTCAAAGAAGTCAGTATAGATCAAACGGGAAACATGTCCTTAGAAGTTCATAAACACAGGGGCATGTGAACCCCCTTGTAAAGCTGCCATATGGCATTGTGGTATTGCTGCATTGCTTCACTCAGATACAAACTTACATGTTAATTCTGCGTGAGGAAACAAATCGCTTTCTTAATAGGAAAGTGCAAATAAAATGAAGAGGAACTTGTTCTTTCCTACTTCATACATGGGAGAAATCCAAGCACGAGATTGGGTTGGAATTTGTTATTAATATATATTTTTTTTAATCTTTTATGTTCAGAAAAAGAAAAGAAGAAATCCTGTTTTAAACATCTGGAAGTGGTATGCTCCATCCCTTCTCGCTCTCTGCTCCACCCAAGCTACTACCATAGCTTTGGAATCACAGAAAATTACATTATCTTCATAGAGCAGCCCTTCAGACTGGATATTGTCAAAATGGCAACTGCTTACATCCGAGGAGTGAACTGGGCTTCCTGCCTTGCCTATCATAAGGAAGATAAGGTATTTTTCCTAGTGCTAAGCAATGGAATCAGCCTACTGACCTTTTCCACACTGTCTGGTTTTCATGTAGCTCAGAAATCCCTCATTTTTTTCAATCCTTGACTTCCATTTGGTTGTTTGTTGGTTGTTTTTTTTTTACAAGCAGTATTTTGTGATGCTATCTCCCATCTCCAGAAATGTCACAAATATCTGACACTGAAGTGCTTGAGAAAGAAGATAGTTTGGCATTGTTAGAAATATTGTGTGCTAGCACAGAAATTCCAAACCACACTAGCATCCGAGACTCAGACTTTTGCTCCTGGTCCAAACAAAGTAATTGTGGATGAGATCTGCTCTAGACCCACTGCATCAGATAGTAGAGCCAGACTGGAGGAAAAGGTTGCATGTTACAAATGGAGAGTCTTTAGCTGTGGCAATTGAGGAAAAAAACCTGTGTTCTGAGGATCTTATTTCCATCCATAACTGGGACATTCTGGGGTAGAGGGCAGATTTATATAACTTAAAAATAGAGCATGTGATTTTCCAGGTCTTACCAGAAAACTTCAATCCTCAGCTTAGCCCACATAGTAATCTGCAACAGTAAAATTAGTCTAAAGCACTTTCACACCTATTTTACTCCTGCATTTTTTGGTCTCCAGGTTGGAACCTCTTGTCTCTTAGCAGCAAATCCTTAAATTCTTAATATGCTTCAGTAGAAACAGACAGTACATTAAAGTGTTGATAGCTACTGTCAGAAATCAGTTTCCTAAATAGCTATTTGCTGGTCATTAATGGTTTTAAATAACATTTCCTCTCTTTCAGACTTGGTTTCACTTTGTAGACAAGAAGACTAAAAAAGAAATATCCACCAAGTTTTACACTGATGCTATGGTTCTTTTTCACCATATAAATGCTTATGAAGAGGATGGCCACATTATTTTTGATATTATTGCTTACAAAGACAATAGTTTGTATGATATGTTCTATTTAAAAAACCTGACTAAAGATTTTGAAGAGAGCAACAAGCTTACCTCCATACCAACCAGCAAACGATTTGTTGTTCCTCTGCAGTATGACAAGGTAGAAAGAAAATGGCTATCTAATCTGTTCTTTAATCAGAAATTTAAAGTGCATGGCTGTGAATAATGGGTGGATTGTTATTTGCCAGCCCTTATGGGCAAATTTCTGATTCTTTAAACATAACATATGCACAAAGCATGGGGGAGTTCTGTTTTGTGTGTGTGTTGTAATAAATGGCAGAGAGCAGCTGGACATGCAGTTGTGTGGGTCTAGGTTCTGATCCATTGTGGAGAACAGGGCTCTTGAGTGTACGTAGTTCCATAACCAGTAAAATTATTTGCAAGATGCTATGAAATACAGCAGGTGCATCAATTTGGCTGTTGACTGGAAGGGCATGTATGAGATCTGATTCTTCCACTTTACTGGAAGCCTATATATAATATACACACACTCCCAACTGTTGCAATGTTTTTATTAAAATCGTAAGATTTCATTTAAGTGTGAGATTTACAAGGAAGACGAAAGATTTTATCTTTCAGCTTAATTTATAACATCATTTTACATCATTGTTTGCAGGGAAGATTTTATATACTGCCCAGCAACTTGGGCAAGTTTCTGCCTGATACATTTGGAATGGATACTACTTTTTTCTTTCTACATCCTAAAATCTTGCTGCACTCTTCATGTCTTAAAAACAGTAATGCAGCAATGATAAAGGATGTGTTGGGTCACACCAGCTATCCAAATTATCCTGCAATCTTAAGAATTTAGCAATAGGTTATTAAAAACAAGAGTGCGTTACACCTATTTTTGAACTTGATTTATAGCAGGTGTGAAAAAAATTAACTTTGGTGACATTTAGTGGGAATTTGATATGTAATTCCTTGAAACCCATCTCCATTAATTAAATTCACAAACTATGTAATCCATTTTTTGTGCTTCTGGAACATAGCCATGTCGATCTAACCCTTTCTGAAGGCTCATGAGATTCAAAATGGTTACTCTGTGATATATTAAAATCCTCTGAGTATAACAAGATTTCTAATGAAAAGGTCAGAATCTAATGTTACAAGATAAATGCCATAGAAGGAACTGGATTATTTAATCTCAAAATTGTCTATAATAGTACCAAATCTGATGTAGAGCTAAATTAGAAGCATCTTCTTAGAAACACATCACTTTTTCAGCATATGTCTCTTTCAGGATGCTGAAGTAGGTTCTAATTTAGTCACAATTCCCTCTACTGCAACTGCTGTAAAAGACAAAGATGGCAGCGTCTATTGCCAACCTGAAATACTGTGTGAAGGTGAGGCATTCATACAAATCTCAAGTATGTTCTCTTACATACAGATAGCTGCATTCCAATAATGCCAAATAGCTGTTCCTATACATAAGATCTTTATAAAAAAGCCAAGAGAAACAAATTTTTTAATTATTATGTTTAGTGCAGATGTTGACAATATCTTCCTCTTCTGTACTTGCCTTCTCTGGGTCTATCCAGTAATATATGACCCCGAACCCCTCAGAATTATATTTATCAGGAGTGAAAGTCTTTCAATATCTGAAGTTACATTGGTTCTATATTAATATAGGATCCCAAGTCTGATCTTACAATTATTAATATGGCCTGCAAATCTACCTGTAGAAGGGTAATTTTATTTAAATAGGCCTGTTATAAATAGTAGCTTCAGTTATTGCTGTATTTTATAAAGATTGCCACTGAAATTGGATTTTTAAACTTTATTTCAGGGGATAATCACAGGAATGTGTAAAGTATGAATTTACCTAAAGTGAAAGTAATTTCTTAGAACAGTAGCCTCCGATTTTATCTCAGTCACATCTCATGAATTTATAAAGAAAGAAGAAAAAATCCTAAACACCCCCCCATAAGTTCCAGTATAATGAATCCCTTTGAATGGAAAGTGGTCATTTTTGAACAACCCCGTCCTAATTATGTTGTGTTAATATCCATCTTCAGCTTTTTAGAAATCCAGACATACAAAACCTGCAGCACCTCTTTTAAACACCATCAAGGGTTGTCACAGGACAAAACTCCCTGAAGACTGGCCCATGTAAATCTACATTTGAGTTATGTTTCTTCTCTAGTTCCTGAGTCTTAAAATTTATTTTACCCAGGGATAGAACTGCCTCGCATCAACTACGACTATAATGGCAAGAAGTATAAGTATGTCTTTGCAACGGAAGTCCAGTGGAGACCAGTTCCTACAAAGGTACAATTAACATTTACAAAGTCAGAAACTACACTCATAGAACACAAATCAAACTTAAGCAGTTATAAGTAGACCACACTTCACTCGTTTGGCCCCAAATATAGCTTAATCTGCATTCATAGATTCAAATTCAAAGTGTGTGGTTCTCAGGCTAGAAACTAAACTCTCTTTTTCAATATCAAGTTAAAGCTTCTCAATGATGACACTGCAGTTGGGTACTATGTTCATAAATATCAGCACTTGAAAGCAGGGAGATGAAAAGTCGTGCATATATGTTAGCTTACTTGTATGATTAAAACAGCCTCCCTAATTTTTTTTCAGGAAGCTTTATCTTTGTCTAGCTAGTTCCAATTTAGAGGGTAGCCAATGCTTTGTGATTCCAACTTTTCATAAGACAGCCTAGAGTATGAATAGATTAGACAAACTGTATTAATAGTTGAAAATAAAGCTATTGTATGACAGAGCTATTCTTTATAATTCTTGCTCTGTGACTTTAAGGCAGCACAAGTTGAGTTCACAGTGCTCTTGTATATAATTATTACAACTGATTACAAAATAAATCTGGATCTCTGTATGATGCAAGAAAATTTATTGCAGCATATCTGACAGCAGCTCAAACAAATCTGCAATTTTGTGATTTCCAGTGCAGATAATGCCAGCTTCACTTAGATATAATAAAAAATGCTGTTAGAAGATTATTTTTTTTACATCACTTGCTCTTTAATGAATGCAGGCACAATGACAGCCATGGATAAACCTTAGGTGAAGTCTGTCAGCAAAATTGCTGCGATCTTGGTTAGAAGGGAGAATTTATCTAAATTCTTCCTTCAGTAATTTGACTAACTTCATTTTTTGTAAACATATTTTTTGACCAAAGGTCAAAACAAAAAAGAATGTAACTGCATCTGTGCAGCTAGAGAAAAAGTCTTAATAGAATTGAACTGACAATGCCATGCCTCCCCCAGTGGTGACTGGTTTGGTCAAGCACTTGACCCATTAATGAAATGAAAATCTGTACTGTGTTCCTTCAGTAAATACCAGTAACTGTGTGGAATTCTCACCCCGTTGGTTTAATCTTTACACATCACTATTAATACCTTTTGTTAGCATATATACCCAACTTAACAATAGAAGGCCTTGAGAAATACTGAGGTCATAATAAAAGGAAAACAGTTCACAGGATTAGAAAACAGAAGGTTTAAATCCCATTTCCTGCTTTACCACAGAACCAGTGATTGGAACAAGTCACTTAAATGTTCTGGGCCTTAGACTCTTCCTCTGTATAGTGAGGGCATTATTTATAGTTAAGGCTCTCTCTTGATCTGTTAGCATTTGCAGAATACTTAAAGCCCATAAATGAAATGTGCAATTGTAAGCTAATGAAATGAAATGAAAATAATGTTGTGTGATTATGCAGCCACTACATGTGTCCTCCTAACATTTTTCCAGGTGTTTCCTTGTTGTGATGACATGTGCCCTGTTCCTCCTTAATGCTTAGCACTGGTCCCCCATGCCAATAGTCTGTTCATTTTGTACCTTTGGAATAAAACACTGTCTGGGTCACTGACATTTTGTTTTCTGGTCACAATGATTTAGATTGTAAAATTTAATATCCAGACAAAGGAAATGCTCCACTGGGAAGAGGACCACTGCTGGCCATCTGAGCCCATTTTCGTTCCCAGCCCTGATGCAAAAGAAGAGGATGATGGTAAAATAACAACGTTCTGAAAGCTGGGATTACATGAGTTTTGCATTAAATCTTACAAGTTTCATTGTTCTTAGTCAAGAAAACTGGGTTTATGCTTCCACTGTGAGATTAAAATTAGCACCGGCCATTTTACTCCTGCAGACAAAAGCCCAAGCAACTATAGACCAAAATCAGCTCGTGTCATGTCCCAAGGTAGCCATAAACAATAAAACCAGTGCTTGGGACTTCTCAGAGCCACCTGGAGGTGGATTTATCAATAGTTTGGAGCAGGGGAAGCTATGCAAAGTCAGTGTTGTTACAGATAAAAACATGAACGTTAATAATTAACATAAACAATAAACCCATTAGTAATATCGGTGGTAGGGGCATCGTTGGATTAGATGATCTGAGTGGTCTTTTCCAACTTTAATGATTCTATGATTCTATGAAGTGGCACTGCAGAAGTCCCTGTAATCTTGATCCAGTTCACAGGTGACTCCTTCTAAAGGCAAATGGCTGACAGCATGAGTCCCAAAACTGCCAGGCAAATGATTTAGTGTTGGTTGACTTTTTTCCTTCCCAACAAACTGCAGGCAGACTAGAAAAAAACACAGAGAAGAAGCATCCATTAGTTCTTTAGCACTCTCAATAGACTTCTGGTCTAGTAAGCACTTTCAGTTTGTGTCCTAGTGTTCTTAGCAAACAAGAATCATTTCCTGACAGTGTTCTCTCTTCTGCTCAGTGTAACTAGTATGTGCTTCTAATTGTTGATTTGTATGTCACAGGCATTGTTCTGACCTGTGTTGTGAAGTCTGATCCAAAGGAAGCACCCTTCCTACTTGTCTTGGATGCTAAAACATTCAAAGAATTGGGCCGAGCCACAGTAAATATAGAAATGCATCTGGACCTGCATGGAATGTTTATACCACAGAAAAGTTTGAAGACTGAGACTGAGTAAAATGCTGTTTATCCTGTTACACAGACTCAACCTTCTGCTGTATGTGGGATAATATCATTCAGGAACAATCGTGTGACATGAAATGACTAAATATAATCTCTTCAAAAACTATATGTAATCTCTTGTAAGAGATAGCAATAACTTTTATTAGAAGTAATTATATACATCACTTGTGCATAACAATTCTAAAAGAAGAATGATCAGTTTTAAGTGCTAATGTTGTATACAAATGTGGGGCAGGGAATAGGACACAAAGGTAACAAGAATTGTTTTATTCTAGTACAATAGCGCTTTCTGAGCAAACAAAGTACTGTATTTAGAGGGTGATGCATGCCATGACTCACATATGTCTGCAGGTCATGCAGCTTTCATGGACTGTTTCAAGACTGCAGTTCACCATGCAAGTTGTCTCCTGCAAGAAAACCTCAAGATAAACTATCTGCTATGATACTAATAGGTCATGGCAATGCAGTTTCTTGGTGCTTGATTTCTTAAACTCTATCATAACCAAAGTATTATATTGAGGTGCTACAACTTTCTATTTTGAACCTAAAAATCCCCTGCTTTGCTAATAATTTCATGGTGTCTTTTTCCCTTTTATGTTGACAAAAACAAGTAACTTGAAGCAGAAAATATGGTGTTGCATAGCATTCAATTATGCTGTTCAATCTTAAGCACTTTGTATTTAAATCAGCATTCCTTGAGGAGAATATCTGACACAACATTTCCTGTAATTAGGTGATTACATTCTGTAAAACAGAAATGTAGTATTTATTAATATTGATAATAGCCTCTGTTAATAACAGTACGTATATGAATGAGAGCAGTGTATGTCTAGCAGAACTCATACACATGTTCAAGAACTTGTTTAGGTGAAAGCGTGAAAGACATAATTTAGAGGTCATCTGAATGACACAGTAGCTGACACTACAAGCTGCTGTTGCGATAGCTAAGCATGTGCTTTACTGTCTGCTGTTGTTCTGATGTGGGTTTCTCACTGCCTGTAACAGACGCTTCCTAATAAAAGTTCTGAACTCTCATTCGTAGTCACAATGGAAAAGCACATTTCAACACAGAGTTCCGATGCCAAGTGTGTGGTGACTGGTTTTTTGTTACAGGAGTGGCGTTTCCTAATCCCCTGAGTATATTACTG